>NW_025814833.1:28417500-29042500 GCF_022079265.1 Lynx rufus | reverse complement strand
CCCGGGTAAATTCATGTTCTCACTCTCCAGAACAATTACGTCATATCTTCTCCTCTGTCTCCTCAACCCTCCGACACGCCTCCTTCTCAACTGATGACCTCACTTTATATTTCACTGAGATAATAGAAGCCATCCTGAACCATTCTTCCCTCATATTGTTTTAGGTCTCTGCTCCTCAGAGAGGCCTTCTTTGGTTCCCCTTTAAAAAAGAACCACTTGGGGGGCGCCTGGGTGGCGCAGTCGGTTAAGCGTCCGACTTCAGCCAGGTCACGATCTCGCGGTCCGTGAGTTCGAGCCCCGCGTCGGGCTCTGGGCTGATGGCTCAGAGCCTGGAGCCTGTTTCCGATTCTGTGTCTCCCTCTCTCTCTGCCCCTCCCCCGTTCATGCTCTGTCTCTCTCTGTCCCAAAAATAAATAAACGCTGAGGGGCGCCTGGGTGGCGCAGTCGGTTAAGCGTCCGACTTCAGCCAGGTCACGATCTCGCGGTCCGTGAGTTCGAGCCCCGCGTCGGGCTCTGGGCTGATGGCTCAGAGCCTGGAGCCTGTTTCTGATTCTGTGTCTCCCTCTCTCTCTGCCCCTCCCCCGTTCATGCTCTGTCTCTCTCTGTCCCAAAAATAAATAAACATTTAAAAAAAAATTTTTTTTAAATAAAAAAATAAAAAAAAATAAATAAACGCTGAAAAAAAAATAAAATAAAAAATAAAAAAGAACCACTTGGGGCGCCTGGGTGGCTCAGTTGGTTGGGCGTCTGACTGTATCTCAGGTCGAATCTCGAGGTCTGTGAGTTCGAGCCCCACGTCAGGCTCCGTGCCCGTCGCTCGGAGCCTGTTTCCGATTCTGTGCCTGCCGTCTGACTCTCTCCCGTCCGCTGTCCGTGCCAAAAAAATAAATAAAGGTTAAAAAAAAAAAAACACTTTGGGCACCTGGGTGGCTCAGTTGGGTAAACATCCAACTCTTGGTTTCGGCTCAGGTCACGATCTCGCGGCCTCATGGGTTCAAGCCCCGTGTCGGGCTCTGCGCTGGCGGTGTGGCGCCTATTTGGGATTCTCTCTCTGCCTCTCTCTCTGCCCCTCCTCCACTCGTGCTGGCTGTCTCTCAAAATAAACTGTAGAACCATCTTTACAAAAGAGGAAAGAACCGCTTTGCTGCCCCATACACACAAGTACCCACTCACTCCCTTGGCCTATTTTCTGGCGCTTCATCGCGCTGCTCTCTCAGAAATTCTATTACATACTATGTGTTTTTAATTCTTCATTATACGTCTTCTCCCATCAAATGAAAACTCCATGACGTGAGAGAAGTATCTTTGTCTATTTCATAGCATCCTCAGATAGAGCCTAAAAGAGCACCTGGTATGTATTCATTGAATGATTGAGTCTCCTCATGACCGAATCCACTATTCTAATCTGCAACCCCCCTCCTTCCTCCTGATATGATGAAAGCCATCTCCCTCTTCCTAACAAAGACCAAACTCAAGTGTGGGACCTGTACCTCAAGTCTTCCCACCCCGTCAAGGCTTGGGTTCCTCTACCTATCCCACTCTAGTCCACATCTTCTGTCTCTCCATCTCTAGTAGAACATTCCCATTCGGCATTCGAACATCCTCTATTCTCTGCCTCCTCAGAACGATCATATAACTCCGCACCCCCTCCAAGATTTCCCCGCTCCTCTTTGTGCTACGAGTCCTTGAGAGTTGTCTTCACATGTTGTGCTGTCTCTACTTCCTGACCTCCCATCCACTCCCCAGCTCCCTCCGACCTGGCTTCTTTTCCCATCACTCCACTGAGACAGCCCTGAATAATTTTGGCAACAATCTTCACGTTCCCGAATTCAATGGGCACTTTAGAGGCCTCGTGTCGCTTGACCCGCCAGCAGTGTTTGAGACCATTGACTATTCCACTCCTTGAAACTCTCCCTATTCATGACGTCTGTGAGTGAAACCAGACTTTCTGCTTTCTCTCCTCTCTTACTGGTCATCCTTTCTCAGCGCCCGACCTCTAAATGTTGCAATTCCTCAGAATTTGGACCTAGGCCCTGTCTCCCTATGTACACTCTTTGACTAGCGTGACATTATCCGGCCCCATGGCTTTAGTGACCATCTATGTGTCAATGAGAGCCTTCGGAAGGCATTTGGGGCTCACTAGCTCTACTTAAGTCCCCCTCTGATAGGCTGAAACAACAGAACCAAAAGAGAAGAGAGACCTCTTTTCCCCCTGGGAAGCCGCGCGGTGTAGCTTTGGGACTCTAGATGCCGTAGAAGATAGCCGTGACTACTCCGTATTTTGTACTTGGTGCTTTTCAGGATATTGACATGAGGGAGGGAGGGGCAAAATCTGTGTCGCACTCTATCTTGCAAGAAGTGTTTCTCTCTACTTGCCCGGCACTACTTATGAATAGAAGGGAATGTCAGTCACTTTGCAATCATTATTCACTTTGAGGAAAATTAAAGGGATGTGGTCAGTTGGTAAAAAATAGTTATATGAGTCAGTACATTTTGTCCATTAGTTTGCAAAGCCAGATATAATTAGATCACCATTCTCACCAGTGGCTTGTGATTTTTAAAATGGATATTTTTGAGTCTAAGAGGTTTCTGTAATTTTATCTAGGGACCAATCACCTGGGCCAAATTGGTTTCCTTAAGACAGAGAAGCAGTTGTATCAGACAAAAGTCATTGCAGGCGCTCTTAGATGAGAATACAATAGAGAACCAACCTTTTGTGAAGAAATCCAAGGGGTATAGTGACAGCTCCCTTGAAACTACGGGGTCTTAAGAGGTTACTTAAGTAACTCTGGCCAATGAAACAGGTATTTCCTATTTAAGTCCAGAGTATACTTGTCCTGAGCTTTTTAGGTATAGAGGGGGTGGGGGAAAGTTTGGGGACACATCATTGATATCTTTGGGCATCCATCACTCCTGGATCATCTCTTGGGGATAATATCAAAGAAATAAATGGGAACTTGACGGTCAACGGCTGTTCTCTAACAGATGTCAGTGACAGTAGTGAACTTCTAAACAGAGATGACCAGTGACCCTTACACCTGCTTCAATCTGCGGGATCTCTGAACCTCTTTGTCTTCCTGTCTGAACACGTTGCTCTCTGTCCCTCCTTGCCAGTAGGAAAGTTGGGAATGTGGGCAGAGGATCAATGGTTGGACTTGGATCCCAAGGGCTGGGAGCTAAGACAGGGAATTCTCCAAGGTGGCCAGGAGTAGAAAGTACAAGTCTGAAATGGGTCCTGAGAATCAGACCAGGGAAGAGGGTGCAGTCATTGTAGACCACCAGCAGAGAGGGGAGGAATCCAGGAGCCGGAACAGAATGGAAAGAAGGCCAGGAGCCAATCGAGAAGGTCCCCAAGGGCTGAGTAGTGCTTACAAACACCTTAGTTGGGCATTCTAGGCGCTCCAAGTTCCTTTCCATCTCCTCCCTCCCCTTCCTCCCCTCGCCTAACCGCAGGAACCCAGCAAGCACTTCGGCACCTCTTAGGCTTTCCGTAGGCTGTTCCCTCAACGTGGAATACCTTTCTTCCACACCTCGGTCCAAATAAACCCATTCATCTTTCAAGAGTCTACTTAAAAGCCGCCTCCTCTGTGAAGCCCACCCCATCCTCCTCAACTAACAATTAGTCACGACTGCCCCGCATCTGCCATCATCAACTTTAATTGTATCCTTCACAGCATACACATCATATGGGATATTGCAGTTATTGTGAACATGTCTGTGTCTCTTACTAATATGTAAGCTCCCCAAGGGCACTCTGTTTCTCCTTTATACCCAGTTCCTTGAGTACAGGGGCTTTTTAAAAATGTTTTATTTTTATTTTTAAGAGAGACAGAGAGAGAGAGAGAGAGAGGGAGGGGCAGAGAGAGGAGGGGACAGAGGATCTGAAGCGGGCTCTGAGCTGACAGCAGCGAGCCAGATGCAGGGCTGGAACTCACGAACTGCGAGATCATGACCGGAGCCGAAGTCAGAGGCTCCAATGACTGAGCCACCCAGGAGCCCCAGCAGGAACTTTACATCTTGATCCTGTTTGTCTTTGTGTCCCCAGGGCCTGGCAAAGGACCTGGCACAAAGTGAGGCTCTTGTTAAATGTTTATCGAATGAAAGGCTATTGAATGATGAGCTAATGAATGAATGTTGGAGACAAACCGTGGCGTGTGAAAACACTGAAACAACAGACAAGACCAAAAAACTCCCCCGAAACACAAAATTGCTTTCTTTACACACATCTTTCTTCCAAAAAGAATTTGACATAGGGGTGCCTGGGTGGCTCAGTCAGTTAAGCGTCCGGCTTCGGCTCAGGTCACCATCTCATGGTTTGGGAGTTCGAGCCCCAGGTCGGGCTCTGTGCTGACAGCTTGGAGCTTGGAGCCTGCTTCCGACTCTGTGTCTCCCTCTCTCTCTGCCTCTCCCCTGCTCCTGCTCTGTCTCTCCCTCTCTCAAACATAAATCAATATCAAAAAAAAAAAAAAACTTAAAAAAAGAATTTGACGTAGCTTGCAAATCATGTATATTTAGATCAGGACAAATATGCAATTAGGACATTGCTGAAGAAGACAGCAAGTGAGTGATTTTGTTGTAACAACGAATCTCCTGCTTTAACAGTAAGAAATAAAACTCCATGTTCAGAATCCCATTTTCTGCTCTTTCACTCTTGGTAGAGGCACACGACGGTCCGCTCGGATAGGCAGGACGTGAACACACGTTGCCCTTTTCATTAAGTTTTTGTGATTCCTTTCTGAGAGCTAACTGGTAGAGCACATAGGTGAGAAAACAAATGGCAAGTAGCCGTGAAGAAGGGAAGTGTCAGAAAGAAATAAAGACTCGAGGAGATGGAGTAACCTTTGCCCGCTGGGATATGCTGTTGAGTGAGTCAGCTGGCTCTAACCTAACTTCAAAACCAACTTAACTTAAACCAACGTCCAAAGAAGATTTGAAGGGGCTTACTGTGTGTGTGTGTGTGTGTGTGTGTGTGTGTGTAGATGATTTGAAGGGGCTTATTGTGTGTGTGTGTGTGTGTGTGTGTGTGTAGATGATTTGAAGGGGCTTATTGTGTGTGTGTGTGTGTGTGTGTGTGTAGATGATTTGAAGGGGCTTATTGTGTGTGTGTGTGTGTGTGTGTGTGAGAGGGAGAGACAGACAGACAGAGACAGACACAGAGACAGACACACACATACAGAGAACATATACTGGGATCAGTTAAAGGAGAAGAAGGAAAACTCAGCAACTCCATCAGGAAAGGAGGAATGGAGTCAGGGCTGAAGGGAGGGAAGTTACTGCAACTAAAAGCTGAACTTGTGCTGCCTTTCCTGGCAATCAAGACAATAATTCACAACAGGCTACAAATCTCTCCTTGTCTAAAGAAAATGTGGCACGGAGACTCATCAACTCTGAGCTATTCCCCGCCACCCCCTGCACCTCCCCCCCCAGCCCCAGGGTGAGGTTGGCTCTGTTTGAAGCCCTCCCCCACCTTGGCCAGTGCCCTTTGTGGGCTGTGACACACACTGCCAGCGTTGGCTGTGATCTCGGGGGCTGGGGGGAAGCCAGGAGGCCTACAAGGGACCGCACGTTGTTGGCGTCACGCTTCCTACCCACTGAGCTGCCCAGCCACGGACTTTGACAAGGGGTAGATAAGAAGCACACCCCTGAAGAAGCGCATTTTTAAAGCAAAGATGAATATTTCACACACACACATTTAGATTATTTACCTTGGCTTCCGTTTTTAGACAAACTCTTGAAAAATCACGGCGATGGTTTATTTCATTTCTCCATTTAGAAAACCTTTTCAGAATACAGAGAAGTAATAACTAACATTTTCTATTTCTTCATTAACTTTCTCCATTGCCAGCAGCTTAAAACTAATCCCCTCCTCCCCAGAAAGACAAGTTACTCATCTCCCCCTCCTAATTGCCGTGTAGGAGTAATTCTGTGATTCTGGAAGGAAACTTCAGTGAATAAATGAACGACTCTCTCATTTGCTATTTGGAAGTTATAAAAATTACAAGACATCATTCCATTATATTCTCTCGTTTCCTTGTCATTGGAAAAGGTTCCAACCTTTCATCCTATTAAAAAGCAATTATCAAAATGTTTTATTCCATAATAAGTTTGACTACGAAGAGAGAAAGTGTTCAGAAATCAAAATAACGGGGTTCTTTTTAGCATATAAACAGGTGAGTCAACCTTCCAAATTTGAGAAAAAATTCTCAGTGAAAGATTGCCCTTAAAACCATCTCTTTGGAACTTGGTGTCTTTTTTTTCCAACGTTTTTTTTTTTTTTTTTATTTATTTTTGGGACAGACAGAGACAGAGCATGAACGGGGGAGGGGCAGAGAGAGAGGGAGACACAGAATCGGAAACAGGCTCCAGGCTCTGAGCCATCAGCCCAGAGCCTGACGCGGGGCTCGAACTCACAGACCGTGAGATCGTGACCTGGCTGAAGTCGGACGCTTAACCGACTGCGCCACCCAGGCGCCCCAGGAACTTGGTGTCTTTAGCTCGGTGCTTCTTTGCTGCCTACTTCTCGGGAAGCCACCGGGGCCATGCTCCAGATGTTGGCCAACGGTGCTGCGTGCCGACTTGTAGAGCTGAGTGGCAGCCGCTTTACAAGTCAGCACGCGGCGCCGTCGGCCAAGGTGAGCTGGGCTTCGTTAGAAACAACGTGGAGACGGTCCTGCTCCTGCTGTCGGTCAACCAGTAGTGAGCTCTGAAGCCACCACGGGCGGGGAGAATTACAAAGGGATTTAAAGATTCGCCACCTAACCCCTTCGTAATAATCCTTAACATTTGTACAGAACCTTACAATTTACAAAGGGCTTTCCCCTAGGTTATCACTGTGATAAATGAGGAACCAAGGCTCGGAGGGTTTATGCGCCCTGCCCGAAGTCATGAAGTGAGTGAAAAAAGGAGCCGTGTTCTGTGATGGAGAGTACAGTGCTCTTTTACATCCCGAGGCCTCTTCCAACAAATGCAGGGGCACACATCCTAGCGGCAGAGCAAAAGCCGATTGTGCACAGAGTCACCAACCCGAGCGATCAGTCAGAAAGGAGCAAAGGATAAAGGGTGCAGTGGGCTGGGGCATCGCCCACGGCCACGGCCACTAGACCATAGGGCACTTTTGTATGAATCAGAGAGAAGCTGCTTGCTTCTGACAGGCTCAGTCCTGGGGGTGCGCGTCGCTCACGGAGCCTCGGTGGGACACAGAAACAAAGGAGGGAAAGTGCCCCTTCCTGGCAGCAGGGGTGGCCGGTGCCAGGGTGCGGGGCTTGGTGGCCAGGGTTCAGATTTCAACCCTCACTATCCTCCTTGGCTGGGTCCCTCGGTACGGCGCATCGCTGCACAACTGTACCCGGTTGTACACGAACTCGTGAACCGCGAGATCATGACCGGAGCCCAAGTCGGAAGCCGAACGGGCTGAGCTCCCCCACCCCCACCCCCGGTGCCCCACCGGCGTGACTTCTTGAGGCGCTGCATTGGCCGCCGCCCGAGCCATCCCTGGCGCCCTCAGCCCTGCACGTCTGAAGCTCGGCGTGTCCTAGTCCCTGTCCTCAAGGAGGTCACTGTCCGGAGATAGGAGGGAATGTCCAATCCAGTGCAACCAGCACCCTGGTGAAGTGGACACCCAGCACTGGGAGAGCACGGAGGGGCGGCTAATACCTCTGCCTGTGACCTCTGAGTGGGGTGTAGAAACACGAGGGATTGCCCGGGCAGAGAAGGGCGTCTCTCCAGGCCGAGGTGTCTCACTCCCCCAGTGGACTCTAGAGCCTTTGTGGGCACTTGCTCTACGGATACGTCCCTCCCCTTCCCCAATTTCCGGGCCTTGCGGGGTGGTCAACGCGCAGCTGTTACTCAATTAGTGCTTGTTAACCTTGTTAATAGACAGGCCGACTGAATAGATGAGCGAATGGCTTTGGAAGGAGGACCCCGGCAAACACGGGAGGTGGAGAGAACTTATAATTGCCCAGGAGTGCGGTAATTAAGATCTCCATCGGGGTGATGGCCGGAGAAGCGAGGGAAAGAGCTAAGAAATACTGTGCTGTGCTACGATCTCGGGCCGGAAAGAAAAATGTAACAGCGAGACAAAGACACTTCTAAAATGCACCTTTGTTAAATCTGAATACTCCTTAACAATGAGCTGAGCGAACCGCAATCAGAATCATTCTCTCCGAATGGTTTGAGTGGAGGGCACTGGGAAGGAACGCTGTCAGGAATTAGACCTGCTTTTTCCAGCTCGCCGTGGGGTTCCCTTTTGCATGGGGTGAGAGGATGGGCATTTTCTTTTCACACTGTCCATGGCACAGAACAAGGCAGCCCCCCTCCACCTCAATGAAGTCCAGTCATTAGTCTTTCTTTTATAATCTGCATAATACTTCCAGGGAGGGGCACCGGGAGGTGGTCCCCGGGGCCGCTGACCCAAAGGGGCTGGCTCCTCAGGGGGCCCTGTTAGTGCAACAAAGCACATTGCAGCCCACCAGCCGCAGAGCCTCCTTGCACGGAATATGCACTTATGTAGCATAATTGGCTTGGAGACTGCATTTACTGTAGGCTGAACACAGATGGCATTTTCTACAGCGTAAGAAATACATTGCAGAAATGTAAGTAAGTTAGACTCTGCTCCTTAGTGTAAAAGATCATCAGACATTCGGGGAACGGCTATGTAGTCGAGTGTAGTTCAAGTCAGTAGAGTCTGGGGGCGGTGGGAGGGGCAAGAGGGACTTCATGTGAAAGGTGTAGAGACCCTGAACCAAGCCGGTGGTTCGGGGTAGGGGAGAAGAGGGAAGTGAGGATTCCAGAGTCATTTCAGACCTGGGAACAAATTAAATGTGGGTGTCCAGACATTGGAGAGAACGGAGACAGACTCCCAGCTTTCCAGTTTGGGCAATGGCACAGGCTGGGGCACAGGGGATGAAGCGAGTAAGTATGGATGGGAACACGTGTAGTTTGAGGTGTCTATGAGTCATTTGGGTACAGTTGGCCGATGAAAGTTGGAAATACAGGGCCGGAGTTCAGTAGAGACCTTTGGGCTGCAGACACAAACATGAAAGTTACAAGCATGTAATTGATAACAAGAGCCCCGGAAGTGAAGTCTCTCTCCCAGGGAGAATACACAAAGCAAGAGGACAAAACAAAGGAGAGGACCCTGGGAAAAGCCGAGAGCCAGGACAGAATAGTGTCAAGGAAGCTGAGGGAGAACGAAGTTGCCACATGGACGGGTCGTCACTAATTTGGAATGCTACAAGAGGTTGGAGGGGATAAAGTTCTGAGAGGAAGTCGTCAGACTGGCCAACCAGTAGGTCCCTGGTGATCTTTGCCAGAGCAGTTTCAGTGGTGCAAGAGACAGAAGAGTGGGAGACAGTGAGGGGTTTGGTGTTGGCAGAAAGAAGATGGGGTGGTGGCTTGAGGAGGGGTCAGGGTCTGGGGAAGGATGTTTAGTGCGCCAGAGGTTTGGGCATTGTGAGCAGAGAGGGACAGACTTGTGTCACAGGTGGAGGTAGGTCGCTGAGGAGGGGATGGGGGGGTGTGTGTTAGAAAGGAAGAATTCCTCTTCTTTGAAACAGGAAGGAATTAACAAAGAAACACACACAATAGAATGTGGTGTTTGGGGACACACCCTCATGATCAATAGAAACATGAGTGCCTGGGGGCGCCTGGGTGGCTCAGTTGGTGAAGCCTAGGACTCTAGATTTCCCCTCAGGTCATGACCTCCTAGTTTCGCGAGTTCAAGCCCAGAGCTGAGGAGTTGACCTCGGTGCTGGCCACCCAGAGCCTGCCTGAGATTCTTTGTCTCCCTTTCTCTGCCCCTCCCCCACTAGCGGTGTCTCTGTCCCTCCCCAAATAAATACACTTAAAAAAAAAAAAAAGAAACTTTAGTGCCTGGAAAATTAACAGAGTTAAGATGCAATCAGACTTGCCTGTCTAAATGAATAACTAATTTGAATCACTGATGCCAACAGCTCTCCAGTTCGTCCTAATTAACCTACTGCACCCTAACTGTTCCGTATACTAATACATACTTGTCAGGGTAACTTCGTCTCCAGTTATACTTTGTTTCATGACTAAACTCTCTTCAGGACTCTCAGTCTTTATAACTTGTAGCTTCGGCCTTGTTACACTCGAGACATGCTCCATAATGGAGATGCTTGTCCCATTTTGAGAGAAGATTGCGTTTTCTTAAGAAGCTTTTTTTTTTTTTTTTCATAAGGCCTCCGGTAGTTACATATAATTACAATATCCTAGGGAACACAAATGTGATGAAAACTTAGCAGATGTGTTCTTTGGAGGTCATCTTGTGAGATGTGGTTTGATGTGCATTACAGCAAAACTTATTCCGAGATTTTTTTTTGTTTTTGTTTCCTTCACACAATGACTCATCTAAGGCATTGGTCTGAGACATTAAAATCTGTATTATTCTAAAAGGTGGGGGTGCCTGGGTGGCTCAGTCAGCTGGGCATCCAACTCTTGATTTTGGCTCAGGTCATTGTCCCAGGGTTGTGGGATCCAGCCCTGCGTCGGGCCCCACGCTGAGCACAGAGCTTGCTTAGGATGTGCATGCGCTCTCTCTCTCTCTCTTTCTCTCTCTCTCTCCCTCCCTCTGCCCCACCCCTGCTCTCTCTCTTGCACGTGCATGCTCTCTCTCTCTCTCTCAAATATAAAAAAATTAAAAGGTGTCAGAGCAAGCTTTTGATTCTAGTGTAGACAACATAAGCATAATAGCTACCATTTATTGAGTGCCTACTATGTGATAGATATGTTACGTATACTATCTCAGTATGCAAAATCTTTTTATCGAATCTCAATTTTTTCAGGAACACCGAGAGACAGGCAAGGCTATTAACCGTTTTTTACAGAGGAGAATGCTAGGGCGTCCTCTCGGCTACCACCCATCTCTTTGTTCCCATTCACAGCACACATCATTAAAGAGTTGTCTCTATTCCCTGTCTCGAATTTTTTTTTTTTTCTTAGAGCCACTCCAGTTAGGTTCGTGCCTCCGCTATTCCATAGAACCTGCTCTGGTTAAGTCACCGATAACCTGCACAGTTCCAGTCCCCGGGTCAACTGTCAGTCATAATCTTTCTTGGTCCATCAGCAGTGTTTAAGACAGTGGGTCACCCCCTCTTCCTTGACGCACTTCCTTCCCTTGGCTTTCAGGACATCACACTAGTCTTATGGGGGACACTTAGTCTCCTTTTCCGGTCGTGCCCCTCCTCTGACTTCTGTATGCTGTGGGGCCTCAGGACTCTGTCCTTGGAGCTCTTCCCTTATTTCCACTCACTCCTCGGGTGCTCGCATCTAGCCTCAAAGTAATCTCTATAGCCGTGATTCCCAAACATATACCTCTAGCCCAGTTTTCCCCCTTGAACTTGTGTGTCCAACTTCCTACTGAACATCATCTCCACTGGGATTTCTTTTTGTTTTCTTTTTTTAATGTTTATTTATTTTTGGGAGAGGGCAAGCCGGGGACTGTCCAAAACACTGCTCCTGATGAAAAAGTAAGAAAAAAGAACCTGCTCCAAACAATACCCTTTATCGGATGTAGGCTGGATCTCCATTCTTCTCGATCATTTCTCACTGCTACCTCCAATACTGCCTGCCTGCTCCTTGATCTTGAGAGGGATACCCCTGCCGACCACAGAGGCTAACTCCCTTGTTCTCTTTGTTAAGATATCACCTTCTCTATAAGACCTACCCTGATCATCCTATTTAATATTGCCACCTGCACCCTCTCCCTGGCAACCCAACGCCCAAGCATCCGCCTCACCTTTTTCTTTAGCCCGTGACGCTTACCACTGTCTACCACATCACATAATTTACTTATTTATTACATGACTTACTTGTTGTCTATTTCCCCCTATTAGAATGTCGGCTCGGTGAGGGCAGGGCTTTTCATCTGTTTGGTTTGCTACCATACCCTCAAGCACCTAGAACAGTACCTTGCATAGAGCAGACCCATCAATGTCTGTTAAAAAGCCTAAGTATCTTGCCAAAGGCTGGTTACACAGCCATAGGTCTCGCGTTTAAACTCTGGAGTCTCTGATACTAAAGCCCATGCCCTTGACACCTCCTTTCCGCTACCTCTCATTGCAGCCGGGAGCAGTGGTTCTCAGCAGGTGACTTTTGCTACAACCGAGCATACAATATGTTACAATGATGATTGGCCCAGGAAACATTGAGTTGAGTAGGTCTATATGCAGTTTAGAATAGACCCGAATTCAATTTGTTGCAAGGGGACGAGGCGTAGGGCAACACGAAACAACATCAAACAAATGTTGCAGAACAGTAGACTCCAGAAAGCTTTCCTGTTCACTTGCTTCATGGGTATATATGTGAGGGTAGTCAGGACAGGAAACTGTTCTACTCAAACTGTCGCACAAAGTTGACATGTGTTGATAAGCACATCGATCAAAATCATTACGCCTCCTCAGGCCCCGTGAGGCATTGTTATAATGCAGAAGGGACTGCATTGTTATTATTACTGACTTGTTTAGTAAACTTTTGAAACCCCTTGAAGCATGCTGTCAAAAATTCTGGTTTTCAACAGTATGCCGTAAATTAAAAAAGAATAGTTGAGAACTCTTGCAATTAGCTAACTTTCACTGGCTTTATATGTAGGCAGGTCAGGGCAGTACACTTTTTTCCCTGCTTTTATTTTTAAGTTAAAGAAACAAATCTGAAGGAAGCAGAAACCAGGGGATGGAGTTGAATGCATTGAAGAAGCAAACAACAACAGAACAAGGGAGAATCGTCCTCGGTGGATACACATGGTCAGGAGAAGCGAGTCCTGGGCACAGGTGGCCTGGGTCTAGTCTAAGCTTTGCAACTGAGTGCGTGACTTTGGCTTGGTCATTTCTCTTCTCAGGGCCTCAGTTGCCACATCCCTAAAATAAGTGCTGGGGTGAGGCACAGGCACTCCTCCAGCTTGATCCTGTGTGAGCCCATTCTTCTGGGTTGGAGATAAAGGTGCTGCTTGAAACAAAATCTTCAAGAGGCTAGGAAGTGTTTCAATTCATCTCTTTTTTTTCCTTAAAGTTTATTTATTGATTTTGAGAGAGAGAGAGAGAGAGAGAGCAAGGGAGGGGCAGAGAGAGAGGGAGAGAGAGAATCCCAAGCAGGCTCTGCACTGTCGGTGTAGACCCCAGTGCGGGGGCTAGAGCTCACAAACAGTGAGATCGTGACCTGAGCCAAAATCAAGAGTCGGATGATTAACTGACTGAGCCTCCCAGGCGCCCCTCAATTCATTTCTTTACCGCATTTAGTTAGTGCCTTAGGTGCAGAGGGTTGAGTTAATCAAAGCCAGCTCATGACGCATTTATCATCATGGGTCTCTGGCTTAATTGATTTATTCCCTGTCACCCCTACGCCCCATTCACATTCTCCTCTCTCTCCCTCATCGGCAACCGTGCTGTTCTGTTTGATCGCTACAGTTTTGTTTGTATGTGTTCTTACAAAGTGTGTATTGTCATTTTCAGTAAATGCCTTTTTAATTTCTGTAAATGGTATTACTATGTATATTATTCTGTCTCTTGCTATTTTTTTTTTTTTACTCAGCGTTATGTTCGAAAAGCCCATCCACGTGGCTCTATGTACGTCTCATCCCCCCTCATCGTGCAAAACTGTGTCTCCGCCACAGTTTGCCTCTCCACTCTCTTGGTGACAAAGGCCAGATTGCCTCCGACTTTGCCGTCACCATAAATAATGCTGCAGTAAGGAGCGCTCCAGTTTAGAAAAGAACTATAGATGTGGGCATGACTAAGAAAGGGGTGCTTCTGAGCTGTGACCGGAGTGCCAAGGCGCTACCCTTGGGGGGTCTCCTTTGCTCCAATACGCCACTGGGAGAGCCTTGGGTGGCAGGGGCGGGGGGCAGGGTGGGGGATGAGTGCCGGACGCTTCAGCTGGGGCAGTAATCAGAACTGGGCCTGTCGTGGTGACTCCATTACCCCAGTGGGTCAGAGATTTTGACGTTGTGCTCACCCTCCACCTCTCCCCTTACTCCCCAGAGATGGCCTCCCACAATCCCCAAATGATGCAGCCCACGGTCCTTGCCTACAAGGGGAGCTTTAAGGAGGCCTACACATTCTTCTGTTTCCCTCCTCAGGGCCTCCTCCTCTTCTCCATCTTGTCACTTCTCCTCACACTCTCAGCAGGTTCTATCACCTCCTACTTCGTAGAGAAAATAGTAGCTATCAGATGAGAGCGCCCTTGAATTCCTTTTCCCAACTCTATCAGTTTGCCTGCACCTACACCCACCCTCTCCTTCCTTCCTGTGGATCCCATCCCCACCTTCCTTGCTCCGGTGGCTTAAGTGACTCCCTCTCCCCCTCACTATTTCAGTCTCCACGGTTCTCCCAGCTACTTCCCATCACCGTGTCCGTGTGTTCAAGTCTTCCTGATTTTAAGACTATATTTTGAAAATCTCTCTCGGGGAGCCTGGCTGGCTCAGTCAGTAGAGCGTGCGACTCTTGATCTCGGGGTTGTAAGTTTGAGCCCCTCGCTGGGTGCAGACATTGCTTAAAAATAAAATCTTAAAAAGTTATGTAAAAAAACCTCTCTCAGCCTCGGTCCCTTCCAGTGACCGTCACCCCCACCAGCAACTCCTGCAATTTAGCAACTCAATTTATTGAAAGAGCTACATTTGCCCCCATTCACACACAACCTCCTGGGTCTCACCAAAGCTTTCTTGTCACTAAATCCAGGACAAACTTTTCTCTCCGTATTGTATGTCCATTCGCCCCAGCATTTGTCACCATGGAGTACTTTGTCCGTCACGAACCTCTCTCCCCTTGGCTTGCGTGACACCTCATACTCCTGATTTTTCTTCCTACCTCTCTAGCCATTCCTCCAAGGTATGCTTTCCAGGCCCATCCACTTCTGTCTGCTCCTTGGGGTTCCTCATTTCTGGGTCTCTATGCTCTCCTCATTCGTCTCCATACTATCCCTTTATAACCTCATTCATTCCTATAGTGGCTTTGATTGCCATCCATATCCCCAAATCTCCATCTCCATCCCTAATCGCTCCCCTCTGTCCCAGGGGAGCACACATCACCTCTCTTCTAGACGTCACCACCTGAGTGTCCCACAGGCATCTCAAAATCAGATGTTCAAGACTGAATTTATCATCTTTCTCACCAACCCCCGCTTTGATCACCTCCGCTATTACTGTCTCGGTGAGTTAATGGCATCATCAGCTATTTGATTTCCCAAGCCAGGGAAACTCACAGCATTGCATATATTTTGATCATTATGAAAATTTTAAATGACAAAAGATAGAAATGCTTGTTATAAATATTAGAACCATCCGTAAGTATACAAAATAAAAAATGAAAGTCCCTACCAATCACTCACGCAAGAGGGAAGCCACTATAAACAAGGGGGTGAGTATCCTTACAGACTTCTTTTGCTGCATATATATGGGTAGGCATACAACAGAGTTTTGTTTTTACACACACCTTATTATACTACATGTACTATTTGGCAACTTGCTCTTTAGCATAAAACCCTGTGGGTATCTTTACGTTTTTAATCCTATTGATATAACTTACTCCTTTTATTAGCTGTATATTATCTCAAATTATGCATGGGCCACATTTATTTAACTATTGTGATATTACTGGACTTTGTTCCCAATTTTCACTCTTCCAGGGTTGCAGTAAATAACTTTGCCCACGGACAAAATAGATAAAGGGGATTGAGAGGTACAAACTTCCGGTTATAAACTAAGTAAGTCGCGGAGATGGGAACAGAGGGAATACAGCGAATAATTTGTAATAACATTGTGTGGTGACAGATGGCGACTACACCTGTCATGGTGAGCACTGAATAATATATGGAATTGTTGACTCACTATGTTGCACACCTGAAACTCATAATAACGTTGTATGTTGACTGTATTCAATCAAAAAAAATTAAAAGGGGAGCAGATAAAAAAATAAAACAAAAACACCCACCTTTGTCCATAAATCTTTGTATTCCTGTGCTGGGTAGAACGTTGGAAATGGGTACGTATATGTGCATCTACGCTTGACGGATACCGCTGTCAAAAAAACTGGATGGCTTTCCTCCTCCACTTTTTGCATTGAGACGTAGCATACGCACGGTAAATGCATAAAGTGCACTATTTTAGGGGTGCAACTGCATGCACCCTCCTATGCATGCATGCCTGTGCCACCACCATGCAGATCAAGATACACACCATTTCTAGCACCCCAGAAGTTTCCCCCTTGCTCCTTCCCAGCACGTAGCCCTCCCCCGGAGACCAGCGCTATTCCGACTCGTGTAATCATCAGTTATTTTTGCCTTTGCAAATAAAATCGTGCAGTATGTACTCTTTTGTGTCTGGCTTCTGTGACTCAACATATTGTTTATATTTGTCCATGTTGTGCGTAGCCAGAGTTCATTCTTTTGTCGCTGTCGGGCAGCATGGCACTGTATGGGCATTTCGCCATTTGTCCACTCACCTGTTGGTGAGTCAGTTCAGTTGTTTCCCCTTTCTTGGCTGTAATTGAGTAAAATGGCTCTGAATATTTGCGTACAAGTCTTTTTGCAGTCATATTGTCTGCGTTTTTCTAGGAGTGGAATCGCTGGGTCATAAGGTATGCTGAATTTTTTATTAGAAGCTACGAAAACGATACTCCAGCACACTGTGTTGTGCTTGCACATTTCATTGTCTCTCTCCCCAGACAACTTGTAGGGACTGTGTCTGTCTTGTTCAGCACCCCGATCATAGTGGATGCTCAACAAGTATTCGTGGAATTAGATTTATAATCAAGTGGCTACTGTTTATTAGGCCTAAAGGACTCTAACACACAATTTGAAGAGGTAACACATGTCACTGTGGACAAACTGTTGCAGGTGTGGATGTTTTATTACCCCAAGAATGGTCGCAGTTCGTTATGGGTAGAACTGTGGCCTATTCACTGTCATATCTTCTATGGCATAGAATTGAGCACAGACGAAGTGCCCTATAATGCCCAGCGTGTAGTACTTGCTTAGATAACAGATTAAAAGAATGTCAGGCCTTCCTCAAAACTTGACTTTCCTGACCGGTCATTAGCCGCATAGCTACTGGCCCCGATACTAGGAAATATCCCCCAAACCTCAGGTCCACAACCTGGTTTCTGGGAGTTTTTCCCACACGTACAAGGCTAAGTGTTGCAGCCTTTATTTGAAAGAGCAGAAGTTTGGAAACCATCATTAGGGAATCTGTTTACAAAGCTATGGCAGAGCCATACAGCGGCCTACAAAGCAGCCTTTAAAAGAGGCAGCTCTTTAAGTCCCGATATATCGTTAAATGTAAAACAACAAGGAAGTCAAGGCACAGAAAAGTATGTCTATCATTCTCCCATTTGCAGTTAATGGTAGGAGAGAACTGGGAAGAGGAACTTCCCAGACTGGGGAGAGGGGAGAGAACCAGGGAGAGGAACTGGGAAGAATCTTTTCTGGACGGAAGAAACAGCTAGAGTTTAATCAATCCAGTTCACCCGTCAGTCTTCACAACCTGATTTCTTAGGTCCGCGAAAGACCCGGATGATGTGGGCTGGGGGAAGTCTGACCCACTACAAAGTCCTCCCCTATGGCTCTACCCCTGAAAGGGCCAGTGCCTGAAGGTTTCATGGAGCCTGGTACACTAGGCCTTCATTCTTCCCCTGTAGCTGCCTCTAAAGTGTTCCATTCCTCTGGGAATTTGTGGGCTGAGGATTTTTTAACAAATCTTTCTTGCATGAACCAGGCCTTCATCAAAATTCACTGCAACTCAGATTCATTTCCATTTCTAGTCCCAATGCTGCCCACAACCAACTAAGCATGATGGATGAGCTGGCTAACATTTTGAAAGGAAAAACTATCATCTATCTATCGATCTAGCAACCTATCTATCATCTATCATCTATCTATCTATCTATCTATCTATCTATCATGTATCTATCTATCGTCTATCATTTATCTATCATCTATCTATCTATCTATCTATCCACCCATCCATCCAACCCTGTTAATGTAACATATCCTTCAGTCTTGCCTCCCCCGCCCCATTTAAGTGCTATGGGGTGTAAGCAAAAATCCTCAACCTTGTTTCTATGACGAATACTAGGTTAACATAAGTAAATCTTGGAAACTTGGGAATTTGCCAGTCCCAACTTTTTGTTTAATTTACATAATCATTTGCATAGGACTGCATATGTTAAGGAAACATCTGTAGTTTTCTTATATATTTAGATGAGATGAATTTTTTCAATATTCGAAGTTATCACTTACTAATTTCTTTTGGGTCTTTTTTTTTTTTTATACTCACACCAGAGTCCTCCAATGCAGGGCCCTGAATGCCATATGCCTCCCCCATTTTTATGAATCTCACTTTGTGAATATCATGCCAATAGCAAGGTGAACTGGAGAATGTAAGCAGCATTACTTCCCGTTTTCTTCTCAGACAACCAAACCCTCCCGAGTCAGAGCTGAAGGGTCCTAGAAGTTGGGGTGAAAATATATTTTCAGGGGAGCGTGGGTGGCTCAGTCAGTTGAGTGTCCAACTTCGGCTCAGGTCATGATCTCATGGTTCATGAGTTGGAGCCACATGTTCAAGCCCCAGTGCAGAGCTGTCAGCCCAGAGTCCGCTTTGGATTCTCTGTCCCCCTCTCTTTCTGTCCCTTCCCCGCTCATGCTGCCTCTCTGTCTCTCAACAATGAATAAAGATTTTTCAAAAAAGAAAATATATTTTCAGATATTTGGGGGAACTTTTACATTTTAAAATTATTTATTTATTTATTTTTTAGAGAGAACGAGAGAGGGGGGGGGGCAGAAAGAGAAAGAGAGAGAGAATCTCAAGCAGGCTCCATGCTCAGCCCAGAGCCTGACTTAGGGCCCCACACAGGATCCGACGAGAGGCTCAGTGTCACGTTCATGAGATCACGACCTGAGCTGAAATCGAAAGCCAGGCACTCAACAGACTGAGCCATCCAGGTGCCCCTGGGGGAACTTTTAGAAAGCCGTGTGGTGAAACAGCTTCACAAAAGACTGTAATCAGTTGTGAAGTCTTCAGGGCAGATGTGGGAACGCCACAGACAATTAAGCTCATTTTCATATATTGATTTTCCTTGGAGTAAGGTCAGCCTGTGTACCCAAGATCTCAAAATCATCACTGATAACAGCACTCTTCTCCATCATTCGGAGATGCTTATTTGGAACTCTTCAGCTCTCTCAACACGTCATGATATACCCTAGCCTTTAAAAAACAAGTGAATATGTGAATAAGGCATGGGAGGAACCTCCTCTCCCAAGCATTGTTGCACCCTCATTGAAGAAGTATGTCACTGAACTAGCCATTCATTCAACCAAAATACATTCAGTCCTACGTCGTGTGTCGTGGGCAAATGTGGGACTTTCCCCTCGCCTATCTGTCCATTCTTTTTTTTTTTCGATGTTTATTTATTTATTTATTTTGAGAGAGAGAGAGAGTGCGCGCACGAGCGTGGGAGGTCAGAGAGAGAGGGAGAGAGAGAATCTCAAGCAGGTTCCATACTGTCAGTGCAGAGCCCGACGTGGGGCTTGATCTCGCAAAGCGTGAGATCACAACCTGAGCTGAAACCGAGAGTCAGACACTTAACTGACTGAACCACCCAGGTGCCCCCTACTTGTCCATTCTTAACAGTAGTCTCATTTCTTTTTGCAGAATGACTTCTTTCCTGGTGTGGGTTTTCCCGGCAGGATGGTAAATCCAAGCTCCTGTGCTACCATTAGCAAAACCAAAAAGCTCCCTGAAGGTTTCTTCTGCCACATCCCTTATCTGACTGCTTAGTACAGCACAGAATTTAAGCTCGACTGATCAGAAGCAGTCTCGTGAGACTCTGAATCATAAGCTAATAACATGAGGATAGAAGAAATTGCTCTTTACTTTTCCCAGGATTGATGTCATTTCAAGACTTTTCGTGGCTAGAAAGTTACCCCTATGGTTCCTGATTTGTAGGTCTCTCTCTTTTTTTTTAGCCCTATTCTTTAACCTTCCCATTAATTATTTGAGTTCCCCAAACCCTTTCAACCAACTCCCTTTTCCTTGGGTAACCAGAACTGACAATATTGTCAATTTAAAGGCATTTTGTTTCTGTCGCTGGCAACCGAAGAACCTTGACTGAAACATTGTGCCAGGCACTGATTGTACAACAATCAACAAGACAGATGTCGATTCTGCCCTCACGAAGCTTACATATTAGTGGGTAACATAGGTTTACTCAGTACTAAGAAACCTGAGATAAGGAAGTCAGCCATTGCTTTCATCGACTCTGTATTTTAGATTATTCATTCATTCATGCACGTGTTGAATATTTATGGAGGGCCTATGAGGTGCCAGACATCATAAGAATGAATTTAATCCATTTCGTTTGTTTTGTCTGATCAACAGAAGTATGTGACTAGGTCTTTCCTCCATTGCACCAAACTCATCATGTCCCCTAAAGGCTTGAGATTCAAGACCAGAAAGACCATCAATTAACCTTAGGTCTGAACTTCTGGAAGATACAAGGCTTACCTCCTCTTACCCTTTCAACAGCCCACCTTCCCGTATTTCTAGGTTCAGGGGAGGTGGACCATCACAGACGGTCACCGTCACCTTTGGGACTTCATAAAGAACATTTGCCTGTGGTATTGAGAAATGGAATCCTGCCTTACCCAAGCTGCCCCACTCCAAACCTAGAACATCCCACCTTCAGCTTGCCCAAAGACTGTGCAATTTCCTGCCTGTGAAGCACGACTCTTCCCGTCATACCCTTGCTGCTTAAACCATTGACTATTCCAGTATGTGTATCTGGTCTCCCCAGGTGGACATTAAGCTGTTGGAGGTAGTGACCTATGGATGACACGTCTGAATCTCTCTCTTCATGTCAGGGCTCAATGGGGTAGATTGTTGATTGAAAGCAACACAAAGGTTCTAGGGCCTCTTTTCCATAGTCACATGGGCCTGCCTTCACACGAGGGTCAGCCATTTTGTGGGCCCAGAAAGAGCAAACCAAAGGATGCCTGAAAGATGTTTAATCGGTGTTTTCCCCATGATTTCCAGCTGTCATCTACTTTGCAGAAAACCCATATTTTCACTAATTAGTAGGAGGAGCCATGACAGGAATCATGAACTTTTCTTTTTTTTTTAATTCTTTTTTTTTTAACGTTTATTTATTTTTGAGACAGAGAGAGGCAGAGCATGAATGGGGGAGGGTCAGAGAGAGAGGGAGACACAGAATCCGAAGCAGGCTCCGGGCTCTGAGCTGGCAGCACAGAGCCCGACACGGGGCTCGAACTCACGGGCCGCAAGATCATGACCTGAGCTGAAGTCCGGCGCTTAACCGACTGAGCCACCCAGGCGCCCCAGGAATCATGAACTTTTCTATAAAATAATGTTTCTTTTGCTCGACAGCATATCAGGTCGTTAGAGACGGGCTGTACATTCATCACTCCAGCCGCAGCAGAACAGTCATGGGCATTTTCACAGCCAAAATGATCCCCCAAGTCAAAGCATTTGCAGAATGCATATTTTTGTAGATTTGCTAATTATACCCAAGTCCTGTCCCTAAATTTGTTTTTGAATGAAGCTGACAATATTGTCAGTTCAAAGATATTTTCCAACATTCAAGACATTTCGTTCATTGTTTATATTAGTCCTTTCGCACGCACGTGCACGCACACTCACACTCGCCTTCCCCTACACAAAGTACACATAAAGACCTATAGAGAACAATGGTTGTGGGATTGCCTCAAGAGCAAAAGTCCATAGGCAAGGGGGCTGACTCTGAGGCAGGTACACAGGGGCCTAAGGGCCTACCTACATCTTTACGTTACTTCAGACGGCAAAGGGGGCAAAGGGGAATCTAGGAGCTTTATACCGGTGACTGGCACCAGTGTTCCTGTCTACGTAGCAGTCAGCATTAACTCTTGCTTACGGGATCCAATGTAGTGCCTTTAATGGGGCCGATATGGCGGGTGGGCCATGAGGGGCTGAGAGGCATGCGGGTGCTAGAAAATTTGCAGACGTCATCTCGTTTAAGTCTCACTTGAACTCTATGATGAATGTACTATTGCCGTTATTTCCCTGGGTCTCAACTCTGGGAAGCAACAGAGCTGCGATTTGAACCCAGCTCTGCTGTCTCCACAGCCCGCGACACCATACGTATTCCCAAGGATGATGGGGGACTTGATTTATACTATTGAAACCCAGGAGTCTATCTTTCTTCCTCATTGGAAAGGTCCAGTCGTCCTTATTTACGTACTCATTCATTTGTTGCCTAAAGAGTAATACAGTCTCTCAGCACAACATTCAAAAGAGGGATAGGGTGAAAAGTATGTCTTCCTTCTTCCCAAATACCCGGCTCCCCTTCCTGAAGGCAACCACTGATGGCAGCTGCTGTGCATCGCTCCAAAATGTTCACCTCCTCACTCCTTCCTAACCCAAGGTCAAATGTGAGCAGGCTGCTTGGCTCGGAAGCCCCAGTGGCAATATTTGGAACAGGATTAAAAAGGCCACACATCGTGCTGAGCCACAGAGCAAAAAGCAGGCAGAATTCATCCTCGGTACTCACTCTGTTGCCTTTGGGTGACCCTCTCCACCTCCATCCCTGTACTTTCTTACTCACCCTGACTTGTCCTCTCCTCACTAGAGAGAACCACCTGCTTCAAACAGCTCCTGCTCTGTTACGTTCCTCAGAACCCTACTCGCTACGCACCCCCTGCCCCAGGGGCTGTCTTGGCTGAGAAATTCATCCCCACTAAGGAGTTCTTGGGTGTCTGTGGATTGATGAGGCACCCTTTTCACAAAACATGTTCCCACTTCAACAAGAGGATTCAATCAAAGAGTGACTTGAATAATGGGGACTTCAGATACTTTGTCATGACAGGCCAACAGGATATTGTTTTTTCCAATCTGACTCTTCCTACTTCCCCTGTGGGTGTCAAGCCAACTGGGTGTCAGAGAACTTTGGCCACCCGAAACCGTTCCGCTCCCAGTGCAGTAAGGACCCTGATCTCGATTTTTTTTTCTTGCACGATGGGACACTCAGAGTTTTTGAAACCAAATCTCCAGTGCTGTAGACATTTCTCCCCTAATATGTCATAAATATAGGCTCAAATCTTATCTAGAAAAAAGAAACAGCTACAACAATGAATAGGAGAATTATGCTGACTTTAATATCCACTAAATGCTATTTGATTCTGCTCCTTCCAAAATAATATTTAGAGTACAAAGTTGGAGCAGATGGCTTCACAAACCCAACATTTTTCCCTAATCTGGGGGTAGGGGGAGGCGGGTATCTCTGCTGGGAATTATTGAAGAAATCCTTGTGAGTGGAATTCATTTGGACGTCCACAGGTAATATTCTTTTCACATAATTAGACACAACTTCACAACCCCAGGGAGAGAAACACTAGGGATCTTCATCAAAGTCACCTGCATTCAAGAAACAAAGAACATTTTCAGCCATGGCATTGGGGACTTTGCACATAGTAGAAGCATAAGACGTTTTTTACCGAACAAAGGAGCATGTAGAGGAATTAGAAAGGAAGTCAAGGTAATGGTGCTTCCCTTGGATAGTTCATACAGATCCAGGGCAAAATAATTCATCGGGCCAGTACTGTTGAGGCAATTACAAATGCACGTGTTCGTCGTGCATTGAGAAGAACAGGCTGTGTTCTTCATGGTAACCTTAACCTGGGGGGAGGAAATTCATGCACGAACCTTGAAGGTCTTCAGGAAGAGACAACATAAAATGGTAACACACACATACCTACGTCCCCTGAAATTCTTACCCGGAAGGTTTAGCGGTTTCTCAAGCCCGAGGCATAATTTCCCTCTGTGCTAATGGAAATTAAGCTGCTGGCTCTGACTGATGGCAACATCCATTCCGCAGATTTAGAACCTGTGGCCCAAGAGGTACACTATCTGCCCCACCAGATGAGTTACTATTGCAACTCCAGGCCCCTTGGCTCCCTGGATCTATTGCTTGGTACAACATTAAGATCCTGGACATGGTATTGAAAACAACCCCCAAATCCTGGACGTGGCGGGATAGTAGAGACATGGACATTTGAGCCATATATTTGCTAATGAAACAATATCCCCCAGGGACAGCCGGAGAGCCAATACTAATTAACTCTTTTGCAAAAATGATGTTTCCCTGTCAGCCTCAGCTATTAGCTACTAAGCAGCTTCCACCGCTCCTGCCCTCTATGTGCTATGGCTCCCCAGTGCCTCCATATGAGCCCCGGGGACGTATTTGCACATTCGCTTGCCAGAGTGATGGACCCTCGTGAGCACGGAAAGAGTTGTTTCCTATGACCAACTTTCTCGTACAGAGATGGAGACTGAGATTGTACACTAGCTAGTCAACCGGCCTAAACTGGAAAACAAAGCTGCCCCATACAGTCCTGAAGCTGGTGCCTGAGGTCACAGGGTTAGTGACCAAGCTGGGCCTTGAACGAAAGCCTTTTGACTCCAAGTTTGGTGTTTTTATTTTACTTTTTCAAATTTATTTATTTATTTATTTATTTATGTTTAAGTGATTTCTATACCCAACGCAGGGCTCAAACTCACCATCCCGAGATCAAGATTCACACGTTCTTCCAACTGAGCCAGCCGGGCACCCCTTGGTGCCTTCATTTATTTATTTTTTTACCCACCATACTGACTCCAGATTCACTTTAGCCTCTGGGGATAAATCTGCTGTGTGGAGCCAACACGATGAAAAGTGCAGGTGGACCAGGCGGGTCTCTAACCAGCACCGAGAAGGTGGGAGGAGGGCTACGGCCAGGCCTCCAAAGGTGTTCTGGGATGTGAACTGGCATCTCCTTCGGTCCTCAAGGAAGGCAAGCAAACGTCATTGCACCACTGTCCAACTAGAAGCACAGGGTGGTCACGGCAGCAGCCCGAGTACCTAAGTCCTTGCTCCCTTGGTCTTTCTCCTCGCCTTGGGCCTCTGGATCGATCCTTTCCCTACATTTTCCCTCCCAATACCCGTCTCCGCCGCAAAAACTCTCTCTGGACCTAGAAATTTGGCTTCCTGGGGAAGAAGCTGAGCATCTCAGAGTGTAGCGCCGCTCAGTGGGCATTCTTGGTGGTGTGCGATGCGCACTAGTCTGAGAGCCAGGCGACCTGAGTTCTGGCCCCGGTTCTGCTGCTGATGGCGAGTGAGTGTCTATAAGGCATTTTTCTTTCCCTGCTTAAGGTTCCTCATCTGGAAAATGAGGGGATCACACTAGACAATGTCGAAGGTTCCTTCTGGCTTTAATAGTCTCTGACAATTATTATTATTTTTAATCCAAGTTAGTTAACATATGGTGTAATAATGATGTTAGGAATAGATTTAGTGGTTCATCACTGACTTATAACACCCCGTGCTCATTCCAGCAAGTGCCCTCCTTAACGCCCCTCACCCATTTAGCCCATCCTCTCACCCAACACCCCTCCAGCAACCCTCACTTTGTTCTCTGTATTTAAGAGTCTTTTATGGTTTGCCTCCCTCTCTGGTTTTATCTTATTTCTGCTTCCCTCCCCTTGTGTTCATTTGTTTTGTTTCTTAAATTCCACATATGAGTGAAATCGTGTATTTGTCTTTCTCTTCTTTCACTTCACATTATATACCTTCCAGTACCATCCACATTGTTGCAAATGGCAAGATTTCATTCTTTTTGATCACCAAGTAATATTCCGTTGTGTGTGTGTGTGTGTGTGTGTGTGTGTGTGTGTGTATACATACATACATACCACGTCTTCTTTATTCACCAGTTGATGGCCATTTGGGCTCTTTCCATTCTTGGGCTATTCTGACAATTGTTTTGAATTACACATGAATCTGTTTTGACCTTCCGTCTCTTCCCTCCCGCCTTAGTCTAATAACCCAGCAGATTTGCACATACTAAGTTCACTAAGTGCTTCCTTTTTTATTTATTTTTTATCTGAGAGAAAGAGAGAGCACGAGCAGAGGGGGAGGAGTAGAGCGAGAGAGTGAGAAAGAGAATCTCGAGCAGGCTCCACGTTCGGTGTGGAGCCCTATGCAGGGTTCAATCCCATGACCCTGGGATCATAACCTGGGCTGAATTCAAGAGTCGGACGCTCAACCAACTGAGCCACCCAGGCATCCCTCGCTAGGTGCTTCTATACACACTTTCTCAGCCAGGAATAAGCCCAGGTATATACATGCACGTGTGCCTTTCGTTTTAAGGAAGAAGTGTTTCCCAAGACCATGTATGTGGTCACTAATTCAATATTTCTGGAATGTAAGTGTAGACAACATGCCTTTTTCTCTCACCATTTGGGAAGCTTATTTCTGAAGGAATGCATTGTGCGGAGCCTAAAGATTTGAAAGTAGAACTAGTCGCAGTTGACTTGAAGGATGGTGTCAATACTTTGTGCTGGAAGGTTTTCTTCAGTCTCTCTTGTTTGTGCCTAACATTTAGTCCACACCTGCTGTCCCCATCTGAAATGAAACCAGAAAAGTTAAAAACATAAAACTCACCAAATTCTACACTTAACGTGGATGAATTGTATGGTGTGTAAATTGTACCTCAATAATCCTCTTAAAAACGTAAAGTTCAGTGCACAGAGTGTCTGTTCTAGGCACCTCAAGGAGTCAGCTTTTCTATGAAGTTGTGAGAAGTAAGTTTATACTGTAATGTGTGGTACAGGCAGGCCCATTCACTTACCAAGGATGCCTGCTTTCCCTAGAGCCCGGTACAGGGACCAGCGGGTTACCGACATGCCCAGTACAAAGAAGGAGACCTAGGGGTGCCTGGGTGGCTCAGTCGGTTAAGCGTCTGACTTCAGCTCAGGTCATGATCTCATGGTCCGTGAGTTTGAGCCCCGTGTCGGGTTCTGTGCTGACAGCTCGGAGCCTGGAGCCTGTTTCGGATTCTGTGTCTCCCTCTCTCTCTGACCCTCCCCCATTCATGCTCTGTCTCTCTCTGTCTCAAAAATAAATAAACGTTAAAAAAAATAAAAAAAAAATTAAAAAAAAAACAAAGAGGGAGACCTCTGTGCTGCTACTTCCAGAACCCTTGAGTCCAAGCACTTTCCTTCCCTAAAAGAAACACACTGGGCTTTGCATTGAGACTGAGAGAAGCTGTCTGAATCAGATGGAAGAGCCTTTTGATACATAGAAAATCAGTTGTCCTGGACTGGAGATATTCTCAGAGGCAACATCGGGGTCCACCACATGTCGCGCTGTACAGGATGGGCCATCGCTCCACCCAGCCTGGCTTCTCCTGCCTCCACTATCACTCCTTGCTTCCCACGTCCACTCAACCCACTGTTGGCTATGGGCCAGAGAGCCCCTGTGATCCGGGGCCTGGAACACAGTAGGGCACTCGGTCAACATTCTTTTAATTGAATTGAGATTGAGGTGACAGCAAGGACAAGCAATCCAAGGAATCTGGGCCAAAAGACAAGGTTCACTAAGTTAAAATATGGTCCAAGTTGCATTCTTTGCTTGACTTCATTCATCTCGGCACGAAAGTACAAATCATTTTCATGACATGGAAATAGCCGCCATTTTGATGCTGATACTCTATAAACTCAAGTCAGGTGACAAGTTAATCGGATCAGTTATATAAAACCTATAAAATTCAAAACTTTACCCAAACGGGCATCTTACCAGAAGAGTTATCCAGTCGTAACCACCCACAACAGAGATGTGTCTGCCACTGCTCCCGCACACTCTCCTTCATCATGCAGTAAAACACGAAAATGAGGAATCCTACATCAAAAGAAGAAGGCCAGTCTTCTTCAGTTTCTTTCACTAGCTGTCACCAACACCCAGACCCAGGTCTACTCTTGTCACCATAGATATTCCTCCTGAGGAACCCCAGGGCCATTCTGGCTTTCCGAGCTCATATTTCGAGCTTCCCTTTCAAAGGCAGTGATGGTAAGAAGGCCTCTATCAAGACTTCATATCAACCACAGTTTTCGTCTTGGGCTGCTGTCTATCCTAGAGCTTGAGACGTCAGCTCTGCAATGGTAGCCACCCTCCAAGATGGCTCTCAATGATCCCTACGTGCCGGCATTTGTATCCTTGTGTAGTCTCTTCCCACACTGTATCAATAGAATATGGCAGAAGTGATGGCATGTCACTTCCAAGAATAGGTTATAAAATACATTGTGGCTTCTTTCGATCTCTGATTACTCCCTCCAAAGGAATCCCAGTGTTATATCCTAAGGACACCCTGCGGTCCTGTGGAGAGGCCCACATAGTGAGGAATTGAGGCTTCCAGTCCACAGCCATGTGCGTGAGGCTTCCTGGAAGCGGGTTCTCCAGAGCCAGTCAAGTCTCCACATTACTACAGCCTTGACTGACAGCTTGATTGCAACTTCATGAGTCCCTGAGCCAGAAGCACCCAGCTAAGCAGCTCCTGAATCCCTGATACACAGAAACTGGGTAAGATAATAAGCGCTGTTGTTTTAGGCTGCTAAAATTTGGGAGCACTTTGTTACACAGCGATAAATAACTAATGCACATGCTCTTTGGCACAATTACACCACGTGGAAACCATACATTTGGATGCCGTCATTTTTCACTGCCAACCCTGATTTTGCCCTGAAAGTGGGATAGACAGAGAGAAGCTGATGGTATCCACCAGCAGTGTTGGCAATTTCTCACCCCCATCCTCTAAAATACCTCCTTGTGGGGCGCCTGGGTGGCTCAGTCGGTTAAGCATCCGACTTCGGCTCAGGTCACGATCTCGTGGTCCGTGAGTTCAAGCCCCGCGTCAGGCTCTGTGCTGACTGCTCAGAGCCTGGAGCCTGTTTCAGATTCTGTGTCTCCCTCTCTCTCTGACCCTCCCCCGTTCATGCTCTGTCTCTGTCTCAAAAATAAATAAACGTTAAAATAAAATAAAATAAAATACCTCCTTGGGAGAGAAAAGTAGGACTTGAGATTATCCTGATGGCAAATGCTCTGGAGGGCCAATTGGATTTCCTGAAGTTTGGAGGCGGAATTGGCAGAAATAACTCCCATCGTCAGCCTGATGTTTATTTGTGGCCCAGGCTAAGTGTCTTTTTATCCACCAAGCCTTTCCAACTGCCTCAAACTGGAACTCATCCTTTTCATTTCTGAGCTCCCATAACACTCTGTTTCTTACACAGTTTGCTACATGTGGCCACTTTCCCCATGGATTGTCCATCTCTCCACCCAGCTGTAAAGTCTTTTCATCTTCATATCACATCTCCCTTTGCCTCCAGTACTATGTGTGGCAGCCCAGCAGATAGATGTTTGTTGACTTGGCCTCCAGGGCACTCGATACGCAAACTCTCACAGTTTTCTGCAACCTTCGTAATATCTTCCTGGGCCTCGGAATCTTTCTTTTGTCCCAAGTGCAGGTTGCCACCCTTTGTTCGCTACACAAGGTTTGACTTGCCCCCTCACTGGCCAGTTGTGCTGAAGTAAATGATCAGTGACGGACTGAATCTGTCTCGACTCGTTGCAAGTTGAGCATGAGCCAATGGTAAATGCCCCCAAAGCTCGCTTCAGCTATAGCATTTGGTGGAAGTCAAGAATCTTTCTCATTGCCACGTAGTACTCCATTGTGTATATAAACCACAATTTCTTTATCCATTCATCAGCTGATGGACATTTAGGCTCTTTCCATCATTTGGCTATTGTTGAGAGTGCTTCTATAAACATTGGGCACAAGTGCCCCTATGCGTCAGTACTCCTGTATCCCTTGGGTAAATTCCTAGCAGTGCTATTGCTGGGTCATAGGATAGATCTATTTTTAATTTTTTGAGGAACCTCCACACTGTTTTCCAGAGTGGCAATGAGAAAGAATGAAATATGGCCCTTTGTAGCAACGTGGATGGAACCGGAGAGTGTGATGCTAAGTGAAATAAGCCATACAGAGAAAGACAGATACCATATGGTTTCACTCTTATGTGGATCCTGAGAAACTTAACAGGAACCCATGGGGGAGGGGAAGGGAAAAAAAAAAAAAAAGGACGTTAGAGTGGGAGAGAGCCAAAGCATAAGAGACTGTAAAAAACTGAGAACAAACTGAGGGTTGATGGGGGGTGGGAGGGAGGGGAGGGTGGGTGATGGGCATTGAGGAGGGCACCTTTTGGGATGAGCACTGGTGTTGTATGGAAACCAATTTGACAATAAATTTCATATATTGAAAAAAAAAAAAAAGAATCTTGGCTGAGATGGGTGAGAGTCTCCTGCCATCTTGCCCTCGTTTCGACCTTTCTCCCACCAGCACCGTATTCAGTTTGGGCGGCTCTGTTTTGAGACGATGACAACAAATCGAAGTACTCAAGAATAGAGAAGTCTTGGAGTGGGAACACAGGGCAGGGAGAGATGGTAGCTATAGCTACAGATCTGAAGGGGCTATCACGAAAAGAACAAATTAGGCGTGTTCTGTGTGGTGGCCAGGTCAGAACTGGGAGCAGTGGGAGGGAGCCACGGAACAACCACGCAGTAGCACATCCCAGCTAATCTTTACTAAGTAGCGTAATCATAGCCATTATGCTATTCGTCTTCTTTTTACAGATGAGAGACCCCACAGTCCAAGAAGTCTAGTACATTTGACCCAGCCACAGGGCTAATATGAAGGTGGCCGTGTCTAGACCAAATGCAGGCAGTCTGGTTGCAGAGCCCAAGGTCTTAACCACGGCCCTATGGATACTACCCCCAAGAAAGGGCGACCGGGTGAGATGTGGAGCCGATCAGAAGCTTCAGTGGTAATCACAATACAATATATCAGTGTATCAAATCAACATGTTGCACGCCTCACATTTACACAGCTTTAAATGTCAAGTATATTTCAATTAAAAAAAAGAGAAGAGTTGAAGGCTCTGCTTTATGGAACGGTGAGCTCTCGGTCCCTGGAAAGTTTCAGGGGGAGGCACGTGGCTTCCTGTCACTCAAAGGGAAGTTGGATGGGGAAGATCTCGGGTCCCCAGCCCCAGCCCTGAGACTCTCTGAGTCCAGGTGGGAGGCAGCAATCTGGAGGCTAAACGGAAAGACATGTCTCACCAACTCCCCTGAGGGCTTTATCTCCATGTAACCAAACAACGGTGGTGACGAATCGAGCAGCGTTCACCCTTTCTGAGCAGCAACCACCTGGAAGGAGCTGCAGCAAGCTGGTGAGAGCAAAGCCCGGTCTCGGAGCAGGTAAAACTCCTCCAGCTCCAGCACAGACGAGGGGCAACAGTGACAGGAAGCACCTATTACCGTTCTGATTTCCTGCGTGGCGGTTAGTTTGTTCTCAGACTTAAAGGTTATTATGTGAATTCCAATGAGCTGCCTGCCAGCTCTCCCTCTCTGCCTGACAGCCTTCCCTTTTCTTTCCAATAACAGATTGATCTGCTTACTCACTAGAACACAGGCATGAGGGAAGATGTCAGGTTTTTGTCACCTGCAGTTTTATTTGTGCATCCCTCCTTCAGAAATGGCTCATCAGGCGCATAATTTTTTCACGCCGGACCGCAGGGCAACCCCCTTCAGCCAGAATTGCAAACTTGCCATCTGTCTTGTAAAATGGCTAATTTGTTCACTTGTTTCACTGCATTCTTGTTCCGGGTGTGTGTGTGTGTGTGTGTGTGTGTGTGTGTGTGTGCGTGCGTGCATGTGTGTGTGCGTGCATGTGCGTGCGTGCGTGCGTGTGTGTGTGCAACTTGAATTTGAAACTCAGGGCTCTGCAACCCCCTCCTCTGCAAGATGGCACATTCTATCTTGTGAGGCAGGACTAGGAACTGGAGACACTTGGTGCTTGATTGACATGAAGCGTATCTGACAGACAGAGACAGCTTGACTCTGTTGACGCTGGATCTGTGGGACTTTGGATTTAGTCCTCAGGAGATCCCCAGTTGGATTCTGCTTCTAAGCCATGGAGACTTCCTGCTTAGATACTACTTTCTCTTTCCACCGCAGGAATGGAACACTTGCTGGTTTGAAAACACCCCTCCTTCCTTTCTAAGCTCTAAACCGCTTTGCTTTCTCATTCTTTTCTCAGCTTCCCCGTTAACCCCTCTTTCCAAACGGTGAGTGTGTGTCTCTCCTCAGAACTAGTGGGTGGGGTTATTGCCGAGGGAGAAATCCGCCCCGGCATCTGGTTCCTAACCCACTTCTGTACACATTCTACACCGAGGCATTTTGTGTCTTCTTACGTCTCGATCAGAACGTGCTTGGAAGATTCTGGTGGGACAGAAAGTCTCAGCTGATACACTTCATTGCTCTAAAATGAGATGGTTTCTTGAATTGTAAGACGTGAGAGCAAAAATTGTGCCTTATTCTAGATTGCTCCCCCGTCTCCCTGAAGCACCTTGCAAATGCCTGGCATAGAGACACTACGTACCAATTCATATTTCCGAAGATTCCTCAGGGGTTAAGAATCAGACGACAAAGTGTTCCGAAGTTATTTAAATGCTAGGTTAAAATAAATTTTAAAGCTCCCCCCCCCAGCAGAATTTCTCAGAAGTTTTTACCTTGATAAAGGTAAAAACTTGTATTGTGCCATTTTAAGAATGGGAGAATATAGTTTTCTGCACTTCCCAAACTTCTTTGGCCACAGAACTCTTCTCTTGCTGGAGGATCCTATGGACCACCCACGGACTGGAGTTCGGTAAAGGGGCTTATTAAACAGATAAATAGGAGCAGTAGGCGAGACCCTAACTCAACATGCTGCCCAAGTTCACTCACAGCTGCCCCAGTAGCTCAAATGAACTGGGCCAAACTTGAGAATAAGAACACAGAGCAGAGTTTTGAGAGTCCCAGGAAACCACTCTGCGTGCCTCTTGCCCCCAAGATTTTTAATAGGCCAGGTCAGGTTAAAATGAACATCGACAGTTACTCAGGGGTATGTTAACCAGATCCCTGGTGTGGCCTCCCATTTAATCACTTCATTACCTTTGCTCCATTCACCAGAAAATCGGAGTGAAATTAAAGAGCTATAGAAACACTAGCTTAGGATCATCTAATTCAACCAGTCGTGGTGACTTTTTCAAGGTCAATGTGCAGCAATACCAGAACCTTGACCTCTCACCTTGGCCCACTGCTGTTTGCACCTCACCTGCATTCCTTCGTGACTGTCCACTTTCCTAGCCTGGCTCCTTCCCACAAGATTAGGATCTCTGATGTAGCCAGAGCTTAGGGGGTCAAACGTTTAATATTTCTACTGTCCAGTAATTGGTGTATTCAACTGGATCGCGCACTCAAGAATGTCAATGCGGGGGCACCTGGGTGGCTCAGTCGGTTGAGCGGCCGACTTCGGCTCAGGTCACCATCTCGCGGTCCGTGAGTTCGAGCCCCGCGTCGGGCTCTGTGCTGACGGCTCGGAGCCTGGAGCCTGTTTTGGATTCTGTGTCTCCCTCTCTCTGACCCTCCCCCGTTCATGCTCTGTCTCTCTCTGTCTCAAAAATAAATAAACGTTAAAAAAAAATTAAAAAAAAAATGTCGATGCAAGTGTGGGTCTGTACACTTACGCACAATGTGTTGATGCAACGAAGACTGTAGAAAGTATTACCAGTCGGTGTTTGATATAAACATCACCAACTAGCTGGGGTTGAATTAGCTCTCTGGGCTTTTCTTTATATCCCCAAGAGGGAGCTCACTCAATGAAGTCACGATGGCTAGCTAATGTTTCCAATGGCTGCCTGTCAATTCTTTTCCCCCTTTCAACCCCCAAAAGGTGAGATTATTTTCCCAACCAGCAAAGCTTTGGTGGAGGTCTGGCTAGCCAGAGAAAGTACAAAGAAGCAGATGTTACCTTGCAACGTGTTGAAAATGGCAAAAAGATATAAGAAAAAGATCCTCACAGGTCCCCAGGCAAAGAAGGCAAACCCCCAGGTGAGGCCAAGTAAGAAGGTCAGGCTTGTTGTGCCTTTGAGGTCACGCAGGATTATCTTCCGCCGGGTCCTCTGGCTTTGGGAGTTCATGGAATTCAGTTGAGCGAGAACAGTGCAGAACATGGAGAGATTCATTAGAAATATGAGGCAAAAATAGGCCACAACTGAGGTGTAAAAGATAGAATCATCTTTAATCCAACAACTGTAAGAGACAAAGAAGAGAGGGCCATTGTCAGGTAGAGAAACACAAACTTGCATTTTGTGGTGAGAATCTGAAGATCACCTCATCGGTTTTATTTCACCTGAGAGCATCTGCCCCTGGAGAGGGGAACCGGTCTGGCAGGAGTTCACTCACTGGGGACACAGTGGGGCTGGAACCCCAACCTCCTGAGCCCCCGGCCCAAGGTTGTTTCCAGCGCCAGACATCCTAGAGGCTTTGCAGGAACTTCTCAGTCCGAATCCCCAGGAGGCTACTCTGTTCCTCAGCAGCAGAAAAACAGATTTCTTATTTTCTTCCAAAGTGGCTTTCCACCACCACCCCACCCCCCGCGCCCTCCCCCTCCACCTTACACCTAAGCTTTTATTTGCAGGATGGATTCTGCTTTGCATGATAAATATCACAGTAAAAGGACATGAGCAATGACTGCTTTTCTGAATGTTATATCAAACAATGACGACATCATCAGTGTTAATGAAAACGCAACAAAAGGAGAGCAGCTCCGGTCGCATTGCTTTCAAATGTGATGTATATGTTAAACCTCTCTCCACAGTCTCAGGTTTGGTCGACAAAAGGGAACACTGGCCGCTGGGATTGATTAATGAATGGCTCTACTGTTTCTATTAAAGAAGAAATATGTGACGATTCATAAGAACAGATACTTCGGCTAATTAACATTTCCAATTACTAGAGGCGGTATCTCGGGTTGTTGAACACGGACAAGCTTTACTAATTTAACTGTGTGTCAACTTAGCCGAGATCTCTTTTCCAGAACCAGGAAAATCCTTTGTGATGATATCGTTCGCGTTGGTGTGGATATTTTCACGTATGTGAGTTTGTGTGTGTTTGTGCGTGTTTGGAGGGAGGGAGGGGAGAAAACATTTGATTTCCCTAATGGAGTCTGATACTTAGGGTTGCCTGAACATCATCTTCAGCCTTAAATGAGGCTACCGAAGACATTTGAAAAGGGGCAGCGCTACATGTTTGGATACAGAATCATCTCTAAGGCATATTGTTAAGTACCAAACAGAGTACGTCTACCATAACAGAGTGTGCAAGAGAATATCTACACAGATCTGATTGCTGGTAATAAGAGTTGCATCAAGGGACAGAGACTGTGTGGCTGGAGGTTGGGAGCGGGGCTTACTTTTCATCCTCTATCCTTTTGTACGTTTGAATTTTGTAGTGTGTGCATGTATTACTTCTTCAAAATATAATTATAAAAAAAGCTCTCAGAGCACTCTGCCTCTTACTAACCAATTCACATATGAAAGAGCTCTTTTCAGGAGTGGAGTTGGTTTTGTTCTGGTTTTTGCTTTTGCTTTTGATCTTTGAAGAAGAATCTCCATTAGGTAGACACTGGGGACCCTTTAAGCCATGGAACAGGCACGGAGGAAGGACAAAGGAGGAGACAAGAAGGAAGGGAGGGGTAAAAGGAAAGAAAGGAAGGGTAACAAGAAATTAGAACTGGAAGGCATCTGCTGAAGAGGACAATATAATTCTGACCCTCTGGAAACTGTCGTCTCAATAGGAAAGATGGGGGAGTCTGGGGGTCCAGACCTCCTACGTTTGATTCAAGTCCAGTGGGAGAGGAAATCTGTAGTAAAAACAAAAACAAAAACAAAAACAAAAACAAAAACAAAAACAAAACAAAACAAAACCAACTTGAGGGGCAACAATGAAGACAATGAATCTGCATAAGTAAAAAAGCAATAGTGCCTGGCTGGTTCAGTCGGTTGAGCATCTGACACTGGACTCTTTGCTGTCAGTACAGAGCCTGCGTCAGATCTTCTGTCTCCCTCTCTCTCTCTCTCTGCCCTTTCCCCACTCGCGTTCTCTCTCACTCTTTCAAAAATAAATAAACATTAAAAAAAAAAACAACAATCAGAAGCATGAAATGAAATCGTGCAGTCTAAAGAACCACATGGTAACTAGCTATGTGCCTATAAAAGAAGGTTCTGGAAACGTAAATGGCTACCTTCTTGGGGCTGTGGATGAGAGCATCAAAGAGATTGGGCTGATACAGTAAGAAGAAAACAAAAGATGATGAACACAGCATGATGTATAGACTCATCAAATCACTAAGCTGTACACCTGAAACTAATGTAATGTAGTGGGTCTACGGTACTCAAAATAAATAATACATAAATAAATACATAAATAAATAAATAAATAAATATTTAAAAAAAAAGAGAAAAGAAGAAAAGAAAAACAGGACAACAAATCTGAGCCAATTTACAAAGGAAAGCAGTGGAGTGTTTTTTCAGGGGAGGCCTCTGTGGAAAGGTGGAAAATTTCCTTACAGTGGCCACGATAACTCCTTCCAAGTTCTGTGAGCTTTCTAATCATAATTGCTGCCGGTTAAGTAGCCTATGGAACAGGCCCCATGCTGAGCACTTTACATACATGATGTCATCTTAATTTGCACGCTACATTGACAGCAAACATTATTGTTCCCATTTTCCAGTGGAGGAAATGGAAGGAAGAGGTAAAGTAAGTTGCCGGAGGTCACACAGAGAGCAGGCACCTAGCCATTACATGAGTGCGTCCATGACTGAGTTTAAGCCAAAAAGGCTGAGGCTGAGTCCCCCGCCCCCCCCCACCCCGCACTGAAGCCAGCATCAAGACTGAGCCGCAGGTCGGAACACCTCCCCGCACACCCTGACGGACAAGAGCATCATCGCCTGGTACTTACAATGGAGTCGTTGAGCTTAGGGTTCCATATAGATCTTTTTTCACACTGAGTGTGATCGCCACCATGATCCCTGGGATTCCTAGAGTGGGGAAGCAAGCCAAAGGCATTCCATTAGGAAGCAAGGAGCGGTCCTGATCATGGACTGTGGGCCCTGATACACCAAGACACTGTTTAAATGAGCCACAGATGTGCGGGCATCAAAATACCATTGTTTGCAAAATGTTTGTGAAGTCTTCCAAGTTAAACATTTCTAGGAGTTCTCCAATCTGCTAAACTAAACAGCATGCCAAAGGCTCCAATACAACGCCCACTGGTTATTAAAAATAGCTCAAGTGCCAAAAAATCAACTTGGCAATAGAAGTATCTAGTTTGGAATGCAGGTTCATATCAAGCACTTCTTCTCAGATGATGGGCTGCCGATTTTTTCTCCTTTTCCATAGAGCCCCTGACTTCCCGGGACCTTTTTGTCTAGGTCACCTTGGAGGAAGGGTGCAAGCAATCAGCTGCAGCCTTCGGTGCTTTCTGACAGGGGAGCTGTTTCCACACTCGTTACTACTTGACATTTTGACTAGATCGACCAGTTAACGACCAGTCAATTCGGCCAGACTATAATAAAGCAATCAGTTCAGTCAAAGTGGTCAAACGTGACCCGAGTGTAGACACAGGATCGAAAAATCCAATTTCAGGTACATTTGCAAAATTTAAATGATCTCTTTATTTCTAACAATGTATTTCTCCTAAACTAAGAGCATTACACCTGCACACATTTTAGGGGTTTTTGTGAGATACTTTGCAAGGCTGTTCGAAACCCCAGAGTGCTAAGTAGGCATCTTGAAAAACCCTCCACTGTCCGATTCTGTGAGAAACGGGACAGTCCCTTTTGATCGGTGTATCACACACTTAGCGCAGTGCCTAGCATGATGTAGATATTTACAAAAACACCTGTTGGGGAAAAAACCCCACAGGAACAGACCCGTTAATACAAGGAACAAACTAATGGTTGCCAGGGAGGGGGGAGAGAATGGGGGATGAGCAACTTGGGGGAAGGAGAGGAGGAAGAACAGGCTTCCGGTTATGGGATGAATAAGTCACAGGGCTGGAAGGCACGGCGTAGACTCGTCCGATCACTAGGTTGTACACCTGAAACTCATGTGACATTGAGTGTCCACTATACTGCAATTAAAAAAATGTTTTTAATCTGTGAGAGGCCAGAAAGGAGGGATGGAGGGAGCTCTCACGCTCACGATGGAAGTTGGGAGGTGGTCCCCAAGCTGTGTTTACATTTCGGTAATTAACAAGTTAATAAATTACCGATTAACAAACAAATAGATCCCGACTGGTTGTTAACAAATGTGGACCGATCTGCTGCCTTGGACAGGGATTTAAATACAGGAGTAAAACCTTGTCAACAGGTTGCAGAGCAGGAAGCCGATCTGAATCTGGGCGGCACACCCCGTGAGCCCGCACGACTTTGAGAAGACCGCAGGCGCAGGCCTGTGAGGAGGTGCTCTGAGGCCATCTCCTACCCGCCTCTCTATCTCCTGAGTGGGGTCTGTCACGAAACATTTTCTCATCCCTCCCAGGTTCGGAGGAGGTGTGGGGCTTTGCGCCCTGCCCCCTCAGAACAGAGCTGCAGGATATAGAACCGCGTAGCCTCAGCTCAGAGCTGGCTCTTCAGCGACAGGGAATCCCTCAACTCGTGTGGTAGCCATCTGTTCCCTTTTGTCCTTCTTTCATAGCGAGCGGGACGAGGCCTTGGGAGCTGGCACCTTTAGCTACTCTTCCGTCCACCGTCTATGTAAGTGATCAGCTGAATCTGGAAGCAGCTTCTAGCACCTTGACGGGTCGAGCCAGTCAGGCCGTGGCCTTGGCTTGGGTGTGTACTTGACGCTCCCGAAATGTATCCTGCCTCCAAGTACCGAGTCTTATTTAGCCTTTCCTGCCTCTCCCGGTACACCAGCAAGTGTGTGTGGGCCGAGAAGATCGGAGAGAGAAGTGAGCTCTGGAGGGCAACACTTAAGGAGCAGGTGAAGCAGGAAGGGGCTGAAAAGGAAGCTGAGGATGACGACGAGAGAGAAGAAAAGCCGGGACCGAGTGCTTTCTACAGCCCGTTTACTGTTAGCCATCTGTGGGTTATCTGCGTGGGGGGTTATCCATGAAGCCCCTTCCATATCAGTTTTCAATCCCTTGGTTGACTTGAGATGAAGACCTCCAGGCACAGGAGGAGTATGCTGACTGCTTTTAGCTCCACGTTCCTGATGGACTCTAACATGTACTAAAACAATCGTAGATGATGCTTTGCTTAATATTTGCCTGTCTCTGCCCCCCGACATTAGCATGGATAATAGCACTGGGTATCCAATGAAAGTGTGTGTGCTATGTTCATGAGCTCATTAAAAGCATGAGTAGCTAATTGGGGAGCTATTGTCTTTACAAGGGCGGCGGAAGATAAAATCTATCCTCACGTGGATCCGAGGCCTCCCACTTAATATACATCTTCTGTGTATCCAACACATTCTCTGAAGTCAAACTCTGGTTTGAATAGGCAAAGCGAAGGGACAGGAGCTGGCCTGACCGTGTCAGAAATACAGGGCGGCAAACCAATTAAATAACATTTAAAAGAGGGAATAGTCATGCTGGGTTCCGTTCCTGGCTTTTTCCATAGAGGAGCAGTGACCGCCAGGAGGTATAGGGGGAATCGGGGCGTGTCTGACCCCGCACCCCTCCCCACATTGCAAGCGCTCTGTCCCTTCAACAGCAGGGCTAGGTCACAGAGGTTACATGTCCAAACTCCGGAGCCAGATATCGGCTCTAAATCCTAGCTCTTCCACTTACCAGCTGTGTGCGTTTTGGCAAATCACCTAACGTCCTCGTGCCTCAGTGTCCTCACCAGTAAGTGGTTATGATGATGAAATCTTTCTCACAGAGATATAAGGAGTGCTAAGTTTGCAAAACACTTAGAACAGTGTCTGGCACGTGTAAGTGCCACCTACAGAAGTACTACCATACGTGTAAGTGTTGGCTATTACATCAGTAAGTATTTGTTGGGTTTTAACTTCTGTAGAGAGAAGGATAGAATCTGACAGGTTCACCGCGGTAGATCCTCCATTTAGCACAGTACACAGCAGGTGCTCGATAAATATTTGTGGGCCAATTCCTCACCATAGAGGTGAAAAATTGAATTTAGGGGCACCTGGGGGGGGGGTTCAGTTGGTTACGCACCTGACTCTGGTTTTGGTCATGATCTCACGGTTTGTGGGTTCGAGCTCTGCATGGGGCTCGTGTTGACAGTGCAGAGCCTGCTTGGGATTCTCTCTCTCTCTCTCTCTCTCTCTCTCTCTCTCTCTCTCTCTCTCTCTTCCCTTTCTCTCAAAACAAAGAAAATAAACTTAATTTTTTTTTTTAAAAGTTGAATTTATAGAGCAATACAGGCAGAAAGAGAGACACACAGCCAAACACCAGTGAGCCAATCCTTAATCCCTTACTGATGCTAATACCAGAATTTGGTCCTGAATAATGTGTCTGATGAAGCTTGAATTAGAAATACGCACAAGGCTTCAAACAGAGACATCAAGGCCAATGGCAGATATACTTACCCCAACCAACTAGACAAAATTTAAGGATATAATTGGGAACGTAGATGTTGAAGACTCGGACCAGAGAGATATACATGTGGACCCCCTCCAGGCCCATCCAAGTCAAAGAAACGAGCAGGAAGTAATGAAGCGCCCCTGCGGCTGTGATACACAGTCCCGCCTTCTGAAATGACGCGGACCAGGAATTGACCAGAAATGCCAGGTTTAGCATCAGTAGTGCTGTGCACAGGTTGATCAGGATTTTGGAAGGATGATCTTTTCGAAGTTTGCTAAAAGACAAGACACAGTGTTCAGTTAGGTAGGGTCTCTGGTTTGAATCAAGCATTGCCACATCTGATCTGCCTAATAAGTGAAAGAACAAAAGAAGTGACTGTTGAACTTGCTCGTTCTACCTTACACGTCTGGATTTTTGAGCTCCCCACCCTCTTTCCAGGTAGTCAAAGTATCCTAAATCCGGTGCCCTTTACTAACAGGAATAATACTAACCTCAGGCAGCTAAGCAGCCCCCTTTTACTTTTCTTTTACTTTCTCCTTGTCTTTTTCTCTTGGGGAGAGGGGAGGGAGGCATTTCCTGAATACTACCATTCTATCATCACTCCTTCAGCAGACTCAAAGCTTGATCTACTTCGTTACTTCTTGTGCTGTTGATTTTAGCCACCCTGACAGGGGTGAGGTGGTATCTCATTGTGGTTTTGATCTGCATTTCCCTGATGATGAGTGATGTGGAGCATCTTTTTGTGTGTCTGTTGGCCATCTGGATGTCTTCTTTCGAGAAATGTCTGATCATGTCTTCGGCCCATTTTTAATCGAATTATTTGTTTTTGGGGGGGTAGTCAGTTGTATCAGTTTTCTTACATATTGTTTAAACCATTGTATTGTACACGTTTTAGAAGTTTATTTATTTATTTTTTAGTAATCTCTACACCCAACGTGAGCCTCGAACTCACGACCCTGAGATCAGGAGTCACACACTCTTCCGACTGAGCCAGTCAGTGCCCCAGTTTTTTATATATTTTAGATACTAACCCTTTATCAGATATGTCATTTGCAAACATCTACGCTAGAGGTAGAATATTTTCAAATCTCAGAAGGCTCCTTCATTCCTTCTCCCATTCAATAACAACCCCCACCTCCCCCCGACACATACAGTAGAAGTAACCAATATTTTAGCTTTTGTCCCCACAGGTTTAGTTGGGCCTGTACTTAGTACTTCATGTAAATGGAACCATGCAGTATGCTTTCCTTTTTTTCTGGCTTCCTTTTGGCCCAACTCTGTGTCTATGAGCGTTTGATATTATGTTGTGTTGTTCAGAAGCAGTTCATTCTTTGTGTACTGCTGTGAAGCATTCCGTTTTATGAGCATACCACAATTTATTCATCCAGTCAACTGTTAATGTACATTGGGGTTGTTTCCAATTTGGGGCCACTATGAATGAAGCTGCTGTGAATATTCTTGTGTATATCCTTTGGTGGACACATGTCCACATTTCTCTCGAATAGTAAAGTTTCTGGGTCAACAGCTAGATATATATTCATCTCCAGTACGTATCGCCAAAGAATTTTCTAAAGCATCTGTGCCATTTTGCATCCCTACCAGTAACGTATAAGAGTTCCATTTGAGGGGCGCTTGGGTGGCTCGGTTGGTTAAGTCCGACTCTTGATTTCAGCTCAGGTCATGATTTCATGGTTCGTGGGATCAAGCCCCGTGGAGTGCAGAGCCTGCCTGGAATTCTCTCTCTCCCTCTCTCTGCCCCTCCCTGGTTTGTGCACACTCTCTCTCTTTCTCTCTCACTCAAAATAAATAAACATTTTTAAAATTTTTAGAAAAGAGTTCCAGCTGTTCCACGCCCTTTTGGGCACTTGCTCTTGCCAGTATTTTTAATTTTAGCCATTCTGGTAGGTACACAGAAATATAACTGTGGTTTTAATTAGCATTTCACTGATGAATAATGATGTTGAGAACCTTGTCACATGGCTATTAGCCATATGAATAAAGGTTAGGGTTACACATGGATATCCTCTTTTGTGAGGTGCCTGCTCAAGTCCTTTGCCTACTTTTTTAAATTAAACATTTGTACTTCATTTTTTAATTTTTATTTATTTTTATTATTTTATTTAATTTTTTTTAATTTACATCCAAGTTAGTTAGCACATAGTGCAACAATGATTTCAGGAGTAGATTCCTTAATGCCCCTTACCCATTTAGCCCATCTCCCCTCCCACAATCCCTCCAGTAACCCTCTGTTTATTCTCCATATTTATGAGTCTCTTCTGTTTTGTCTCCCTCCCTGTTTTTATATTATTTTTGTTTCTCTTCCCTTATGTTCATCTGTTTTGTCTCTTAAAGTCCTCATATGAGTGAAGTCATATGATATTTGTCTTTCTCTAATTAATTTTGCTTACCATGATACCCTCTAGTTCCACCCGCATAGTTGCAAATGGCAAGATTTCATTCTTTTTGATCGCCGAGTAATACTCCATTGTGTGTGTGTGTGTGTGTGTGTGTGTGTGTGTGTGTGTGTGTATACATATATATATATATACTACATGTTATTTTTCCATTCATCCATCGATGGACATTTGGGCCCCTTCCATACTTTGGCTATTGTCGATAGTGCTGCTATAAACATGGGGGTGCCTGTGCCCCTTCAAAACAGCACACCTGTATCCCGTGGATAAATACCTAGTAGTGCAATTACTGGGTCACAAGGTAGTTCTATTTTTAGTTTTTTGAGGAACCTCCATACTGTTTTCCAGAGTGGCTGCACCAGCTTGCATTCCCACCAACAATACAAAAGAAATCCTCTTTCCCCGCACCCTTGCCAACATCTGTGGTTGCCTGAGTTGTTAATGTTAGCCATTCTGACAGGTGTGAGGTGGTATCTCATTGTGGTTTTGATTTGTATCTCCCTGATGATGAGTGATGTGGAGCATTTTTTCATGTGTCAGTTGGCCATCTGGATGTCTTCTTTGGAGAAGTGTCTATTCATGTCTTTTTCCCGTTTCTTCACTGGATTATTTGTTTTCTGGGTGTTGAGTTTGATACGTTCTTTAGAGATTTTGGATACTAACCCTTTATCTGATATGTCATTTGCAAATATCTTCTCCCATTCCGTCAGTTGCCTTTTAGTTTTGCTGATTGTTTCCTTTGCTGTGCAGAAGCTTTTTGTTTTGATGAGGTCCCAATAGTTCATTTTTGTGTTTGTTTCCCTCGCCTCTGGAGACGTGTTGAGTAAGAAGTTGCTGCGGCCAAGGTCAAAGAAGTTTTTGCCTGCTTTCTCCTTGAGGATTTTGATGGCTTCCTGTCTTATGTTTCGGTCTTTCATCCATTTTGAGTTTATTTTTGTGTCTGGTGTAAGAAAGTGGTCCAGGTTCATTCTTCTGCATGTTACTGTCCAGTTTTCTCAGCACCACTTCCTGAAGAGAGTGTCTTTATTCCATTGGATATTCTTTCTTGCTTTGTCAAAGATTAGTTGGCCATACGTTTGTGGGTCCATTTCTGGGTTCTCTATTCTGTTCCATTGATCTGAGTGTCTGTTTTTGTGCCACCTTTGCCTACTTTTAATTGTATTGTCTGTCTTTCACCTGTAGGAGTATGTATATATATATATATATGTATATATATGTGTGTGTGTATATATATGTGTGTGTGTGTTTGTGTGTATATACATACACACACTCATATGCATCCTACAAAAAAGTCCTTTGTCAGATATATGCATTAAAATATGCATTGTAAATATCTTCTCCCAATTTGTGGTTTGCCTTTTCACTATCTTAATGGTGTCTTTTTAAAAAAAAATTTTTTTTAATGTTTATTTTTGAGAGAGAGAGAGAGACAGAGTGTGAGTCGGGGAGGGGCAGAGAGAGAGAGAGAGAGAGAAAGAGAAAGAGAGAGACACGGAATCTGAAGCAGGCTCCAGGCCCTGAGCTGTCAGCACCAGAGCCCCATATGGTGCTCAAACCCATGAGACATGCGATCATGACCTGAGCCGAAGTCGGACGCTTAACCAACTGAGCCACCCAGGCACCTCAATGGTGTCTTTTGATAAAAGAAGTTCTTAAATTCAATGAAATCCAATTTATCAACTTTTCCTTTTATGCTTAGTGTTTTTGTATTGCTTTTTAAAAATCCAATTACAACCCCCCCCCCTTTAGAGGAGCCTGGGTTGTTAGTTTTTCATCTATGCACTTCATAATCTAATGGATTTGACCTCTTCTTATTGTGATGAATAGGAACATTTTACGAAATTAACATGGTTACAGTGACAACAGCATTCATCAAACCAAATTAAACCTACTCAGAGCAGGACTTTATCAACTTACTGAAAAGCTATGTATGTCACCATTGCAACTCCCAGGAAAATGGAGGAGATTCCACATCCAATGTATGTTATAAGCACTAATATCCGTTCATTCACTGCATCCACTGCAGACCTGGATAAATCCTAGGAAATGCAATATATTGTATTTGATACATTTTCCAGAGCAAGTTTATGGTAAAAGCCTTCCAGGGATCACTAGCGGCAGGTTCTCAGGATATATAGCATCTCAGCTATAGCTCTTACAAAACCGGGGTACGTGGATGGGTATACGATAAGACTGTATGTTGTTTTTTTGAGTATGCCTAGTGCAATTTACTGTGTACAGGTCATGAAGAGTCATCAACAGCACTGGAAGAACATTTAGTCCTTGGTTTTATTGTCATTAACATGTTCCACACTTAAAATATAACCAAACTAATAGAGGTGAATTTGGGATGCAAAGTGAATCATTATTTGAACTAAGCGTCCCCAAACACCACACAGAACATTAAAAAATGTTCCTTTTCTTTAGACTTTAAATAACTTTCATGAAATTAAGAGACAAAATGGGCTTTAGGGATCACATAATCCAGAAATGTCTTAACCTGAGGACCATAGGAAACCTGAAATGGCGTGCAGAGTCATAGGAATCTGTGTGTGCCTTGTTCTGGACACAAGGTTCGCAGTTTTCCTCAGATACTTATAGAGATTTATGAATTATAAAAGGTTAAGAAGCACTGGTCCCCCCGGTAGTTCCCAACCGGAAGCGATATTGCCCTTCTCCCAGGGACATTGGCAATGTCTGGAAACATTTTTGGTTGCCATAACTGGGGAAGGTGCTACTGGCATCTAGTGGGCAGGGGCCAGGGATGTTGCCCAACATCCTGCAATGCAGAGAACAGTCCCCACAGTAAAGAATTCTTTGGTTCAGAATATCATTAGTGCCAAGGTTAAGAAATCTCGGTCTACTCCCACCTTTCATGTTTCAGAAGACAAATCTAAGGTCCAAACAAGTGAACCAACCTGATCAAGATCAGATAGGTAGTTAGTGACAGAACTGGGATGTGAGCCCTGGTCTTTTGATCCCCTACCAACTTGGAGAGAACTCAAACGTAATTCCTACAATTCAGTAAGTATCAATGGAGTGCCTCTCCTTTGTTGAATAAACATGGTTAAAAAAGAAAAGAAAAGGAATGTAAAACAGACACTCGGCCCTCAAGGAGCCTACCATTAGTAGGAGAAACAACTCGTGCACAACACATTTAGATAACAGTATATCATATATATAATAAAGTAAGTTAAGAAAACTAAGAAAGTACTCAGAAAGGGGTCGAGAAGAAGAAATACATTTTAGAGCCATCGTCTTCCTTCCTTCCTTTTTTTTTTTTTTTAAGTAAACTCTACGTGCACCATGGGGCTCAAACTCACAAGCCGAAGATCGAGAGTGGCATGCCAACTGAGCCACCCAGACGCCCCTTTGAGAGCCATTTTGGAGGAAACCTCAGCAAGTCCTGATGTTAGGGAGGGCCATAGGAACTAAAGAGACGATAGAGTTAACTAACTAAGGAGGCTCTAAGCCTGAATATGTGAATTGATCAGTAGCTCTTGTACTGTTCTTGCAGCCTGACAATTAAAAATTTTAATGACGATACCCTTTGACCCAGCAATTCTACTGCCATCAATCTATCCTACAGAAATAGTTACACCAGTGTTAGAAGATAAAATGAGTAAAAATGTGTCTTACAGCATTGCTCATGCTGGAGGAAAACAGCAACAACTAAAACGCCTGTCTATTGGGGACCGGTTAAATTCACTGTGTTAAATCCGCACAAGAGAATTCTGTAAAGATGTTGTGAAAATTGAAGTAGATGGACATGTATTTGCCCGAAAGGTGTCCCATTGTATTGTTTAGTGCAAGGCCAGTGGCAGAAAGAGGGTGAATACTTTGATCCCGTTTTTATAAACTAACAACGTGTTAATATACACATAGGAAAGGAATGTGAGAGAATGTATATAAAGGTGTTAAAGGTGGTGACCTTGGGGTGCCTAATGGCTCAGTCAGTTTTTAAGCATCTGGCTCCTGATTTTAGTTCAGGTCATGATCTCACATCATGAGATAAAGCCCCGTGTCCAGCTCCATGCTGACAGCACAGAGCCTACTTGGGATTCTCTGTCTCTGTCTCTGTGTCTCTCTGCCTCTCTGTCTCTCTCTCCCCCCACCTGCCCTCCCCCCCCTCAAAAATAAATAAATAAACTTTAAAAAAAGGCGGTGATCTCTTGGGAGGGGGATTATAGGGACCTTTTCTGTCATGTTTGAATTTTGAGAAGCAGACATTACTTTTACAAGGAGAAAAAATAAATATTTATTTCAATCTGCCTTACTTCGGATGGACGAAGAGGGGGCTTTCTCCCCCTTGCATGCCACTTTTCCATAAGAGTTCACACATGTATTTCTGGTCTGTAATCTAATAAAAGTTGTCCAAATTCTATCAAGGAGCGATTAAGAGACAACTCACCATTAAGACTCCAAAATGGGTGAGGTGGTCACACTGACAGATTGTGTGATTTACGTCTGTTTCCTTTACTTTACAGCCTGACGAGTTCCATCCACCTTGCCCATCTGCAGGAGACAGAAGGGAATTTCAAAGCAATTTTGTTTTTCTCAGAAATGTTTAACTTTTCATTATGGGCACCTTCCGAGCGTGTGTTATAATTAGTATTCTTTGTTAAGAGAATAAGATAGAGGTATAGTTGAACATTGAAATGAAATTAAGTCTAATAGGTGAAATTGACTTTTTGGGAACTTCATGCATGGCATGCCCCCTTTGGCTCTCACTTCCAGTTCTGGCACAGGAACTTCTACGGATTCCTGCCCGAGATGAGGACAGACTCTAATCACGAACAACAGTTATGCCACCATGCTGGAGTGACAGAGTAAGAACTGTTTTCTTAAGCAGCACAAATAGAAAACAGGTAGATCTAGAACTTTCTGAAGGACACGAGCTATGGAATATGGGCTGACATTTCGGCCTGCTTGGTGGCCCCAGAATAGACATCTGAAACAACCAGTTCAAGCCAGATCATGGTCTGTCACTCCTCAGGGCCAATTAGAGTCTCTGGTTTACTTGACACTTGCCTAGTTTCTCACTCCTGAGCTTATTTAGGGGTTTTAAAACCAACCCTCGCACCTCCATAACCTGTAGATCTCAGATACTAGGCCAGATCTAGAGTACAACGTCCAGTGTAGCACTAGACCAGAGAGGTTATCATAAAATAGGCAGCTAAGTGTCATTAAAATTTGTCCATCCAGGATAACTCCATAGATTCCAGAGGTTCTGGATCCATGGACAGAGGGTGGGGGGCAAAGGGTGACCCGGGAGAAGTCTGGCAACTGGCATTGGCGAGCATGCGGATTAACTTACTGAGGCTGTGGGGGTCAAGGCTCATCATTTTACAAGAATCTTATCCTGGGAGACTTGGAGAAGACCAGGAAAGGACATGCTATCCCTGTTGTAGGAAAGGACTGGTAGTCCCACATCCCAGGGAGTCAAGCCGGAGGAGAATTTCCTTTTTCTTCCAGAATTTCAGGGAGACTGAAAAGGGAAAAGTTCCCAGGCAGAGGGGCACATAGTCATTCTCGGCATTCCAGGGAAAATGGATTCTGGGTGGGACTACTTTGAGATTTGGCAATATCCCTGGAGATTCCAAGGGAGAAGGCAAGCCTAGGAAGAGCCCCTTTAGCAATCCCCAAGCCCAATTCCTTCTCTTACTGTCGCCAACGACTCATACCTAGCCAAACAGGAAGGGCCATTTGAGACCCCCCAGGAAGTCTTACCCCCTCAATGAAAAGATAAAAAGATTGGGGCCCCAAGAGAGTCAATGGACTACCCAAGGTCACACAGTCAGTCTAGAAGAGATGAGGGGAATAAAGAAGATAGTAGATGTTGCAAATCTCCATGGGAAAACACAGATGAAAAGCCAGGTGTTCGTTTCTCAACTTGCTTCAAACAGCTCAAGGCCACTCTGCACCCGGTCTTTCAATTTTCCTTATTCCCGAGCTATATGATTTTTTTCTAATCCCCCAAATAAGTCTCTTATCAAGAAGAAAGGGCTTCTTTTTTTAACCTCCCATGCCCTAACTAGGTGTGAAACTGATATTCGTATCTTGCTCCGTCAGAGTTCTCTGTAGGGTCTGGTAAGACAGCACGGTTCCAAGTCATCCAACGGCCAACTAGAAAAATGGTCAGGGGCAAAGTCTCACTGAGAGCCGAAGACAAAGCTTGCTAAGAAAAATACTTACCGTTACTCCCAAAGTCCCAAAACGCACAGTGAACTTGATCGTAATTCTAGAAAAAAAAAAAAAAAAAAAAAAGACAAATCGGAGGTAAACATCTTTCCTTGTGATACTTTCCACACGATGACAAGTACACACAAGAAACATGTTTCTTCTTCATGTTTTTTTCAAACAGTAGAGACACACATACTTAGATCATTCGCTAGTTGGTTTTAAGACTAACCCCGGGTGACTTGGGGTTTACAAGTGAGAAAACGGCATGTTACCGAACGATGGTCTGGTGTGTGCCCTTTAAAATATTTGGTAAAGAGGAGTAATCAGAGCTTCTTCCAGATGTGCATCTGCCCTTATTTCATGGACCTTCCTCACAGCATGGCTCTCAAAGCCAGTCTTCCCTCCCGCCTCACAGGAAGAAAAAGAGACTGTCTCCTGCCCCTGAGCTGAAGGAGACGTCAACTTGTCAACACTTGCCGAGGGGGGGAAAAAAAGAGCAGCAAGAAGGAGCTGAACATATTGATGAAGTACAAAATGAAATAGACAGACTTATGCATGAGCCAGTGAGGACATTTTGAAAGTACAACAGGAATGTAACAAATTCTGCCAACCATTTTTTCAGAAAAGGTTGGAATTGATCGCCAAAATCCCAGATTTGGGGGTAACAGCATTTGTCAACAATCCACAGTGTCTGCACTGCCTGGGGAGGAGGGTGAAGAGACCCTGCATTATTTTTTTTAAATGTTTTTAAGTAGGCTTCACACCCAGCATGGGGCTTCAACTCACAACCTGGAGATCAAGACCTGAAGCTGAGATCAAGAGTTGGACGCTTAACTGAGCCACCCAGGTGCCCCGGAAGGGGGGCTGCATTATCTGACAAGAGTTGAAGTGACAGAATTTGAAGATATTCAATCAGGTTACAGAATAGATTTTTACTGTGATGAAAACCCTTACTTCAAAAATAAAGTTCTTTCCACAGAATTTCATCAGGACAAGAATGGCATTCCCTCTTCCAAGTCCACTGAAATCAAGTGGAAATCCAGAGAGGATCTGACGAAATGTTCCAGTCAAACACAGGATAGAGCCAGTAGGAAGAGACAGCGTGAGGCATCAGAGAGCTTCTTCACCTGCTTTACTGACCATTCTGATGCAGATGAGTTTGGAGGGGTCACCAAAGACAGTATTTGGCCAAATCTGTGACAGCGCTATTTCGTTCCCAAAACGGATGATGAAGGAGGGGGAGGGGAGGAAGAAGATGATGATGATGAAAATGAAGGAGGATTGGAAGATATTGATGAAGGGGGTGACGATGAAGGTGAGGAAGATGAACGTGAACAATGAGGGGGAGGAAGGAGAGGAGGAGGAGGAAGGAAAAGCTGACTAATGGAACACACATGGATTCCAACCTTTCTTTTGAAATTTCCTCGTCCCTGAGAGCAAGTAGCTCTCTTTCTTTTCCCCCTCCTCTTGTGCTCATTCACCCTGTTTTTTGAAGCCTCTTTTCTCCCCTTTTATATCATGGTTCTCAACTTATTGTGGGGGGGAAATACCCGAGCATCATACAGTGGGAAAATAATCTCTAGCCCTTTCTGTTCCAAATGAACTTTTATCCCTTCCTGTCTCAACAAAACTTGATGGAGTCAACACCACCGTGCTCTGTGGGAAAACAGAAAAACTTTCTGCCCCCCTAGTTCCGCTGGAGTCTGGAGGGTGCTAGCCCCTGTGTAGGAGGACACATAATTCTAGCTTTTTCCCTACTTTCTCTGTATATTGGGCTCAGAGATTACAGTGTTCCTATGGGAATATGAACAGTTAGCATTACCCACGTGTACCTGTCCACTTTCTCTTGTTTAAAACAAACAAACAAACAAACAAAAAACCTTTAAAAAATGGGGTTATAGAAGGTCAGCAGGGGCGCCTGGCTGGCTCAGTCAGTTAAGCGTCCGACTCTTGATTTCGGCTGAGGTTGTGATCTCATGGTTCGTGAGATCGAGCCCTGTGTTGGGCTCTGCACTGACAGCGCAGAGCCTGCTTGGGATTCTCTCTCTCCCTCTCTCTCTCTTCCCCTTCCCTGCTCATGTTCTATCTCTCAAAATCAAGAATTTTTTTTTTTTTAAATAGAAGGTCAGCCAAGGGTTGGGTTTGAGATGTTTGGGTGGGGTAAGTGGGCATTCTGACAACATAGCTTCTCCTCTGGCACGTTTAGCTGTGATGTTTAACGGACATCCTTGCAGTTGAAGATGACACTTTGATAAAATGACATTCTCTCCTAATAATGACTTGAGCCCAGCCAGTCAATGGGAGAGTCAGCAGAACCTGTAGGATCATATTTGGAATTGACATGCGTTATTGTAATTTTGTTTCTATTTATGTTTAAATTTTCTTTTTGTTTCACTGGAAAGGAACGATGATGCTCAATTTGTTAAAAGTGTACAAGTGGCTTTGTTACAGTAAAACTAAACATGTACACACACACAATATACATACATATATACATATATATATATATACATACATATACATATATAGTAACACAGGAATTTGTCACACTCTCCTGGTGCAAGACCCAGGAGGAGCCTCTGGATGGTCAGTGCAGGTCTGATGTGGGGTAGGTGTTCCTGATGGGACTTTGGAATTTGGAGCTCACAGCTGAGATTAAGCCTTATGGATACCAAGTTGAGCTGCATATGCTTATTAGACCCAGCGGGCATTGCTGGGGCCTCGCCAGCTCCTAGAATGTCCAGAGAGCTGGAGACAATGAGAAATTGGTTATTGGTGGATGCCTGGAGAGCTGGGGCCCCTGCTGGAACTGAGAGCTCTTACCCATCTAACATGTTCCATTTGGTATCTGTTTTTTATTACTTCCCTCTCCCACTCTTCCTTCTTCCCCTCTAGAATTAAGACCTGTGAAAAATATGCTGTGCCATATGGTCTTCTAGATTGGGAATAAAGGAAACTATTAAGACTTCACACTGGACATACATTAACATCAAAGAATGGAATAGTAGTTCATTCTTATACTACAGCTAAATTTGATCATTTAGTAATATATACCGTATGTTATGCCATATGACTATGGCTTTAATCCTTTGGTGATAATTAATACATATTTTGATGCTCTCCATGGCAATTCAAAAGGATAAAAATGTCCAATTATTTTAAATTGCTTGCCTCACTCAAAAACAAATGGAATTAAATATCATTTAGTGTGATGGGACAACTGAAAGACCCACCCGCCCTAGTCAGTCCTCTCTGCCGATCTGTCATAGTGCTAGGAGCCCACCATTACTTAGTTATCCCCTGAAGCTATGGCATTATTTCTAGAAGGCCTTCATTACAACACATCTCTACTATCTGGAATGGGACGATCTTCATTGAGTCTTAGAATCACATATGTTAAGTAGCCAATTATGTTTAACAAGAAATTCACGAGGGGTTCTGAGGCCTTTCTATTCCGAGGTGAAAATGGGTATGTTACCTGGTTTCCTCCAACATGCTGCAGAGAAATAACCACTGGGTCAGCCAAGTTTTGAATTGATGTATGTGAAACGCTGGCACTCACCACAAAGGAAGTTAATGCTTTAGTGACATTTTTGGTCTGTAGATGAAACATATAAGGAAGAGGGGTTCAGGTCCTAAATTTCCAACTTCTTGCCTGTTAATTGACTCAGAATTATTAATGCATGGCACTAGGTACAGAAATATAGAAAAGAAATTCACAAGCTGAGAAGAAATCTTTATTTTTTATTTATTTTTTATTTTTTTAAAGATTTCATTTATTTTCAGAGTAAACTCTGCCCCCAACATTGGACTCAAACTCACAACTCCAAGGCCCAGAGTCGCGTGCTCTAATGACTGAGCCGCCCGGGTGCCCCTGAGAAGAAATTTTTAGAGGTCATTTAGCTCACCTCCTGTCTTCACATAAGGTCTCAATTTTACCCAGCTAAAACAATTCACTAATCCCAGCCACATACCCAAATATCTATTAAAAAAAAAAGCATTGGCTTTGTTAATATTTTGTTGTTACCTGCAACTCAGTACCGCACTAGGAACAAAGCGAAACTATTCCCGACTTTGATAACTCTCTGAACCCTGACACTTGGGGCACTTTCAGAAGATGCCACATTTCTGAGCCCTGAAGCCACTGAGAACTGGGTGATTGTGAACACAGCCCGGGGCTCTGCTAGGAAGCTACTCATTTCATGTTCCTGCCCAGCTGTGTTCATCCAAAACCAGCCTAGTGGTTCAATGCTCCCTTCCCAGAGGAATTCCCCCGGGGTAGCATGAGGAAGAGGTGGATCTACGGCACAAAATGGTGGCAAGGGCCCTGGCTGACAGTCAAAAGACCAAGTGCGAGCCCAAGCCCTCTTGTTCCTTGAAAGCCTCTTCCCCTCTCTTACACTGATAACAGAAAGAAAAGTGGACCCGGTGATATCTAAGAACCCTCTCAATTTAGTCTAAGACATACAGTTTTCTGTAGTGGAGATGCCAAAAGAGGGGCAACACACAGAGACCCAGGACTTAATTAACCTGTCCTCAGGTTTTATTTTCCTTTCCTACAAAATGGCGGCCATGCGGGAAAAGGAGCTAAATCATTTCTCACTCTTCCACTCTTTGGTTCTAGGCTCAAGTTTTACCAGTTTCACTTCTGAACCTTTTAGAGAAGTTGTTCCCTCTGCCCACAGCACTCCTCCATCCTTCTCCCTGCCCCCTTTCATCTCCTAGCTTCTACTCAACCTCGGGTTTCAGCCAACACCTCTGTAGGCCTTTCCTGATCTCCCGGACAAGGGTAGGTGTTCTCTTCTATGCTCCCAGAGCCCCTGTGCCATATTGTACTTGCCTAATGCTCCGTCCTTCTCCTAGAGAGCTGCCACTAGTGGAGGAGGAGGTGCGTGTTTTCCAAGAGGGGTGTCTTAGCAACAATTTTTTTTAATATATGAAATTTATTGTCAAATTGGTTTCCATACAACACCCAGTGCTCAATACCCATCACCCACACTCCACTCCCTCCCACCCCCCATCAGCCCTCAGTTTGTTCTCAGTTTTTAACAGTCTCTTATGCTTTGGCTCTCTCCCACTCTAACCTCTTTTTTTTTTTTTTTCCTTCCCCTCCCCCATGGGTTCCTGTTAAGTTTCTCAGGATCCACATAAGAGTGAAACCATATGGTATCTGTCTTTCTCTGTATGGCTTATTTCACTTAGCATCACACTCTCCAGTTCCATCCACGTTGCTACAAAGGGCCATATTTCATTCTTTCTCATTGCCACGTAGTATTCCATTGTGTATATAAACCACAATTTCTTTATCCACTCATCAGTTGATGGACATTTAGGCTCTTTCCATCATTTGGCTATTGTTGAGAGTGCTGCTATAAACATTGGGGTACAAGTGCCCCTATCTTAGCAATAATTTTTAAAGTAATATGGTGTAATGGCAGTTAAGATTTTGATCAAAAGATGTTATAGGAAGATGCATCAAAGCAAGGCCGTGAGACTCGGGACCCGGGGGAAAGGGAGCTAGAGGATGGCATCTCTTCTAAGTAGCCCCCCCAACAATCAGGGGCACAGGCCCCTGGCTCAGGTCATCCCCTTCAAAGTTAGAATCTTTAGGCTTCTGTTCTCCCATCGGACTGTAAGCTCTATGAGGGCAGGCACCATGTCTCTCTTGCTCGCTGTTGTATCCCCAGCATCCAGCACCACACAAGACACACAGTAGGAATTTGATAAATGTTTGCTGACCGAATAATAATTGTGTGACCAAATGAATACACTGTGTCATCTCTAGCAGGTCCCTTCCCCTCAATACCCTCATTGGTAAAAGGAGACGGGCCACTGTGAGTTACAAGGGCCCTTCCAGTTCTGAAAGTGATGGCACCATGACGTCTGTAGGCTAATTTTGGCAAAGATCTTTAATCCCCTTCAACGGAAGGTGTCAGTGAATAAAAATTACTGATTAGGGGTGGAATCTATGCAACATAAATTTATCTTCTATTCTATGAGACAAACACAGCCCTCTACAGAAAGGAGAGAAATTAAGACAAAAATAATGGCATGTCAGATGATACAGGGAAATTTCAAGCTTACCAAAAGGGTCAGAGTGCTATGAGCCACATTCTTAATTTTTATTAAAGTCTTTGTTCATTAACTCTCTTGTCTCAGACCTAACCAGTTGTTTTCCTTGTTTTTTAAAGATAAGCCTTAATAAATATGTATCTACTGAAAACATGTTGGGTACCTAGCCCTGTGCTAGGATCCACGAAAATAAAACATGTCTGACCCATGACATATGCCACAATCTACTTAGGGAAACCAGACCAGAAACTAGATGGAGGTGTAAGACAAGAATGCAAGCAGGGGGTGAGGAGGAAAGCAGGGGCTCATGAACTCCAGGCAGGCTTTCTGGGTGGGATTTGAGCTAAATCCACAAGAACAAATAGGATTTAGATAGAAAGAAATGGGAGCCACTAGAGAATTCCAAGAGAACAGAACACCCTACAGATGTAGCTGGAGACGATGTATTATATTTGAGTTGGTATGTGGTATGGGTATGTGGTATATTTAAGCTGGCCCAGTACAATCTCCCTGCAATGACTCTGTGAATATTTGACCATTATAAATTCATTCCTTTGGATAGCCTCTCTAGGAAATGAAAACATACTTGACTGTTAATGTATGGATCTCTTAAATACTTGAACTTTGGAGTCAGACAGCCTGGATTGGATTACTAGTTATGCCACTTCGTAGCTGTGTGACCTTGAGCAAAATCACTTAGCCTCTTTGTTTTAGTCCATCCAAGCTGTGAGAACGAAATATCAGACTGAGTGGCTTATCAACGACAGAAACTTATTTGTCACAGCTGTTGACATTGGACGTCCAAGATCAGGGTGCCTACATGGTCAAGTTCTGGTGAAGGCTTGCTTTCTGGTTGCTAGATGGCATCTTCTTGCTGGGTCCTCACATGATGGGAGAGTCAAGCAAGCTCTCTGGAGCCTCTTGCATAAGATAACTGATCCCATTATGACGGCTGCACCCTCAGGACCTCACCCCCTCCCAAAGGCTCCACCTCCTAATACCATCATCTTGGGGGTTAGGGTGTTAACGCATGAATTCTCGGGGACACAGCATTCAGACCACAGCACTCTTTGGGTCAAGGTTTCTCATAAGCAAATGAGATAATAAAGTGTGAACGTTAACAGTTAATAGTGATCATCAACTATTTCATGCCAGCTCTGGGTGCTGTCTTCCCAACAGCTAGATGGGGCGGAGTGGGCCAAACAAATGAACCTGTTGTTAGACTGAGCCCCCCAAACAGGCCAATAATAATAGCAACGCATAGTTGACTTTAAATTCTGCCGGTCTGGCGCCAGAATCCGTGCTCATAAGCACCACATCGTACTGCCTCTTTGTTTTAATGACGGGTGGGACAGGAGCCCTCAGAAAAGGTTCTGTGGAGGGGTAGGAAGGAGCAAAACGTGCTTGAAGGCAAGGGTCTTGCTGGACACCACTCAGCTGCGAATAAATTGGCCCCAAAGAGTGGGCATGTGAGGCTTTGAGGAGCCAGGGCAGATTCGGGGAGAAAGCACAGGCCAGCTGAAGCTGCACTGCAGCAGGAGAACGTGCTGTTCTTTTCTGGTTTGAAAACATCTTGAGGCCCCTGTTTGGTCACCAGATAATCCTTAAGGTTCCTTCCAACACTGAGAGGCTGTGAAAATTAAACACCGTGGAACATCATTAAAGAAGATGTTGATTCATTCTGAGGGCCAGGGTTTGTGCCAGGAGACTCACAGAATAAATCAGAGAGCGTATTCGAAAATAAACAGAACATCATGAAAATAGCAAGAGTTCATAATTACAGTGAGTCACCGTATGTCACCTCGTGACAGTTACCAGAGGCAAGAACTTACCTTAAAGAGTGAAGTTTGGCCAAAAAAATTAAACAAGATGGTGTGTAAGCTGCCAAGAGGAATTCTCCCCCTCAGGGATTTAGGCAAATATATGGAAGCCAAAATCCTTCCCAGAGGGACTTCACCCAGATAAATCTGCCAAGACAAGCCGGAAATAGAAACTGGAATCATCACTCATGAACCTGAAGCCCTCCTGACCTCCCACCCCAGCCACAGCCACAACCCTGGAGGATCCCGCTGTGAGGCTGAAGGGTGGGAACGAGTTCTACAAGCTATCCTTTTATGCATGGACACAAGCGCACATACAAGCTCTCTCTCTCTCTCTCTCAGATCACAGGGAAAGACATGACCAGGGTGCACACAGACATAGACACACACACACACACACACACACACACACACACACACGACTTTTTTCTTTCCCAACTTATCTCTGACTTTCTCTCCTTCTGATCTACTTCCACCTGCGTATGCACAGAGGTGGAAAGGGGAGTGATGAATCAGGTGATTTGCCTGATTTATTGCTGAGAATCAGGAAGTCTTTGAAAGCAGGCCCTCTTTGCCCATACATTTCTGAGAGGGAAAAAAAAAAAAAAACAGAACAAAAAACCAACACAATAGGAGCATTAGGCACTTGCCCCAAATGTCACTGGGCGATGCTTTTGTTAAAAAGCAAGGCAGGGAAGTGAGGCATTAGGCCTTAGGAATTCTTCTAGGGGCTCACTATTAGAAGAATTTGCTGATTTGATTTGGTAACAGTATTTTATAAGTACTAGAACATTTTTGAGAGTGAAAAGAACCAATCAACTGGGACCACAATTGGGAAACCTGGACAATCCCAGGCAAAACAGGGTATATGGGCACCTTTACATGAATTTGCTCATTTAATACCTTTATCAGCTCTGAAATATATGTTGTATTATGATATCAAGAGGCTCAGGGAGATTAAATTACTTGTCTAGGGTCACACAGCTGGGATGTAATTGAATGAAGATATTTGTCATTTGGGCCTTTATTTTCCCCATTATCCATGCTGCCTGTCAAGGAACTATTATCTAGCTAGCTGTATCATGGGGAGATGAGAGTTTATAATATTTCTAAAAATTATTTGTGAACCCCAAAGCCATATGGTTCTTCTCCCGCACAAATGAACTCTGCTAGGGCAATGAAGTACCATGGAGAAGTTATGATTTAGCTTCAATGTGTAAGCAGTTTGGTACCCAGAATGTGATTGAGGTTGGTTGATTTGTTTCTCCACCAAAGTCTATAATAAAAAGCCCCGCATGTAGCCCAGATACAACGGGAAGTCAACATCTGCCTCCGGCGCAGCTGAGTAGCTCGGAATGGACTCGATCCCCCTGCACATAACTATACAAAATAACCATGACTCGAAAGCACTGGAAAATGAACAAAAGCAGGCAGATTCTGGACAAGAGTAGACACGTGGAAAAAGGTAACATTACAAAGTGAGTTAGTTACCTGTTTTTACAGCTCTTAACCTGATGGCAAGGTGAAACTAATGCTGCGAACACCACTCAAAATTCTGATAGCGAACTCGCAGTCTCGGCGGCATGAAGAATCACAAAACAAAGCCCCAGGGTAACCACAGTCTGTCACTGGAAGGTCAGGGCGGGGGCTGGGGTGAATCACGGAAAGGAGAAAGCTAGAGAAGAAGAGCCAAAGTCCTGAGTATAAACTCTGCCTGGCCTCTGAACCACTAATGTACAGGACGGACTCCAACGAAGAATAAAGGAACTTAACTGAGATTTATGCTGCCACCCCAAAGATGGAATCCACAGTTCAATTCCAACTGAGTTATTTGCCTGGTATAAAAAAAAAGTCAATAGTTTTCTGAAGAATATACTAGAACCCAGAAACTCCATTATATAACATTCGCAGTACCCAGGACATAATTCACAATTACCCCACGTGTGAAGGAAGAATGAATGTGACCCACTTTCTCTTTTTCTTTTTAAAGTAGGTTCCACACTGGGTGTGAGCCCAACATGGGGCTTGAACTCAGGGCCCTGAGATCAAGACCTGAGCTGCTATCAAGTGCCAGATGCCCTAATGACTGAGCCACCCAGGTGCCCCCAAATATCACCCATTTTCAAGTGAAAAGACAATCAATGGAGATCAAACTGGAGATGACCCAGATGTTGGAGTCAGGAGACAAGGATTCTTAAGCACCTCATGTAACTATGCTCAGGTATTTAAAAGAAAATATACTTGCAATTAATGCAAAAAGAAGAAATAAAAGCAGAGAAACAAGCAAAAGAAGGGACAAAATGGAAACTCTAGAACCAAAAATACAATAGCAAAAATGTTTTCATTGCACTGGATGGGTTTAAGAGTAACATAAAGATGATAGAGATCACTGGACTTGAAGAGAAATCAGAAGTTATACTATCAGAAAAATAGATAGTAAAATGATTAAAAACATGAACTTAACCTCAGGGACCTGTGGGGTGACATCCAAAAATCTTACATACATGTAATTGGAGTCCCAAAAGGAGAGGAGAGAGAGAACAGTGAAGAGGTAATATTTAAAGGGATAATGATGGAAATTTCCCCAAATTTGATAAATTTACAGATTCAAGACATAAGTTTACAGATTCAAGAATCTCAGAAAACCCCAAGCAGGTTTTCAGAAAACCTCAGAAAACATAAATGCAAGGAAAACACACACTTACACACATAATACCAAACTGTGAAAAAACAAAGAAAATATTGAAAGCAACCAGCGAAAAATGACCTTTTATACATCAGATACAGAGAAACAAAAATTCAAATGATTACTGACTTCTGATCAGAAAATGTGGAACCCAGAAGAGAGTAGACTATGTTCAAAATGCTAGGGGGAAAATGCTGCCAAGGGAATTCAGAATTCTATGGTAAACAAAAATATCCTTCAAGAATAAAGGCAAAATAGAGTCATTTTCAGATAAACTAAAACCAAGAAAATTCATCACCATCAGACCTGTACTACAAGAAATACTAAATAAATTTCCTTAAGTTGAAGGGGAAATGTTACCAAATGGAACTCTGGCCTTCAGGTAAGAATGAAGAGCACTGAAAATTATAAATATATACATAAATATAAAAGACTATTTTTTCTCTCGACTGCATAAGACTCTTTAAGGCAATAATTATAACACTGTCTTGTGGAGTTTCTGATCTACTTAGATATAATATATATGAGAATTATAACATAAAAGACAGAGGTGTAAATGGATATGGATGGTCAAAGTGTTTTACATGAAGTAGTACAATATCTCCTCTAAGTATATTGCAAAATATAAGGATGCATATTGTAATTTATAGAGCAACCATCACAAAAATAATGCAAACAGATATAACTAAAAAGTCAGTAAAAAATGAAAATTCAGTTGTAATACATATTAAAAAATTAACCAAAAAGCATCAGGAAAAGAGGATCAAAAACCAAAGGGACAGATAGAAAATAGAATAAAATGGTAATCCTAGATCCAACCAGATCAAACATTACATTAAATGTTAAAGGACTACACACTCCAATTAAAAGGCAGATATTTTCAGGATGGATAAAAAACATGAAACACAAGCTGTATGCTATCAACAAGAAGCACACTTTTTTTTTTTGAAGTGCACTTTGAATATGAAGAAATAGAAAATAAGAAATAGAAAATAGAAATAGAAAATAAGTAAAAACAAATGTATATGGAATAGTAAGCATGAAAAAACTGCAATGACTATATTAAAATCAGATAAAATAGACCATAAGACAAAGAACATTACCAGAAACAAGTAAGATTAGAGTTATTATGGGGAAGACACAACAACACAAATGGATATTATATTTATGTCATATTATAACAGAGCCCCAAAATAAGTAAGGCAACATTTGACACAGCTAAAGGGAGAAAGAGAGAATTTCAAAGAGTCAGAGATTTTAACACCCCTCTAAATTAGGAAACAGCTAGTAAAAAGATCAGTAAAGACACAGATGACCTAAACAACATTATCGACCACCTTGAGGCCTGATATTTAAAGTACAACATATGCAACAAGTAGAACACACCAAGTGTTTCAAGTGTGTGAAACAAGTCCCAACAAATTTAAATGGATTGAAATTGTCCCAAGTACACTCTGTGACCCATACGAAATAAACAAGAAATCAAAAACAACAGTATGTGTTGGGTGTTCCCCAAATATTTGGGACTTAAAGAATGCATTCCTGAATAATCCACGCATGAAAGAAGAAAGTAGGAAATATTTTGAACTGACTGCTCATGAAAATACAACATATCAAAATTTGCAGACTGCAGCTAAACAGTGCTTAGAGAGGTATTTATAGCTTTTTATGATTTACTAGAAAAGAAGTACCTAAAATCAATGGCCTATGGATCCACCTTAAGAAACCAGATAAAGGAGAGCAAAATAAACACAAAATAAGTACGTGAAAGGAAATACTAAAGATAAGAGCAGATAGTAACAAAATAAAAAACACTCAATAAAGAAAATTAACAAAGCCAAAAGTTGTTTCTTAAAAAGGATCAACAAAATTGAAAAATCTCTGGCTATACTGACCAAGAAAAAAAGAACAAGAAAAGAAATCAACACTATCAAGAATTAAAGAGGGATTATTACTATAGATAAGAGATTGACAAATTGGTCAGCAGGTCAATCCTACCTATGGCTTGTTTTCATATATCTCAAGCTAAGAATGGCTTTTACGTTTCATTTTTAAAAGAATGTGAGGAAGGAAAGGAAAGGAAAGGAAAGGGGGGAGAGAGAGAGAGAAAGAGAGGAAGGGAGGAAGAAAAAGAGAGAAAGAAAATAAAAATTTCATCAGAGACCACCTGTGACTTACAAAGCCTAAAATATTTACTGCCTTTTACAGAAAAACTTTGCTAACCATCCCTATAAATTCTATAGACATTAAGAAATAGGAAAAGGGAACCTGGGTGGCTCAGTCCATTAAGCATCCAACTCTTGACTTCAGCTCAGGTTATGAGTTCGTGAGTTCAGCTCAACTCATAGTTTGTGAGCTCCAGCCCTGCAATGGGCTCTGCACTGACAGTGCAAAGCCAGCTTGGGATTCTATCTCTCCTCTCTCTGTGTCCCTCTTCTGCTCGTGCACGTGCTCTCTCTCTCTCCTTTCTCTCTCTCTCTCTCTCTCTCTCTCTCTCGTTCTCAAAATGAATAAACATTAAAAAAAGAAATAGGAAATACTATGAACAACTATTGTCAATAAGCTTCACGAGTTAGATGAAATAAATTCTTAGAAATATATAACTAACCAAAACACACAAGATGAATCAAAACATATAAATGGCTCTATATCCATTAAATTCATTGGGTTTGCTATCAAAATACTTCCCACACAGAAATTCCAGATCCATAGAGTTTCCTAGGGAACGCTATCAAGCATTTGATGAAGGAATAACACCAACGTTACAAATACTTTCCAAAAGTAGAACAGGGACTATTTCCCAACTCACTGTTAGAAAGTTGGCACAACCCTAATCTAACTAACTAAATAAAAATAGAATTAAAAAATTAGAAAATAAAAAAATAATTAGAAATAAAATATTATTTTAAAAATGAGAAAAAAATCCCAGACCAACATCCTTCATGAACATAAATACAAAAATACTTAAAATATAAGTACGTTGAAAACAGCCGTATATAAAAAATGATAATACATTGTGACCAGTAGCTTTTCTTCCAGGAATACGAGATTGGTTTAACATCCTAAAATCAATGTAATCCACCATATTAGAAGAATAAAGGAGAAAAGCCAAACAATTATTTCAAGAGGTACAGAAAAAACATTTGACAAAATTCAACAACCATTCACAATAAAATTTTTCAGCAATCTAGGAACAGAAGGTAACTTCCTCAATCAAATAAAGGGGATCTAAAAACAAAACAAAACAAAAACATGGCTAACATCAGAGTAATGGTAAAACAGTGAACACATTTCTTCTGATATCAGGAACAAGACAAGGATGTCAATTTAACCATTTCAATCCAACATTTTATTGGAAGCACTAAAATCAAAAGAAAGGAATAAAAGGAATAAAAATCAATAAGGAAAACATTAAACTGTTTCTATTGCCAGATGACATTACAAAGAATGTCCTAAGGAATCTCTATAGCAGGCACCTGGGTGGCTTGGATGGTCAAGCATCTGACTGTGGCTCAGGTCATGATCTCACAATTCATGAGTTCAAGCCCCTCACTGGGCTGTCTGCTGTCAGCATGGAGCCCACTTCAGATCCTCTGTCCCCCCCCCTGCCCCTCCCCCACTTGCACTCTCTGTCTCTCTCAAAATAAACTTAAAAAAACCCCTACAAATACTTTTTAAAAAAGGAATCTCTAAAACAACTGCTACAACTAACATGTGAGTTTAGCAAGTTCATAGGATAGAAAACTAGAGACAGATAGATAGATAGATGGATACAGAGAGTATCAACTTTATTTTTGTATACTTGCAGCAAATAATTAGAAAATTAAATTTTAAAAAATTCCATTTGCGGGGCGCCTGGGTGGCGCAGTCGGTTAAGCGTCCGACTTCAGCCAGGTCACGATCTCGCGGTCCGTGAGTTCGAGCCCCGCGTCAGGCTCTGGGCTGATGGCTCAGAACCTGGAGCCTGTTTCCGATTCTGTGTCTCCCTCTCTCTCTGCCCCTCCCCCGTTCATGCTCTGTCTCTCTCTGTCCCAAAAATAAATAAACGTTGAAAAAAAAAATTTTTTTTTAAAAAAAAATTCCATTTGCAACAGCATCAGAAGACATAAAATATTTAGGAATAAACCTAACAAAAGACATATGAAACTACTCCACTTAAAACTACAAAACATTGGGGCACCTAGGTGGCTCAGTTGGTTAAGCATCCAACTCTTGATATCAGCTCAGGTCTTCATCGCAGGGTCAGGAATTCAAGCCCCATGTTGGGGTCCATGCTGGGTATGAAGCCTACTTAAAAACAAACAAAAAAAAAAAACCAAAAAAAAAAAAACTACAAAACATTGTGATACTGCTCTGCTTAAAACTAGAAAGCATAAATTTATTCCTAAATATTTTATGTTTTCTGGTGCTGTTGCAAGTGGAATTTTTTAAATTTAATTTTCTAATTATTTGCTGCAAGGATATAAAAACAGTTGGCATTCTATGTCTATCTCTATCTATTTATCATCTAGGAGGGCACTTGTGATGAGCACCAGATACTGTATGAAAGTGTTGAATCACTATATTATACACCTGAACCTAATATGACACTGTATGTTAACTAATTGGAATGAAGATAAAAACTTAAAATAATAAATAAATAAATAAACAAACCACAAAACATTGTTGAGGGAAATTAAAATCGACCTGAGTAAATGTTCTTGGATGAGAAGACTCAATATTATTAAGAAATCAATTCTCCCCAAAATTGATCAACAGCGTCGAGTCAATCTCAGTCACTCTCAACACTTTTTTTTTTTTTTGGTACAAATTGATAAGCACCTTCGAAAATTCATACGGACACAGGAAAGGCCTAGAGTAACCAAAGCTATCTTGAAAAAGAACAAAGTTGAAGGACTCACACTACCTTGAAGTTGAAGGATTTCAAGACTACAAGAATCAAGACAGTGTGATAACGGCATAAGAATCCATAAAAAAATTAAAGGAACAGAATCGAACGCTCAGAAATAGACCCACATCTGCATGAGTATTCGATTTTTTTTTTTTTGGTCAAAGATGCCAAAGCAAGCCAATGGGGAAAGAAAAGTCTTCAATAAATGGCATTGGAATAACTGGGTATCTATATGGACCAAAATGACCTCCAAACCATATGCTACACCACACCTTCTCACACCACACATAAAACTTAATTCAATGGGGTTTATAGTCCTAACCGTTAAAGCTACAACCATAAATCTCTTAAAGGAAAGCATGGGAGAATATCTTCATGACCTGCTGGCAGGCAAAGATTTCTTAGACAAGTCACAGGGTGTTGCTCATAAAAGAAAACAACTGATAAGTTATACCTCATCGACGTTAAAACTTATCCTCATCAAAAGACACCACTGAGGAAATGAATAGGCAAGCCACAGAGAAAACATTTTCAAGACATGTATCTGATAAATGCCTTGTATCCAGAATATACAAAAAAGACTTACGACTCAATAAGAAGACAGACAACCCAAGTTAAAAAGGGGCAAACGATTTTAACAGATACGTCACCAAAGAAGATACCCAAATGGCCAATACAAAATTGAAAAATCAAACTAGTGTGACACTGCATATCAACTGTCGTTCAATTTTTAAAAAATGAAACAATCACTCCACAATCCACTTAGGAGCCAGCATCATAGGTTCTTACAAATTTAAACTTATCACTCCTAGGTATTCACTCTAGATACATGAAAACATATGTCGACACAAAGACTTTTACGTGAATGTTCAATGCAGGATTTATTGTTCATAATAGCCCCAAACTGGAAACAATCCCAACGTCCATCAACAGGAGAACAGACAATGTTTGGTATGTCCATACAGTGGAACATTATACAGCAATAAAAAAGGGACAAACTATAGAAACAAAAAAAAGCTATATGAAAGAAGTCTTATATAAGAGAGTACATATTATATGATTCCATTTATATAAAGTTCCAGAACAGGCAAAACTATGGTGGAAAAATACCAGAACGGTGGCTGCCAGTGGATGTAGTAGCTACAGGGATTGACTGGGAAGGAGCCGGAGGGGAATTTGAGGGATGACAGTAATGTTCTATATCTTGATATGGGTTTGGAGTTACACAGATGCACACTTCTGTTAGAATTCAGCGAATGTATACTTAGAATTTGTGTATTTCCCCATAAGTAAGTTTTATAATTTTTCAACCTGTATATATTTTTTAAAAAATGGTGCCCTCCCAAATTGTCTTGAGCAAGGGTTGGCAGCCTGTGGCCTGAGGTGGTGTGGTGTGGTGGAAAGGGCCCAGGCTTTAAATTTTTTTTAATGTTTATTTATTTTTTGACAGAGAGAGAGAGAGAGAGAGAGAGAGAGCAAGTGGGGGAGGGGCAGAGAGAAAGGGAGACACAGAATCCGAAGCAGGCTCCAGGCTCCGAGCTGTCAGCACAGAGCCCGACACGGGGCTTGAACTCACGAACCACGAGATCATGACCTAAGCCTAAGTCGGATGCTTAACTGACTGAGCCACCCAGGTGCCCCGAAAGAGCCCAGAATTTAAAGCCAAACAGACATAAGTTTGAACCCTGGCTTGGCCATTAGGTTGTGTGTCCTTGGGCAAGTTACTTAATTGCTCTGTTTCTTATCTGTACAGACAGTAGCATAGTGCCCCAACATATAATAAGTACTCCATAAATAGTAGCTAATAATAAAATAACATGTGAGATGATTTCGGGTCATGGGGCCAAAGATGGTGTCATTGCACATCTCGTGGACACCGTTCCAACCAAGATATTCATCTACTAAGGGTTCTATCTGAATCTTCCCTGGGATATGTGTACTTCCATAAGGTCCTCTGAAGACTAAGACCTTTAAAAAAAACAAAAGTATCCCCTCTCCCTCCCAAGGAGTAAATGAACGAAGACTTGGAACAGTGCTTGCCTGATTGGCTCTCAGTTCCCTGAACTGTACTCACCTCAGGGTCTGCACCTTCGTTGTAGGAGCGAATGCTGAAGGCCATGCCTTCAAATGTGTGGTCTACCCGCAAGATGGCCAAAGCCAGGCTGGCTGCTGTCAGATTTGCTGTCCTCCCAAAAAACTCCATCTTGTGACCAGCACGCTCAATTATCCTCAGAATTCTGCAAGGAACCACAAGTAGAGAAGAGCATTACTACCTCTTTAATATAAAACCCATTCTCCTTACAGGATTTCCTCAATGTAAGACCTTTCCTTCAGTTTTAATCTCTGGTTTTTACATTGTTTAGGAATTACTGAATAAAAGCACCGGCAGGAATATTTGGGGGATTAAAAACATCACATACGGTGCCTCCTACAAGACTCGGTTACTGATCGGCCATAAGGTAGAGGGAGGTAACTAGTATTATTCTCAAGCTTTTTGCTTGAGCACTGGGTAGATGCATTTTATAGAAATTGGGGGAGCCCCGGGGCTGGGAAAATAGATTGGAGGCTTGGTTTGGGGTAGCTATTTATTTGAAAAGTTGCTACGATTAAAGTTGAGTTAGAATTTGCCATGCATTCCTTCACAATTGGGACGTGAGTGCGATGACCCCCTTGCATCACACAAACACGGCTTTGGATGCATAGCTTCCTGACCTTGAAAACTGGTGATGACTGCATACAAAGGAATGAATTATAAATATTGTGAATATCATGCAATAGTTTATTTTACCGAAATATTAGTACTTACTCATTTCTCACTTCACGCAGATCAGATGCTGAATTGTTTTGCTTTCCCAAAACAGCACTGATTATTTGTAGTATCATCTGGGTTAGATTCATACTTATCTCATGACATTGTGAAATGTCAGATACTTTAGAAACAATAATCTTTGTCTCGTCTTCATCCAGAGTGGGGGATTCATTTATTAAGTTTAAAATGTGCTGTGCAGCATCACCTGCATTCTCTGGGGAAAGAAAATCGAAATGTAAAACCTGCATCACTTCGTTTTGGGAAATGCCGGTCTGCTTCCTTCCCTTTCAAAAGTAAAGGCAGTGAGGCTGCCTGTGGTGGCTCAGTTGGTTACGCGTCCAGCTCTTGATTTCAGCCCAGGTCATGGTCTCACGGTTCATGTGTTCGAGCCCTGAGTCAGGCTCTGTGCTGACAGCGTGGAGCCTGCTTCAGATTTTCTGTCTCCCTCTCTCTCTACCCCTCCCGCACTCGTGCGTGCGTGCATGCGCTCTCTCTCTCAAAATAAATAAACATTTTTTTTTAAAGTAAAGGCAGTGAAATAGAAATACATACCAAGGTAGCAAAATTTACAGTAAATAAAATGCTGGACCTCAATTTCCTTCTTTCTTTTTTAACGTTTATTTATTTTTGAGACAGAGAGAGACAGAGCATGAACAGGGGAGGGTCAGAGAGAGAGGGAGACACAGAATCTGAAACAGGCTCCAGGCTCTGAGCAGTCAGCACAGAGCCCGACGCGGGGCTCGAACTCACGGACCGCGAGATCGTAACCTGAGCCGAAGTCGGACGCTTAACCGACTGAGCCACCCAGGAGGCCTGGACCTCAATTTCTATAACAGACGGAGTCCCAGCAAGTAGCACAGAAGTCAAGTTTTTATTCATTAAATCCTTTTTAAAATACACCAGGGAAACCTTTTTGGCACTGAAGATTAGCTCGCAATTAGATTCTAATTAAGTTAAGACTTTGAGTATTGGATTGAGTTAAGTAGATCCCACCTGTACTAAAATATCAGCAAACATTCTCAGTCTGTGTTTTCATAATCAAAGATGGCAATGATATTTTTTCTGTCAAGAACCAGCAAGCACAGGAAAAAAGCAACTATGGACCAATATATAGTAAAGAGCAACTTAATTTAGATTTTTTTTAAAGGGTAAGAACAATAGATATTAATTCGCCCACTTTTTTCTTCACTTTCTATTATGGAAATTTTCAAACACGCACAAAAGTAGAAAGAATAGTATAATGACTCCCCATGTACCTCATGAATCACCTAGCTTCAACAAGTGTCAATGAAGAGCTAATCATAGTTTATCTACACTCTCACCCACCTTCCTCAACCCCAGATTATTTTAAAGTAAATCCCAGAAATATCATTGCATCCATAAATACTTCAGTATGCATCTCTAAAACCAAAGACCTGTTTGTCATAACCATAATGCCAGTATTTGTTAAACAAATACAACACGAATTAGATTTTCGTTCAATATAACCCCTATAAAGCTGAGCTCCTTGTGGTGCCCTGCTAGTTTAAACTCCCATTTAAGTCCAATAACCAAAATATAATGGAAAACAATCGAAACACACAATCCCTTGAGAGAAGTCCGGAGAGAGATTACACTCATAATGCTTAACCCAGGTTACACTGCAAATAACCAAGTCTGTTTGGGAAGACAAATTAGCAAAAACACCACCCTCTCTCTCTCTCTCTTTCTCTCTCTGCCTCTCTCCCTCTCTCTCTGCAAACAACTCTCTGTCCTTGTCAATGTAAATTAAGCAATCTTACCCAAGATTCTCTCAATTTCCACCCTGCCCCCCCCTTAACCATTACCACAATCTGCCCAACAATGGAGGTGGCAGAAAGGGGGAGCTTGAACAAGGTTGTAATTACTTCTAAATTAATATTTTGTCCTTGTCACATCTATCTTCTGGTCTGTTAAAGAAACTTGAGAAAATAATAAGACTGAGATGGGGGAAACGTACGATGTGCTCATTCACAGATTTTTCTATTGCTCTTAGTAAATTTTCAGGCTTTTGTTGTAAGTGGGATAGCCAGCGCAGCCTACCCAGAGTCATTCTTTGGGCCTCAGTGGCGTGACTTCAGTCCATGCAGTCCCTGCTGTCACAGAAGGAAAGTAAACAACTGGCCAATGGGAGACTGACTACACTGTGGAAAGTAATCACAGGCTTTTCACCTAGAGTCATCCAGTTTTAAGTCAAATGCAGGACACATCACACTCTTTGCGTAAAAAATGCTAAGTCCTCGAGCGAAAGCAGTGGAAGGAATCCTCCCTTGTTTGTTGTAAAATAAATCGGTCCGGGGGGCCTGGGGGGTTCAGTCGGTTGAGCGTCCGATGTCGGCTCAGGTCACGATCTCACGGACCGTGGGTTCGAGCCCTGCGTCGGGCTCTGAGCTGTCAGCTCAGAGCTTGGAGCCTGCTTCGGATTCTGTGTCTCCCTCTCTCTCTGCCCTCCCCTCGCTCATTCTCTCTTTCTCTCTCAAAAATAAATAAACATTAAAAATTAAAAAAAATTTTAAATACATGGATCCCCCCCTTGCTTGAAGTAGTTACAACTAATCTGACAGTAATTGTGCAATCAAAACAGTAATATATCTGTTATTTATTGAGCAATTTCTACAAGCCGGTATTGTTGTCTGCAACTGCATTACAAGCCACCCCAAATGGAACGACTTAAAACAATTCATCATTATCCCTCATGGTTCTGTGTGTTGACCAGTTTCAGCTGAGTGGTTCTCATTTAGGGGCTCTCATGAGGGTGCTATGAGATGACAGCTGGAACCAGAGTCATCTGGAGACTGGATGTGACTGCAAGTCCAAGATGGCTCACTCTCATGGACTGGCCAGTTGGGGCTGTTGAACTGGTCAGTTGGGGCTTTGTCCTTTGGCGGTCACTTGAGGCTGTTCCTGACACGGCCTCTCCCAGTGGCTTAGGCTCAGTGGTATGCTGGATCCAGCTGGTATCAACTTGTCAGAACTAACGGTTAAATTTTCAGGAGTTTTGTGAGCTGGTTAAACACAGCCATTATGAACAATTAAACTACAGAAACTTTTATGAAATCAATCATATTAAAAACAGTAGTGATACTCAAAACTCATCACTTCCCAATTACTTTCCTACATGTCAATAATCTGTCCTTCGGTATTTATTTTTACCTACTGTCTCCGTGTTGCACAACTCTTACCAGCTTCGTGTTCGGTAATTGCATGTTGCAGTTTATATTCAGCCATCAGAGAGTATTTACATCAAGGAAATCGGCGAACGCTACCAAAGCACCTTTTGGGGCAGAGCGGGTTGTTACACGTTTTCCAGCACACCGCTGTTTGGGCTTCTTACTGCATGGTGTCTGGGTTCTGAGAGGAAGGATCCCAAATGACAGTGTGCAAGAGAAAGGAAGCAGGGATTTCCAGTCCCCTTAAAAGTGAGTCCTGTGATTGGCACAGCATCACTACTGCCAAATTCTGCTGGGCTAAGTAGTCACAAGGCAGTCCAGAAGTGGGGCGCCAGGGTGGCTCAGTCGGTTAAGCATTCAACTTCGGCTCAGGTCATGATCTCGCGGTCCGTGGGTTCGAGCCCCGCGTCGGGCTCTGTGCTGCCAGCTCGGAGCCCAGAGCCTGCTTCGGATTCTGTGTCTCCCTCTCTCTCTCTCTCGGCACCTCCCCCTCTCTCACTCTGTCTCTCTCAGAAGTAAACATTAAAAAAAAAAAAGGCAGTCCCAAAGCAACTCCCAGTTGACAAGGAGGGAACGAATCGGTGGTGGGCATTTTGGAGACGAGATCCCACAAGGCATTAGACATACGCTTTCCAATTTAATCCTCAAACAGCCCTGTGTGGTGGGTACTAATTCCCTCTATACAGATTAAGACATCACGACACAAAGTTCTAACCCAGAGTTTGGTCCAGTGCTGTTTGATTCCAAAGCTAGTGCTTTTCAACATCACTTTCTATCACAGCATCCGCGCCTTTGTCCCTTTTCTCTACAGTTTGGGGGTTGGAACAGCTGTTCACCGCAGTTCTTCTCTCTGACATCCTGGGAATTATATCGTTCTCTCTCCACCATGCACTATCCTGTCCTGACAGAGGATGGACGCACACACACAGGACACACTTCATTAGAGTGTGATACATCTTCAGTACCTTGGGGGTAACAAAAACCGGGCCAAGCAAAGAACCCACAGACTTCCGGAATAACGGTACCTTTTCTAACTCTGTGATATTGAGGGGTGACATGACACGAGCATTGAACGGGGGGAACTGACAAGGTTTTCTCCAACCAAGACATCTAATGCTTGTCAGCAAGATAGAAAGCTAAAGAAACATTATTTCAGCGTGAGCGCATTTTCTTTCCTTTACATTGTACTCATTTTTTTTAATGAAGCGCTTCATTTACAAGGAAAAGGATTCCTCCAAAGCTAATAAATTTGATAATTTATTCTCCGTTATATATATTACAGCCACCACTCAACTCTTCTCATCCTCTGCAGTTTTTTTTTTTTTTTAGTAAAGTGACTTCTGACAGTTAATTTTCTAAAGATCCCAACCCAATGCAATGCTTGTCTTTCTTTCTTTCTTTCTTTCTTTCTTTCTTTCTTTCTTTCTTTCTTTCTTTCTTTTTTTAATGCAGGGCTTTTCTCATTGTTGTGGTTGTTTAACGTTTTCTCCTATGGAGAAAATTCTATTAGCATGTCTAAGAAAAATGTGTCGCTCAGAGGAGGGAGGTCAGCATGAAGTACAAACCTCCCTACCTCGCCACCCACGCACTTCAAGCCGCAGCCCTCTCTATTGCCCTGACTCACCATTTCAGACATCGACACCGTCAGAGCTGTGCTTACCATTCTAACTCTTCTAGATATTCCTTGGCAAGGATCTCAAATTTCCAAGGCAGACAAGTCTGAGGCGTTCACTGACTCAAGGCAATTCTCTGGCTCCCCTATACGGCACCGGGATGCCTGTGCCTTAATTTTCATCTAGGTGTTCTGGGACGCCCCCCCCCCTTCACACAGTAGAGCTCTGCCGATGGGAAAACTTATGCATGCCTCAAAACCCCCGATAAGGAGAGACAGGGCTTTAAGAATAGTAACATAAGGAGAGGCAGGGGAAAAGTTCACCAACAGCGACGTCTATTATGCTGGTCAAAATTAGCCAAGACCATCATTCCAGGTCTCTGGAGATTGATGAGCAATCTCACAACAAATCGAGATGCATTTCATCCACAAAATCTATGGACACTTGGTCGGTACGGTGGGAGGCCATGTCCCGCAGCTCTGCCGTGTGGCTCCATTGACTTAGGCAGCTGAGTGGTCCCTGGGTAGAAGAGCCATTGTGAGTGGCATTTGACAGGCAGCAAGCATTGGCGGTTCCCATATTTCTGACTCCGGTCTGTGGAAGAGCCACGCCGGGCAGCAGCAACAGCTGAATGCCAGCAATAAGTCCCCCTTCCCGTCAATTACACGCACAGCTCCCGCTCCAGAGGGGAAACCCTGGTGAAGCATTTTGTGAAGGACCCAGTCATCATCCCACAAAAACTCTTGGTTTCGGGTCAGGTCAGGATGGCACGGTGTGTGGGTTCAAGGCCCGCGTCGGGCTCTTGTGCTGACACCTACGGAGCCGGCTTGGGATTTTCTGTTTCCCTCTCTCTCTGCCCCTCCCCTGCCTGCCCTCTGTCTCTCTAAATAAATAAATAAATAAATAAATAAATAAATAGACAAACATTACCAAAAAAAGAAACAATCACAACCCAGCTAGAACCAGTCATCCCTGGTAGTCACGGAGAACGCGGACAAGCCTAAGGCTGCATCTTCTAATGAGAAGCATCAGATGTATATACTGCAGGGAACAAAGACTTCACTAAATTAGCGAGCCAATGGTATTTTTTTTTACAGAAATAGGAAAAAAAATTCTAAAATTCATATGGAACCCCTCCACACACACAAATAGCCAAATCAATCTTGAGAAAGTAGAACAAAGGCATTACACTCCTTGATATCAAAATATAATACAAAGCTACAGTAATCAAACAGCACGGTACTGTGTAAAGGCAGACCTGTAAACCAATGGAACAGAATAGAGAGCCCAGAAACAAATCCACACATATACCATCAACTGATCTTCAACAAGAGTGAAAAAAAAAACACACAATAAGGAAAGGATAATCTCGTCTACAAACGGTGCTGGGAAAACTGAAAATTCACATGCAAAAGAATGAAATTGGCCCTTCTATTACATCGTACACAAAAATCAACTCATACTGATTCAGGACTTAAATGCAAGAGCTGACACTCAAAAACTCCTAGAAGAAAACATAACGGGAAAACTTCATGACAGTGATCTTGGCAACAATTCCATGGATGTGGCACCAGAAGCACAGGCAACAGAAACAAAAATAAACACATGGGACCGCAACATATAAAAAGTTTCTCACAACAAGAGAAATAATCAACAGAATGAAAAGACAACCTACCAAATGGTGAAAAAAAATATCTGCAAACCACATATTTGATAAGGAGCTAATCTCCAAAATATACAAAGAATTTCTATAATTCATGGGGTACCTGGCTGGCTCAGTCAGTAGAGCATGTGACTCTTGATCTGACGGTCATGAGTTCAAGCCCCACAGTGAGCATGGAGCCTACCTTAAAAGATAAATTAAAAAAAAAGACTTTTTATAACTCAATAGTGAACAAATAACCTGATTAAAAACGGGCTAAGGACTCAAATAGACACTTCTCAAAAGACATAAAAAAGGTCAATAGATACATGAAAAGGCATTCAACATCCATCATCATCAGACAAATGGAAAGCAAAACCACACTGAGACATCACGTCACAACTGTCAGGGTAGCTATTATCAGAAATCAAGAGACAACAAGTGTCGTCAAGGGTGTAGAGAAAAGGGTACCCTGGTACACTGTGGGTGGGGATGTAAACTGGCACAGTCACCATGGAAAACAGTATGGAGGTTCCTCACAAATTAAAAATAGAACTACCGTATGATCCAGCCATCTTGCTTGTGTGTGTATATCCAAAGGAACGAAAATCACTATCTCACAGAGATATCTACAGTAATGTGTTCATTACAACATTATTCACAATAGTCAAGGTATGAAAATAATACAAGTGTCCATCTAGAGATGAATGGATAAAGAAAATGTCACACACACACACACACACACACACACACACACAGGAATAATATTCACCTTTAAAAAGAAGGAAATCCTGTCATTTGCAACAACACAGATAAACCTGGAGACATTAGGCTAAGTGAAATAAGCCAGACACAGAATGGCAAATATTGCATGAGCTCATTTATCTTTGTTAATGTTTTTAATGTTTACTTATTTTGGAGAGAGAGAGTGAGTGGGGGAGCAGCAGAGAGAGACAGAGACACAGCATCGGAAGCAAGCTCCAGGCTCTGAGCTGTCAGCACAGAGTCCGACGCGGGGCTAGAACCCACAAACCGCGAGATTAGGACCTGAGCCGAAGTCAGACGCTTAACTGACAGAGTCACCCAGGCACTAGCATGATCTCATTTATATGGGGGAATCTAACACAGTCGAAGTCACAAGAGCACAGAGTAGAATGGTGGTGGCCAGGGGCTGGGGGAGGGGAAATGGGGAGTTGCTCATCAACAGGCATAAAGTTTCAGTTAAGCAAGACGAGTAAGTTCTGGAGATCTGTTACACAACATTGTACCCATAGTCAGTAGGAATATACTATACATTTAAGAATTTGTCAAGTGGGGGAACTGCCTGGGTGTCCCGGTCAGTTAAGTGTCCAACTCTTGATCTCAGGGTCGTGAGTTCAAGCCCCACATTGAGCTCCACGCTGGGCACGGAGCCTACTTAAAAAAAAAAATTTTGGGGCACCTGGGTGGTGCAGTCGGTTAAGCGTCCGACTTCAGCCAGGTCACGATCTCGCGGTCCGTGAGTTCGAGCCCCGCGTCGGGCTCCGTGCTGACCGCTCAGAGCCTGGAGCCTGTTTCCGATTCTGTGTCTCCCTCTCTCTCTGCCCCTCCCCCGTTCATGCTCTGTCTCTCTCTGTCCCAAAAATAAATAAACGTTGAAAAAATTAAAAAAAAAAAAATTTTTTTTGTCAAGAGGGTAGATCTCATGTTAAGCATTCTTACTACAATAAAACAAAATTTAAAAAAGAAAGAAAGTAGATTAGAGGTTTCCAGGCATTGCAAGGATGAGGGGAAGGGAATGACTGCTAATGTGTATGGGGTTTCTTTTTGGAATGATCAAAATGTTCTGGAACTAGTGGTGACTGTTGCACACTCTAGTGAATATGCTAAAAACCATGGAATTGTACCCATTAAATGTGTAAAATTTTATATGTGAATATCTTCATAAAAATTTTTTTCAACTACAAGATATCGATTTCTGTTTATCAAATGACTGGAGATTCAAAAGTTTTTTTTTTTCTTAAATTTTTCTCTTTTTTGAGAGAGAAAGAGAGAAAGAGATTGAGCCAGGGAGGGGCAGAGAGAAAGGGAGACACAGAATCCGAAGACAGGCTCCAGGCTCCGAGCTGTCAGTACAGAGCCCGACGTGGGGCTGGAACCCACGAAACGCGACATCATGACCTGAGCTGAAGTCGCACACTTAACCGATTGAGCCACCCAGGCGCCCCATTAATGTTTATTTATTTTTGAGAGAGCACAAGCAGGGGAGGGGCAGAGGGAGAGGGGGACAGAGGATCTGTAGTGTGGGGCTCGAACTCACGAACCGTGAGATCATGACCTGAGCTGAGGTCAGCCGCTCAACTGACTGAGCCACCCAGGTGCCCCAAGCCAGGCACTTTCACATCTTGCAAGTGGGAGTACGAACTGGTGCAACCATTACAGACAGCTTTTTAACACCATCGAAAGTATGAGTAGCCTGGCAATTCTACTTTTAGGAATTTATCTTTCAAGTATATCCCACTTAGGCAAAATGACATATGTACAATATCCATTACAACAGTTTCGTAAAAACAAAATGTTATTGACAGCTTAAATTGCCCGTCCATAGGAAACAGGTGAAAGAAATAAATTATGGCCCGTGCATGTGGTATAATATAATGCAGTGATAAAAAGCACGAGGAAGCTCTCCATATACCAAAACAATAAATTTCTGCAATATATTTTGAAGAGAAAAAAGCAAGATGCAGAACAGCATGGATAGCATGCTCCACTTTGTGTACAAAGAGGGAGGGAGAATATACACATATATGCATATGTATGGTGTGTGTGTGTGTGTGTGTAATTTTCCTTGTAGATACATAAAACATCTCTGTGGATATTTACTGAATGGCAGGGGTCAGCAGTGGGAAGATGTTTCGCTGTATAGCCTTTCTGTTTTTGCAATATTGAACTATGTGAAGAATTACCTATTAAAACTGTTTTTTAAGTTTATTTATTTATTTTGAGAGAGCTCGAGAGAGAGCACAAGTGGGGGAGGGGCAAAGAGAAAGGGAGAGAGATGGTCCCAAGCAGGCTCGGCGCCCCCAATCCAGAGTCCGATGCGAGGCTCAATCCCACGACCCTGGGATCATGACCTGAGCTGCAATCAAGAGTCGGACGCTCAACCGACTGAGCTACCCAGGCACCCCTTAAAACTATTTTAAAGTGAAAAGTAATAATTAGCTACAAATTATAAAATAAAAAACACTATAAAGCCAAAAGAACCCACTGAGAGTCCTAGCTTAGCATACCTCGCTCCCACCTCTACCAACGCGAACTACCTAGTTTCTGAAATTGGATCGTTGTAAGGTGGATTTTCCCACATGGGGCTAGCCTATACCCTCTCCGGTCTCAGGTCAAGCAGACCAACTGAGGTTCCATTATTTCACTAATGTGTACAGAACAGTCTTACCATCACTTATAGTAATGTTAGCGAGATCCACAATCTTATCAGGAAGTCCTTGAAGCAGTTTGCACTGTTTTAACTTCGGTTTTTCCCACTGAGATTTGCCAGTCTCCATGTTGATTGAGCTGAGAAAGAGAGGAGAGAGGGACAAAGAGCTTTCTCGTGGGACGATGAGGCCAGAATAGTCTTAAAGCAGACAAAGAAGGAACACGGTGTATCTTTGGCGTGCCTCTTCCTTTTGCCCACTCCCACTTACAAACACTGGGCTCTCCGGGCTGAGATAGCAAAGGCAGGAGCCCAGTGTTTGTAAAGTGAAGAAAACTTTGCTCTTGGGGAACAAGCGAATCTAGGGTCCCCATGCAGGAGGTGTAAAAAGGCAAGAGAGTCTGAGATGAAGCATGGCAATGTCCAGCAGAGCAAGAGCCGGGGCACAGATTTTTGCCCCTCTGGACGTGGCTCCTTACCCTCGCTTTCCTTTCTTACCCCCATTTTAAAAGGAAATTCATTTTAGAATCTGTCCCCGTGTCAGCATATCATTCCCCAAAGGCAATTGGTATGGCACCCTCTGCCGCTCTTTGCCCCCACCGTCCACCCTCCCGTATTCAATACAGTTCATTTCAAATGAGCTGACACATTTATTGAGCACCCACTGTGTTCTCGGACCTCTGATAGTGCAGACAAACACAGCAGGGTCTGGTCCCGGCAGGAGCGTGTTGTAACTTGGTGGTTTGAGTCTGTAAATGTAACTACGTTTAGGAGGCAAGTTGTGAGACGAAAAACTCTATCAACAAAACGGACTCTATCAAAACCACCAAGCGAGGAGAGCTTATCTGCAAGCTCTGAGCTGAGCTGGATGCTAAAAGGACAGACATGGAGGAGGGCCCCCCTGCCCCGAAGCAGAGCAAATAGCACAAGCAGAGAAAGAGACCCGAGGAGGCACCCACCCGAGTCCACAGTGGCAAATGGCCCTCCTTGGCTGGAATGCATGGTAAAAAAAAAAAGGGGAGCCCACAGGTCTTGAGTACTGTCTTTAAGAGCTCAGACTTAATACCCGAGGCAATGTGGAACCAGAGCAGGGGAAGGCAAGGGGACTGTTTTAATAGTAGCTGAGGGACAATGGTAAGGACCTGCACGGGGGTCGCGGTGGTGGAGTCCGAAAGCAAAGGCTTCATGAGCTCTGATTGTGATCACAAAACCAGCATGATTTGATAACCTGATTAGATGTATGAAGACAGTAGGACCCAGTCTAAGATGTTGCCTTCCAAAAAAAAGCTTTTAAGCCTCTGTCAAACCCTGCTGCCCTTCTGGGCTGCCTACTTAAGTTAATGGCATAAACCATTAACAGCAGAGAGTCAGAGAAGAGGGGCTGATGATGTAAAGAAGGAAAATGATAAGGCAACAATAGGAGGGTGATTTAGTAAATTATTATGGCCCATCAACGAGGTAGCTTCGGAGGCAATTTTTCGAAATGGTCATTAAGAAGAATGTAAACCACAGAAAATGTTTGATCAACTATTGAGTGAAAAGGTAAATCACAGTGCTGATAGGAGGGTGGTGATTGCCACTACAAAAAAAGCTACATAAAACTTAAAGGCACACGGGGAACAGCGAGATGAAAAAACACACCAGCCTAAAAAACAGCTGTGTTCCGATGGTGGGATTATGGGTGATGTTTTCCCTTTTGTCTTCTTGAACATTCTTTTGGAATGTGATTATGTTGCACGCGCATGCTTAAGTAGGTCCGAAGGGTAAAAGAAGGCAAGACAAGGGTAGAGGGGGAGGGAGGGAGCCTGCTCAGAAGCGTGGCCCCAGTTAAGGGGACCTCTGAGTATCTGAACTGGCAGTTAGAACTTGGCCAATACATACCAGACTCTAGTGGCGTTTCCATCCCTATTCTTTATGCATCTAGTTTGGGCTGTCTCGGTAGGGTTGGTTAAGAGCCACTTATAGGTCCCTTTGTATTTAGAGACTGTTTCTTGGGCTTTGCACCTTCCAGGCTCTACAGAGAAAATGTATGCACATTTTAAAGGGCAAAAGGCACTTAGAAGAATCATGAACAGCCATTGTGACCCATCATTATTATCCTGCCTGTAAACACCAGCAAATAAAAGAGGAAACTTTTTCTACCAGGCCCTTTAAAGCAGGCTTCACGGAAAATACGTGAAATGCAGCCCTTTCTTAAATTAAGCCTCCCAGCAAAACCTCACATTTAGTCCTTTTCATTAAAAGCACAAATTGACAGGGCAGCTTTTTGTCTTGGTGTTTAAAAGTGTTACATTTGCATTGACTAATAGTTCAAGCCACCCACACAAAGACCAAAAGCCCTCACCTGCCGGTTGCCCTCCTTCAGAGGTACCCACTGTCAATGATGGGAGACTAAAGACTGACTTCTCCTTCTGGATGCTTCCTCCCTTCTTCAGGGGTTCTGGGGTGGATTTGGTTTTAGTCAACTCCACGTACCGACCGTCGCCAGTATTAGACACGGGAGCCCTGCTCTGATGTCGATGCTGAGGGCAAGGTTTTGCTGCCAAGTGTGGTCACATTAAGGGAGAAGTGACCCAGGCTAAGTGTGCGTGGTCAGTCCCCTGTTTTCACTGACCACCCACTGGGCTCATGACCCTGGTTCCAGAAATCTTCCCCCTCGTGTGTTGACAGAATGGTCCGGCCATCCCAGTCTCCTGTAAGCTCTGCCTGTGGCTTCTACCCTTCTCTGCCTGCCACTCATCTGTCACTTGGGACCACAGCCCACCCTCTGCTACGTGATTAGTTTGTCGCCGAGGATTGTGTGTTCTAACGCGGATGTGTGGTATCCGGGTTAGCCCGCAATCTATTTTGCCGCAGTCTATTGGGGAAAAGTAAGAGAGCTATAGCAGCAATGGCAGGGAGTAAGGGAAGAAATGCCCATGAGAGAAAGGCCCGACTGTTCCCAGATCACTTTCCAAGATGAACAGCCTGGCTATATCAATCAATAAATCAGCAAGCATCTATCGGGCAGCTCTAGTGTGGGACGAGGAAGCTCCCCCACCCTCCGGGTATTTATGCAAGAAAGACAATTCTCCCGCTCCGTTGATGGACGGGCCACTGCTGATGTCCAGAGCTGACCAATGGTCTCTGGTAGTCCCCCCGTATTGTTTATAAGCTCTTACAGGCAGAAAGGTTCTCAGGGTGAGTGAGCACTGTGGATGAGGAAAGGGACGTGAAGACAACTCCTCTCCCCTTCAGAACTCAGGACGTCTTCCTATGCATGCATTATGAGCTTTATAATAAGGGGAATGAGAGGAAAGTGGCTGATGGGCATCGAGGAGGGCACCTGTTGGGATGAGCACTGGGTGTTGTGTAGAAACCAAGTGGACAATAAATTATATTATATATATATATGGGGAATACAATAAGGGGAATGGATGCATATGGAATACCCCCCACCCCAAATTACCTAGTTTTTCCACTGCAATGTGTTCCGATGCAACTAACAACATCAGTTGACCTTGCGTGAAGTTTCCATGCGTGAGGTTGCCATGTATTTTCCTTTCGATCCTGCTAATCAATTCGCTGGCTGCTAAAGAAGAGTTGGCTTTTAGGATGACCTGACAAACACAGCTAAAAAGCAGAGACAAAAGAACAATGTTGCAGTTATGTCAACAGGGTACAACTTGGCCCGCGGCGCTGAGATTTTACACAGGTGGTTTAACTGAGAGCCCATAAACACCCAACATTTTACGTCAAGTGGCAAGCCTTAAGACATAATGGAAGACGGCCCATCGAAATCTTCTGATAAATTTTCTCGTCTGCCAAATAAACAACTCAAAGCCCATTTGCAAAAGAACAGTCAGAAACATTCGCATTCTATTAAAATCAACTAGCCATGCGTTCGCTGGGAGTTTGTGCTAATTAATAGAGAAGATGGAGTACTCAGGATTTATTACTCGAGAGAAAACCTTTTATCCTTCTGGTCTCCAATTTATCCATCATTACTGCAATGAGGCAAATGGCACACGCTCAATTAGCCTGTAAAGAGGTGTTCTGCGGAAGGCCTATTTCTGCAATAGTAATAATGGAGATAATGATAATGATAGTGGCTAACATTTGTAGCACTCTTGCTCCCCTCGTCTTGCTACTCATGTTATCTTCACAACAGCCTCACGAATAGTGCTATTATTAGCCCCATTCCACAGATGAGGGAACTGAGACTTAGCCAAGGTCACAAATACCTAGTATGTTCCACTTCCCTGCTGAGTATTCTGTGGACTTTTCTTGACGGCAACAAACGCTTTATTCCCCCATCTCCAAATTATGACCACTTTGGACCCCATTTTCTTTTCACTACAAAGAGGCAGCAGGCTCTTTGCTAGGCTGCGCCATGACCAACCGAAACAACTTATTTCATGAAGACAAGAGCCCAATTACAGCATCTGTAAAATAACCACCGGGTACTTTGATCTCCTTCTGACAACTCCGACCCAGAGGCTGCAAATACAGAATTAAATGGAAGGAAAATCAGAACTAAATGTACCAGCTATGAATAAACTCAGTTCTTACCTGTATGGTACATAGGAAATTGTAGCCATTCCTTGCCCTTCCCTCTGTTTCAAAATAATGCAAAAGAAAAGTACATTGTCTCCGAAATCTTTAAACAAATGTTACAATTGAGCACAGGGCTTATTGACAACAGCAATCATCATTATGCTTTACATTTATGTAACCCATTGCCATTTGCAAATCAGTCTCAAAAAAATCAATGCATCTGGTCCTCATATCATCCCTGTGGTGTGGACAACGCAGGGAAAGTCACCCCATTTTCTAGATGAGAAAGCTAGGTCTCAGAGAAGGTAAGTGATCTGCCCAGTGTCACACAGCTGACGAATCACAGCACCGGGAGCAGAAGCTGAGACTTCCGGATCTAGATCCTGACATGGTGATGACAAGAGTAAACACTACCAAGCATTTACTATGTCCTGTGCTAAGCACTTTACATGAATCATCCCATTCCACCTTCACAACATCCCTGTGGGGAATGGTAGTATGGTTATCCCCATTTTACAGATGAGGAAACTGAGGCACAGAGCGTTCAATTAGGTTGTCCAAGGTCTCCCATTCAGGAAGTGCAAGATCAGGGGTTCTAACCCAGGCAGCCTGCTCTGGGGACCACAGTGTCGCCAAAAGGCTTTTTACACCTATTATTTGAGAGCAATTTCACTTAGGTTATGTTATCTATTAAATTAAAAAATTCAGACTCCGCTCTTTACAGAAAGTATTTTAAATGATGACAGATAGGAGGCCCCCGGGTGGCTCAGTCAGTTAAGTGTCTTTTTTTTTTTAAGTATTTCTTTTTTTTTTTTTCCAGTTTATGTATTTATTTTGAGAGAGAAAGCACAAGTCAGGGAGGGGCAGAGAGAGAGGAGAGACAGAGAATCCCAAACAGGCTCCACATTGTCAGCACGGAGCCTGATGCTGGGCTCGAACCCACAAACCGTGAGATCATGATCTGAGCCAAAGTCAGATGCTTAACCAGCTGAGCCACCCAGGTGCCCCAAGCATCCAACTCTTGATTTCAGCTCAGGTCATGACCTCACGGTTTCATGATCTCAAGGTTCGAGCCCCGCATCAGACTCTGCACTGACAACACAGAGCCTGCTTGGGGTTCTCTCTCTCCCTCTCTGTCTGCTCTTCTCCGTTCACTCGTGTGCTTGCTCTCTCTCTCTTTCTCAAAAATAAACAATTTTTAAGGTTAAAAAATAAATGACGGCAGATCATTTGGATGGCACTGTAGGCTTGATTTTATTTTGTATAAGCAAAATATTTCTCTCGTGTTTAAAAACCTTACGAGCTGCATTGCGTACTAATCCTTTTGGAGTCTGACGTGGTAAAATTTTGAGGCACTGGGATAAGTACTGAGAATCGGGGCAAGGAGGATGGGAGGTAGTTTTGTCACACTCTGACTTCAAACCTGTACACATAAAAGGCAGATTTATTATTTACAATCCCCAAGTCCTTCCATGCTCCCATAGCCCACACAAAAGGTACCTCAAAAAAACTGCCCCACAGAGAGTTCAGAAAAGCAGAGGATGGTCTTCCTACTGGGTCGCTGTGCAGATGCCAAAGAAAGTAATGTAATTTGACCCTCAACGGCCATAATTGAGCTTTGCTTGACATACACTTGGGTAGAAGCACTAATTTACTTATATCTACTCAGGTACAGGATGAGTTACAAGTCATTTTGAAAAATTACTTACTGCAGTTTGATCCATGGTTATTTCTCCCTCAGAAGTGTCTCTGTATCAAAAGCATATATACACACACACACACACACACACACACACACACACGTAAATGAAATACAGTGTCCAATACATGAGGACTCAAGTTCAGGAGAAAGACAACTGTGAGGCAGAACAGTAGAATCTCCCAGCTTGGAATTCAAACACTAGGGCTCTAAGGAGACACTTCAAAAGAGCTTGGTCATTATCTGAGTACCCAAATGGTGGTAAGTCTTTGAGCAACCCCACTCCCAGGAATCTGTCCCATAACAGTACCAACAAGGGCGCATACAGATATACGTACAAGAGTGGAAATAACTGAAATGTCCATCACTAGGTAATCGGATAAATACACCATTGCACACCCATGCAAAAGGATCCCATGCAGTCATTGAAAGGAAGAAGCTAAATCTGTATGTGTTGGCCCACTAAGATGTACATGATGTATTCTGAAGCAAGAAAAGAAAGGTGTAAAACAGCACGTAGAGTAGAATCCCGTCCTCTTAATAAACGTATGGCCCCAAATCTAGGAGTATGTAGAAAATAAGCTGCAAACCAGATATTGGAGAGGGTGGGGAAAGGCAGGTTTTCTCTTTGATCTCGGCTCCTCGATACTTCTCAGCACCCGCCCATTGCACTGTCATCACCTCCCCAAACCTGCACCCCAGGCAAGTCTTAGACTAGTCAGCACTCCTCGCCTTACACATTTCAGGTTCCCTTTGGAATATTCTACCTCCTGAAAGTGCGTTAATCAGAAAATAAAGAGTCTTATAAATCTTCATGCATTGGCCATCCCTAGCCTTTCATCCCTCTAAGGCATGATTTTTCCCCTCAAAGTCACAGAGCATTTTAAAGCCAAAAGGGACATTAAAGGCAACTGAATCTAATTCCACTGTTTCCCTGATTTATATTCCTCTGTTTTTGTTCTCCCATTGGCTTTACACCCTACAGTGATAATACACATTTTTCTCGTATTCCAAAGAGAACCTACACTCAGAAGGGAAGATGTAACTCAAAATGCCGACCCTAAATCTCAGATGGAAAAAAACAAAACGAAATCCGCCCTCCCCCGCCCCCGGGATAGGAACATACCCAGAATGCCCCTAAACTGCCTTCCACCCACAACAGATGATACCCCCATACCTGCTTTTAATTTGAATGGCCAGATTAGCAACAGCAAACTCACTGTCCTGAAATATAGAATTCAACTGTAAGAGACAAAACAGATCGATTTTAGTATTCCCACTCCTCTAGCAAGCCAGGGAAATTACCTGAGACAATGTCATCATTAAGCTGCATTTATTATTCCAGTGAGATCAACATTTCCATCTGCTCCACTCAGTTTTTTTTTTTTAATTTTTTTTTCAACGTTTATTTATTTTTGGGACAGAGAGAGACAGAGCATGAACGGGGGAGGGGCAGAGAGAGAGGGAGACACAGAATCGGAAACAGGCTCCAGGCTCCGAGCCATCAGCCCAGAGCCTGATGTGGGGCTCGAACTCCCGGACCGTGAGATCGTGACCTGGCTGAAGTCGGACGCTTAACCGACTGCGCCACCCAGGCGCCCCTCCACTCAGTTCTTTAATTTACATTTTACCTACTGCCAGGGGCTGAATCCAATCGATAACGTTGAAGTCCTAACTCCCTCATGTGACTATATTTGGGTGTAGGCCCTTTAAGGAGGCGATGAAGGCTCAATATAGTCAGAAGGTGGAGCCTTAATCTGGTAGGACTGGCAGTCCCTGGAAGAAGAGAGACACCAGATATGTGTGTGTGCCTCTCTCTCTCTCTCTCTCTCTCTCTCTCTCTCTCTCTCTGTACCTGCCGCGCGCGTGCGCGTGTGTGCGTGCGTGTGCGCATGTGTGTGTGCGCGCGCACACGCAGAAAAGGCTATGGGAGGACACAGTGAGAAGGTGGCCCTCTGGAAGCCAAGGAGAGAGTCCTCTGAAGAAACCCACCCTCCAGGCGCCTTGATCTTGGACTTCCAGCCTTCGGAACTGTGAGAGAAGAAATGTCTGTGGTGTAAGCCCCCCAGTGCCTTGTGTTTTGTTATGGCGGCCCTAAGAGACAAATAACACGCGCCCGTTTTCAAGCACTTACAATCATGCTATACACACGGCAAAAGAAATGCTGATGGGGAAAGAGAGGAAACAGACATGATCATTTACTGTTGGTGGGGTGCAAATGGATATCGCCTGTCTGGGAGGCCACCTAGCTTTATGTTAGAATGTGAAATGTGGGGCCCAAGCGGGGCTCAGTCGGTTAACCGACTCTTGATTTTCACTCAGGTCATGACCTGACCGTTTGTGAGTTGCAGGCCTGCATCGAGCTCTGTGCTGTCAGTACCGGGCCTGCTTGGGATTCTCTCTCTCTTCCTCTCCTACTTGTGTGCTCTCTCTCCCTCACTCTGCTTCTCCCCCACTTCTAAGCTCTCTCTCTCTGTCTCGGAATAAATAAATAAACTTATTTTTTTTTTAATGTTCAATGTTCATGTGTTTTGATCCAGCAATTCCAGCTCTGGGAATTTATCCTCTAGAAAACCTCAAGTGCCCCCCAAATTTATTGCAAGGGCATATCGTCAGCATTGTTTCCAAATAGAGAAAAAAATAAAAGTGACCTAAATGTCCACCGCTGGGTGTCTGAATTAAAAAAAAAAATACTATATTACAACCATCCAGTGAAATCCTTTGTATCTGTTAAAGTATATGAGGTAGATGTATATTTGCAATATGAATATGCTCAAAGATATATGGTTAAGTGAGAAAAAGCAAGCTGCACAATAGGATAATTGTATGATTCCAATTATTTTTGTAAAAGAACAGACATGCATCAGTGTTACCCCGGGTATAGGGGGAAAAAAAAAAAACCTCAATGGATATACCCCAGACTGTTAAGAGGATTCAATACAAGCAGTATGAGGGAAGACATTTACTTTCTGGGGCTCGGATTTCAGTCTCTGGATTTTTTTTTTTTTTTACAGAGAGAATGTATTTTATTTTCAGAAAAAAATGTGAGGATAAAGAAAACATCGTGTAGGAGAGTAAAAATAAAACTGCAGAAAATAAACATATTTAAATACAATAGCATAGGATTTGTTATCGCTGCCTCCCCACTTTCTCCAATTAGGAAAATTTGGCAGAAGCCCAGAATTTGTGTCGGCGAAGGGAAAGTTCTAAACAAATTAAAATAATGACATCCCATAAAAGCTTTCAGCATTGACACCGTACGTCCTTACAGTGTTACTCACACAGTAGATAAATTTGCAGCAAAAAATCAAAACCAATTAGCTGTGAAATGTATTATGGGTAGAAAGAAGTTAAAGCCTACTTTTAAGCTACTCCGTCCATCATATATATATGCACATACATATATTCACAGATTTTATATGTACCATAAATATTTAAAAGATTATTTTACCCAATTTTCTGCAAATTCTTTGACAACACTGATAACCGGGATCCTTGGGTCTTCATCAAAGACAGAGAAACTCATTTCAATATTGTAGAAGGAGACTGTAATTAAAAACGAGATTAATTTCACTCATTTAGCTCAAGAAATTTAACTTCCATAAATTTGGTCAACATTGCTTGTCATTTTAGAGAGACCAACAGTGAAGTCTCGTTCTTAAATTTTGCTTAATTTAACTCCAAGGTCAAGAGCCAACACTTGGGCTCCATATCCAAAAGCAAAACAGATGTACCATCACATTTTTGTTTTAATTATTTCGGCAGTTTCCTGATTGCTACACAGTTGATGGACACTCTGCAAATCCTCCAAATCCTCAATTTTCTGTAGCCAACACATTTCCAGTCCATTTAATGGTCAAGCTGAACATTATCTCACAAGATCATTTGCACTGAGAAAATATTTATTTCTCCCTATACTTTTCTTTCTACTTCAGATTTGTCTCTGTATCCCTCTTTCTCTTGTCTGTCCTTTCAAATTTCAATTTTTGAGTGTTAAAAGTTGAAGGGACATCCCAGATTTGCATGATATGGAAGCCAAATACTCCCTGGCCATAGATAAGCATTCCAAGCCAGCTGGAGGTGGAGACTGGAGAGGCTGAGGCCTATATAAGAGGAATTTAAAAAGGCAGGCTAGAATATCTCCTGGAATTGGATGGTTTGCAGTCATCATGTCAGACCTAAGGCCATATAATTCTACACTGGGAGAAGGTGAAGTTCCTGATGATGTTCACATTGGCAGAGACAGAGTATCAGGGACAGAATGGATGGAAAGCATGCTTAGAGAGATCATACCGAATGAAAAGATACATTTGCACTATATTTCAATAAAGCAAAAATAAGCAAGATGGCTAGAGAATTCTGTTTGGACAAGGTACCACTGTACCCACTGTCTTTTTATAGTAATTTCCACACCCAGTGTGGGGTTCGAACTCACAACCCTGAGATCAAGAGTCACATGCTCCACCGACCGAGCCAGCCAGCTGCCCCCTGCACCCACTGTCTGAAGGAGAGCAGAAACACCTGTACCCTTCTTTATCCTTTTCTGCCTTCAGGGAACGGCCACCTTAGAGGACACATGACCCAGTGCCCATGTATTCTGTCAGCGATACGCTGCACCTATTCTAGAACAGACCTGTGGACTCAGTGGCAACAAGTGAAGTCGAGGTTTCCATAGACCTAAAAGAAGGTGTGGAGTCTAGCCAGATTGTCTCAGGAGAGGAAGAGAGTAGTGAAGGCACAGTTGCTGGAGGAAGGGGTGTTACTCCAGTGGATGTGAGTGGAAGTGAGCCTCCAGTAGCAGTAGATGTATTGGCAGTTATATCTGGAAGGGAGTCCAGTGTAGAGGATGCTGCTACAGCTGGGATTCTGCTCCAGGCAGATGTCACGGCGTGGCTGGGCAGAAGCATGGAGCTAATAGATCGGGTGTGGTCAGTTGCGGGAGGTGAGCTACTCATTTTGCTAGAGGGTAGAGGTTGAGACACAGTCTTGGAGTTGGCAGTCGCAGTGGTTCTGGAAGATGCCTCAGGGGATTTGGAGACGTATAGGCTGTTATCTGTGAGTTTACCAGACACAGGGAGAGAAGTTGGGAAGCCAGTGCCGATGCTGCCCACTGCAGGTGTAGGGGTGGTTTTGGGGAGTGCGGTGCGTACGGTAGCAAAGGATGGTGTTGTAAAGTTAGTGAACGAGCATGTCGACGTCCTGTCAGAAGTCAGAGATGTGGACTCTGACAGTTTTACTGTAGAAGAAGTTACAATGTGAGGAGTACTGGATACAGTTGACAGTGGAGAACCCAAAGGGAGAGTGGATAAAATCCAAGCCAACGTGGGTGAACTAGTAGCCTTTGAAAGTATGGATCCTGAAGTAGCACCAGAATGATTCGATGGGAGTGTGGTCCCAAGAGTTACGGATGTTGCTGTTTTCTCAAATGTGTGCTTAGTATCAGCCAAAGTGATAGGGATAGATCTTGAAGATGTTGATGAAGGGCTGTCAGACATCCCCAAGGTGGGAAGAAATCCTGACGTGGAAATTGATGGCTTTGCCATAACATCTCCAGATATAAGACCAATCTGAGGGGCTGCGAATGTTGACAAAGACCCAGGAACAAGGTATGGAATCTCCGTTTCCGTCTTGTGGGGTGTAGGTACATGAGTACTGGTAAAAATTGGAAATTGAGAACCTTTACCTGTGGGTGGGTTCCAGGAAGTCATAAGCAGAGGTTGGGTGTTACTAGGTGTGGTTCTTGTTCCCAGAACTGGAAATTCAACCATTTGGGATGTAAGAGGAAGAAAAGTCTTTGGAGTGGAGAATTTGGCTTCTGTACGATGAGGTGAAAAAAGAAGTGATGTCAAAGAGGGTGGAGTTGCAATGGATGGAGTCCACGGAGAGTATGAAACAGGGGTCTTCACAGATGTGGCGCCTTTTGTTGGTTCAGCTGTTGAAGTATTTTCTGACCAGGAAGTCTTCTTTTCTGTATTTGAAGAAAGGTAAGTGGTGGCTTTGACCCTTTTTGTGTGTCCAGGAGTGCTCTTAAAGCTAGTGAAAGACGGGGACACCTGAATACTCGAGGAAGTATGGGGATGACCTGACGGAGTAGATGAAAACTCACTTTCCAGGGCATCAGTTCCAGAAGAAGTATTTGTGAGAGCTGTTACTGTACTACTGCTTACAGGAGACAGGGAGTCCTTGGTAGTCCCAGGTAATATGCCCAGAGTTGCCGTCTCATTTTGTGATGACTGATGGGTTGTTGCTAGAAAGGGTGAAAATGTGGTCTTTGGAATGGAAGACATCGCTTCCGTGTTCCTAGAACTGAGTAGAGAGGAGGCAGTGGTGCCTACAGATGGAGAGGAAGAGGATGTAGGTGTGATCCTGGAGGACACCTCTGTCCCTTCCGAAGTAATGAAAGCAGAGGAAAACAGCATGCTTTTTGAAGCAGGCCTAGGTGCGACATCCAGTGTAGATGCCGGCACGGTCACGGTAGAGGTTTTCCCAAGAAGTACCGTTGGTACATTTGGAGCAGAAAGGGCTGTAGTGACCCCATCAGTAGAGACAAGTGTAAAAGTGGCACCAGACGGTCCGGTTGTAGAAAGAGACAGGAACTCGGGGGAGGTCTGTGTGCTTTCAGAAATGGGAGAGGCGCCTGAAGTCAGCTCCGTTTGAGTCTTAGGGGGAAGCAAGTTTGAAAGAGATGCGTTGGCGTCTACAGGATTCGATACTCTGGTTGTCCCGGAAGTGACGGTAGACATTTCTGGAATGTGAGCATCTCCTGTGTGGCTTGAGAGAGAGGTAGATGTAGTCTGTATACTCCCAGAAGCGGGAGGTGGAGCTGAAATCCTGTCAGGTGGAGTTGCAAGTGGGAAGTCTGAAGGTGAACGTGTTTGATGGGTGGAAATTGCTGGGCTCTCAGCAGCTCCTGTATCTGTCATTTCCAAGGATGAAGTACTCTGGGAATCTGAAATAAAAGGATTCTCCGCCGGGGACATTTCTGTCACCTCCATAGTTCTAGAGGCGTTTCCCAGGGATGTGGTCATCTGCTCTTTGTCAGAAGGCAAGGTAGAAACGTCAGTCACTAATAGGGTGGGGACCAGTGTGTTTCCAAGATGCGCTGAAGATTGAGAAATGTGATCATCTACTGAAGTACTAGCCTTATGGGCAGACGTGTCTGAGGACATGGTCTCGTTAACAACAGAGGTTTCTGTGGTGCTGGTCGCCAAGCTAACAACATCCCCACTACTGCTGAGAGTGTGCAGAAAGCTGAGAGCGTGGGTGGAAGTCTCCTCCACTTGAGATACAGGTCGGGTCGTCACTGCTGTAAACCGAGTTGAGATCACACGGGTGGAGGACACAACAGGAATGTTGTCAGAGATGGACTTAGAGCAGACAAGAGTGGGTGTAAATGGGGTTACTGTGTCAGCCGAGGTGAGGCGATGGGTGGTCTCAGCCTTAGTTGCCAAGGGAGTGGGAGGTCTCCACGAGGGGACTGGACGTTCTGTCAGAGAGAGGACTGTCGCGGGTGTTTTACTGACGGCGATCACTGTGGCTTCTGAAGTGGTGTGAATCGAGCGTCCGTGTGTAGGCATGCCGTGGCTGGTTGCCGAAGCAGTCTGGCCCAAAGGTGACACTGAAGCTGTGGCCGCAGGAGCTGATGGCACAGGGGTTGCTGAGGAATGGGTAGCTGTAGGCTGCGGAGGCAAGATGCCAGCAGGCAAGGACATAGCTGTCATGTCTGTAGGGATAGTGGCAAAGCTGGTCCCCAAAATCCTTCTGGTGGAAGCGCCCAAGGGTTCAGGGAATGTCTGTGCGCTCCCAGAAATGGGAGATGGGGTTGGATTCCCCTCAGGCGGAGCCTCTGAAGTCCGATGTGCTGTGTAGGTGTGGGTGGAATTAAAGATTTCTGTGGTCCCATCGTATGAACTCTTTGGTGTGGTCTTCATCGATTTCGTAGAAAGCCAACTTCCTCTCACCTCAGTAGTTGCAGTTCTATTCTCCAATGGGGTAGTCAACTTTTCTATATCGGGAAAAGGGGAAATGGCGACAGAAGCTGTTACCCTTTGTGCAGATTCATCCGTTGCTTCCGGCATTGTTGCAGATGGAGGACGCTCAGTTGTCACTGCTATAGTTGATTTTCCCTCAAGACAATGGGCAGCTGTTTCTTTCCTTGTCACAGTAGCCTCATATCTTTGTGTTTTTGCAGACTCTGCTACGGGGGCCGTTGTCCCTCCACATGCAATCGTACCACTTGTCTCTGTTAGGATGGTCTGAGAAGCGCTCTCCCCAGTAGAAAAATTTGGTTCAGTGTCAGCAACGGTAGATGCACCTACTGGGGGAGCAACTGTCTCCCTTGGCGTTGAAAGAACCTCACTTCCAGCTGCTGTAGACATAGGGGTAGTTTTTAGTAGGAAGGTGGTAAGTTTAAACTCAGGCAGTGTGGTTACAGATGCGGGTCTTGAAACTGTGGAGAAGTTAACAAACAACCACGAAGCCGTCGAGTTGGATAGAGCTGTTGTGTATCTGTCTGTAGTACCATCAGCGGTAATAATAGCATCGGCGACAGGGGTAGCCTCACTTTCTGAGGGTGCTTCTGGTGGGAAACCAACAGGACTGGTTGTGGACGAATGTTCTGCATTAGAAGCACTCCCATGGAATGCTAGTGTCAGCAGGGTCTGGTCTGGCCTGGAAGCCCAAGTGGCTTCACTGGTGGAGAGTAGTTGGGCACCGTCATCAGTTATGGATGTGGGACCAGACTCATATGCCTTGACTGTGGAAGCTGATCTAGTAGAATTCAAAGAGGGCATGTTTCCACCATCTGTGGGGGTATTCTGGGTATGTGTCGGCCCAGCTGTTGTGGGGGGGAGCACAGTTTCAGCCACCGTGGCGGCAGGTGTGACTCCAGGAGTCGAGGCTGGATGTGTAGTCTCAGCGTCACTAACTGTCTGTACATCCTGAGCTCCGGTGAATGGAGAGGATGTCCTGAAAGAAAGGGCCATAGAAGAGGCCTTTTCTGGTATGAAAGTAGATATCGTATCCTCCATTCTGGGTGAAGAGACGTCCTGGAAATCTATAGATGTCAATTCTGCCTCAGCTGTTCTTGGCACAGGCATCATCTCAACGGGCCTCGTTGGGAGTGGTTTTGAATGAACTGTAGATGTTATTTCTGTGTCAGTTATTGCCAGTGTCGCTGCTGTCCGATTTCTAGGAAATACAGAATGCCCTGGAGCAACTGTGGAGATGAGCACAGACCCGGGTGGGAATGCGGATACAGTCCCAACATGAGTAGCTGTAGCCGGAGTCTGTTCCACCGTGGACCGAGGCACTGTTCCAGCATCTGTAGATGTAAGAAACTCCTGGCTAGCTGTGAAGATAGAAAGTGCCTCAGTACCTGTGGATTTCTGCTTGGGCCAAGATGTTGTAGATACGGGTGTTGACTCAACAGATGAGAATGCAGATGTTGTCTTCATAATGGCCGACTGAGATCCAGTCACTGAAGTTTTGGGTATAATTGAATCCTTGGTAAATCCAGATGTGTACGGAAAATTAGTAGCTGCAGTTTGAGGAAATGTCTCAGTAGCAATGGCTTCAGCCATTTTTGTTGTCCCGGTGCTCTCTGAAGATGGGGATTTAGTTATTTTCATGGAATTGGTGGTAGCGCCTGTGGAGGTACCCTTGGTAGGCAGAGTGATGGCTGCTGAAGTTGACAAACTGTCTGCCGTGAATCTAGCAGTCCCCGCTACGGATGTCTTTAATAATTTGGGGGCAGTCACTGTTTCCAGAAGTGGAGACGTTGTATTGGAATATGATACGGTTGCATAATCAGTTGCAAATACAGGCGTGCTTTTAAACATCATTGTAGAAGAATATACTGTCTCTTGCGGTTTTAGTCCAGTAACTTGGGATGGAGTTGTCACATCTATTTGCTGAGAAAGAGTTGTACTCATTTCTTGAGTTGTTATATTTTCATAAACAACTGAAAAATGAGGAAGCACGTGTTACTTTGGATTCGGCTTTGGAAATCAGAGACAATTCTGTTAGAAAGAGCTCTATAATTTTTTCTTATATTTTTAAGAGGAGATAAACATGTGATATAATCAAACCACTTGACTACTTGGTTTTTCTTAAGATAATTTTCTACTTTCTAAAATCTCTATATTGTTCTCAAAATGCCCTGGTTAACAAGTAGAAGGACATCCATTTCATAGTGTCTCCATTAAAAATTGGAGGCACCGCTAAAGGAGGGATGAATGCTAGAGTCACGTACTGATTAAGAGGTTTAGCGCTGGGAAATTCACCAATTTCTTGAAAGACACAAGTGATCAAGACTCACTTAAGAAGAAATAGGTAACTTGAATAGTCCCATATCTATCAAAGAAGTTGTACTGTGTAGTTAAAAGTCTTCCCAAAAGGAGGGACAGCTTTGGATTCAAATAGATGTAGTTTTAAATCCTGGTGCCATCATTTTTCATTATGTAACCCTGAACTAATTGCCGAACCTCTCTGTGCTGCAATTTCCTCCTCTCTAATGTGAAAAAATAACACCTACCTTATAAAATTGTTTTGAGAACTGAGCTAATGCATATAAAACACTTAGTATAGCACCTGGCACACGGTAAGTGCTCAAAAAGAAATTTAACTGCCATAAAGGAAAGTTTCAGACTTGGTCAAATTTCTGTTACTCTTCTAAGCTGTATAGATTAAAGATGTTTTGATCTGGAACCTCAAGCTTAAACTTCTTGAACATGCACTACACACACACACACACACACACACACACACACACACATATTTGTCAATAATGTATGTACATATATATAATAAATTTGTATTATGTACATTCCAAGCATACACAAAAATAGAAATGTCAAAAGGATATGATAAAAATAAATAGAAATAGAAGCTTTATAATATCTTCTTCCTGCACTCTGATGTACTGTCTGTGTGCCCCCCTAGAATTGTGTACCTCACTTTGAAGACCACTGGGGCCTAGATTTTATCTCAATTCAAGTGAATTAAATTTAACAAGTATTATGAATGCTATTCTGGGTCGTGTGAGAAAGAAGTATATAGCTCTCACAGCATGATTCCTTCCCTCAAAGCACTCACACTTACATTAGAAAAGTTTTATATTACTAAAACGTTTTTAGACAAAATATAACATAACATTTTTAAACAAAACACTGAAAACAATAAAAAATAATAGTACAGTGTATAGTAAAGTGAACAATTTGGGGCGCCTGGGTGGCTCAGTCAGTTACGTGTCCAACTCTTGATCTCAGCTCAGGTCTTGATCTTAGGGTCGTGAGTTCAAGTGCCGTGTTGGGTTTTGCACTGGGCGTGAAGCCTACTTTAAAAATAAATAAATAAGGTGTGCCTGGGTGGCTCAGTTGGTTAAAAATCCGACTTCAGCTCAGGTCATGATCTCACAGATTGTGAGTTCGAGCCCCGTGTCGGGTTCCGTGCTGACAGCTCGGAGCCTGGAGCCTGTTTCAGATCCTGTGTCTCCCTCTCTCTGTTCCTCCCCAACTCATGTTCTGTCTCTCTGCATCTCTCAAAAATAAATAAATGGGGAAAAAATTTTAGTAAATAAATAAATAAAGTGAACAATGGAATATAACCAGGTTCCAAATGTCTCTGAATTGCAGTGGGAGATCAGTGCAGTGAGAGATCAGCACAGGCTTCAAACTAATGAGGAAGCTTTCTTCTAGAAGATGTTGGCCTTTGAGGAATGATGGGGTTTGGGTAGAGAATCAAAGGCACGTGGCAATGAATGTGGAGGCAGCGGAAGATCAGTCTAGCTAGGAAGGAGTATGTTGGGTAGGGCTGGGAAAGAATGTCAGACTAGGATGTAACTTGAAGGGGAGGGTGGAGAAACAGGTAACAGAAGATAATGTAGCAGCTTCCACATACTCACTATGAGCCAAGCACTGTACTAAATGCTATCCCATTTCTTTTTTAGTAGTTTTCTTAAGTTTATTTATTTTTCTTAGTAATCTCTACATCCAACGTGGGGCTCAAACTCATGACCCCGAGATCAAGAGTTGTCTGCTCTTCCAAATGAGCCAGCCAGGCACCCCATGCTATCTCGTTTAATATACCTAACAACCTTATAAGGTGGATATTACCATTACTCCCACTTTAGAGGTGAAGAAACAGAGTATTGGCAACTTTACACGAATTGCTCAAGTTCACAGTTCAGACCAAGGTCTGTCATCCATGCTCTTAAGCACTCCACCCTTGGAAAGGATGTAGATTCTTGAGTGAGGAGAATGAAATGAATAAAAGTAGTCTTTAAAGCAAATGACTTTCGTGGCGGTGTACAGGATGGGTAGGAACAGGAAGGCACTGAAAGCAAGGAGATTCTTTAGGAGGCTGGTAGGGTCCTATTCCTCACCTCACTCCCATCAACTCTGAGCCAACCCGACTGTCCATCGCCTCCATACTTGCACTTGAGAGGTCAAGCACTGCTGGCCGTGGTCACACAAGGGGATGAATTAGTGTTTCTATAAATTCCTGATCACCATCGGGGCGCCTGGGTGGCGCAGTCGGTTAAGCGTCCGACTTCAGCCAGGTCACGATCTCGCGGTCCGTGAGTTCGAGCCCCGCGTCAGGCTCTGGGCTGATGGCTCAGAGCCTGGAGCCTGCTTCCGATTCTGTGTCTCCCTCTCTCTCTGCCCCTCCCCCGTTCATGCTCTGTCTCTCTCTGTCCCCAAAATAAATAAACATTAAATTCCTGATCACCAACCCCAAATAAGCCTCTCACACTGCCCAGCCACCCTACTATTTTCTCTGCTCAATTTTTGCTACTACTCTCTACAATAACTATTTGAAGCCTTCCTCATTACCAACCTCTGCCCCCTCGCCCCGTGTTTATTCCGTAACTGTGCCCCTTACTTCATAGGACAAAATAATTGAAGTGATCAGAAACTCAGCTGTGCTACTGTCTCAGTTATCCCTCACCGGCAGGTATGGCTCCTTTTCTTAAGGAGCCTTTCCTTCCTGATTTAAAACATATTCCAGTCTCTTGTAATACAAAATAAAAGCCCTACATCGGGGGCGCCTGGGTAGTTCAGTCGGTTAAGTGTTTGACTCTTGATTTCGGCTCAGGTCACGATCTCACAGTTCTTGGGATCGAGCCCCGCATCGGGCTCTGCACTAACAGCGAGGAGCCTACCTGGGATTCTCTCTCTCCCTCTCCCTCTTCCCCTTCCTCCCTCTCTCTGTCTCTCCCTCTCTCTCCCTCTGTCTCTCAAAATAAATAAATAAATAAACATTGAAAGCAATAAAAGCCCCACATCCCTCTACAGGTACTGCCCTGTCTCCTTCTTCCCCATCACATCCACTTTAAAGAAAGTTTATCTATACTGGCTGTCTCCACCCTCCCCGGCTCCTTTCTTTAGCCCACACTGAACTGGGTTTTTTGTCATCATTCCACTGCACAACACCCACTAAGGCCACCAATGGCTTCCATAAGGACAAATACTATGGATACTTTTTCAGTCTTCATCTTACTTTACCTCTCGACAGTTTTGGACAATGTTGACCACTCCCTTCTTCTTAAAATACTCCTTTCATCGATTTCCGTGACATAACATGCTCTTGGGCTTTCTCCTACTTCTCTGGCCACTCCTTTTCTATCTCTTTTGCAGACCCATCCTATTTAACCCAGTCATTAAACATTAGAGTTCCTCAAAGCTTGGTCCAAGCACCTCTTCTCTTCTCACCCTGTGGTTTCTTTCTTTCTTTTTTTAAAAATATTTATTTATTTTTGAGAGAGAGAGACAGAGCGTGAGCTGTGGAGGGGCAGAGAGAGAGAGGGAGACGCAGAATCCGAAGCAGGCTCCAGGCCCCGAGCAGTCAGCACGGAGCCCGACGCGGGGCTCGAACTCACAGACTGCGAGATCATGACCTGAGCTGAAGTCAGACGCCCAACCGACTGAACCACCCAGGCGCCCCCTCACCCTATGGTTTCTTCACACACCTCCATCTTCCAGTTTATACCTATACACAGATGAATGACAAAGTTGTATCTCTCGACCGGATCTCTATTCTGAGCTCCACATCTGTATACCCAATTGCTTACTTGACATCTGTTGGCTATCTCATTAACCCTTCCAACTCAATATGCCCCAATTTGAACTCGGTCTTCTCTCCAAACTGGGTCCTCCGTCAGGACTCCCTCAGTGAATGGCATCATCATGCGTTCAGTTGCACAAGGCAAAATCCTCTCCCTCTGTCTCCTTCTTTTTCTCTCTCGCCTGCCATAGCCAACCCATAATTTTGTCCTATAACTCTTATCTCCCAAATAGCTCTTGACTCCATCTGTTTATCTCCATCTCTATCACTTACCACCCTGACCAAACCCCCATTGGCCTCTCACCTGGACGACTGCACAGCCTCCCACCTGATCTCTGCTTCTGCTCTTGGTGCCCCTCCAGTCTCTTCCATAAGAAAATCAGGGTGATCTTTTTTGAAATGCAGATTTGATCATCTCTCTCTCTCTCTCACACACACACACACACACACACACACACACACACACACATTTAGCTCCCTTTAGTGGCCTTCCATTACTCCTAGGATTAAAAACAAATGTGTTTCTTAATAGAGCTTATAAAGCTATACACAGTTTGGCCCCTACCTACCTGTCCAGCCCCACTTTGCAGGACGTTTCTCCTTTGTTTCTTGGGCTTCGGCCCACCAGCCTCGTTTTAGTCCTCCAGTATTTGGCATTCTCTTTCCCACCACAACACCACCCCCTGTGCTGCTCCCTGTACTTGGAATGTTCTTCCCATCCTTCTTCATTCGATTAACTTCTCCTCATCCTTCAGATCCAAGCTCATGCATCACTTCCTCAGGGAAGACTGCTACCTCCCTTCGCCTCCAGGACTGGATCAAACCAATCTATTCTAGGCTCTTATGACAGCCCGTACTTCTTTTTCACAGTAGTTGTCACATCTGCAGTTTTACACTGGTGTGTGCTTATCACTACTGTCTGTCTTCCCCACTACACCATGTGGGCAAGGACCGCCTCTTTCTTTGCTCACCAGTGTAACCTTAGTGCCTGGCATAGGGCCTGTCACATGGCAGGTGTCCAGTAAATATTTGCAGGCTAACTGAACAAGTGGATGTCGAGGGGTTGGAATGAAATAAGTCACGTTGGGATTCCTAAAGGAAGAATTGACAGGTTAGAGTAACGAAGAAGCTTACGAGATGAAGAGGACGGAAATCTCAGAGAACCCAAATTTTGCTTTTGGGCAACTTGGAGAATAGCAGTGATACTCATAGAAAATAGGAAAATTGGGAAGGCAGCCTCTCTCAGAAGAAAAATATGCAGTTCTGACTTGGGTAAGTGGAATTTGGGGTGAAGAACATCCACGTGAAAATGGTGCATAGTAAAATTCAAGACTGAGTCATAATTTTTCTCTGGTTCAGATCACCCAGAATGAAATCATGCATATTTACCATTGGGAAGTTAGCATTTTGAATTTATCCACCTGGGAAGCCTATTACTTATGATGTAGAAATAATTATGGTGGGGTAGACAATCTACTAACTTGTCTCACTGTCTTGAGCATTAAAATCACCTTTAATTTGCATATATAGAAATTCTGAGATGTGTGTAGGATGTTCTTTAGGATTTTGTGGTCATTAGCAAGTGGAATGAATGGCAATCAGAAGTCTGCAACTGACTGTACAGTCAGAGTTGACAAAAGTCACACATGTATAAAGTCGCCACACACATGTATAAGGGGAAAAGTCTACGTTATATAAAAAGCACTCTCCCACTTAATTTTCCAACATTGTTTCGATGATCAGAGATTCACATTCTGTTAGGCCCCATCGAGAAACTGCTACACTTCTACAGCACAATATTTATTTCAAGCTTTCTGCCTTCAAATTTGTCCGTAACTACAAGCAGAGGGAGAATTGTCAGGGTTTTTTGGTTTCCATTTTTGCAGATGGCTTTACCACAGCCAACTGGCTTAGCAAAGCTGTTAAAGTGTCACTTATATCACATTTGAGGAGTGTGGCATCCCAGAGCCTGAATCACTCTCTGTGAATACACTAATTGTTGAGAAAGAGTACACAATTTCCAGTTCTTTACAAATGATTCATGATGGAGCTGCATTTACTTTTTAGGAAAACAATAAAATACTGAATACCGCAGAAGTCCAAGTTATCTTCTTTGATGCAATATTCAAAAAGCACCGTTACAGGAGTCCTGATGAGTAACAGGAAACTCTTTCAGAACACAGAGGATGGGAGTTAGGTATGATATTTTTATCTGAAGAGGGCTGAGCTATAGATGTTAATTGTTATTAACACTTCCAGTAAGCGTTTCAAAAGAAACATAAAACTTAGAAAAGGAAAAACAGATGAATTGAACAAAATTGTCAAGCAGGTGGCATTTTAAGTACCAGGTATCTCTTGGAAAATAATGCAACTTACATCACTTCACTCGAATCCGAAGCCTGGATTTATATTTCAGCAAACCTCCCATTGAATCTTTGAGATGAGAGTTTTTTCCCAGAGGGATTAGTGTACCAAGTTTTTCCTCTAGTGTCTTTATTAACAAATACTCAAGTCTTCCTTAATTAAAATCACAGAATCTTTTTTTTAATGTTCACGTATTTTGAGAGAGAGCACGTGAGCAGGGGAGGGGCAGGGAGGGATTCAGAGACAGAATCCAGAGCAAGCTCCACACTCGGCACGGAGCCCCACTCGGGGCTTGATCACGTCACCGCAAGATCCTGACCTGAGCTGATATGAAGAGTCAGATGCTTAACTGACTGAAGCACCCAGGCACCTCCAAATCACACAATCCTAGCACTAAGTCTTGGAGACCGTATTCAACCACTTCATTTAGATATTAGGCCCAGAGAGGTACAGTGCTGACAGGATGAGATTTCCACAGATGAAAAAAGTAGAGAAGTAAGACAGTACATATCAGTGTTTCAAGTATCTAGTACCCATAAGTGCATGCCCTCAATTTACACAGAACCACCACAAACCTAGGAGAATGAAGAGACTCTACCTTAAAAAAAAACAAGGAAAGACAAACTTAGATAATAAAAGCCAAGTTCTGCACATGCTGAATAGCTCAAGAATAAGCAATCATCCAAAATAATGAGACATAAACCTTAGAAGAGAGTATCACTGTGCTAAACCAAAACAGAAAGGTGCCCTTGCAGGCCTGGGCATTGAAACTCAATGGGAGTCCCAAATTATAGCCATGCCCTGAAACAATACCTGCCTTGAAGAATCATTCATATTCCAAATAAAGGCAATCCAATCAAACGTCAATAGCTTTTTAACCAAGATTTATAGGAATTAAAGATTATTTCAAACCCCAAGTCTGTCAATGAATTACAGTGGGCTAGAGAGATGTTCAACTGATACAGAAAAATTATTTGACAAAATCGCACGTCCATCCATGATAAAATCCCTTGGCAAGTTAGGAACGGACAGCATTTATATCAACCTGATAAAGAACATAACCAAGAAACTTACATATAAAATCAACCATAATGGTGAAAGACTGAATGTCTTCCCTCCAAGACTGGGAACAAGGCAAGAATGTCTGCTCTCACCACTTCTAGTCAACATACTATTGGAAGCAGAGACATTCCAGTAAGAAGAGAAAGAAATAAAAGGCATTGCAGGAACGCCTGGCTGACTCAGTAGAGCATGCAACTCTTAATCTCAGGGTTGTGAGTTTGAGCCCCATGTTGGGGGGTAGAGTTTACTTAATAAAAAAAAAATTAAGTCATTGAAGATTACATGATTGTCCATGTTGAAAATCCCCAAGGAATCTTTAAAAAAAAAACAAAAACAAAAAACTCTTGAAACTTAGAAGTGAGTTCAGCAAGGCTGGATGGTACAAAATGAGCACTAAGCCAAGAGTTCTTAGACTTGACACCAAAAGCATGATCCACAAAAAGAAAAACTGATAAATTGGACTTCATCAAAACTAGAAGCTTTTGCTCCATGAAAGCCCGTGTAAAAAGGATCTTAAAAAGCAATCTGCAGACTAGGAGAAAATATTTGCAAAACATATATCCAACTAAGGACTAGAATATATAAAGAATTCTCAAGATTCAACAGTAAAACAAATCCAATTTTTAAAACTAGGCAAAAGACATGAATAGCTCACTGAAGAGGATGTACAGGTGGCAAATAACCATAGAAAAAGGTGTTCAACATCATAAGGCACCAGGGAAATGTAAATTAAAACCATAACGGAATATCACTACACACTACCAGAATGGCTAAAATAATAAATAGTGACAACACCAAATGCTGGCAGGTATGGAGAGAAAATGCATAACTCATCCATTGCTGGTAGGAATATAAGAAGGTACTGGCACTTTGGAAAACAGCCTGACAGTTTCATAGAAAACTAAACGTGCGACTACCATACGGCTCAGCAATGACGCTACTGGGCATTTGTCCCAGAGAAAGGAAAATTTGTGTTTACACAAAAACCTGTACACAAAGACTGTAGCAGGGTGTGGTGGGGGTTTTTTGAGGGGTGGCTATAGCCAAAACCTGGAATCAGTCCAAATGCCCTTTAATGGGTGAATGTCTAAACAAACTGTGGAAAATCCATACCATGGAATCCTACCCAGCAATAGAAAGGAACAAACTATGGATACACACAACCTGGAGGAAACTCAAGGGAATAATGCTGATGGGGGGGGGGGTGCAGAGCCAATGCCAAAAGGTTACACACTGTCTGATTCCATTTATTAACATTTTTGAAATGACAAACTTTTAGAAATGGTGGACAGATGAGGGGTTTTCAAGGGTTAGGGAGGTGGGGAGCAGAGGGAAGTGGGGAGAAAGGCAGGAGAGAAGTGGGTGTGTTTATAAAGGGCAACAGGAGGGGTCCCTGCAGTATTGAAAGTGTTCCCTGCCTTGACTGTGGTGCTAGATGCACAAATCAACACAGGGGATAGAATTATGTAGAACTTAATACACACAAATGGGTACAAGTATTAAACTAGAGAAATCTGAATACGGTTAGCGAGTTGTATCGACATCCACATTCTGGTCGTTATGCTATAGCTTTGTAAAAGGTTACTCTTGGGGAAAACAGAGCAAATTGTACAAGGGATCTCCAGCTGCATGTGACTCTACAGGTATCTCAATTGAAAAAAAAAAAAAGGCAAATGCAAAAGCCCACACCGTGCAGGTAGTTGAGTGATAACTGAATGTCCATTCCTACTGGAAGGACGACAGAAGCCATGGAGTCTGGCCTCCATCTTTGAAGGGCTTGCAGACATGTTTTGCCACATTCATTCTGTTTCCACTTGTGAACAAGTGATCATTTGCACAAATGATTTGCATGAGCTTTGGTATTTCTGTATTAAAGTGGGGATAATCCACGCTAATTCACAGGGGCCTGTGGGCTTAATTGCCATTTGCTCCTTCACTCTAGACAAAATTGTATTGTTGTAATCATTGGGAGCCAGAGAACAGAGGTATAGAGTAGCTGAATATTTATGAGGCATTTTGTTGCAGGTGTACCTGCCAACAGAATATTAAGTAGAACATTTGCTAAGGTACCAAATTCTGCTTATGATTTGGGTATATCACCTCATATTAAATCTTTGTGGTTTTCTAGCCTACATATTGCATCTGGCTTTTTCTTCCAATCACGACCTTTGGAAATATAACTCAGAATGTGTTTATTAGATTTGTGAGAGATAATAGTGACCAGAAACTGCTACAGACAGATCTGCCCATGGGGCAGAAGAAATACAAAACGAGCATCTTTAAGATGATGACAAAAATATACATGTTTCAAAATGGTGTCTGTATTCAGTTTCCAGGAAAGGACATGAAAAATGAATCCTGAGACAGGGAGAGAGACAGGTGAAACCTTCTATCTCTGAATCTATAGGAGAACGTCACCCTGTGCAGGGGAATACAAATAAGGAAGTTCAAGGAAACTACAAACAGCCTCTGCTTACCTTTCGTGATAAGAAAACGAGGATATCCCAGAGACTTGATATACAAGGGCCAAACCAAATTGCCTTTTAGCTAGTAGAACCCATCGCTATGGAACCTTTCCTATCAGAGCTGATAATTGCTTAGCGGGCTTAATAGTGGGCCAAACAAAGGCCTCAGAAAGTGCATGAATGATATAATCAATCTCTGCACATTCTAAGAATGGTTAGTTCACAGTAATTCTAAAGCAGCTGGAGCATTAGATCTCTTAATAAACCTGAGCAAATCAATAGCTCCACCGATACAGGGGCTCTGAGTTTCGATACAGTGCAGCTTTCCCGGGATGGGCTTGGTTCATGTTACTCCACTCTTTTCCAAGGGGATTTCTCAACTCCATAACCAGGGGCTCATTTCATCTGAGCACCTTTGGGAAGACTCTTCGTCTTCGTACATTCACAACTCAGAACAAATCCTTTGCCGGATCATGTGTCTGAGCTAAGATTAGGCGATTATACTCAACATAACCTGGAGAGGAAATTCAGGTTGTGCTCAGTCCCTAATGGTCACCTCAAGAAATTCCTGTCACCAACCATTCCTTTTTAAAACACTGTAGACTTTGTCACAGCTGAAACCTGGAAATAACTTCAAAGTCCTTCAAAGAGAGGTCATCGAATAAATTATAGGAGACCCTTACTCTCTCATACTAACCCACACCCTCCTCCCAAATAATCAGGCAACTCTATGTTCTGTATTTTCTGATATGGGAATGCCTCCAAAATATATGATTAAATGGATTTTTAAAACAGATACGAAGACTATGCACATAATGATGATCCCAACTGTGAAAAAGAAAAACAAAGACTATTTACAGGTAAACCAAGCTTTACATTGTGTCTGCAAGGATACAGAAGACATTGTTAACATTCATCACTTTCAGGGAGAGGCACTTAAGGCAAGAGGTTGACGAGAAAGGAGGCTTTTACTTTTTTTTTTAATTAATTTATTTTTTTTTAATTTTTTTTAACGTTTATTTATTTTTGGGACAGAGAGAGACAGAGCATGAACGGGGGAGGGGCAGAGAGAGAGGGAGACACAGAATCGGAAGCAGGCTCCAGGCTCTGAGCCATCAGCCCAGAGGGAGGCTTTTACTTTTAATTTATGTCCTTACTCATTGTTTGAATTTTTACCAGTGTATCTATTGCTTTTACTTTAAAAAATAAATCCATCTTTTAAAAAAATTTTGTGGGAATGCAAGCTGGTGCAGCCACTCTGGAAAACAGTATGAAGGTTCCTCAAAAAACTAAAAATAGAACTACCCTACGACCCAGCAATTGCACTACTAGGCATTTATCCATGGGATACAGGTGTGCTGTTTCAAAGGGACACATGCGCCTGTTTATAGCAGCACTATCAACAATGGCCAAAGTATGGAAAGAGCCCAAATGTCCATCAATGGATGAATGGATACAGAAAATGTGGTATATATATATACAATGGAGTATTACTCGGCAATCAAAGGGAAGGAAATCTTGCCGTTTGCAACTATGTGGATGGAACTGGAGGGTATTGTGCTGAGTGAGGTCAGTCAGTCAGAGAAAGACGGAGATCATATGACTTCACTCATATGAGGACTTTGGGAGACAGGGAAGATGGGCATAAAGGAAGGGAAGCAAAAATGATATGGGGACAGGGAGGGGGACAAAACAGAGGAGACTCATAGATGTGGAGAGCAAACTGGGGGTTGCTGGAGGGGTTGTGGGAGGGGGGATGGGCTAAACGGGTCAGGGGCACTAAGGAATCTACTCCTGAAATCATTGTTGCACTAGATGCTAACTAATTTGGATGTAAATTTTCTTTTTGGATGTAAATTTTAAAAAATAAAAAATAAAACGAAAAAAATAAAAAAGAATTTTTGCTACTTAATAAAAAAATAAAATAAAATAAAAATAAAAAAATTTTGTAATGTTTATTTCTTTTTGAGAGAGACAAAACACGAGTGGCGGAGGGGCAGAGAGAGAGGGAGACACAGAATCCGAAGCAGGCTCCAGGCTCTGAGCCGTCAGCGCAGAGACCGATGCAGGGCTCGAACTCATGAACCGTGAGATCATGAGCTGAGCCAAAGTTGGACGTTTAACTGACTAAGCCACCCAGGCACCCCCAAAAGAAACCCATCTTTTTTTTAAGTTTTTTTTTTTAATGTTTTTATTTTTGAGACAGAGAGAGGCAGAGCATGAGCAGGGGAGGGGCAGAGAGAGAAGGAGACACAGAATCCGAAGCAGCCTCCAGGCTCTGCACTGTCAGCACAGAGCCCGACGCGGGGTTCGAACTCACGGACTATGAGATCATGACCTCAGCCGAAGCCGGACGCCCAACTGACTGAGCCACCCAGGCGCCCCAAAAGAAACCCATCTTGATGAATAGTTAAATTAATAAAATAGCTAGTAAAAATGGTAAATCAATTTAAATTGCTAAAGCTTATGTTCTTTTCCCTTGCAATTCTACTTTTACTAATGTGCCCTATGAAATTGCTAGCCCACGTATAGCTAGATGTACGTACAAGGAAATTTATTACAGCATTATTTGTAACTGCAAAAAATTGGAAGCAACTTAAATGTCCATCAGTAGTGAGTTAAATAAATCATAGTACATCTATACAATGGATAAATGCAGCCCTAAAAACAGATGAGGTTGATCTAAATGTACTGATACATCTGTGATAATATTAAGTTAAAATACATCAAATGACAAAATAATATGTATGTACGCATATATTATTTTTGGTTTTTTTTTTTGAAAACAAAACATAATGTGCACAAGCACACATTATAAATCTATAGAAAAAAATCTAAAAGAATAGATACCTCTGTGGAGAGGGTGTGGAGTAGGTTTTACTTTATATTCATGTACTTTGTCTTGTTTGAGTTTATATTATAGTAAACTCCATATAATAAACAACCATAATGTATTGCATTTGTAATTTTTTTTAGTTTTTCTTTGTTTTCCTTTTTTTTTTTTTTTTGAGAGAGAGAGGGCTCAAGTGAGCGAGGGGCATAGAGAGGGAGAGAGAGAATCTCACAAGGGGTAGAGAGAGGGAGGGAGAGAGAGGGTTGGCGGGGGAGAGAGAAGTGGGGCTCACCCAAAGTGGGCTTGAACTCACAAACTGAGATCATGACCTAAGCTGAAGTCAGACGCTTAACCGACTAAGCCACCCAGGCACCCCTATTTTTTCTTCTTCGAAGTAGGCTCCATGCCCAACGTGGGGATTGAACTCACAACCCTGAGATCAAGAGTCACATGCTCTACCAACTGAGCCAGCCAGGCACCACCTGCATTTGTAATTTCTAAAACCAAAGAAAAGATGCTTAAAAATGACTCCAAAATAAAATTACTAATGACTGGCAACTTGCTGTTGTTATTATTTATCACTGTGTTGTCTAAATATTCCAGAGACATCTCCAACTATAGTGAATACTTGCTTATTAAGTCCAGGTAGGGTTCGTGGTTTTCAGGAAATGTTCCTCAAAAGCCTTGTTCTCATGAATATATAAATATATACATATATAATTTATGTGTCAATAGATTTATTGAGATTTGTAACCTAGCAATGTGCTCATTAAAATTTATTTGTTAAAGGTCATCATCCTTCTATGGACCATAAATACCAGTTTATTAGGCAAAAGCTGAAGCTAGGCATGTTGTAATCACTCCTATTTATTCATGTAATTGCCCCCTTTTCCCCATATGTCATGTGGCCAGGATGGAGGTAGAAATTCTGTGGTGTTACAGCTCCTTCTGTGGTGAGCTGCAGCCAGTAGCCGAATTGCCCCAGGTGGGTTATTAGCACCAGCAAATCCCTTCAAAGGAAGCTTGTAAAACAGTGGTCATAATCTTTTGGGGGCCACAGACCCCTAGACATAGTCCTGCACGGTGCGGGGGTGAAAGAACACGAGCTTTGCAACAGGACAAATCTTTGCTCACATCTCAGCTCCGCTAATTTAAATTTTTTTTTTTCAACGTTTATCCATTTTGGGGACAGAGAGAGACAGAGCATGAACGGGGTAGGGGCAGAGAGAGAGGGAGACACAGAATCGGAAACAGGCTCCAGGCTCTGAGCCATCAGCCCAGAGCCTGACGCGGGGCTCGAACTCACGGACCGCGAGATCGTGACCTGGCTGAAGTCGGACGCTTAACCGACTGCGCCACCCAGGCGCCCCACAGCTCCGCTAATTTAATTGGTGACATCAAGCAACTTACTTAACCTCTTTGAGCCTCTCTTTCCTCATCTGTAACATGCCTGGTACAGGGAAAGAACTTTGTAAAATGTAGCAATTTATCAAAATACTTTTGAATATGATGGAAACTATAGACTTCGTCCTCAGGAAAAAAGAATCCATCTTGCATTTTTAGTATGTTGCATGCAATTTCAAGGGCTTTGCCCACCCATCGAGGCCATTCTGGACCTCTGGACCCCTGGCCTAAGGTTTAGAAAGAACATTTGAAGAAACCTGAATAGTAGAAATAATCTTTTCTACTCCTTTTGCTGGTTGTCATTTCAGATTGTGTTTTCTTTTCCTTTTTGTTGTGTTGGATTATTTGTGCATTATGCCTATCAGGACTCAATCAGACCAAGAAGATAGATTGTACATTAAAGAGTGTACAACAGAGCAAAGTAAATGGGGGTTGTCTAGCACTTTAACGCATCAGTTAGATTTAGCAATTTACCAACAAAGTGGTAGAAAAGGTCATGGCAATTCACTAGCCAGATTAGGTTTTCAAAAACCACTCCTGAGCATATGGATTTAATAGAGCCATACTTCCGGTTCTTTAGATCAAAGATAAAGTTACTTTAAACTGCTTTGGGTGAGCTGTTCAGGCTTAACCTGCTAGTCCTTAGCTCCTTTTTGTAATCAGAGCCAGCTAGGACTATTCTCTTTTATTTCCAAGGCTTCAGAAAAGAGAAAAACCAAATGCCTTCAGGTAGTCACCCAAAGGAATAGCATTCCTGTTCCTTTGCTTTAGTCTGATCTCCAAGAAACACAGAAACCCTCTGGAATGCGCCTCTGCCATTAATTCAAACAGTACCCAGACCACTGGTGAAAACGTATCTATATAATCTGTGAGAGCCTATTAAGCATGGGTCTAGCCCTCATTCCCTTGATACCTCTCCCCCAAATCCATAAGAATCGTCAATAAAACCTAAAAATGAGTGAACATTTCAGGAAATGAGAAAAAAAAATCCCATCTGGATGTTGTTATCACTGACTTTACCCACACTCAGGACCTGCTACTGCTGAGGGTGGAAAAGATTGGATTTGAGGGGAGAATGGGGTTGTACAGAGAAAAGCAACCCTAATTTTCTCATCGAAATTGGAAAGAAGGAGAAAAATAACATGCGTCATTCCAAAAAGCCAGTTTTGTTACGACAACTCCATCCCAAACAGTTCTCTAACATCATCATTGCTCACAAAAGAAAAATGAATTGGTTTATAAATCCCATTGCTTGCTAAAAAGGACCCAGGGCTCCTTGGTAAAATGGCTGATTCTTGAGCTTAGCAGAAAAAGTACAAGATGAGCCTATAACATCCTGTTGTGCTGAAACTAAGGAAATACTCAAAAAAAAAAAAAAGCTGGGAACATGTCAAAAGGACACAAGAGCCGGATGGAAGGACTCCCACTGGCCAAAAGAGGGCCCATTTGAACATCAAAATAGATGATAGCAACAGATTGTAACCCATCGAATAAGGGAAGAATCCATGAGTTCGTGTTGGTATAAACACATAAACAACGGAAGGAATATGTAAGTAAATGTGGAAGAAGAAAACACTCTCCCTTACAATAAAATACGAATACATGTTGAAAAACAATGGAGTTTTAAAAATCATCACTTTGCAACCAAGTCACTGAGGCAAGAATCATCAATAGATGTAAAACTACTGGGTGAAAGTTTGATAATAATGGGATGTTTACATAGCCTCCAGATATTCCCCCCGGAAATTAGTTAATTACAAAGGGGAAAATAGGAACTGCACAGTGGAGAAATCTAGAATCATCGTCAGAATCAAATGATCATCGCCAGTAATGGGAAAAATTGGCATCATGAAAGACAGGAAAGGACTAAGGATCTGTTCCAGATTCATCTAACGAGATGTGGTAACTAACTGCAATGCATGATCTTGAATTGGGTCCTGGACCAAGCAAAACATAGCTATAAAAGAAATTAGTAGGATAATTGGTTAAATTTGAATATGGAGTATGAATTAGATATTCGTGCTGTATCGGTGTTCCACAAAGAGAATGTCCTTATTCTAAAGAAGTACACACTGAGATATTTTGAGACATTTAGGGGTAATGAGGCATTATGTCTGCAACTTACTCTCAAATGATTAAGAAACAGTGTGTGTGCATGTGCGTGTGTGTGTGTGTGTGTGTGTGTGTGTGAATGGAGGAAGAAAGACAAGGAAAAAGAAGAATAAAACGTGGGGAAAATGTAATAGTGAATGTGGGTAAAGAACATATTGAAGTTCTCTGTCCTGTTGTAATTTTTCTGCAAGCTTGAAATCATATCAAAATAAAACACACACAAAAAAGGAAAGAAAATAGTATTTGTCCTACATTAAAAAAAAAAAAAGATGACAAAACGGTGGCAACCGTGGGCCCCTCTGAAGAAAACAGAGCCTTGGCCAAGAGTGGGTCATCTAGAGCAGCAAGGAGACGACTGCATCAGCACAACCCTTGCCTAGGAGGACAATTCAGGAGTTACTCACAGCAGCGCAGTCTCATGTCAACAGTTGGGATGATCTTGTTGATGAGCCAAACATCTTCTTCCCAACTAACTACATTTCCACCCAAACACTTCATAAAGTCCTCATTTTCCAGGACGTGGTCCCAGAGTTGAAAGTAGTACAAGCTGCCAGCGAAGCCAGGCAGTGGGCTTTTAACCTGGCTGTCCCAGTTCTTGAGAAAATGTCCTAGAATCAGAGTCCCATTAGGTGTCAGGCTTTGTGGTTGATCCATCACTACCAGTATCCTTTCTGTATTCAGGAAGAGCTCTAATCTGCCCTTGACACCATCCCATATCAAGCAGATCGTATGCCACTGAAACGGAGTCAGTTGGTAACGGATATAAAAAGTCCTCCCCGAGTTGGACAGTATTAGCTGCTGATGGTCTCCTGCAAGTCCAAGGTCTACGTCTTCTCTGCCCAGGAAGGTGTTATTAGTAATATAGGAGAAGGCCATCCAACCGCTTGATTTGTCATCCACGAATACCAGGTCAATGCATGCTGTGAATCGACTGAGTTCAGGAACCGTGTTGGTCAGGCTCACGTACGTGTCAGCTCTTCCATAAAAATCCAGTCTTTTTCCTTTCAGTGAAAGTGCATCTGTCCAAATTTGGGGATAGGGGAAAGAGAAAGCAAATGAAATTTCAGTAACAAAAATTCAATTTTATCATCTTTGGCCACATAGTCATATCCAGGTTACACAATACCATTATGAGTCAATACTGCTGCAAAACAGCCCAAATAATGGAGAGACACAAATCATCTCTGTTTGACATTGGCATGTGACGTTTTTGGGCAGAAGAGTTTCTTCCTAATTATATTTTGCCTGCGCTAATATGAAAAGTCAGATTAGTGTTCCCAGAGCACACACCAGCTGGACATTTCGGGGAGGCAGCTAGAAGTATGTAAGTAGTTGGCAGGGAAGAGGCCAAAGAAAAGGCAGCTTGGACTTAAAATTTGCTGCACATAATCTTCGCTCGTGTAATCAAAAGATAGCTATTTCCATCTACCTAACTGCCTTATTATATTCATGGTGCAACAGCAATTTATTTCTCCAATGCCTTTTCCTGAGCCAAATTACTTGATTTATTCTGTCTCTGGAGACTGCGTCTCGCTGAAGGCACCGACAGGGGCCCGGAGGGTGACCAGGAGGACAATACCGAAGCTTCAAGGCTTCTGTCTGCACTCAGAAATAAGATAAATGGCACTGCCTTGAATGTACCCCAATTCCCCCCTTCCAGCTCCTCACCAAGGGAGCTGCGTATCTTTAAGAGGTTCCAGGGGGCCATGGACCCAGTTACCACTGGCTCTGGAGTCAATGAGCCTGGGTTGGAATCTCAGCTCTGACATTCATCAGCTGTGTAACTTTGAACACGTACCTTAACCTCCCCATGCCTCAACGTTTGCCTCAATAAAATGGGGAGTCAGGGCCCCAGTATGCAGGCACAACTCGGGCCCACCATTCACATTATAATCTACGCCAGATAATACCCCTATCTAGTGACCTTACAAGCTTGAAGATGGAGTGAGATGATGCATGCCAAGCCCTCTCAAACATTGCTGAAGAACATGGCCATCGGTAGTCATTTCGTGGTCGATCTGGCAAGATCTATGAAAATTTAAACTTGAGCGTGCCCTTTGCCTCACAGGAAGCCATTGGTGAATGGTGACAGTATCAGCGTTACAAACCTCACACCCCAGGCCACGAGGCAAATACCTGAGAATTGGCAAATATCAGCCTAATTCCAGCCCCAGCACGGTACCTGACAAACCAAAAAGAGCTTTATGACAGAACAGAATTCCAACCTCCCTCTGCATTAGGGATGTGACACTGGGACCGCCACTCTACAACTGACAGCGTCCTCCCAGAACAGCACACTACAAAGGCTGGCAGGAAGTGACCGCTTCCCTGCTTCTGGAAGATGTCCCCAGACGAAAGCTTCTAGGTATTCTCCAGCCCTACAATATTCTCTCGCCCTCCATTCCTCCACTGACGTCTTTCAAAGGCAAACAAGTACGTGCCTGCCCACACGCACGCATGCGCACACACGCGCACACGCACCCCCACCCCCCCCACCCCCCGCCTCCCGCCATGTGCCGGAACCCATACCATCCACCTGCCAGTGAGCTATTTCTGAACTGTCCATGGTGGATGAGCAAATGTTTATTTCTATCCCTGGCTTATGTGATTATATTATCTTATCATCTTTCATGTGGCTAATAAATCTAGAGGTCATCCCACAAGGCGATAATCACTATGAAACCCAAATCTCGGTTATGGTTGGTTAACTGCTTTTCTGTTCAACCCCCCAAAATGACGTCAAATACAACGTTTAAGAACAGGTTTTATGATGAGCATAAATCTCCAAGGCTCATTTGTCCTTTAAAGGAGAATGTATCATAATCCCATATTATCTATAGGGCCCCTCCTCTCTGCAATATACTCATATAAAGCCAGTTGCCAAAGGACACGAACATGCAACATAACGACATCGGAAATATAAAAAGATGGCCCCTCGCTATTTTTGAAACACAAGTTACAACAAGGAGATAACCATTTTTACCTTTTGAAATGATAGCACTTTAGACTGAGAATAGCCAGCATTGACAAGCTTGTGAGGAAACAAGTCATTTTCATACACTGTCGTGGGAGCACCAATTAGTACGATCTATTTCTTTAAGTTTATTTATTTTTCAGTAATCTCTACATCCAACGTGGGGCTCCAACTCACAACCCCGAGATCAAGAGGAGCATGTTCCACTGACTGAGCCCGCCAGGCGTCCCAAGCATGTGGCTCTTGATCTTAGGGTTATTTATAAGTTCGAGCAACACGTTGGGTACAGAGATTACTTTAAAAAAATTAAATCTTGGGGCGCCTGGGTGGCTCAGTCAGTTAAGCGTCCAGCTTCGGCTCAGGTCATGATCTCACGGTTTGTGAGCTCGAGCCCCGCATCGGGCTCTGTGCTGCCAGCTCAGAGCCTGGAGCCTGCTTCGGATCCTGGGTCTCCCTCTCTCTCTGCCCGCCCCCCCTACTCTCGCTCTGTCTTTCTCTGTCTCTCAAAAAATTAATAAACATTAAAAATTTTTTACAAATAAAAATAAATAAAATCTTTAGGGGCACCTGGGTGGCTCAGCTAAGTGTCTGACTTTGGCTGAGGTCATGATCTCATGGTTCATGAGTTCGAGCCCCACATCAGGCTCTCTGCTGTCAGCACAGAACCTGCTTCAGCTCCTCTGCCTCCCTCTCTCTCTGCCCCTCCCTTGCTCATACTTGCTCTCTCTCTCAAAAATAAACAAACATTTTTTTAAAAATCTTTAAAAAGAAAAAGAAGGCTCCTGGAGGAGGATCAATGTTTTTTAGCATATTCACAAAGATGTTCAACCAGCACAATAATTCAGTCTTTTTTTTTTTTTTTTTGTAAACTCTACTCTCAACTTGGGGCTGGAACTCATGATCTGGAGATCAAGAGTTACATAGCTCTGCTGACTGAGCCAGCCAGGCTCCCCAATACAGTCTTTTTTTCTGACGGGCAATTTGCCAATATCTATGAACACTTTCATTGTGTATAGCTGTGTATATACTTTTGACCCATCAATTCCATTTCTATCAATTTATTCTAGACAAATGTACATGTATACAACAATGCAAGTACCAGGATATTTATTGCGGTATTGTTTGTAATTGAGAAAAAGTAAGAATATTTGTATGTCAGTCCATAAGTGACTAGTTAAGCAACTGTTACCTCTGTATAATGGACAATTAAAGCAAACAAGGTAGATCAATACAATCATGGAGAGATTTCCAAGGCTCCATATTATATGAAATGTGAGTTACATAAGTATAGACAGAATATCATCCTACTGTTTAAAGTAAGAGAAAAATATGTGCCTTAGCATAGAAAAAAAGCCAGAAAAACACACACCAAGCAGTTAAGAATGAGTATCTTTAGGGGCGCCTGGGTGGCTCAGTCCGTTAAGCGGCTGACTTTGGCTCAGGTCATGATCTCGCGGTCCGTGGGTTCGAGTCCCGCATCGGGCTCTGTGCTGACAGCTCAGAGCCTGGAGCCTGTTTCAGATTCTGTGTCTCCCTCTCTCTGACCCTCCCCCGTTCATGCTCTGTCTCTCTCTGTCTCAAAAATAAATAAATGTTAAAAAAAAAATTTTTTTTTTTAAAAAGAATGAGTATCTTTAGGTGTGAGATTTAGGGGGACTTTTACTTTCTATGTTACTTATTTCAGTAATATTTGCACTTTTTATTTTTTTGTTTTTAATGTTTACTTTTTATAGAATTTTTCAAAATTTTATTTATTTTTTGATAGAGAGAAAGAGACAGAGCGTGCATGGGGGAGGGGCAGAGAGAGAGGGAGACACAGAATCCGAAGCAGGCTCCAGGCTCTGAGCTGTCAGCATAGAGCCTGACATGGGGCTCGAACTCACGAGCCATGAGATCATGACGCTTAAACAACTGAGCCACCCAGGGGCCCCTTAATGTTTATTTATTTATTTATTTATTTATTTATTGAGAGAGAATGTGTGAGAGAGAGAGGGGCAGAGAGAGAGGGGAACAGAGGAACCGAAGCGGGCTCTGTGCTGTCAGCAGAGACTCCAATGCGGGGCTCAAACTCACAAATGGTGAGATCACGACCTGAGCCAAACTCAGACACTTAATGGACTAAGCCACCGAAGTGCCCCGATATTTGCACTTTTTATACAATCATGTGTTAAATTTATAATCAGAAAAATAAAGATGGATGGATGGATGGATGGATAGATGGATCGATCGATAGAACCACTTGTAGCCATACTTGAGACTCTGTGTTTCTGGGGGCAGAGGTAAGGTCTACCTGGATGTGAGCAGAAGTTGGTGTAATGGAGTCCAAAGAACCAGCTCTGAGTCCTAGGTCTGCCCCTTACTCACTGCATGAACGTGGACAATTAACGCACGAGAAAGCTTTTAGGACGGTGGCATTTAGTGAGCACTGTATGAATGTTAAATACACCTACGTCACTTCTTTGTGTCTCATTCCTCCATGGTAAGATAGGAATAATAATTACCGTCCTCGCAGGGCCATTATGAGAGATGGCGCAGTAGTAAGTGCCATTTAGGTTTTATGTATGAAATGTTTATAAACTGTGAAGCCCCGTGTAAATGTCAGCTGCCATGTTCACCACTGTCATTATTAGAAGTCTCTTTCTTCTCCCAAGCCTCTTTTGTACCCTCACACAGGCAAGAGCGTCTGCACGGAGCCCTGCTGCAGCCCCCGGGCCCCCAGCTGGGGCTCAGAGGGGACCAGGCTGTGCCGAGGCGGGACAAGGGCTTTGCCCTTCTGTTTGGACTGGCGAGCAGCGTTCTCAGCTGGGCCTCTCCAGGGCCTGCTTCAAAGGCCACTTGTGCCTTTGCATATGATTTAACTATCCATTGCAGATGTCTGCTTGGACGCTGCCATCTGTTCCCTGGCAATTTTCAAGCCCAAATTGCATGATTGCTCCCCCGAAGCGTGTTCCCTCTTGATTTGGCTCCTCTGTGTCTCCTCGCCCCTATCCTGTTTCCTTTTATTTTCAATTACATTTATTGTTTTCCTCACTTAAAAGAAAAACCCTGTTTCTTCCATTATAGAAGTGATACTGTGCATGCTTTTTAAAAGAAAAAATGGAAAGCATTAGAAAAGTAAAAAGATGAGAACAAAGTCAGCCAGAGCCCTACCACCCGGAGACAACACGTTGGCAAATTTCCTTTGGCGTTCCTTTTCTTCCATGCACGAGTTTTGTTTATTTCTACGTGGCTGAGATCATATTGTATGGAAAATTTGGTACCCTGCTTTTCTCACGTAACATGATGACATAAGTATCTCCCATGTTAGGAAAAACTTATGAGCCTCATTTAAATGGCTCTGTTACAGCCCTGGGAGTGCCAGGCCCAATTTTATTTACATTGAGAAAATTCACATACTACAAAATTCACCATATGAATCGTTTTAAAGTGTACAGTTCAGTGGCAGTCAGTACATTCGTGATGGGATATGACCATCACCATTATCTAGTTCTAGAACATCCTCAGCCTCCCAAAAGGAAACCCCATATCCGTCAAGCAGTCAACGACCCTTCCCTCCTCCGTGCTGCTGGCAACCACTAATCTACTTTCTGTCTGTATGGATTTGACTATTCTGGACATTTCATATAAATAGAAACATCCAAGTGACCTTTCTAGTTTCTAGTTTCTTGCACTTCGCATAATGTTTCCAAATCCATCCATGTTTTAGCACGCATCAGTACATCATTATTTTTTTTTAAGATCTTTTTTTTTTTTAAGTAATCTCTACACACAACGTGGGGCTCGAACTCACAACTCTGAGATCAAGAGTCACATGCATTTCCAACCGAACCAGCCAGGTGCCCCAATACATCATTATTCTTGATGGTGGGATGACATTCCATTGCAGGGATATACTACATTTTGTTTACTGACTCATCTGTCAATGGACTTTTGGGTTGTTTCTACCTTTTAACTATTATGAACAGTGCCTCTGTGGACACTCATGTCATTTGTTTTGTGTGAACATGCCTTCGTTGCTTTTGGGTACATATCTAGGATGGGTCATGTAGCAATTCTATGTTTAACTTACTGAGTAACAGCCACTGGTTTCCACAGCAGCCACTTCATATTCCCTCCAGCAGTTTATAAGGGTTCTAATTTCTCTACTTCGTCACCAACATTTGCTATTTTCCATTTCTTTAAATTAGTATTATAACCATCACAGAGGGCGTGGAGTGGTGTCTCCCCATGGTTTTGGTTTACATTTCCCTAATGACTAATGACATTGAGCATCTTTTCATGTGCTTGTTGGCCATGTGCATATCTTCTTTGGAGAAATGTCTATTCAAGCCCTTTGCCCATTTTTAAGTTGTGTCATTTGTCTTTTTGTTGTTGAATTGTAAGCACTCTTTATATGTTCTATTTTTTTTTTAATTTTTTAATGATTATTTATTATTGAGACACAGAGGGACACAGAGCATGAGCAGGGGAGGTGTAGAGAGAGGCAGAATCCGAAGCAGGCTCCAGGCTCTGAGCTGTCAGCACAGAGCCCAACGTGGGGCTCGAACTCACAAACTGTCAGATCATGACCTGAGCCGAAGTTGGTCACCCAACCAACTGAGCCACCCAGGCGCCCCTGTTCTATTTTTTAAAAAATGTTTTATTATTTATTTTTGAAAGAGACAGAGCACAACTGGGGAACAGGTAGAGAGACAGGGACAGAGGATCCAAAGCTGACAGCAGTGAGCCCGATGCGGGGGCTCAAACTCACAAACCGCAAGATGACCGGAGCCAAAGTTGGACGCTCAATGGACTGAGTCACCCAGGCGCTCCGATAAATATTCTAGATCCTAGGACCTTATGAGATGTGTGACTGGAAAACATTTTCTCCCATTCTCTAGTTTGTTTTCTCAGTTTCTTGTAGTGTCCTTTGATGCATAAATTTTTAATTCAGATGAAATCCAATTTATCCATTTTTTCTTTTCCTGCTTATTCTTTTGTTGTTGTTGTTTATTTATTTTGAGAGAGAGAGAGAGAGCAGGGGAGGGGCAGAGAGAGAGAGAGAGAGAGAGAGAGAGAGAAAGAATCCCAAGCAGGCTCCGCACCGTCAGCAAGGAGCCTGACACAGGGCTCGAATGTACGAACCATGAGATCACGACCTGAGCTAAAATCAAGAGTCAGATGCTTAACTGACTGAGCCACCCAGGCGCCCCGCTGCTCATTCTTTTGGTGTCGGTTCTAAGACTCTATTGCCAAAACCAAGGTCATGAAGATTTCTTCCATTTTTTATAGTTGTTCTTACGTTTGGTCCTTCATCTACTTTGACTTAATTTTTGTACATGGTGTGAAGAGGGAGTCCAACTTCATTCTTTTTATGTGTTTATATGTATATGTATAAGTTTACATGTCCAGTTGGGCTAGCACCATTTGTTGAAGAGACTATTTTTCCCCATTGAATGCTCTTGGCCCCCTTGTGAAAAATTAACTGACCATACATATATGCATGGGTTTCTTTCTGGACTTTCCATTCTGTGCCATTAACCTATATCTGTTCTGATGCCAATAACATACTGTTTTGATTACCATAACCTTGTAGTAAGTTTTGAAACTGGGATGTGTGAATTCTCCAACTTTGTTCTTTTTCAAGATCGTTTTGGCTATTCAGGGTCCCTTGCAATTCCATATGAATTGCACAATCATCTTTTCCTTATCTGTAAAAAAAAAAAAAAAAGCCCTTGGATTTTGATAAGATTTGCAATTAATTTGTAGATCTCTCCGGGGAATATTGACATTTTAATATTAAATCCTGTTATCTTTTTTTAAAGTAAGCTGTATGCCCAATAAACCCAAGATCAAGAGTCAAATAGCTCTACTGACTGAGCCAGCCAGGTACCCCTAAATCATGTTACCTTAATATTAAATCCGTGAACGTGGGATCTTTTCCATTTATTTAGGTCTCCTTTAATTTCTTTCAGCAATGTTTGCAGTTTGAATGTAGAAGTCTTTCAACTACTTGATTAAATTTATTCCTAGGTATTTTATTCTTTTTTTAATTTTTAAAAATGTTTATTTTTTTTAGAGAGAGAGAGAAAGACAGAGCGTGAGTGGAGGAGGCGCGGAGAGAGAGAGAGGGAGACACAGAATCCGAAGCAGGCTCCAGGCTCTGAGCTGTCAGCACAGAGCCGGCCGCGGGGCCCGAACCCACAAGCCGCAAGATTATGACCTGAGCTGAAGTCGGACACTTAACCGACTGAGCCACCCAGCCGCCCCATAGGTATGTTATTTTATATGCTGTTGTAAATGAAATTATTTTTGTAACTTTGTTTCAGATTGTGCCTTACTAGCACATAGAAATACCACTAAATTTTTGTGTGGATCTTGTGTCTTGCAACTTGGATGAATGTGTTTATTAACTTAAATGTCTTTTTTTTTTTTTTTTTTTTTTTGCAGATTCTGTAGGGCGTTCTATATGTAAGAACATGTAATCATCTGCAAATAGAGATGGTTTTACTTTTTCTTTCCAGTTTGGATGCCTTTTATATCTTTTTCTTGCCCAAGTTCTCTGGCTAGAACTTCCGGTAATGTTGAATACAAGTGGTAAAAGTGGGTATTCTGGTCTTGTTCCTGATCTTAGGGGAAAGTTTTCCGCTTTTCATCATTAAGTATAATGTTTACTGTGGGCCTTTGCTAGATGGTCTTATAAGGTGGAGGAAGTTCCCTTCCATTTCTAGTGTGGCAAGTGTTTTAGTCATGAAAAGGTGTTGGATTTTTGTCAAACTTTTTTCCTGCATCAATTGAGACGATCCTGTGGTTTTCCCCCCTTCAGGCTAGAAATGTGTTGTATTACGTTAATTGATCAATTTTTACATGTTGAACCACCTTTGCATTCATTCGTGGGATAAATTCCACTTGGTCAAGGTATAGAATCCTCTCAATATATTGCTGGATTCAGTCTGCTAGTATTTTGTTAAGAATTTTTGTGTCTAGGGGAACCTGGCTGGCTCAGTGGGTAGAGCATGAGACTCTTAATCTCAGAGTCGTGAGTTAAAGACCCATATTAGATGTAAAACTTACTTAAAAGAAAAAAAAAAAGAAATTTTCAGGGGCACCTGGCTGGCTCAGTCAGAAGAGCATGCGACTTTGGTCTTGGGGTTTGTGGGTTCAAGCCTCATGTTGGATGTAGAGATGACTTAACAATTTTTTAAATCTTTAAAAGAAAGAATTTTGCATCTATACCCGTAAGGGATATTGGTCTGTATTTTTCTTTTCTTGTGGTGCCTATGTCTGCCAGCTACCTTTTTTTTTTTTTAACTCTCTACCAGATTGACAGAGCAAACGATTGTGTCCCAGGTCTGTCTCTGGCAGATCCCGGGGGGAAAATAAAACTCTTGCTATAATGATTACTCAGTACGTAATTTTATTTTGCTTTTTGCTAAGTTCCAAAGCTGCTCTGCCTGGTGATGCCATGTTTACACAATTTTGAAGCAGAACTGAATTCACTGAGCATGAAATAACGCCAGTTTCTCCCAGAATGCTCCAACTCTTGTATTGGCTGATTTTTCAGGGCAGTGGCTTAACCAGAGTCTTGGCCCTCTACTGCCAGTTTCCAGTGCCCAGCATCATGGCTGGTACATAGTAGGTCCTTTATAGCTATTTTCTGATCAATGGTTTGCCCACTATTAGGGCACTGAGTTGGAGTCTAATGGATGGCAGACAGAGGGCCGTTCCTTGTGCAAAGGCATCAGAGATGTGAGCGAAGTATCTGACATAGAATGAGAAGTTCTGAACTGTAAAGTTTCCTCTTCCTATCGGACCCCCAAAGTCACAAATACATTCATTTTAAAAGTCACGGAGTAAAAGGCTTAGAATTCTAAGAGACAAGCAATCCAAATGGTTCTTTTTCTGCCCCACCCCTTAATTTTCTGCAGACAGCATTAAGCAATCATCAGATATATCCTGTATTTGTTTCTCTGTCCTCTCTAGGCCAAGTTTCTCCTTGAAATGTTAAAGTGTTTCAAAACTTAGGGGCCTGAGATTCTAGATACACTGCCTTGAACCATCTTAGGGGGAGTGGACGAATGAAGCTCATCACAGTCTGGCACCATAGGCATGGCCTGGTCTCTGTTTCTCCCCCGATGAGGTGACCCGCTCTCCTCTATTTTACTCAAGATTTCCAATCCAGAGAGCCTTACTGAGCAGTCGTTTGGGTGCTGTAACAAAGTACCACAGACCAGTGGGTTGAACCACAGACATTTATTGTCCCACAGCTCTGGAGGCTACCAGCTGAGATCAAAGTGTCGGCAGCGTCCTTTCCTTCTAAGGGCTCTGAGGGGCAAAACCTGTGCCTTGTCTCTCTGCTAGGTTCTGGTTTGCTGGCAACATTTGGTGCTTTGTGACTTCTTTTGATCTCCCCGACCCCCACCTTTGTCTCCACATGGCCCTCTCCCCGTATGCGTGTCTGTGTGCAAATTTTCTCCTTTTATAAGGACACCAGTCATCTCAGATTAGGGGCCCACCCTACTCCAGTATGACCCCAACTTTACTTAACTAATTACGTTTGCATTGACCCTACTCCCAAATGTGATTACATTCTGAGGTGCTGAGGGAGAGGACCTCAACATATGAATTTGGGGGGGACACAATTCAATTCATGATACTGCATAAGGCTCAAGGCCCAGCTAACCACCTGGAAATACCTCCTATCAGAAGGGGGAGACAAGGCAGAGCAAATTTTAGGGAAGGGACCCACCAGAGGCATCGGCTGCTTTTATACCCTGGAAAATCTGGCCACCCTGAGGACGGGCATTCCGCAAGGGTACACCATGCCTGGCTCAACTGGGAAATGTCAGCACTCGCTCCTAAAAGCAGAGTGGGCAGACCCTCATTTCCATAGTATGCGAAACCTATACCTGCACAAAGGGCCTTCTGGCTCTGAGTATCGCAAACTCTCGCAAATGAATGTTCAGGAGCATGGAAAACTCTCGTAGACCAGGTCTGGGTTCTAGCAGATCCGTGGCTGTCTGAGTTGATCTATGGATAGGTGCTTGATACTGGGGAGCTCCGTTACCCACAACACCATGGTCATCACGTGAACAGCCATAGAGAATGGGAGTTACTGCCTGATACCCAGTGCCTACACTTCCCGCTGGTCTTGTGAGTAACCGGCTAACCTGTGGATAAGCCAGATCTGTCATATGTAAAAGCATCCACCTTTGAGCCTCATTTCTGCCACCAGTCACTAACCACAGAGTTTTCCAACACACCTGCTCTTCCAGGCCACAGGACGCTGACCACATATGGGGCCTGTCAAGAATTCTTCTCAAAGTAGGAAGCAGAAGAATCACCCCCACATAGGTAACGTGATCGTTCCTTCAAATTTTGGGTCCAAGGCCCATGTCTTACCCGACAAAATGGATGTCTTTACTCAGAAAGCCAGAAGAACCCTGGAGAATTCATCTACTCAACTATGTATCAGTGCTAGAGTGAACTCATATTCACCTCAGGTCCTTGGCCCTAATCAGCTTACATTCCAGAGAGAGAGAGGTAGTCAATAAACAAGTAAATATGAGAATTACAAATTAGCGATGAATCATGGGAATCTACTCCCGAAGCCAAGAGCACACCGTATACTCTGTATGTTAGCTAACTTGACAACAAATTACATTTAAAAAAGAAAAAAAAAATTACAACTTGTGGGGTGCCTGCCTGGCTCAGTCGGTAGAGTATACAACTCTTGATCTCGGGGTTGTGAGTTTGAGCCCCATGTTGGGTGTAGAGATTACTTAAAAATAAGATCTTTAAAAAAAAAGAATCACAAATTGTGAAAAGTGCTCTGAAGGAAATGAATAAGCTGATGAGTTAGCTAATGGGGATAAGGCGAATGGGAATATCTACATTAGACAGGATAGTTTGGGAAGACCCCTCTGAGAGAAGAGTCGTTTCCACCCAGTCCTAGGAGACTAAAAACAGCCAGGGCTACAAAAATGTGGCGTAAGAGTGACCCAGACATGGGTAATAGCATATATAAAGGGCCTGAAGTAAGACTGTGCTTGACGTGTTCAAGGGATAGGAAGGAAGCCAGCACGTCTGGGGTGGAGTGAGAGAGGCAGCATGGTAGGAAACGAGGCCCAAGAGGCAGTGGGAGACCAGATCACGCAGTGCTTTTTAGGTCTTATTAAAGAATTTGGACTGGGGTACCTGGGTGGCTCCGTTAGTTGAACATCCAGCTCCTGATCTCAGCTCAGGTCATGATCTCACGGCTCGTGAGCTCGAGCCCCACATCGGGCTCCTCGCTTAACAGAGCGGAGCCTCCTTGGGATTCTCTCTGTCTCCCTCTCCCCCTGCCCCTCCCCTGCTTCTCTCTCTTCCTCTCGCAAAGTGGATAAATAAACTTACATAGAAGGATCTGCAGTTTATCTTTAAAAAAGAATTGCGATTGTATTCTAATTGTCATGGAAATGTATTAGCAGGTTTTGAGTAAAAAAAAAAAAAAGTGACAAGCTCTGACTTGACACGTTAAAGGATTGCTCTGGCCGTGGTGTGGAGAATGGGCTATAGCAGAGCACGAGTAGAAGCAGGAAGACCAGTGAGGAGTCTATTTCAGGTTTATTCCTCATCTCCTGCTCCATTCTGCAACTATTCAGTCCCTGACCTGTCTTCATCCATTCTTGCTGGCTCGGCTCTCAACCCTTCGACCTTAGGACAGACTTGGTTCCTTCTTTTTGACCCTTGGTGTTCTTCTAGGAACATGGCTTTTTTCCACACTCTGGCTCCATCCATTTAGAGCATCTGAGTCTTGTGCCCAGTGTTGCCCTTAGCCCTCTATCCTACAATGACCCTCACAGTTGGGAAGCTGGTGACTCATCCGGAGCCTGAAGGGAACCGAACCTTAGTTATGCCATTGTTTCAAGGACAGAATCCTCCCCCACCCCCCAGGAAGAAAACGATGAGCTTCTCGCCAGTTGAAGAACAATTAGAATTAATTATTCGATAACCTCAAAAAAAAAAAAATCATTGTCTCCACCCATGGTTTTGAGACTTAGTCTGGAAAACCTTGTGAATGCTTTAAAATGACTCCTTCAGGTTGAAAATCTGCCTATCCATCGTAATTTCCATTGACCAGTGACATTCCTCACAAACTCATTCTCATTTTCCAGGACAACACATTCTTCCACTTTTTCTTTCATGACTACAGTAAAGACTTCCAGATCCCTCTGTTCCTAGATCCCTCTATTTCATGCCCCGTGACCCCTCAAAAAAAAAAAAAAAAAACCCACGTAGAGTCTGTGTCACATATAGCATCACCAAACAGGAGTTCAAAAATGTGTGATTTCAAGTTGCATTAACTTATTAAATAAAACAAACTTAGTGAATCAGCAAATAGGTACCTAATGCCTAACCTGTGGGTCAAGTCCTATGCTGTATGTTTTGGGTAGAGAAATGGAGAAAACAGCTTCTGGCCTTTGAGGAAACAGGCAGAGAAAGATAAATCAACATCTTAGCAGGTAGTCAAGGCCAGGTGACAGAGTCGCCGCTGTGCCCCATAGGTCCCATTTCAAGCTTTATTATGAGAAACATGGTTTCCCATCAGGCCCTGCACACAGCAAGAAGCCAGTCAGTGTTTGTTGTTGATGGTGATGATGATTTGGTGTTTTTCCAGAAGATTAGCACTCAATCTGAGGGCTATTCAAATTAAACCCCAGGTCTATTTCATCAAGAATTGTCACTCACTGGCATGCATGACCTTTTAGCTAAAGACTGATGTGCTAAGTGAACAATGTTATCAACTGAATTTACTTAATATGGACAAAGTTGCAGCCTTCCAAGACGACCTTTTCCCGAAGTCTCCAAATTACCAGCTACTTCAGTTCAATTGTCTTAATCATCTATTCACTGCAGAATAAAAACAAAGACAGAATCTATCTCCAGTCCTGCCACAGAGCCTAGGCAAGGTCTGGGCCACCCCAGAACAGATGCCTGTTTGTCACCGTGGACCAGTGACCAGCTTTTGGCACACCTCAGTTTCCCCATCTATATCCTATGATTGATTGTTGCCATGTAAAGGAGATAAAGGTGATATCATAATAAAATAAAATAAATAAATACACAATATATACATAATAAAATAAAGTAAAAGAAAAGAATAACGACCGTATAAAACAATTTTAAAAACTGTTGGATTTAAAATACATATTGTATTTTTAAAAAGTTTTTTAATGTTACTTATTTTAGAGAGACAGAGAGAGTATAAGTGGGGAAGGGGCAGAGAGAGAGGGAGGCACAGAATCGGAAGCAGGCCCCAGGCTCCGAGCTGTCAGCACAGAGCCTGGTGCGTGACTCAAACCCACAGACCGCGAGATCATGACCTGAGCCAAAGTCAGATGCTTAACCGACTGAGCCACCCAGGCGCCCCTAAAATACGTATCTTAAAAGAAAGAAAGACGATATTATCATGCTGCAGGGAACTTTAAATACAGCATTTTGCATGAGAGAAAACAGCCCAAAAGAAAACTGAAAGCTCCTTTTAAGTGTGCATTAGCCATCAAATGGCATTTCAGAGCTGCATTAAGAAATGTCAAAGACAGCGCCTGCCTGGCTCAGTTGGTAGAACACACAACTTTTGACCTCAGAGTTGTGAGTTCAAGCCCCATGTTGGGTGTGGAGGCTACTTTATTTAGGAAAAAAAAAGAAAATGAAATGTCAAAGACAATCATCCAAACTACTGGGTACTTGAAGCCAGTTTTCTATCAGTCTTACACAATCCTGAGTGAATGGATGCATTTACCGAAGTTTCAACTTGTCCTGCAGCCATATTGACCCAAAGGAAGCCGTTGAGAGGCAGCCCCACGACTTTGCAAATGGTTCATTTCACCTACTGTATATAAGACATTGAAAGAAATCACAAAAGTACATTTTCTTACCTGAGAGAAAGGTACCGCTCAACATGAGAATCAATCCATAAAACTTCTGACATATGATGTGTTCTTTCATTGTGTAAACCTGTGTTCGGAAAGTCAGAAATATGCCCAGCTGAGATTCAGAACAAAAGGTTTATTTCCAAAAAAAAAAAGGTTTATTTCCAAGTGTATGTGACCATACTTCTCCCTCCCGTCCAATGCAAGGCTTTTTCCTATTGCTTAAAGCCACGTCTACCAGCCGCAGTATAGACGCTTGCCTGAGTTATGCAGCCTGGCTGAAACCTCACTGACTGGTTTATTTGCATATCCTTCCAACAAATTGTACCGAGTGCCTACATGTGCCAGAGCCTGTGTTACACGGTGGGAATAACAGTGCTGGGAAGACAAGTTAGCCCAGAGGGGAAGACACACATCGAATGCGTTAATTACAAAATGGGGCTGCACTCAACCTTAATGCACACATCTTCAACCCAACAACTTGAAATTGTAATGATCCGAAACGTTTGGAAGAAATGGCCAAGGTAACTCCTGAAATCATTTCTATTTTTAGAGCAGATCTGTTTAGAGAGACCTGATCACCTCCTTCATTCACCCAGCTTTTCTCCTTTAAAAAAAAAAAAAGTGTAATTAAAGCTGCTTATTTGGGGAATACCCTGGAAAGCCCCCTTCTCCAGCCAAAACAGTGTTAAAACTACAAACCTTACAGAACATATTACAGAAGTTTGGCAGTAGGGTGCTGATGGGCCTTTTCTGATTTTAAATAAAATGAACTTCGGAATGACTTACAGATTTAAACATTTCTTTTCCTATAGGATAATGCAACATATTGTATTTCTTCCCCTTCTAAGTGCGAACAAGAAGGGAATTTGTATGACTTGGATGGATTTTCTACACCACAAACTTAGAAGTGGGGGAATGTCTAAATCTCTTACGACTTGTGAGATGAAATGCAGCTTAAATTCACAGCGCTGTAAGGAGGACCAGACTGAGAATCCATAACTAGCTGTGGGCCCGTCTTTCTGTTCCTTCATTTCCCTGGGCCTCAGTTTCCTTATCTGTAAAAATGGAGATAATAATCTGCCTATTTCCCAGAGCTGCTATACAAGAGGATCAAATAAGGTGATATTTCAAAGGCAATTTTCAAAGTATAAAGTGCTATAGAAATGGATATGATTGCTATCTATAAAATGGAATTTTCAGTAGCAAACAATCCAATTTATATCTTTCTTGCATTTCCTCTAAACTTTTATAACAATTCCAATGTATGTTTCAGAAACTTACCCGGCACCCAATAAATAAATCATGGGACACAGTACAGAATACTATGCAGCCATTAAAAGGAGTCAAGTAAGTCTCTCTGTCTGTCAGGTATGAAAAGGTGGGTGGGGATACGGGATGGGCCCTGAGGACTTTCCTTTATATACAATGCAGTTCTGAGCTGCTCGGCTTTTCTACGATCATCATACATTACCTATGTAATTTTTAAAATTGAAGGAACGGAGACAGGAAGGGAGGGAGGGAGAGAGGAAGAAGACAAGATAGGAAGGAAGAATGGATACTAAGTAGGTTTCCTCTATGCCTAATACCATTTTGTACTGTTTGAGTATTTTATATTGAGCCTGCATGCCTCGTATAATTTTACAAAATGGAAAGAAAGATGGGAAGGAGGAAAAGAAGAGAAAGAGAGAAAGAGAGAGAGGGTGGAGATTAAGGACCTGTGTTTTATACCTCTTACAGTTACATGCAATGTGGTTCTTTTGTGCTTAATAGATGTTGTTTTCATCATTTAAAAGAAATTTAAAGGCAGGAAGAAAGGAGGGAGAGAAGGAAGGAAGGAGGGAAGTAGGGCAGAAGGAAGGGGGGGTGGAAGAAAGGAAGAAAGACGCTTACCTGAGAGCTGGATTCCTCCAACTTCCCACCCCGTGTCACTGTGGGGTCCAGAAGGAGAATTTGCTTCACGAATGACCAGATCTGGTCTCCAAATCCCTACGTTTGATGTGAAATGGAAAGAGCAAAACGCAGGAAGGCTCATTATCTGCTGGCCATGCCTCAGTCACCTTTTTTTTTTTTTCTTTCTAGATCAACTCAGCCTCTCTGCTCTTAGCTTTATGGGGCTTACTGACCAGGGCAGATCCTCCTTCTGTGGGTTGCAGTACGTCATGGGGCTGCTTTCCCGAGCATGAAATCAGCCCGAGCAAAGTTCTCAGGTTATTACATACCTGCAATTACCCATTAATGTGAGGGCCCTTTCCCAGTGCTCAGCAAGGATTATCTTCAGTTGCTAGTTGATTATCACTTTAATTAAGTTGGATATATTAAACCGGTATTTGCTCACTTAACTAAGGCTCATTTCACTTTATTGAGAACTTGGGGGTGGGGGATGGTGTTCAGACCGGTGAGCAGAAATCAGAGGCCAGGCAAGGATTAACATGTTCACATCTCACCCCGTCAGGACGACGGGGCCAGCTTTTTACCCTCACCACGGATCCATTCTTCAAAGTGCTTTGAAAACAGAACTGGTTTTGTGGCCTTCTCAAGAGAGGGATGTAGTTTTGTGCTCCAGAAGGTGTCATTACAGCGCTTTGGAATGATGGAAATACCAGCAAATCCCATCAAGCATCCAGGAATGATCCCCGCCAGGCTCTGCACTTCCAAGGTCAGGGCCCTAAGTTCAGAGGGTACAATGACACAATGACTTGCTCAAAGTCATAGGGATGATGAGAGGCAGAGCAGGAGTTACGACGACGGAGGGCTCCTGGTTCCCAGGCCAATGCACGGTCCTCTCCCTCTCACACCTCAAATGGAAAAATCCAGTTTGCTAACAGACTGAGTCAACCTGCTATCTTCAGGCCAGTGGCTGTCCGCAGGGGAACGGGGAAGGAGGCAGTGTATCAGAATTATCCGTCACTCACCCCCCAGCCCAGAAACTGTTCGTGGTACGGCGGATGAGAGCCCAGGCTTTCCTGAAAGATAGATTAGTGTTTGACTCTCAGTTGTGTGACAGACAGCCAGGCTCTTAACATCTCTGGAGCCAAAAAGCGTCCTCATTCGTAAAAGGTGGCTAATGCCACTCACCTCATATCCCTGTGAAGATTACATAGGACATTCGGTGCAAAGGGCTTAGCCCAGAGCCTGGCAGGGGTCCCGGTGCCCCTGCTCCTACCTAGAATGCCACTGTCTTCTCTTCCCACCATGCACAAGGCTAAGCTTTTGTGGCCTGCTCCCCACATGGTCCACACAGCTTCCAGGGGAGCGTGGGGCGATCGTCAAGTGTCATCTTAGCACTTCCTTGGCACTGATTTCTTTTTCACGTCAGGCCCGCTCATTGGTCTGCCTCCCCCCACCCCCATAACCCGATGAGCTCTGGAAGGACAGTAACTCCGTGTTACTCAGTGGCTCACACGCTGCCTGGCACACAGAGAGCGCTCATTCAGTATGTGATAAATAACTGAATGCGTGACTATGCCTTTCTCCCCTACTCAAGCGTGTGCTTACTGGGGGACAGGGAATCACATCTCCGTTCTCCTCGTGCCCTGCCCCAGGAGTCGGCACAGCGCCCGGCGCTCAGTAGATGCTTCGTGCACATTTGCTGAAACTGGAAAAGAATTTAGAGGAAAACTTATTCTTATGTACTTGGATATGGTAAGAAAGTTCTCTGGGGGTGCCTGGGTGGCTCAGTCGGTTGAGTGTCCAAGTCTGGATTGTGGCTCAGGATGTGATCTCGAGGTGCATGGGATTCTCTCTCTGCTCCTCCACCACTTGCTTGCTCTCTCTCTCTCTCTCAGAATAAATTAATAGACTTAAAAACACTCTCTGGAAGGAGACCCTGGTGAGAAGGGTTGATTCTAGAAAAGGAGACCGAGAGGTCTTGGATGGGAGAGAAACTTACATTTCTCTGGATATGCTTTTCTTCTGTTCAAATTTTCATCATTTGCAAGTGTTACTTTTTTAAAAAAAAAATACTGTATTTATTTATTTATCTTTTAAATCCAACACGGTGCAGGGCACCTGGCTGGCTCAGTCAGTAGAGCATGCGACTCTTGATCTTGGGGTTGTGAATTCGAGCTGCATGTTGGGAGTAGAGCTCACTGAAAAAAAAAAAAATCCGATGCAGTGCAACTGAAATGATTGACTGGAAAATGAAACGTGCAGAAAAATGAAGAGGCTGGAGCCCTTTGGTTGAGAAAAAAAATGTCACCTGAGGAGGCTTTCAGTGGGTATCTTCCATCCTCTGGAAGATTAGAAGGAGAAAGTTGAGCATCTGTTCTCTGAATGTACAGAGAAAAATAGGAAACGGACTGAAATTGCAGTGGGAGGTGTGAGTTAAACATAAAGAACTAGTTACTGCTGATAGGAGTTGATAAACACCAGAAAAGGCTGTCACGAGATGTGATGAGCCATCCGTACCCAGAAACTCAAAGGTCTAGACAGCTCATATGGCTTTACTGATTTACTTGTCCTCCCACAGAGAGAGATGGCTGAGCTTATGAGACTCTGTCCCCGTTTCTGACACTAGAAGAGACCTTTACTCTGGTGAAGGTCCCCGTTGTCATCCCCTCTTCCCTTCCTGGGGCGAGCATCCCACCGGGCCAATTTCTCAACTGGCAATTTCTCTGGAAATTTCCATACAACATGGCCCCCACCCGCAAACCAGCTATTGAGTTCAGGTCTCAACTGTAGATACAGCGAAAGGATCCGACGCTCGGGGAAGAAATCATCTGTGTTGGGGACTTGCTAAGAGATTTTCAAGGACAACTTTGATTAGGTCCGCTTGCCACCTTACACGCTACCATCCAGCCGACTCCCTGCTGGCTCTCATTCCCACCCTACCTTCGTACGTTTGCCACACGTGTGGGCAACATGGTGATGATGACGATGACGATGGTGTCCGTGTCTAGTGTTTTTATGGTATAGTGAGATAATATCTGTAAAGCACTTGGAGCACTGCATGGTACATAATAAATTTATAAGTCTTGGCTCTCATTCGCTTTTCTTCTGCACCTTGCTTTTCAAGCTCAACAGTATTCGTTTAGTCAAGAACGCTTGGCGGTTGTAAGATGCTGGGGCTTCAGCAGTGACCCAAACAGATAACCTCTCCCCCCTCACAAAGTTGACGTGCAGGTGTTCCAGCCACAGCGCTGGGGTCAGCGTGCCAGGAGCAGAGCGAGCCAAGGCGACAACAAAGAGCAAAGAAGCAAGAGACATACTGGAGGGCCAAATCACACACGCTCTGGTGGGCCACTTCCAGAACTTTGGCTTTACCCTGGAGAAACGGGGAGGCAACCCGTGCAGAGTGTTTCAAAACTTGTGAAAACTTGTGACTTCAAAGTAACATCAGCCTTGCAGAAGAGTTGTCAGAAAAATCGGTTGTTAACATTTTGCCACATTTGCCACATCCCTTTTTACGTTTATTTCTGAAATACTTAAGAGTAAATTGCAGCCATGGTGCCCCTTTACCCTGAACACCTCAGCTGGCATTTTCCTGAGAGCAAGAATAGCTTCTTACATAACCACGGTATAATTATCAAAATTGGGCAATTTACCTTGAGGTAATATTACCTCCTATACGGTCCACGTTCACATTTAGCCAACCGTCTCACTAATGCCACCTTTCATGGTCTCCCCCTCTGATCCGGGAGCAATCTAGGATGACAAGCTGCTTTCGCTGCCATTATTTTTTAGTCTCCTTTAATCTGGACATATTCCTCAGCCTTACGTTGACTTTCATTACATTGACAGTTTTTTGAAGTGTATGCCCCTGCTATTTTACTGAATGTCCTTCAATTTGGGTTTGTCTAATCTTTCCTCAGAGTTCAGGCTATGTGTTTTTGGCAGGAATAGCACAGAAGCGCTGTTGTGTCCGAGGGACATCGCATCAGGACACACAGGATGTCACTCTGTCCCATTATTGAGAATGTTAACTTTGATAACTTGGTTAAGATGGCATTTGCCAGTTTCCTCCACTGGAAAGTTATAATTTCTCCACTTGTAATTCATAAGTGATGTGTGGAAAAATACTTAGAGTCTGTGTAAATATCCTGTCCCTCCTTCTTTTGGGGCTGCTGTAACAAAATACCACAGACTGGGTGACTTATAAACAACAGACATTTGTTTATCACAGTTCGAGAAACTGGGAAGTCCAAGATGAAGACACCGGCCAGTTCAATGTCTGGTGAGAGCCCACCTTATGGTTCATAGATGGCCATCTTCTCCTTCCATGGCAGGAGGAATGAGGAAGGCCTCGGGGATCTGTTTTATAAGCTCTCCTAATCCCACGCAGGAAAGCTTCACTCTAGTGATCTCCCAAAGGCCTCACCTCCAAGTACCATCACACTGAGGGGTAGGATTTTGACACACAAACTTTGGTTCCTTTGAATTCTATTGACCATACCGCAATTAAAAAACAAAACAAAACAAAACATGCCATTGCAAAGAAAGCCCTTCTATAGCCTGGTCCTTGTGGACTTCTCCCGCTCCATCCCCCACTGCTCTCCTTCCTCAAATCCTACACTTTGCCCATAGCGAAACTTCTACAGTTCCCCCAAATATTCCATTCTCTTTTATTCTTCTGTGCTTTAGTGAATGTTGTTCCTTTTGCTTAGAATATTCTGTTTTCAATGTTTATTTGTGTATTTTTTTGGGGGGGGGGACACAGAATCGGAAGCAGGCTCCAGGTTGTGAGGTGTCAGCACAGAGATGGACTTGGAGCTCGAACCCACAAACCGTGAGATCATGACCTGAGCCGAAGTCAGATGGTCAACTGACTGAGCCACCGAGGGGCCCTAAGAGGATTCTTTTTTTAATGTTTAGTTTATTAATTTTGAAAGAGAGAGAAAGCATGAGCAGGGGAGGGGCAGATATAGAGGGAGAGAGAGAGGGAGGGGCAGAGACAGAGGGAGAGAGAGAGAATCCCAAGCAAGCTCCACGCCATCAGCTCAGAGCCTGATGCGGGGCTTGAACTCATGAACCGTGAGATCATGACCTGAGCTGAAATCAAGAGTCAGATGCTTAACTGGCTAAGCCACCCAGGCACCCTGTGCCTAGAATATTCTTTTCACAGCCTGTCCCCCCTGCACCCCTTGGCCACCTAAAAATTTCCTACTCATCCTTCAAGAGTCAACACAGCTATGTTTTTCTTCTGGGAAGTCTTCCCTGAGCCATCCCTTCTCCTTGCATCCCATCCTGGGTAGAAATTATCATTCAGGCCATTGTGGCACCAGCGTTACTCTCCTTCGGTCACCTTTCTGGACTCCTGGGAGAGATAAAAGTCCCCTTTTCAGGTTCTTTGTGTCCTAATGTATCAAGGGTAATGATTGGCCCTTGATACAAGTTGATGTAAGTGGAGGCCCAGTGCTGGAATCCTTGGGACTTAACAGTGGTAGTAGGATTTCCAGGAGAGCCGAGGCTTGCTCAGGCCACCCCGGGGATATAGGTAGGCCAGAATTCAAAGGAGCCTGGGGCACAGGGAAGTGGGAGACAGGCTTAGTTAACGAAAAGATACAACTCAGTTGAGTTTGGGGGCATCTGTAAGACTATACCCTTTCCCTAAGTGGCCACCAAATCTTTTATAATTTTTTTTTTAGAAATGTTTATTTCTTTGTTTTGAGAGAGCGAGCGAGCACAAGTGGGGGAGGAGCAGAGAGAGGGGAAGAGAGAGAGAATCCCGAGCAGGTTCCGTGCTGCCAGCACAGAGCCCGACGCGGGGCTCAAACCCGCAAACCGTGAGATCATGACCTGAGCTGCAATCAGGAGGCGGACGTTCGACCGACTGAGCCACCCAGGGGCCCCTCACCCTTCTTCTTGTGATGACGTGAGATAATTAAATGCCTAGTGATGAGACGCAGCGAGGTAAACGATGTAGGCATTGCTACCCGGGGTTGGGGGCTACTGATCTTGTCAGGATTCGTCAGGAGGGATCACGTGCCTCTAGACTGTAGTTGACCATGGGTAACCAACTGTGGAAAGCAGAACTGAGGATGAGGAGAGACACCGGTACTGTGATTCATAGAGAGGCAGCAGTCACTCACAGTAGCCAGGAGAGGGAGATGCTTGGCATTTTGTGGGTTGCACCGTGATCTTGGTTTCGTCTGCACTTAGACAAAATTATGAAGCAGCCTTCTTCGATCTTCCTCATCCTGGTCTTAGGGTAACCTTGGCAAACACTGATGTTCTGTAAGATTGTTCATGCCCAACAGGAGAATAACAGAGTCTACCTGTGGGTACCAAGCCAGCTCGTACTCCGGCTCAGCTGCGAGCCTCAGACCACTTCCCGGGTGACAGGGGCTGCTTCCTTTCTTTCTCTTTTGGCCAAGGACACATGAAGTCCAGCTACAGGACATTACTCCATGATACCCAGATTTCCCTACTACCCATCAAGATGGTTGTTTAGAAAACACAGTCTGTAGCCGGGCGGGGGTTAGTCCCTCCTGCTTGCTGCAGGATGAACTGTTGCATTCTCTGACATGCAAGTGACCGCACAGGAAGAGGTCAATAGAGAAAGGTGGGGAGGTTTGCATCGGCCAATGTAACACAAGCCATTACCAGAAACAAGTATCAGTAGCAGGTCTTAAAGTCAGGGGCCTAGACTATGAAACCCAGCGAGCAAAATCATGTCCCAGGATCCAATCAAGTCTGTTCCAGACAGGCAGGTGGCTTTTTCCTTCAGCTTAGTCGCAAACTCTTCTGCTTGCTCTGTATTATTATTGACATAAGTGTAACAAGTAATGTTTGCTGTAGCACAAACTCTCCCTTGGCTGGCTAGGAGGAAATCAAGGGCTAGGCAACTGTCTGTGACAACACTAGCTAATGAATCTAGACGACGTTGTTGGGCTTCCAGAGCAGAAGTGTGTCATTTATGACTTCTACTAGTGGCAGAGACAAGTTTGGGGCCACCTGTCTGGCTGCGTTACCCCCATTATGGAACTGCAGCTCCACGTGTAGGCGTAACAAGGGAATCAATCATCCCTCTTGCGAGTTCTCTTGAATAACCTATCTTTGCCTCGTTTGGGAGGCTTCTGGGTGTCTTTCTCAAGGTATAAGGCTGATAGCTGCACAAGAAGTAGTACTCTAGTGAAGCACAGATTATATTAGCAAGAAAACTATTATTTACCGCTATAGGAATAAGCCAATTTGTGTCTCTCGAGATAGACAAACCCCTTTAGCGGAGTTAAACAGTCCGTGCAAAGCAGGTTGAAGAGGACAGACCATTGCAACCAGAAGATCCTCAATATCAGGGCCCACTCTTGATCGACTAGGACTTGCTGATAAGATTATAAGGGCTTCAGCAGCAGCATTTTGTTGATGTGAGGCCAAGGTCCAATTTTTATAAGACTGCCGGTCGGGGTTAACACTGGGAAGGAAACAAGTACCAGAAGGGACCTGTAAAAGGGAATCTACCTCCCGAGGTGTTGAAAAGAACAGCTATTAAATTTTTGTCAGCAGGGATAGGTAGGGGGTAACAGAGCCAGCAGTCAGTTCAATTCAGGGCAGTGGTTACAGAAAAAAAACACATAAGAGGGTTTGGTGTTTTTCTTAAGAGGTAGAAGGAGACCTGAGGAGGCAAAAATAATCGGATGGAGACGAGGGATGTCACATTAGCGTTCTAGAGGGCATCAAAATAGAATAATAAGCAAGATGCGTAGAAGAACGAAGGAACAAAACGAGTGCCGAAGAATCAGAAAATTAATCTTGTTCTGTCGTTCTGGGCAGAAGCTGCCCACCTCTGAAGTCAGCAGCTTCTGGAGGATTCCTAAGAATCCCAGGCTTACGATCTCCAGGTGGAATGGATGTCTGCGAATCAGGATGAAGTGACATACATCTTTTAAGGTGGAAATCAGGAACCCAGGGATCAATACCTCGGAGCTCTACTGCTATGACAGCTGTTAACGGTAGCCGATAAGGTCCCTTCTGTGAAGGCTCAAGAGCAGTTTTTCTCCAGCCTTTTCCAGAAGACAAAATACCCAGCTTGCAGAGCATGCAGAGGCTGTTTGGGTAGATATTTGGAAATGTGGCTTGCACCTGTTGGCGACAAAGCCGGAGGGATGGTATGAATGTCTCGCATGAGTTAATCATACCTGCTTATAATAAGGGTAGAATCTAAGGCTGGGGGGGGTGGGGGACAAGGGGTGAATTTCCCAAACACTTAGGGCTGATTATTTCACTAATCACTTTTTAAAGTTTATTTATTTATTTTTGAGATAGCGAGCGGGCGGGGAAGGAGCAGAGAGAGAGAGGGAGAGACAGGATCCCAAGCAGGCTCCACAGTCAGCGGGGAGCCTGACACGGGGCTCAGACTCACGAACCTTGAGATCATGACCTGAGCTGAAACCAACAGTCAGATGCTTAACCGACTGAGCCACCAGGGCACCCCCTCATTAATCCTTACTAATTCATGAGATAACTCGCCAGACTGAGAGGGGTTGACCTTATAGACATGAAAGCTAGCGGTAATACTTTAAGCTATAGAAAGTTTTAAGGTTTCCGAGAGCTTTGTTAGTTCTACAATCGGAGTTCCATTTATTCTCTTTACTTTTCATGAGGACTCTGGATGATAAGGACAGTGTTCTGGGTAAAAGAGAGACGTTTACAGAGCTCCTTAATAACAGTGCTGGTAAATGAGTTTCTCTGTCGCTAGAGAGATAAGTTGAAATGCCCCAGACTGGGAAAAAAAATGAAATCAAGATTGTATTTTTGCCACATTTAGGGCCTGTTACGTGTTGAATCGTGTGCCCCCAAAATTCATATGTTGAAGTCCTCACCCCCAGGACCTCAGGATGTGATTTTCTTTGGAGACAGGACCTTTGCAGATACAATTGGTTCAGTTAAGATGAGGTCATCAGGGTAGGCCCTCATCCAATATGACTATAGTGTCCTTACAAAAAGGAGAAATTCAGACACAGACAGGGAAACTAATGCGAAGAAACACAGGGAAAGGCAGCCATCTACAAGTCAAGGAGAGAGGCCTGGAACAGACCCTTGCCTTACAGCTTCAGAAGAAAGCAACCTGGGGTACCGGGCTGCCTCAGTGAGTAGAGCCCGGGACCCTTGATCTCAGGGTGGTGGGTTCGAGCCCCATGTTGGGCGTAGAGCTTCCTTAAATCAATCAATCAATAAGTAAGTAAAGAAGAAGAAGAAACCAACCCTGCCTTCATCTTGATTTCGGGCGTCTTGCCTCTACAGCCACGAGACCAATCCATTTCTGTCATCCAAGCTACCCAGTCTGTGGTACTCCATCACAGCAGCCCTAGCCCACTAATACAGGGCTGCACTCTCTGAGAGGAAACGCTTTAATCCACCCTGAAAACAAACAATAACCGGGCATATTCATAGCCCATTGAGGAGACATTTGTATAAAGCCTATTTGGAGGTGTTCAAAGGGCCCTCCACGCTTTGGGTCGTGTCAATGACCCACTTGACAGTTTAAGCAAGATGATGCTGTTAGCTGGTACGGCACGTGTTGACACCTTTATCTTTTGGCATTTGGTAAATCTAGGCGCAGACGACCAATGAGGCCATCTGAGCTGATTTCATTTCTGTGATAAGTTTCTATTTTAAGAGTAAATTTAAGCCTGTGAGAGCATATCCAGCTTGTCAGTTTGGGTTTTTGTTTCTCACGGATGAACAATTAACAAACGTAGTTGAATCAGCGTTCCTCAAGGGAGCCTCTACAAGGTCTGTGCAGCGTATGGATAGGTGCTTGCTGTTTTTTGTTTGCTTGTTTAACAGAAGCCAACAGTTATGGGGTTTCCTTTCTCAGGCAAAGGAAGGAGGCCGGGTTCATAGCGTTGCAGCAACCTTACGAGAGGTAGGTAACAAGCTAAAAGGTGGTGAGCATTTTTTTTTTTAATACAAAGCATGAAGAGCTCTGAAGTTTAGTTAGAACTAGCCTCGCTGAAGTTTCCACATGGTTACCTGCTGCTGTTACAGCTCTTAAACCAGGGGGATGTTAAAGCAGGCGTGGCTGCTGGGTCTGACGAAAGACCGAAATAAGCAATGGGCCTCTGATGAGGGTCTCGGAGGAGGAGCTCGTACAGCAGGACCCCGGGGGGCCTGGTCATGCTTTTTATGAACAAAAGGAGAGGTGGGATTGTGAATCTAGAATTCTGAACAATTTTGTGATAACGTTGTTATGTAGGTCTTTGTGCTTATACATAAATATGTTTCTTCTACCTTGAAAAATATTTGATCATTGAAATATATTCATGTATCACCTAGTCCTGGTCTACCTACGTCATAGTTCAGGCCGGGACATAGCGGGTTGATGAGCACACAGTAGGGCAGTCTGGGTGGGGCCTGGGTATACATACAGGCTTACCGCCTGGGACAGCTCAGACACCAGAGAAGAGCCTAGATGAAGACATCGGAAACCCACCTTCGTGGCGAGGCTCCGATCCAGAGAATTACCAACATCCATTCACCCACCACGCAAGCAGTCCGGTCAGAAGAACAAGGTAATGGGAGGTGGGGTGGATGAGACACACAGAACAAGTAAGAGTGATCACCGAGCTAGGGCTTAGAGGTGAAACTCTCTGAAGAAGACTATTTCTTTACTATCTCTTTATTCATTTAGCTTATTTGTTCCAAAATGAACTGGAGATAGCTTACAAGGACTCATTCAATATAGTAATCTAAAAGAATCTTAAATACATAGGGGGCCAACGGATAAGGGTACTGAGCAGTTAAGCTAGTCCAGAAGCCAAGTAAAGATCCAGTTCTGACACTGGGCCTCAGGACAAACTAGCAGCAAAAGGGAGCATTTAAACTAGGGGAGAGAGGGTTTCAAACGAGACGGTGGGCCTGGGCTTGGAAGGGAAAGTAGCACTTGTATGATGGGGGATGAACTAACAATATTTCGGGCCAGGGTGAGCACTGATACCTTTGTGCCTAGAGCACACATGGTGGGGAGGAGCCTTGGGGATTGAATGGGGCTGGAGGGGACTTAGCAAGCCACATGGGGTCCTGAACGCCCCCAAAGGAGCAGGACTGGGCTCCATTGCAAAGGCTCAGCAGTTGACACAGGCCCTAAAGTGTGAAAAGCTGAGATATGCCTTAGAAAATGTGTTGAATAATAAGGTAAGTGATGCATCTCAATGTGACTACATCTAAATCCCTAGGTATGGGAACAAACAGAGATAAGTGTCTTTTTTTTTTTTTTTTAATTTTTTTTTTTCAACGTTTATTTATTTTTGGGACAGAGAGAGTCAGAGCATGAACGGGGGAGGGGCAGAGAGAGAGGGAGACACAGAATCGGAAAGCGGCTCCAGGCTCTGAGCCATCAGCCCAGAGCCTGACGCGGGGCTCGAACTCACGGACCGCGAGACCGTGACCTGGCTGAAGTCGGACGCTCAACCGACTGCGCCACCCAGGCGCCCCGAGATAAGTGTCTTTAACAAGGGTTACCTGGTTACTGTGATGTAAGAAGTCTGTGACACCACAGAATAGGAAAAAGGAAACTACATGGAGGTACCAGGGCAAGAAAGACTTCAGGAAGCTCCTAGTTAATAATGGCCCTTTTTATTTGCACCTGTGCCACCAGGGAAGGTTTTCAGAGGGAGAGATACGTTCCCTGACATTACATTCATGTGTCAGCACAAGGTATTCTCAGAGTAGATCAGGAACCCATGGGAGGAAGGAGCCATGATGCTTCCACTGTGAGGCGTTGATGACCCAACAAACTAAGGACTCCCATTGGTGGAAGCTGGCCAATGGCTGCCTCCTTGTCAATCACATCCTGAGTAGAAGCAGCCAACGTGCTTGATTCCCACCTCAACACCCATAGTATAGGGGAGGACTGTTAAGAGGAATAGGGATTGCCCTCGAAAGTAGTGTTCCCCCTATAGTATTTCGAACTCACACACTGAATCCTGCTCTGGGGAAGGTAATGCAGGGTGGCAGAAGTCATTCCTGACATCACTATTTACACGTCAGCACAAGGTGCTCCCTGAGGGCCTCTGGGACCCAAGATGGGAGAGGAGCCAAGGGCCTCCTTTGTGCTGTGTTGATGACCAAGAAAACTAAGGACTGCCACTGGTGGAAGCTAGCCAATGGCTGCCTCCTTCTTAATCAGATCCTCAGTAGAAGCAGCCAATGTGCTGGCTTGTCACATCAGCACCCATAGTACAGTGCAGGACTGTTAAGAGTTCAGGATGGCCCTAGAAGGTAGCGTTCACCCTATCACAGAGAACTCACACACTGAATCCTGCTCTAGGGGAGGAAATGCAGGGTGGCAGAAATCCCTGACATCGCTATTCAAACATCAGCACAAGGTGCTCATTGAGGGGCTCTGGGACACACAGGGGAGGGGGGGTGGAGCCATGATACCTCCTTTGTGACGTGTTGATGACTTAGGAAACTAAGGACTCCCATTGGTGGAAGTTGGCCAATGGCTGCCTCCTTCTCAATCACATCCTCAGTAGAAGCACCCAGTGTGCTTGATTCTCACCACAGCACCCATAGTATAGGGCAGGACGGTTAAGAGGAATCTGGATGGCCCTCGAAATATTGTTCCCTGTATAACATTTCGAACTCACACACTAAATCCTACTCTAGGGGAAGCAATACAGGGTGGCAGAAATCCCTGACATCACTATTCACACGTCAGCACAAGGTGCTCCCTGAGTGGCTTATGGGGCAGGGGGGAGCCATGATGCCTCCTTTGTGATGTGTTGATGACCTAGGAAATGAAGGACTCCTATTGGTGGAAGTTGGCCAATGGCTGCCTCCTTCTCAATCACATCCTCAGCAGAAGCAGCCAATGTGCTTGATTCCCACCTCAGCACCCATAGTACAGGGGAGGACTCTTAAGAGTAATCTGGATGGCCCTCGAAATAGTGTTCCCTGTATAACATTTCAAACGCAAACACTAAATCCTGCTCTTAGGGAAGCAATGCAGTGTGGCAGAAGTCATCCCTGATAACACTATGCACACGTCAGCACAAAGTGCTCCCTGAGTGGTTCAGGGACCCAAGGGGAGGGGTGGGGAGGAGCCATGATACCTCCTTTGTGATGTGTTGATGACCTAGGAAACTAAGGACTCCCGTTGGTGGAAGCTGGCCAATGGCTGCCTCCTTCTCAATCACATCCTCAGTAGAAGCAGCCAATGTGCTGGCTTGTCACATCAGCACCCATAGTACAGGGCAGGACTGTTAAAGGGTCAGGATGGCCCTGGAAGGTAGGGTTCCCCCTATCACAGAGAACTCACACACTGAATCCTGCTCTAGGGGAGGCAATGCAGGGTGGCATAAGTCATCCCTGACATCACTATTCACAGGTGAGCACAAGGTGCTCCCTGAGGGGCTCTTGGCGCCACGGGGGGGGGGGGGGGGGTGGAGCCATGATGCCTCCTTTGTGACGTGCTGATGACCCAGAAAACTAAGGTCTACCATTGGTGGAAGCTGGCCTATTGGCTGCCCTTCTACTTTGTCACCAACACTATCAGCAACCAATGTGCTCCTCACCACCAGATGCTTTCCAAATCATAGGGTCAAGCCATTAGGAGGAATAGGGGTGGTCTTGGAAGGTAGTAGTCCCATTTCCACCAACTAGACCTCATCTTTGGTAAAAGACCTGCACGGGTAGCATTTGTCATCCCTGATATCACTATTCATATGTCAGCAACAGGGTACTCTCTGAGTGGCGGAGGGATCCATGGTGGGGAGGAGCCATGATGCCTCCATTGTTGGGTGTTGATGGTCCTGCAACTAAGGCTTCCCATTGGTGGATTCTTCCCAAGGGCTGCCTCCCCCTGCATCATATCCCCTGTATCAGCAGCCAGTGTGCTTGTTTACCACCCCAGCACCTCAAATCATAAGGTCTGGCCATTTAGACAAATAGAGGTCGCCTTGGAAGGCAATGCTCCCCCCATGACACCTCCACCTCCACACAGTACAATCCACCCTGGGGAAGGAATTCAGAGGATTCCTGAAGTCATCCCTAACATTACTATTCACATGTCTGACCAAGGTTCTCTCTAACTGGCTGAAGGGACCAATCAGGGGTAAGAGCCAGGATGCCTCCACTGTAGGGTGTTGACTGGCCTCTGATTACATATTCCCATTGGTAGAAGCTGAGCCAATAGCTACCCTCCTACTTAATAATAGAGTCTCTCTGCCAACCACAGTGGGGGTTTGTGTCAGATCTAAAGGTGAAAAGGTCTCTCCCCCATTACCACTCCCCTGAGTATACAAAAAGCCTAAGTGGGTTTTAATGAAGGGATTATTATATCTTGAGACATTAAGTGATAAATGTCGCTGAGAGTTTGTGGAGTAGGAAAGACAGTATTGCACAAAATGGGAAAGTAATTTTTAAACCTTTCCACCTAATTATATGTAAATGTATATAATATATGATCTATATAATTTATATATTATATAAACATATAATGTAAAAACATTGCCAGTCAGAAAAGGTATGGGTCTTTTCCTGACCCCGTTTGAATCTGTTGAAAGGGATTTTAATTTCCTTTTGGGATATATATATGAACTGGGTCGTGGTTGCTATGGAGATCTCAAAGCTCATCCTAACTTCTCCGTGGTTATGTCTGAAATTATGTCTTTGGGGAGATTCAAATTATGAGAATGAGGACTGTGGGTGTCTGCCTCTCAAGATGCCACTTGTTATCAGCTACCCTCATCTACTAAACTAGAAAGACTCATAGATTCCCAATCTTAATAGATGATTACATTTCATAGTAGATCTTTTATCCTGTCAACCATCCTGAATAACACACCAAATTAATTTGGGGGCATAAATGGATGTGCTTTTTAGGAGAGTTTGGCTCTATTTTCAGCTGTGAATTATGCATTAGTAAGAATTATTTGGACAGCATTCATCATCATTTCCGAAGTTAATGAAATTCCATTACACTTCAGTACATTTTCATTTCACCCAGTGGTAAATTAATTCTCCCTCACTCTTTCTGTCTCTGTCTCTTGCTGCTCTTTTGCATCATTTACAGTAGTTACAGAGTGGGAACAGGGAGAGGCTTCCTAAGTAGAATAAGTTAAATAAGGGCCAGGAAAGACAGATGTTACTGATTCCCCTCTATAATGGCGATGTGCTCTATAACTCAGTGCCAAGATGAGCAAGGCTGCTTGTTTTCACAGCTGTCACTGCTGTTTCCACTGCTCAAGAATTCAGGGCAGGGTCTGGGTTCTGGGACGTAGCTGGGCTACAACCTAGAAGTCTGGCATACATCTCCTCTGCTTAACACGCAGCTCACAAGTGTTGTGAGCTGCCCGCAGGCAGTGCGTGCCACCCAGTCACATCGATGAATAGATGGCTTGACCTGGGGGAGCTCCGTGGGCAAAAGAGAGGGCCAATAGCATTGCCAGGTCCAGCTTTGCCCCACCCAGGAGAAGCGAACCTGGAGCTCTCCTAGGTGCTGGATGTTCACCTTTCATTGTCATTGGTCTCATCCTTCCTGGTCCCACCCTACTTCCAACCTAGTCATGGCTCAAGCCAAATCCTGCTCCCACAGGTCCCCTGCCCAGTGGCCAATAAATCCCTTCTTCTGTCTGGCTCTCTAGCAACTGACCAAGGTGCACCCTGGAAGCTGCTTTGACCCCCACTCACAGGAGGCTCTGCCTGTTTCTAGACTCTTCTTCCAGCTAATAGTACATAGGTTGAAAGGGAATTCTGGCTCAGAACTCAGAAAGAGCAGGGTTGGAGTGCCTTGGACTTCCATGGGAACACTGCCAAGTTCTGTACCAACGTGAGTCCTAGTTTCCACAGCATGAAATGGAGATAATATGTCTCTCACAGACTCATTATGAACAAGATATGAGATAATGTATGGGAAAGTATGGAGCTCGGGGCCTAAAACGTGGTAAATGACTGTTATTATGATTATTACTGGCTCATTCTAATGATGTTCGCTGACTGCTTTCTGATTTCCTGCACCTTTTCCCTTCAGTTTGCTGTTATGCAACAGTTTGCTGTTCTGCCCATCCCCCACGAGGCTTAGAGGGGGAATGGGAGGCACTAAAGTATGGAAGTTCCAGCACCACTCACACTAACACCCCCAGCTTCCCAGTCTAAGCCAGTCTAGGCCCACCCTAAGCAAACCATTTGCTTCCTTCTCCATTCCTCCCTTTCATAAGTTATCCCAGACAGCTTTGCTTACATTGACTATTTGGAGGTTGGCATTCTGCCTACAGAAAGTGAGGGAAGGGTAGGGCTTCTATCTGTTCCATTCAGCCCAACACTGAACCCTGTCAGGCACTGTGCTAGGCAAAGAAATATTTATCGAGCACCTATTCCATCTCGGGCACCACACTAAACACTAAAGATTTCATGATTGGCAAAGTTAGACATGGTCCCTGATCTCGCAGAACACAGTCTACTAGGGGAGGAAGGTATTAATAAAATAGACATGTTAATGATTTAACAACTCCAAACTAAGATAGGTGCTCCTAAAAAGGTGCTCACCTTTTTACCATAAAGGTGAAGCAGCTCATGAAGCTTCGGGTCAGCTTTAGGGCTCCTCATCTGAATAGGCCCCTGTAAGTGCTGGGAGATGCTGGGAGTCAGAGTGTTCTAGATGGAGAGAGATATAGATATGAAAGTCACCCTCGAGATGATGCAGGACTTGGAACAAAGAGGAAGGTCATCTCCAGAGTGTTTACTGATTTAATTATATAAGTTAATAGGTGACATATTACCAACTTGCAGCCTTTGGGCAGATGTGTGTCTCATCTAAGAAACAGAATGGAACCTTCGAATCATTTATAGAGGGAAAGGGCTCCAAGTTCCTAAATATCAAAACCATACAAAAACAAGTCTGTTTCCATGGGCGAAAAAGTCCTCAATCAATCAATTCTGTCAGAGCAATTAGAAATGATCCCAGTCAGATGGATTGTTTTCTGGTCGATGGTATTCGGCCAAACTAACCGGAATGAAATCAACCAGCTGGCAATCCCATTGATTGTACAATCATCGGTCATTTTTCTAGTCCAAAAAAATGACCTTCACATGAGCAATTCAGGCATGTAATAACAACACAGACTCTTGCTTATGTACCGTAGTCATCGCTTTGGATTACCCTTCAGCTTGATTTAGTTGCCCTGTGTAACACAATGTATATTTATTCAGATTATTTGGTGTTCTCTATTTCAATTAACTCCAGACAGGTCCCCTCTAGAGGTAAAAGACAGCAGAAGTTTATTTACCTACATTAACCAAATTGGCAGGTAGTCAGGCAAACAGAACCATGGCAACCTCTGTCTAGAAAGCTGCCCAGAGCTCACGAGCCAGGAGGGTGATTTGAGTCAGGTGGAGATAAGAGCGTAACCTTGACTGTAATTCATAGTTGTCAGGGAAATGGCAGAACTGGGGAGGTGCCCTATTCTTGCTGAAAGCAGAAGCCATTAATGTGGGGAAGTAATTAGTATTGATTGAGAAAAGTACAGTAAATCCTGGGACCACGTGCATCCCCTTATCAGGAGATGGTTTCCAAGGGTCACCAATCCCAGGAAGCTCAGATTGTCGTGACTAATTTGGAACTCGGTAAATCTGTACATAAACCTGAGGACTAAAAGGCTGCATGATACAGTCATTAGAGGGACCATTGAATTCGACCTGGCTCCCAGAGGCTCTGCAAAAGGAGGAGAATTACACCCAATGGTCACAAGGTCTCTCCCTCTGTCTCTCTCTCCCTCTTCCTCCCCCCCACCCTGCCCCGCCAATTTCACAAACTCCTCCCTACTAAAAACAATCTACAAAAGTGATCAATTTCTTAAAATTGAAAGGAGACATGTATTCTCCAGAGGGGCACCTGGCGGGCTCAGTTGGTACAGCATGCGACTCTTAATCTCAGGGGTTGTGGGTTTGAGCCGCTTGTTCTGTGTAGAGATTACTTAAAAATAAAATCTTTAAAAAAAAAAAAGTAGGTTTCTAAAGTATGTAATTCTAATAGAAAGATTGACAAACTCCCCACCTTTGGACCAGGCTTCAGGCTGAGACCAGGAACTTAAGTGTTTCTCCAGAGTTCATTTCATTCTGGAATGATTTAGTCACTACATGACACGTGGTCACTACTGTTTTTAGCTATTGCCCCGGTCAGGACCCTGCTTATAACAATACTTTCTTTCACCCTGGACAAGAAAAAGTCCATTCTAGACAAGAGACCAAATTAGTACACATTTTCATCCTGCTGTCCTTGAAGATTTCTCCTCTCACCAGCAATGTAGGAGAGGTGCAAATAGCCTGCATCCTTGCCAGCATTTTGATAGTATCAGTTTTGTTTTTGCTTTGTTTCTATTTGAACCATCCCGATCCGGTATGCGGTGGTATCTCACTGTGGCTTTAATTTGCATTTCCCTCATGACTAATGGGGTCAAGCATCTTTTCATATGCGTATTTACCAGCATTATGCCTGACACATAATAATTGCTACCTGCCAAGATTTCAGGTGGTTTCTACCCTCTTCTTCCCAAATGCCCGATTTTTAACAGAGGCCATCAAGAGACCAGATCTCACCTCCCCGCTGGGGGTTTTAAGTAGCTGTCACGTGCTGTAGGAGGAAGGCCTTGGGGAGCCAGGGAGACAAAGGGGTGTCTCTGGGAAGTTCTCAAACACCACACCTTGTAAGGGAGCACAGACTGCTGGTAGTAAGAACTGTCCTAATTCTAAAAGTTCTTTTCAGTACTAAAAGTTCTTCCCAATTCTAGCTTCTCTGGATTAAACACACACACACACACACACACACACACACATGCGCACACACACACACGCACACACGCACACACGCGCGCGCAGTTTTCTTTTTAATTAAACAGTTGTTTCCGTCAGCTGGATTGGAAGGTGGCTTGTAACCAGAACTGCCCATGCTGGGCTGGCTGCGTTATTACAGTTACGATTCATATCAAATGAGATGAGAACATTTACTATCTTTACAGCCTCCCTTCACACTCCGAAATCAAGTCTCTATAGTTTCTCATTTCTTTTGCTGTTTAACAAGAAAAAAGCAACTTGATTCTTGAAGCCTGGAACCTGATTACATTTTGACTCACTCAATATTTATTGAGTATCTAAAACATGCTAAAACTAGGCTAGACAGCTGGGGGGGGATTTCATGAAATATGGACCTAATCTCAACCCCAGGAGGGCAACCTGTGGTCAGTATACCTTGGGCTTATTTCAGGAAACAGCGGAAAATTCTGCTGGTCGTCCACGCTTGGTACATGGGGCCGAGGCATGAGGCCAGGGTCCTTAAAAAAAAAAAAAGTAGGCCTTTTTCTTTTTTTGATGACCCTCTGAACAAAGTTTCCTTTAGTCCCCGACTCACTTCCTCATTGTAACAGCATTCTGTGCTTGTGTTTAACTATTTCCTGTTCACATTTTCCAAACGACCTTGTTTCTTATTCTCTGCCTTATCAAGAACTACAGGGAGACAGCATAAAATGTTATATAAGCCTTAGCCTGTATTCTTAGCCTAAAGAACCTAAAGAAGTCAAAAGGGTGGGGAGAGGTGGGGCAAGAGTAACATTACTATTGTGAATATTTTGTTCAACTTACGGAACTATGTACCTAACAGATGAGAGATCGATGACAGATAGATGCTCTTGTTTAAGGGAGCTCTCCAGCTAATCGATAATTTAATGGAAGTTGGACGAGATTATATTTGACAGCAAACACTGGAAGGATGTCCATCCCTTCCAGTGAATAATTCTGTGCATGCTTGTGTATTACTGAAGAGAACTTCATGTGAGCGAGGAAGGTTTGAATCACTTACCTACACAGTCAGTTCTTAATTATCCATGTTAACAGAGGGAAGCAATTGCTCTGATAAGCTGAAACAACATAATCAAAAATTCTTCTCCTTAATTAGTCACCTGTCCTCCTACAGTCTGTCTCCCCCTCCGCCCGCGCCCAGCAAACGTTTTTTGTTGTGAACCAGGGAAAATGTTTTCCCGGGGTAATCTCTCCCCCTACAGGCAACTAGCCTACCAAACTGGTCGATCAGTTCCCCGAGGAGAGGCTCCTACACTCGTTTCGGGCGGGGTCGGTGGGGGGCTGGCGAGGAGCGACTCTTCCTCTAGCTGGAAATGGGCACGTCCACTGGCCAGCGTGCACCCGCGCACCTCCTGCTTCCGGTACTGGCGCATCCGGGAGGCCAAGGGAGGAGGCGGGACCGGGTAGTGATCTAGGGCTGGGAAAGTCAGGGGGAGCTGTGGGACTCTGGGTAAACTGCTCCCTGAGCCTCAGTTTACTTAGTTGTGAATGGGGATCACAATGAATACCTCATTGACCTTTTGTCAGACGTGAATGAGATAATGCAAAGCCCCTGGTGACGTCAGCCATTTTATCATTATCATTATCATTATTATTGACTGTGCCAAGAACAATTATTACAAGAGTAAATGGATCCCCTCAACTAGGAGCTGTGAGCTTGCTGCAGGTGATTTATTATAATCGTACTAAAAACTTCTGATTGTTGAAAACACATTCTAGCAGATGCAGGTTACCCCGCAATAACCCTTGCTTTCATTCTCATTCTGATAACCCTGGCCGGCAGAGGAAAAGGTAAGATTACACCTGGTGCCCTGGGAGCCCCGGGCACGCCCCCAAGGGTGGGAATGTCTCTCCGGAAATTGAGATTCCCTCGCTGGGAGCCTCAGGGGGTCCCGATGAGCACTTCATTCAGCACGGAGCACCCTGTAGGGCTTAAAGCTCCGGGAAGCGGGTAAGCGTCCGCTCCTCCCGGTTTCCGGTCAGACCACCCTCTCTTCCCCACCGGAATTACTCAGGCTTCCTTTAAATTTGTAAATATCGTTCATTACATCTCCAAACCTTGCTCCCGGCCTGGGAGCTATTCTCTTCGGAAGGTGATTTTGCAAATAATGTAACCTCATCCATTCTGGGTGGACTTTATCAGATCAGCTTTCGGAATTCTGGGACCCGTCTACTGTCACCGCTGCCTACGTTAACTACCTGTATGACCTTGGTCAAAACACTGGTCCTCTGTACTATGAAATGGGTTGCCCTAGAAATTCTCTGAGGCTGGTTCCTTCCTGCCGAGACCTTCCAGGGTTCTAGGATTCCAGTCGGGTAGGGGAGAGCGTGGAAAAGGACACGCACAGGCACAATTTGAAGGAGGCCCGAGATGGCTCACGTGTACTTAATAATACGGCCCAGAGAAGCTGTTCTCCTAACCTCATTTTAGGCAAAGGGAGAGATTGGCCTGCAGAAACATCGCGAGATTTAACGTATCTGTGAAATCCCATATATTATCTGATCACTAACATGATTTCTGGTACTTTTTCCCTAGGCCTCCACAGAGGGACCAGACCTTGCCCAGAGGCCATGCTCCCTTCCCTCACTAGGTGGCAGCAACACTTAGCTTTGCCCAATAGAAAAAGGGTCCGTTGTCCCTTGTATGACTAGCTCAATCATATAATGTTTGATTGGGGAGCATCCCCACGCCTTTCGTTTCGATTTCTGTTTGTATTTTCCTGAACAGCTAGTAATTGAAAATAATGGGACCGATTTCAGGAGGAAAGCCAGAAAAGAACCAAAGCGGTAACTGAGTAGGACCCTTTAATTTGTACAGGGTGAAACAGCTCTGGCCAAGGTCATACAGGTAGGTGAAGTGGCAGACTAGGAACTAGAACTCCGGTCACTTAAGTCTCAATCCCAATCTCTTCCACGCTCCTTCTTTGGGGAGGTAAATATGCCCAATGGTTTCATTTAGCAACTGTACGCCCTGAGGCAGATTGGTGAACCTGTCTGGACCTGGAAGGAGTTCCTCATCTGTAATAAGGCCGTAATAATAGTATCTACTGCCTAGGATTTTACAAGAATTAGGGACCAGGGGTGCCTGGCTGCCTCAGTTGGTGGAGCGTGTAACTGTTGATCTCAGGGTTGTGAGTTGAAGCCACAAATTGGGTGTAGAGCTTATATAAGGAAGTTTTTTAAAAAGGAATTACAGACCATGTGTGGAAGGGACAGAGAAGCACGTCACACTCAGGGAGATGTATCACAGGCAGGTGTGTCACACACAGGTATGCCTGAAGACATTTGGTTCCACAATTTCCCACAGCGGAGCCTGATACAACACACTATGTACACAGTTTTCCTTCTCCCCACACAGGGCAGTGCATGCATTAAAAAAAAAATTAATGTTTATTTTTGAGTGGGAGAGAGACAGAGCATGAGTGGCGGAGGGGCAGAGAGAGAGGGAGACACAGAATCCGAAGCAGGCTCCAGGCTCCGAGCTGTCAGCACAGAGCCCGACGCGGGGCTCGAACTCACAAACCGCGAGATCATGACCTGAGCCGAAGTCGGACGCTTCACCGACTGGACTGAGCCACCCAGGCGCCCCAGCGCATGCATTTTTTACCATAAAGCAATAAAGCTAGCCTCAGGAAATCAGGAATGGGAGAGGATATTCAAGGCCTCTTTCAAAGCTAACCGTCTCCCAACAGTCTCTGATTCCGGTATGGAGGTGAACTGTGCCTAACTCCAGTCTCTCCCATAGGGAAAGAAGGACGAGGCGGCTGCTGCTTCGGTTATTACCTTCACCTCCATCACTCACCCGCTTCGGTAAGACAACGGTAAGACCTGCGACAGTGGCGCAGGGGCTTGCTCACAAGACGAATCTCTGAGTACCACACCCAATCTAGTTCATCCGACTCCATTTGAAACATGCAGAAGACTATCAGATCCGAGGACATCAACACAGGTAAGCCTCAACTTTCTCCTTCCAGCGCCATTGATTGGGGGTGAGAGCACTGCATTTGTAAATATAGTGAAATTGTTCTTAGGATACACACTATTGAGTCTCTCCAGAGAGCCTAGGGCTGGGCTGGGTCATGTGTGGCCTGTTAGAGTCCTAGAGAGTGACTGGAGCTAAATTAAATCCAAACGATGATAATGCCTGACGTTGATAAAGTGTCTACACGTTTATACAATGTTTTGTCTACTCTTTACAAAGCACTTTGGGATTGTGGTCTCATTTGATCCTGGAAACAACACTGGAGTCAGCGTGGCAGATAAGTTACCATATCATAAATGAGAGTATGAGAGGCAGGACAAGATCAAGCACAAAGATCATTGAAATCAAACACACACGAATTCATATCGCTGTGTGCCTCTGGGCAAGATAAAAATATTTCTTTTTTTTTTAAGATAAAAATATTTCTAAGCCCCAACTTCCTCATCCACAAAATGGGGATGATAACAGTGTCCACTTCAAGGGTTGTTGTGCGGATTAAATGAGATGATGCATGATGCACGGAGGCAAAGGGTCTTGAGTCAAAAATGTCCCTTATCTTTCTTCAATCAGCGACAGTTTGTTGGCGACAGAAATCAGAACAGGCACCCCAAGCCCAGTGGGCCAAATGTTCAAATTCAAGCACGCAGACACATAGATCTACAGTTAGATTTTTCTTTGTGAAATGGCAGGCTTTTCTTCAAAGCCCAAATCGCCTTTTTGTTCATGATGGGAAATTCACAAGTGAATCCCCAGCATTTTATTTGGTGAAGTGCTTGGGACAGTCACACCCCATGTGAGGCTTTGTTAGATTTTAACACAGAAACTGTTCATCCTGTTCTGTATTGTCATGGTCACTTCTGCTCCAAGACACTGAGTAGGAGGAGGAAGTCAGAAAAGGGCCGGGAAAGGACTAACACTGGCAAGGGGTGGGAGAGGAAGTTTCAGGCAAGAGTCCCAAGTTCCTCTTCTGTGCCTCGACAGAACACTTAAACACTTATTTTCCCAATGATATAGCCTCTCATCACTGGGGACACACAAACACAGTCAACTGGTGGTATTTCTCTGGAAAGCAATCTGGTTTGAGAGCTCTTTCTGTGTTTCCTTCCATTTTTGAGAACATATTCCAAGGAAACCACCCCAAAAGGGGCGTGAGGGTGGGAGGGCGGTAAGCTATGGAAGATTTTCCAAGCCCCACTGTTTATAATGGTGACACACTGAAAACAACCCACATGTTCAATAATGGGGCAAAGTATCTAAAAAAGAGGTAGAGTCTACTGACCAGATGGAATGTTCTTTGGGCAGTAAAGGGGTAAGTACTGGGTCTGTGTTAAGTGAAAAAAGGAGATGACAGTGTGGTATAGACACAAATGTTACAACTATGTAAACCTGAAGTATAACATGGACGTGAATATAAAGGAAGGAAAATGTTTAGTGGCTAGAACGTGTTCATTCAGTTGTGTATAGCTCTTGCCACTTTATAGACCTTGTCTGGTTTGATCTTCATGGCAACTAATCATCTTGTCAATTTCCACACACAACAATGCCCCGCCCCGTGCCAGGATTCTCATCCGGATTGTGTTATGATGGCATTTTTTTAAATTACTGTTTTCGAAGTTTATTTTGAGAGAGACAAAGACAGTGCAAGTGGGGGAGGGGCAGAGAGAGAGGAGGGAGAGAGAATCCCAAGCAGGCTCTGCGCTGCCAGCCTCAGGCTGTGAGATCATCGTCTGAGCCGAAACCAAGAGTTGCATGCTTAACCAACTGAGCCAACCAGGTGCCCCCTTTTTTATTACTTTTTAAATGTCTATTTTCTTTTCTTTATTTTTGGGAGAGAGAGAACACATGCGCACATGCAGGGAAGGAGCAGAGCGGAGAGAGAGATTCCCAAGCAGGCTCAAACTCTCAGCCCAGACCCCGTGAACCGTGAGATCATGACCTGAGTGGAAATCAGGAGTCAGATGCTCAACCAACTGAGCCACGCAGGCACCCCGGAAGCTAAGTTTTAAATCTCACCCTCTCAAAATCGAGTGTCTTTGAGCTCTCAAATAAGTCACAGTTTTGAGTTTTTCTCTTTCTGGTGCTTCTGCCACCGGAGAAAAATATAACTGACTTTTCCTATTTTAAAACAATACACAATTCAAAATATTATGTTACTATCATTCATAGTTCCATGAATTTTGGAGACCATACTGAAAGTGCTTCCTTTCTCCCACACCCAGAGAATTGGCAGAGATGACGGGGAGTGGGAAATGTACTGAGAAAGAATTTGGAAGCATGCAGAGATAGTGTAAGTGAAAAATGTTGAAATTCTGTGCTGTGACATCCCCAAGGCTGAAGGGAAACTTGAATCTGCTTTGGTTTCAGTTAGCGTTCAAACAACCTTATGGTGGAGGAACTATGTCCCCTAAGTGCGAGCTGTCCTTCGGGGCTGGGTGGAGTGCAGTGTTGAACCACATGACCTGGGTTAGCCCCAACAGACCTGAGGTTCTTCAAGGCCCTTGTCTTTCTCCTAAGAGAACTGTTCTCTTCAGGGCACCTGGGCGGTTCAGTTGGTTAAGCATCTGACTCTTTTTTTTTTTTTTTTTAATGCGGTACCTATTTTTTTAAGTTTATTTTGAGAGAGAGAGAGAGCACGCTGGGGGTGAGATCAAGCCCCGTGTCAGGCTCTACATTGACAGTGCTGAGCCTGCTTGGGATTCTCTCTCTCCCTCTCTCTTTGCCCCTCCCCCACCCACGCTTTTCCTCTCTCTCAAAATAAATATTAAGAAAAAAAAGAGAGAACATTTTCTTCTTGCAAGATCTAATAAGGCCGTGTCCATTTGCAAGAAATGAGGAGAGTGCGAGGATCCTACTGGCTACAATCTATGTTTGGGCTATAGCTACTCCTGCCTTGTGCCTTCTCTAGGAGGACATGTGCCTGCAGGCAGGGGACAGGGTCTGTGACTGCAAGAGGGAACAGACCCTACCCTGTCCCCTTCTGAAACAGGCCTTCTCCTCCCGTACAGCAGGGGGAAGCAGAGAAGAAAGGAGGGTGGGGAGCAGCGACACAAAGCCTAGTGATTCTGTGAGGCTTCAGTATTCTGGTTTACGAGATTTCAAGTGTATGAATGATTCCTGTGTTCGTCTCCCCCCAAACAAGCCTCTTTGTTAGACAGTTAAGCACAATTATTATTCTTTGCATGAAAACTTGATCTCTTGTCTCTGACTGCAAACCCCTCTTCCAGCATCTGAGCTCCAAAATGCTTATTCTCTTGGTCTCCTCGTCTTTATTATCCTATCACCTTGTGAAACATCTCTAGCCCTCTGGCCACAAACGAAAACTTATATAATGACAGCATTTCTCCCAGCACCAATTTTCTTCAAATGAAGAAAGCGTCGAATTACCTATTCCAATCTGCACCGTGTGCTACATTATCATTGTTAATAGCATTCGGCATTTTAGGGGATGATTCTACTGGCCTCATGGCGTAATTGGCAAGCATAAGTGAGACAGTGTGAAAAAAGCATGTAACTCAGTGTATATGGAGAATGGAACCTGATCCTTTATATCAACAAAACAGGTTTTTTTAATAGGTAGTATTTTCTTTTATTTTTTTAACGTTTATTAATTTTTGAGAGACAGAGTGTAAGTGGAGGAGGGGCAGAGAGAGAGGGAGACACAGAATCCGAAGCAGGCTCCAGGCTCCGAGCTGTCGGCACAGAGCCCGACATGGGGCTCGAACTTGCCGCGAGATCATGACCTGAGCTGAGGCTGGACCCTTAACTGATTGAGCCACCCAGGTTCCCCATCAACAAAACAGTTTTAAGCAACTGTTATTATGCTCATTTTACAGACGAGGAAACTTAGGGTCAGTATCGAATAGCAATTAAGTGGCAGGACTGGGACCCAGGCCACCACACCATAATGGGTAAAGGGGAATGTTTGGGGACTCAACAAGTTAGCCAATCTGTTACTCTCCTAGCCAGTCAGTTACTAAATTTTGAAAGCTTATATAATGACAGCATTTCTCCCAGCACCAATTTTCTTCAAATGTCATTTCCTCCTTCTATAAACAGGCTGCGCACATCCCTGACTCACATTTGAACAAAGTCATTTCACATTTTGAATTTTCTTTCCCCTGCAGTCAGCCCTATGGCAATGCCACAGGCCTGGGGCCAAATGCCAGCTCATAGTGGAGGATGTGTGAATGCCATAGGCGAAGAAAATAGCATGAGACTAACTGACAGTGGTCCCCAAAGTGCAGTCTTACCCAGAGTTTCCCCAGCAGGCTGTGGATTAAGATATAAATGACATATGGAGATGTCAGGCCTGCTGTGGCCCATGTTCCTGTCAAGTGCGCACACTGGGTCATTTTTAATCATGCAAACGCCGCCGAGCAGGCTTCCCAAATATTTCTACAGAACTAAAATTGAAATCAGTGTTTTATTTGTCACACCTTCCTTCTGAAGTCAGACTCATCTGCAGTATCCCACTGTACACACATCCAGAAGGAACCAGAATTTGGCACACACACCCTCCTCCTCCCAGAAAAAAAGAACTGGTTAGTTCCAGGAGACTGAACAGTTCCTCCTGGGTATGTTTCAGTTGAATTAATCATCCCCAGGCATAATAATAAATATCACCACCAACAACACAAACCCGCTACGGAACACCGTGCGGAGTTCTGAGGATAACACGCGTGAAAATTTACCATCCGATAAATAGCAACCGTTTATGCAGCCGGGTGGTAAGAGCTGCTTCTTCCAGGAAGCCTCTCGGGTTACGCTGCTGCTTGGTCACTTCCCCCATTCCCACGCCCACCCCCAGATTCAAATAGCAATTGGGATCTTGCTACTCTTCTTCCCTTGGTGTACGCTGCCACGCACTGTTTTTAGCGGCCCTCACTTGCTCTGGCTCCTCGAACCTCTCTGGAAAGCTCCAGAACTCTGGACTCAGTTTATCCTGAACTTGAATCCTGCCTCTGTGTGGTGGGGAGGAGTAAAGCGGCACGCAGGAACCAAGGCCTTTGCCTGGTTTTGCGCCCACAGAAAAGCATTCCCGGAGGAGGTAATGAAAATTGAGTCAGAGAGGGGCCAACTCGTTGGCCCCCTCGCAAAAATCATGGTTGTTCAACATCTTTTAAGCTTGCCTTTGCCAATGTGGCCGTATCGCAATCTATTTCCCTCCCATCTCCCTTTTCCGTTTCATTGGGAGGATATGGGTCAAATTCCAGCTGGATTACATAATGGTTCCCAGCACCCCATCAGCAACGCTCACTTCTTTTTCTTCCAAAAGACGATTGGGACAGTCTTTCACGTGTGTGCAGAGAAAAGAGCATTAGGTGGGGTTCCAGCTGTGGGAATGTGAGTCAAAATGAGGGACTAAAGTTCGTGGCCTTGACAGTCACTCCTAGCTCTCACCTTCTGTGATTGTCTCAGTAATATCTAGAATCTGAAGAAAAGCAAAACCAAGGGCATGTGTCTTTCACGAGAGCAGAGATCTATCGTCTATTTTCCCACCGGTCTCAGGAATAACCTGTGCTTTTTCTCTTCTCCGCCCATCCACCCCAAGAGTCTTATCTGAAAACACTCCTCCGGGGCCCGGAGGAGCTGGATCTTGGGCCAATCTGACTGTGGGAAGTTTTGCTCTGTGTTGCTGAGTCCTTCACCCTGGCCGCACACAGGGATGAGAACCCATTGGCAAAACTTGCTGAGGCTCTTGGCTGCCCAAGTGTGCATTCCTCTAGACCCACGTGCCCTGGGGAGTGTACACACAGGTCCCCTTGTACTCTGGGGCCCTTTTTTTCTTTCCTGAAAGTACACATTCTCTAAATAGATCTGCCAGTTGGCCCTGAAGGAACAATGGAGTTTATAGTGCAGGCTTTCGACTACAACTGTATCAGCCCATTGACAAACAATTAAGTTTTGCAAGAGGAAATTCTTTTTTTCCTTTAGATTTTTAAAATTTTAATTTTTTTTAACGTTTATTTATTTTTGAGACAGAGAGAGACAGAGCATGAACGGGGGAGGGGCAGAGAGAGAGGGAGACACAGAATCGGAAGCAGGCTCCAGGCTCTGAGCCGTCAGCCCAGAGCCCGACGCGGGGCTCGAACTCACGGACTCACGGACCGTGAGATCGTGACCTGAGCTGAAGTCGGACGCTTAACCGACTGAGCCACCCAGGCGCCCCGTAGATTTTGAAAATTTTAAAGTAATTTCCACACCCAACGTGGGGCTTGAACCCACAACCCTGTGACCTATAGTCACATCCTCTACTGACTGAGCCTGCCAGGCGCCCCAAGTCTCAACGTTTTAAAGACCTAAGAGTTTTCAGAACCGTACGTGGTACCAGATAGAACTTGATGATTCATGAAGTGCACTATATAAATATGGATCAGATGTCGTCCATCTACACAGCCTTCAAACATCTAGACCAACCCCAAAGCAACAACCCATTCCTTCTGCTGCAGAGGCCTCAGTTTACCATATGATAAACTAGAGGCTGAGTGTAGCAGGTAAAGAAAGGGACAGGATCTACCCCAAATCTGACCACAGCTCCCTGGGAAATGTCTCTGCCCCTCCGACTGTCTGTCTGTCTCTCTCCAGGACAGGAGTTTCTTTCGCATTGCACTTCCTGTGTGTGATCTGGAAGTTTCCCCCTCAGATCATCCAACTATCTCCTTTGAAAATGTAGGTGCCTATGTGTGGTGGAGGGAAAGAGAAGGAAAACCAGTCTGTGGTATTTTGTTACAGCAGCCCCAAAAGAAGGAGGGACAGTTCAATGTCTGGTGAGAGCCCACCTTATGGTTCATAGATGGCCATCTTCTCCTTCCAGGCGACACCTTGATGCCTTGGCTTTCAATCCACCCTAGTAGGGTAAAGCAGCTGCCTGCCCTTAGTAACAAAAAAAGTGTGAAGTATCAGGAAGTACTAAACACTAGATCTATATAAGAATTTTCGTATTTATCACCATCAAAGCATATATATGAGATATATGTTATACAACTAATAACACTTATAGAATCAGAAACTGTGGGAATGGGGCCCAGCAATCTGCATTTTAACAAACAATCCCGACTCCTCTTCTCTCCTCATTTTCTCCCATCTGGATTTCACCAAGTTTTAGCTCTATTAGAAATTCCAAAGTGTCTGTAAAGGGCACTTCTTGATATTTTATGCTTTTGGTATCCTCTGAAGCTTCCTTTATATTACACACCTGTATTTCGAATGAGAAGGCCCGGCCCATGTTTGCTCTACTTTATTTAAAGTCAAGAGGGAAAAAATGAGGACATTTTCTTGCCCTTTAACAATAATTTTCAGTCTAGACCTTTTCAACCCCCCAGTGGCCACCCAAAATATTTTCATTTCTTCCTCCTTCGGTACTGCAGAGGCTGGTAGTACTCTCTCTCATTCATTCAACAAACATGCCTTGCAGGATAAACTGCAATAGAGGTGACACTTTTTCCTTGACATTTGCATGTTGAACTCAGTCCTGAGTACTCAGCATTGATTGATTCTGCTCAGCCTTTCTAGAAGAAAGCTGCTTAAGAGGAATCATACTTATCTCCACTGCAAGTCATATATTAAATACGCATTTTCAATGGTTTCTTATTCAACACTTCGAGTCCATTCTATTAAAGGCTTAAGACACAGCTGCAGACACTTGGGGTTGGGCCATATAGTTGTAGGAAGACTTTACCATTATAGAAAGTGCAGCTTGAGAAGGCTCAGTAGCCTGAGTGTGGGGACTGGATCAATGAAAAAAACGGAAGCCACGGGTTAGGAGTTAAGAGTGGACTGGAGATCGCCACCTGGTAAACTGGGAGACACGGTGGAAGGATTATTAGACACACATACGTGGGCTTGAGTCCAGGCCCTGCCACTTCCCAGCTGTGCTAACCATGGACAGGTTAGGCAACCTCCCTGTGCCCGTTGCCTCATCTGTAAAGTGAGGATAAGAATAGAAGCTACCTCATAAAATTGTGGTGAGGCTCCTGTGAAATAATCCATGCAAAGCCTCTTGCACTGCGCCTGCCATTGGGTAGGCACTGGACAAATAGCACCTCTTACTATCTGCCCTAAGTATCCAAGATGTACCTACTACTCCCAGCAGATGGCCACTGCGGCCACCACACCCTTCCCCTCTGAGGTTTGTCCGAATTTCCAGTTTGGAGGGAAATATCCCCCCCCCACCCCCGAAACCAGTGGTGGTGGTCTTTTCTTCCTTTCCTCAAAAGCTCACTGTCCCCACTGTGGTGAGCTCAGGCCAACACGATCAGCCCCCAGACCACCCCAGAAAGCCAGGGAGTCCCTAAAAAGAGAGGGCACAGAGAACAAGGCCACCCTGGTTCTCCAAGCAAAGACGAGGTGGGGAAGGGGTGGGGGGTGGGTGTGAAGGGTTTTAGCATGGGGGGGGGGCTGGCGACTGCTGGGGTAGGAATTCCAGAGCTGGCAAAGCTTTGAGAAATTACCAGAGCCTGAGGTAAGCCTGTAACGTAGGAGGGAAGAAAAGTGCAGATTTGGGGAAAGAAAGGAAAATGTGAGTAGATTTGGCAAGACATGAGTCCAGAATGAAACCTCACTCTTCCCCCTGCATCACAGCCGGGCTGCAGCAGATGGGAGGGAAGAAAGAGTCAGAAATGAGAGGCGAAGGAACTCAAAACCAGATCCCTGCCTCCACCGTGTGCACCATTGGCTGAATCTGACAGGTAGTTCCGGGATGGACAGGAAGAACCAGCTCAGGGCTGTGAAGCTTCAGAGTCACAGTACAGTGCCGTGGTCGTGGCAGTTTTGATGCAAATGTGTTAGACGTGGTGAGTCCACCGAGTGTTTATATGACATGTGAACTCAGTTTTAAAAAAATTTACCGCTTAATAGAAAAAAAAAAAAGGTGACAAATCCGAGACCTATTGTGGCTGTGGTTTCTGAACGTTCTTCCTGCTGGTGTCAGGTCTAAGGGAAAAATATAGCCAAGTGGGAAAAAAAGTGAGCAGGATTCCAGTTCTTTTTTGCTCACTGGGGAACGTATGCTTTCCAAACACAGGAGGAGAGGAGCTGCCTGGGTTCTTTCCCAGATGAGTCTGGGTTGGCTCCAGAGGAATAGACTCATTCTACCCAAGCTGGCAGTCTTTACTTCCAGTATTTTTCGGAGAGATATACAGTTTCGTGGGGGCTTCTCAGGGAGCTGCTTTAGCTGCAAGGAAACCTCCAAGGGGGGGGGGGCCCTGACGTCTCATAATCAGCATAGAATCATTGGAGGGCAGGGCTCCTTCCCTGCCTCTTTCTCCCCAATCTGCCAGGCTCAGAGTGGGTGGCCAAGAAGTTTGAGTGACTTCGCCTTTGGAATTAATGAATGCATGCTAAACTTCACGGTGGTCTATCAAAGAGAGTCCTGAGAAAGAAGGGTTATCTATAGATTAAAAGAGACTTAAAAGGTATAGCCATGCCGTGTGTGAACCTTGTTTGGACTTTTTTTAAATGTTGATTTTTGAGAGAGAGAGAGAGCTCATCACGAGTGAGGGAGGGGCAGAGAGAGAGAGGGAGACAGAGGATCCGAAGCAAGCTCCGTGCTGAGAGTGCAGAGCCCCACGTGGGGCTCAAACTCACGAACCTCACAAACCATGAGAGCGTGACCTGAGCCAATGTCAGATGCTTACCCGACTGAGCCACCCAGGTGCCCCCCCCCCGCCTTGTTTGGATTTTTATTCAAACATAAAAAATAAGACAGTTGAGAAAACTGAACACTGATGAGGTAGCAGATCATTTTATTTGCCCTGCACCATGTTTTTCAAAACTTTGAATGCCGTCATCTAAGAGATTTTACATTAAAATCCAGATTTCCAGGCACGCCTGGATGGCTCAGTCAGTTAGGCATCTGACTCTCATCCCTCTGAGCTCTTGGAACACACTTTAATTACTCACCCAGCTCCCAGCAAACCCTGCCTGCGTTTGATTTTTGGTAAAGCTCCTCCCCCCCACCCTCCACACCTGGGCGGGATTAAGGCCTTTAAAGGCTCTACAATGCTCGAAAGATTAGGGAGGGTTCTTCCCCAGTATGTGATTTCAAATCAAATTTTGTTTTTATTCAAAGTGGTGGTGTTTACAAGACAGCTGAAGACACACATTCTACATTTTAAAAATTCTCCCGTTTTTGTATTTTGAAAAGTTTCACACCCGCAGAAGAATTGAAAGAACAATAAAACAAACATCTATAGGCCCATCTAGAGTCACCAATTTTTAACATTTTGTGATGTTTGCTGTTTTTTTTTTCCTCTGAACTGCTTGACAGGAAGTTTCAGACATTATAATGATTTTTCCCTAAATTCTGCAGCATTTATTTTTTCTGAAAAAGGACATTTTCCTACGTGACCACAATATCGTTCTCACGCCCATGAAACCTGACCTTGATACAATATTATCCAATACACGTTCATATTCAAATGTATCCAGTTGCCCAGTAATGAATGCTCTTTAAAGTTATTTTTTTAAATCTTGTTTCTAATCAAGGACCTTGTTTCACATTGTGTTTCACATTTGCTCTCTGTAGTCTCCTCTGATCTGGAACACTTCCCTGATGTTTGTCTTTAATCTTTCCTGACATTATTAACATTTTGAAGCATCCAGCCCGTTGTTTCGTAGAATATATCCACAGTCTGGATTTATCTGAATGTTTCCTGATGGTTAGATGGGTTTCAATATGTAATAATGGGTTCAACATTTTGAACATTTTTGCAAGAAACTACAAAGGTGGTATTGCATTTTTCTAGATTGTCTGTCTGTGAAGTTCTAGGTAAAGTCCTCAAAGCTGAATTTGTGTGTAACGTGATATCTTGCAGTTTTTGTTTGTATTCTCCTGACTGCTAGAGTTTGAGCATCTTATGTTTATTGATCCCTTGTGATTTTTCTCCTGTGAAAGACCTGCTTATGCCTTTTGCTCACTTTGTGGAGGTTGTCTTTTTCTTATATATTTTTAGATCTTTATGCATTCTTGATGCTAATTTATGAACTATATGTATATCTATAAATCTCCACTCTCATGAAACAGTATCGCTGAAGACTAAGCACATGGAGACTGGTCAGACATTTTGGGTTCAAATTCCAGTTCTGTTAGTAACTGTGACTGTGAATAATTGAATTTCTCTCTGCTTTCCTTTTCTTATCTATGAGATGGGAATGATAATGGTACCTACTTTATCGGGTAGTAGGGGGATTAAATGAATTAATATATGTAATGCAGTTAGAACAGTGCGTGGTACATAGTAAGAGTCAATAAATATTTGCTGTTATTAGCTTCTTCCATTTTATAGCTCCCATGTAATTTTGAGATACAGTGGGCTCATCAAAGTGCACATCTCACAAGTGATCTCCTGACCCCTACCTGTGGCCGCATCACAAACCCCTTCCCTACAACCATATGCCACACCACACTAATCACAGGGGTGACTTGACCTCGTACAGGCAATCACGCAGGAAGTGATGCCTGCCCCTCAATGGTGTACGAGGTGAATTAAGTTTTTTCTTTGTGAATGGGAAAAACATTCCGCAATCATTTTTTCTTTTTTTCTTTTTTTAATTTATTCTCAAGTTAGTTAACATCCAGTGTAGTCTTGGCTTCAGGAGGCGATCTTGAAGGGCCGCCTCCAAAACCTAGAGAGATTAATGTCAGTTAAGTCCTCTCCTTCACTGTAAAGACCCACAAACACCCTAAAGACAATTCATGCAACTTCGAGACCTAACAGGAACCTCTCTCCCAGCCTGTCTCTGGGCCTCTTTCCTCCACTTGGGCCTTTCTTTCTGTAGTGTTTCAAAGATTAGCAAACTGCGGATGCAAGCGCACCAATGAGGCACTCAGTATAATGCTCCCTAAAGGAACGAATGAATGAAGGAATGTTACTGCGTTGCTAGGTAGACTGGATGAAAGTAAAAAAAGAATGTTGGATGGCCCACCCGGCCAATGATTGGCTGGCCCACGCAACAGAGGAGAGGGTTTCTTTAGACAAGTAGGTCGCGGCTCAACAGGTCACGACCACGACGTGGTGCGTGGGGAGCGGCGCGGCAGAGTTTGCGGATCCGAGGTGGGCGCGGCGGCTCTTCTGGCCCCGCCCCGCCTCACCACGCCCCCTGGCGTCGCGGCCAAGGCAGGCGAGACGGCGGCGTCGGAGACTGCGCACTGGGCCCCCAGCGCCGCCAGCGGTTCCCACCTCAGAGGCTCGGAAGATGGCGGAGCGTGCCGGCACCGGTGGCGGCACATCCCTCAGGGGACTGCGCGAACGGATGGGTGAGCGGCCTGGCGGCTCCGGGGGGAGTCCGGGCCCGTGCGGGAGGCGGGCTGCTCGCGGCCCCAAGGACCATTGGAGTGGCGCGCCGGTCGCCAAAAACTTTTCTCTGAGGTGGCCTCGCGCCGTCCGGTCCTCCCCTCACCCGCCCGGGAGTTCCCTAGGACGGGACGCGGAACCGTTGGGGGACGGGGGCGGGGTGAGGAGACGGCCGGCCGGCACCGCTGACGGCCGAAGTCCCGTGGCCAGCGGCCCAACTGCCGCGGCTAACGGTCGAGCCCCGCGGGCGGGGCGCGAGGGAACTAACGGGCGCGGGCGGCGGGGGATGGGGGGAGGCGCGCTGGGACCCCGGACCCCGCGGGCGGTCCCGGGCTCCGCCTGCCGTTGGGGGACGACGGACGCGCCGCGGCCCGGGATGTGCGAGCGCCGGCCGGGACCCCGCGCGCCGGGGCAGCCCTGAGCCGGGAGTTTTCCCTCTGGCCGCGGCGCTCGCGCTCCGATCGCCTCCCACGGTCGCAGTCCTCGCTTCTCTAGAGGTGCTTAATGTCCCGCTCCCTCCCTGTCAGGGTCCGGTGGGGACGGAGCCTTGGGGGGCTGTTGCTTTGAAAGTTGGGAAGAAACTTGCCTCTCTGCTCCTGATTTGCTTGCTGTAGCACATGACTTCGCCAAGATGTCACCTTCCGTGGGACATCTTGCCCGACCCTAGGCTGCAGCGAAGGGAAAATCAGCACTTCAGAGCGCTTTCTCCTAAATCGGTCCCGTCGCCAAAATGTCCCCCCGCCCCCCGCGCCTAAAATCGCTAATTTTCTAAAATTTGGCAGCGCGTTGCTTAGCCCAGGAGGCTGCTTCCGCTAGCTGAGCGAAATGGTATTTCTTGCTTGTGGGAGGTTGCTTGCTGTTCTCAGGCCAGCTTCCTGTTATATGAGCTTGAATAAAACCATCTTAATTGATTTTATTGAAATCCTTAGGGATATTTTCATTTGCATTTGAAAAATTAAATTACCTTCCTTCGGAATACTTTGAATCAACTCCCTAATGCATCAGTAGCAAGTACCCTTTCCTTGGGAAGTCAACCCCTTCTGTCTCTAGCTTATTCTGCTTCACCTAGAGAGTTTGCAGTAAGTTCGGATTGTTTCATTGCTTGTTGACACCTAAGGCTCTCTGCCATTGGTTTATTGCAGTGATTCAGATTAACCAGCATTCTGGATAAACCGCTCCCCCCGCCCCCCAAAAAAAGCATTTTTGGAAAGGATATTGAATGTTGTGAAGTATTTTAAATTTTTGAATGAGACAGTTGCTTGAATTCACAGTATATTTCAAACCAAAAACTAAGCCATGCAAAAAGGACTTAACCCAGAACCGCAGTTGACCTTGCTGCCCATTTCGTATGAGGAATTGAAAATATCACATGTTACATGTTAGAGTTTCACAGGGTACCAGCTTAACTAGATTTGCCCTGATGGATTTCCTGAAAGGGACAAGGAGTCTTTGAAATGTTTTGCTACTTTGTGAAATGAAATGCTACTGTGACAGTTACTTTTTATTCTGTTACCCAAACAACACTGAATAGCACTAAATCTGTTAATCTGGCCAATTTCATTTCCTGCTGGGAACCTGGCTCCCAAAGTTAAAACATTGTACTAAACAAATAACTTCTTCAGGTGCAGGGTAGTAGTGGGTCCAGCACAGGGCCAGCAGCTGTGGGAGTGGTCAGGTATTGATTGGGCTGCTGGAACTGTCTAGTGCTAGACCCCCTAGTGCACTACATCCAGCAGGAGCCCATGATAGGACTTGGTGGCAATTACTTTGTTTTATTCTCTTTTCCAAATAACAGTGAGTAACACTAAATCTGTTAATCTGTAACAATTAGTTTCACAGTATGGTGGTTCTCTGCCACACTCAAAGCCTTTTTTATTAAAAAAAACCTTTCAATCATTTTTTACAATCTACCCCTTTGCTACCTAATAAAAATAGTAGTGTATGTGATCTAATATTTCTAGCGAGTACAGAAGAAAGGATTTGGGGGAAGAAGGATCATGGTGGGGAGGAGCTACAGATTTTATGTTGAATTCTGAGAGTGATATCAAGAGCAGCAACTGTGGCAGACAACTTAGAATTGCCGAATAAGTATTGGGATGAGTATTTTATCATTGGCATCTCATGGGATTAAGCATTTGGAAGATTATTACCATTCTTGAACTAGTTGTCACAGAAAAGTATTCTTCCTTTCTTGCATTTAGTTTGCCTTAGTGACACAGATCCTGTGTGTGTGTTTGGGGGGCAGGCAAAGAGAAGCTGGAACTTTCCACTATATTGAAGTTGGTAATGAGCTAAAACGCTTTATATCCAAAAGAGGCTTCAAAATTTCAATGACAACTTTAAAAAAATCTATTAAATCTAAAGCATTCTTTAACTTTGATATCCTTAGTAGTGGCTATTTTTGGTTCATTGCATTGTGAGGCTTTTACTGGGCTTGATATCCAGGATGATTGAGTTTGTAAGTTTTCCCTTATAGGAGGAGAATGGTTTTCTAACCCCCCCCGCCCCCCCAATTTATAAAAAATGTTTGTTTTCGAGGGACAGGTAAAGAGAGAGGGAGAGAGAGGATCCAAAGCAGGCACCAAGCTGACAGCCAGAGAGCCCTGAGGTGGGACTCAAAACTCACCAATCCTGAGATTGTGAGCTGAGCCCAAGTGGGATGCTTAACCGACTGAGCCACCCGGGTGTCCCAAGAATGGTTTTCTTCTAATGTCTTTCACGAGTTTTTTCTAAATTCAGGCCTTTCTTAGCAAAGCATAATAGTGCTTTCTTTTACAAAAATAGTTAAGTGCTTTATTTTAAAATATTTCCATTGCTTGTTTTCTTTTTTAGTTTTTAAGTTTATTTATTTTTAGAGAGAGAGCGACTGGGGAAGGGGCAGAGAGAGAGGGATAGAGAGACAGTCCCAAGCAGGCTCTGATGGGGGCTCGAACTCATGAACCGTGAGATCATGACCTAGGCCTAAACCAAGAGTCAGATGCTTAATCAACTGAGCCACCCAAGTGCCCCACCATTGCTGTATTTTCTTTTTTTTTTTTTCTTAAAAGTTTTTTAGCATTCATTTTTTTTTTAATTTTTTTTTTAACTTTTTTATTTATTTTTGACAGAGAGAGACAGAGCATGAACGGGGGAGGGGCAGAGAGAGAGGGAGACACAGAATCGGAAACAGGCTCCAGGCTCTGAGCCATCAGCCCAGAGCCCGACGCGGGGCTCGAACTCACGGACCGCGAGATCGTGACCTGGCTGAAGTCGGACGCTTAACCGACTGCGCCACCCAGGCGCCCCAGCATTCATTTTTTTGAGAGACAGAGACAGAGCATGAGCAGGGGGAGGCAGAGAGAGAGACAGAGACACACCATTAAGTAAATGGTGAGGTAATATACATTATTATAGCAATTTTTAGTTAAGTACCATAAATATAGATTAAGGTTCATATTTCAGTTTTAATAAACTCTACACATTTTCTTAATCTCCAGGCAAAAGGTAACTTTTAACTTTAATTTGGGATTCAGAATTAGTACAGGACTTAAACTGCACCTTGCTGTAACCTTAAAATGAATGGTAAGTGAATTTCCTCATTCAACGGAGTTTAGTAAAATACTCTGTTAAGCTCAGACTAAAGCCTTTGTCCCATTGCCTGAACATTTTAAGTGGCTTCTAGAACCTGTCCTTTTGGTAAATGTATTTCTTGCTGGTAAGAATTTGGATATAAAGTTCTAAAAATCAGACGATATTATTTCCACATTGACCTTTATGGTTTAGTTCATTATTCCCACCACAGCTAATTCTGAAGTTACTACTGTTTAATGAGGTCTTTATGTCTGGTAAAATTGTATATTTTGAGAGAAATTGCCCTTATGGTCAGCTAAATTGTGCCAAAATATGGACTTTCTTTGTTATTTCTAAGCAGGAAAGCTGAATGTGCAGAACCAACCGTTGTTTTTTCTCTGCTCACATAGACATGTTCAAATAGGAGGGAGTGTATAGGAGGGTTTAATTAATTTATAGACTATATTTAAGAATTTTTCTTAATGCACTGTACTACTTAAATTCAGAGGATAACTTCTGGTACATAAAATTGCTAGTTGTTGAACTAGGAAGGAAGCTGAGAAGAATCTAATCTTCAAATTTACCTAAATCATGGATTATCTGAGCTGTTAGGTCTCTGGGGTAAAAAAAAAAAAAAAAAAAATCCTTTTTCCCTTTTGAAATAGCACTATGACAGCAATTGTGACATCACTTTCAAGGTTACTCTGTAAAATCATTCCTGGATATCTTTCCTCAGTGGCAAGGAACATCTCAGAGTCCCTTCTTTCTATGAGGGCAATGACAGCCACTCTATTCCTTTAATTATTTTAACTGTCCATCTTCCACTGTTCTATTTTTTCCTGACATGTAGAAAACAATTGTACGCAGTATCGCCGCAGGGACATATTTCCTAGGCTTTTACAAGGGTAGAAGAGAGTTTTCAGTGTTAATCTCCAGATCCTTCCTGAAGATGCCCAGCATTGTGGGGCATTTTAGATATGGCCATACGTGGAATTAAAGGGTTCGGGGTATCCTCTATAGTAATTGGTGTATCATCCTAGAATTTTAGTTTTTCTTACTCTCCTCAAATTGTGCTCCCCTAACCTTGTATTTCACCTTTATTGAAGTTATTTACTACTTTTGGGCCTGTTTTACAAGGCATGTGTAAATTTATCTTTGCCTGACACTTTTCTACCTAGAATAATAGTATCTCAATGGAAATTCCTCCAGTGCTTCTCCACCTTCACTGTGCATTAGAATAGACCTTTTAGCAACTGATAATGCCTGGGCCCCCACCCCAGAGACTGGGGGTGGGGAGAAGCAGTCATTGCTAATACATTGCTTAATGTATTTTTTTTTTTTAATTTTTTTTTTCAACGTTTATTTATTTTTGCGACAGAGAGAGACAGAGCATGAACGGGGGAGGGGCAGAGAGAGAGGGAGACACAGAATCGGAAACAGGCTCCAGGCTCTGAGCCATCAGCCCAGAGCCCGACGCGGGGCTCGAACTCACAGACCGCGAGATCGTGACCTGGCTGAAGTCGGATGCTTAACCGACTGCGCCACCCAGGCGCCCCTTGCTTAATGTATTTAAACAAATTTTTTTAATGTTTATTTACTTTTTGAGGGCAAGAGAGACAGAGCGCACGTTAGCGGGGGAGGGGAAGAAAGAAAGGGAGACACGGAATCTGAAGCAGGCTCCAGGCTCTGCACTATCAGCACAGAGCCTGACATGGGGCTCGAACCCACGAACCCTGAGATCATGACCTGAGCTGAAGTCGAACACTTAACTGACTCAGCCACCCAGGCGCCCCCATTGCTAATGTATTTTTAAAGCAACTTAGGTAACCCTAGTGTTCAGCCACAGTAGAAAAGCCCACATGTAGGTAATTTATAAATTTACTTCTTTAATATTGGCCCAATCTTTGAGGATCTCACTGTTGACACTTCTGCTTGTAAATTCAGATCCATAAATGCCAACTCTTTTCTAAATTCCCAATTTATGGCAAAACAGTTTTTCCAATTCCTTGCCAGCTCACTTTTTCTAGTACTTGCTGTAATGTCTTGCCTGATGCATTTTTGAAAGCTATTAATCATTAGTTCCTACTCATCCACAAGCTTGTGCTGCCACTCCCACTCACAGCTCTCTCCTTATGTCTACTGGTATGCCAGCACATCCACAGTAAACAGCTTTAATTCTTAAACTGTTGTTGAATGTCATAGGTACTCAGTATGTCTGTATTGTTGACCTGGATTAATCTATCATGATTTTGCCTTATAGATGAGATGCTATCCTTTATCATCAAAGACGACGGCCTGTGCTTTGTTTGCCTCCCCCTGTATTAACCGTATTCTTACTATCTAATCCCTTCCCTTTATGTTCCTGTGTTCTAGTTGCGGCTGCTCACGCCATGGCCGAAGAAAGACGGAATCAGGGTGGTTTTAGCTCTGCATCTCAATCCTCAAATATAAAATCATCATTCAAGCCAGGTATAATTTCTAGACTGCTTTGTGATAGATGTCAAAGTGTCATGTCATTAAAATTTGATATCCTATTTAATGTCTTACTTTTTTCTCTCTTTTTTTGTTTTTAGTCATAGATGGATCTGTCCTTAAAAGTGACACAAGGCAGAGATTGGCCAAGGAGCGCCGAGAAGAAAAGAAAAGACAACAAGATGGTATATTTTAGATTTTTAAAAAATAATCAGAATGAGTGAATTTTCTTGTAAGGTTATGTATTTCCAGAGTGGTTTTGCTTACTTTTCCTGATCTGTTTATATCATAGATTACATTTTTCCTAGGATGTATTATATTGGATTCAATGATTATACTAAGTAAGATAAAGAAGGCCCAAGAAAAATATTTGATTAAATTGTTTAATTTTTGAAGTAGTAAATTCTGTTACCTCCAATTTTCTGAAAACTAAAATATGAAAATTTCAACATTTGTAGAAACCAGAGGAATGGGATTTCAATAAAAATGACCCTAAAAAGGAAAATGAAGTTGTTAATAATCCTAACATACACTTCTTAAGTGTAAATTAGAATCTAAAAGAATATCCTTCTTCAATTTAAGGGACTGCTTTTTCAACTGCATTTTTCTCTGATCTTTGAAATCCCCTGACAAAACTTGTGCTCAGCTTCATTCAAATGGATATCATTTGTCTTTGTTTTAATGAGGAGCGGTTTCTTCCTGTAGCTCTTCAGAAGAATATTTTAGAACTGCATAGATGCTCTCCAGGCTTTAGTGATGGGAAATTTGAAGTAGGAAAACATCATGCTGTTCATAATGTGGTACATGACTAAATCCGTGATTGTCCAACTGGCATGCTGAGTGTGGTCTGCATAGATGAGGCCTTTGAAAGCAGTTCCTAAGAGAATGAACGAAAACGTTCTGCCTATATGTTTTCTTTTTATTTCTTATTTTAATGTATATAGCAGGTTAGTCTGGTGGGGCTTAACCTTGGCTCAAAGCAGCAGAAATACCACGTGAAAGAAAATATTTGTTTTTAATTTGGAATCTTAGTTTGGACAGGATATGAGTGGCCATCTAAGCCATCTCAGTTCTCTGGAGTTCAATGAACACCCAGGGCAAATACTTTAGTAGCCATTCTCTTACACTCACATAATCTTTTGTTATTAGCATAGGTTATGTTATTTTTAAGAGAAGGAGATATATTACCTTTTTCTTTCTTGCGTATAATGTGGAAAAGTTAAATATTTGCTTGGCTCTTACACCTTGAAAATGTATTTGGAATATTTCAGCCAACAAAGAAACACAACTGCTTGAAAAAGAAAGGAAGTCCAGGATCCAGTATGAAAAACTGATGGAAGAAAAACAACGAAAGCTGAAAGAACAGAAAGAAAAGGATGAACAGCGGAGAATATCCGCAGAAGAAAAAAGGAAACAAAAATTACAGGAGGAAAGGGTATGTATTTTTGTAGCCTGTTAATCAGATGACACACTGTGTTGCCCAGCACCGGACCACTTTTTTCTTAGCCCTTCTGCCTTTACTGCCCCCTCCCCTGCCAAAGGAACCATCTCCAGTTCTCGCTGCTTCCCTTCAGTGGTAGAGCCTCTTGTCCCTGTCGTGTCAGACCCCTGAGTTTAGAACCACTAGCTGATGTAAAAGAGGAGCCTTGCAGGCCCGGGAAGAGAGCCCTTCCACTCTCCCTGACTGACCCTTCCTTCCACTGAGACTCTGGAATTTGCCCTGATAGGCTCCCCATCGTACTTCTCATGGCGGCTCCTGTGACTGCTTGAGTGCAGGCCAGTCAGAGGGGAGCACACTTCCCATCTGGCCTCCCCTGTCTTTTCTCCTGTGTGCCCCCCCCCTTCCTCATCACGCGTCCCCCGCAGTCCGCTCTTTCCCCTGCCATTCTGTAGTCCTGCTGCTCTCTTTACCTTTCTGGACTCTTGGTGTCTGGCACCCTGTGGGTATGAGTCATTGCCTTAGTAATGCCCTCTATTTCCCCTTCTGTCCCACTTCAGTCAGTTTGTCTTTTATTGTCCGTACTTGGGCATCTGGCTACCTGTCTTGTTCTGCCTGATTCTCTCTGACATCAGATTTTTCTCCTGGAGGGTCACTCCACTGCTTTACTCTGAGGATCCTTGACTTCTTGTGAATCTGGCATGTTCTCTGGGAAACCATTCTTTTTCTTGCTGGCATTCTCTCTTTTTCTTTATTCCAGTGATTCTCAAGTGTCCCTAAATCTTAGTCTGTCTTCTGGTTCTCCATCTGACCTTTTTCTGCCTGAGGTGCCTCACTTTTCTTTCCTCTTTCTTTGTCTTAGCTTTTCTCTCTTTTTCTCTCCCTGTCTTTGGGCTTTCTGCCTATTCTCTCAATATGTGTGTTTTTATCTCCCCCTCTTTTCTTCTGTTGCCCTAATTTAAAGTTTTCTTTCTCTGTCCTTTCTTTTTGGTTCCATTTGTCCCCATGAGGCTTCTTCTCTGTGGTGCTCACTTTCCCTCCTTGTGAAGCACAAGGTTGCTCTCACATGCCTCAGCCCCTGCCCCATCTGTGGACCTTCCTTATTCTGGGACTGTTCCCGTGCCATTTCTTCCCCATCCATGGTCCACTCACTACCACTTCTCTGTCCTCTGAACTGTTTTCTGTTGTTGTTTATGCTCTTTTTTCCATATTCCAGAGTATTTGATGAATTCTCCTTCAGAATTTCTATCACTCTCCATCTTCCTCTGTGAAAGAGCTCCTTGATTTGCTTCTGTGGTAAAGAAAAGGAAGGACAGGGATACATTTGAGCTAAGAGACTGAAAGAAGGTAGAATAGAAAACTGCAGAGTGGGGGAGGGTCCCTGGAGGAGAGAGACTCCCAGGGACTTAGAGAAGAAAAGATCATCTTAGAGAAAGAGGAACCTCAGAGAGATCCCAGAGAAAAGAGAATGTAACATAATGGCACTGCAGAGGGGGAGGGAGCCAGAGCTGTGGCAGGAGGAAGCAGGAGGAAGGACCAGGAGAAAAGGGACAAAAGAGAATCAACCTCACAAAACTAGTTGGGGGGTGGGTGGCGAGGCAGTTCCCGTGAACAGAGCAAGAAGGAACCCTTGGACACTGTGAGCAGCCTGCAGGTAGAAAAAGAGAATAATTCCTTAGAGCGGGGAGAAAACCCAGACTCCATGGTGCTGAGGAGGGGTAAGTGTGGACAGACATAGGAGCCAGGACAGGAGCTTAAGTAGGAGCCACAGATGCAACTGGAACCTGAAAGCACAGAGAGCTAGTGCGTTTGGAAGCAGGGGATAGAATTCTCAACAATCAGTGATGTTTGAATAATACAAGACAGATTATGGTTTTTAGTGTTTATTACACTTTCTGGGTTTCTGGTAATTTGAGGCAATTTTCTGTTAGAAAATACCATTTTAAAATATTGCCACTAGATACATTTCATTTTAAGAATTGCGATTGCTTTTCTCCTCAGGGGATATGGGTGAGTCTGCATTTTCCTAGTATGTTGGTCTTTTCCCTCAGAGAAACGGTGGGGGCATTATAAGAATGATGTTGCTATGAAACGGTTGTTGTCAGGGAATAATACAAAGCCTCCTGGCCCTGCAGTTGATTTGTTTACCTGAGTACAGTCCATGGTTTGTTACAGCACAAAATTATCTGAGAAAGGAAAACCATGCATGGCTGTGGGGTGGTTTTGTCACAGTGTGGTGTTTACATTTGAAAAGCTGTTCTCCTGGGGCGCCTGGGTGGCGCAGTCGGTTGGGCGTCCGACTTCAGCCAGGTCACGATCTCGCGGTCCGGGAGTTCGAGCCCCGCGTCAGGCTCTGGGCTGATGGCTCGGAGCCTGGAGCCTGTTTCTGATTCTGTGTCTCCCTCTCTCTCTGCCCCTCCCCCGTTCATGCTCTGTCTCTCTCTGTCCCAAAAATAAATAAACGTTGAAAAAAAAAAAATTAAAAAAAAAAAAAAAAAAAAGAAAAGCTGTTCTCCTGAGCAGCTCCATTAAAGTTGAGGTCAAGGGGCACCTGGCTGGCTCAGTCATAAGAGCATGAGCTCCACATTGGGTGTAGAGATTACTCAAATAAAGAAAAATAAAGTTGAGGTCCAGACGAACGCCTTGATTATCTTTTTTTAACTTTATTGAGGGATGCCTGGGTGGCTCAGTCAGTTAAGCATCCGACTCTTGATTTTGGCTCAGGTCATGATCTCAAGGTTCGTGAGTTCAAGCACCACATCAGGCTCCGTGCTGACAGTGCGGAGCCTGCTTGGGATCCTCTCCCTCTCTCTCTGCCTCTCCCTTGCTCTCTCTCTCAAAATAAATACACTTAAAAAAAAAACTATTGATTAACACTAGAACTGAAGATCTTAGAAATGTGGGTATTATAGATGACTCTGGCATAGATTTCACTTATATGTATATTAGTTGATTTTTTTTTCTGCCTCATTCTACAAAGAATTTAAGGTTATATATATATTTTAAATGAAGTTTATTTATTTTGAGAGAGCGTGTGTGTATGCACGAGTCGGGGCAGGGGGCCGGTGGGGGGAGAGAATCCTAACCAGGCTCTGGTTTGCCAGCACAGAAGCCAACGTGGGGCTCAGTCCCAGGGACTGTGAGATCATGACCTGAGCCCACATCAAGAGTTGGACGCTTAACCGACTAAGCCACCTAGGTGCCCCTCCCAATATTTTTAACTTTTACCTGATGTCCCCTAAAATTTTGCATGATACAAAAATTTGGTGATGGGATGGTTTTATAATACGTAAAAAATTGTTGGTGTTTGTTTTAAATAGGAGAGATTCAAAGCCGTTGTCTACCGTACACTGGAACGGAGCAACCGTGTTGATCATCGTCAAAAAAGATGGTCGTGGGAAGGCTCTACAACCGTGAACCCTGAGACTAAAAATGGTAATTAATACAGCTGTTAAACTTGAAGTTCATTCAGGTTCATATTTGGATATTGGCTATTGCTACAAGGTGGCTTTACAACAAGATTTTGAACTTTGTATCCCAAATGAAAATACTGCCATGTACTCTTTGGTGTGCACAATAAATTTGTATTGTAAGATTGCAAAAGAAATTTCATTATCGTTTTATCCATTATATCTAAAATCTTACCACTTAAATTTGTTATCTCTGGAAAAATGATTAATAATAAAGCTTTATACAACTTTATCCAATGCATATTTTAAAAGTAAATTGCCCCATTTACTATTGAGGGTACTGTACATTTTCCTAAAAATGGCCATAATTTTAGTTTCATAAAACTTAAATCTCTATCATGTATAAGGAATGACCATGAATATTGTGCACCTAATTAATGCACGTCTATACTCGATAGAACTACATCATGAACTCACTTTGTTTCAGCTAATGATGCTTCTTTTAAATCTGAGTACAGTAAATATTATATCTTTTCTCAGCTAATAAACGTTCTGTATCTACTGAAAAACTTGAACAAGAGATTTCCGGTTTACACAAACAAATGCCTATGTCATCTGCAGGTGTTCAGAATTCTGTTGCCAAGAGTAAGTAGTTATTTCACGTGTTCCACAGAATTTTAAACCAATGAAATCAATTCTTTATGTATTTTTTTACAGTACTACTTATCCTTTAGACTGTAGAACATTTAAATTTATTTCAGAAGAGCACCACCTTGTTTTACAGTAGATATCGATGGTCATTACAGTTTTGGATTTTCATCAGTATTAATCCTTATTTCATGATTTACATATGAATTGTCAGATGGCTTTGTTGGTCTCAGGTAGCCCAAACTACAACATATTTTGACTAAAAGACATTGCCGGTAAGTGGCACAATAATTTGTTATAAAAGTAATTCATATTCTGCTAAACCAGTAAATGAAATTGTTTTTCCTAGAGAGTAGCTAAACTAGTTATTCATTTTCCATTAAGTTTCACGAATATCACCTCGTGTGAGGACAATGTTAGCATATATACTCCAACAGACAGGTTGATCTGCTTCACATATATTTGTTACGTATGACAACCTTGTAAACTTGACAGGCAAGTATAATTACCTTCCTGGTTTTATAATTAATACCCCAGGAAATTCAGTGCTTTTCACTCTATCATGCTTGTTTATGGTTTATATTTTGGTCTTTTGATAGATGGATCATGATGTTGAAATTGTACATTTCAATAATAAGCTCATGTTTTCCTCCAAAGCAAATAAAGTGATACCCATGTTTAAGGGGAGAAGCATTGCTAAGCTCCACTTTACAACTCTTCGCAGTGCTAAGGTGGTGTTCTTTAAAAGAAAACAAAGTTGTCTAGTATGACTACTTCAAATAGCTTTTGCTTCTCGTGTTTTTCTTTTAAAAAAATCTTACCTGAGTGTGTGTCAGTGACCATTTCTGGCTTGTTGCACATGGTGCTCCTCACTGATAATTGAAATGGATTAGGCAGCCATACCCATCAATCAAAAAAAAATCCTTTCCAGTGACAGAAACAGAAGTGACTTTGGCAGGAAAAAAACATGGCAAACATATTACATCTTCCCACTTTTGTGCCTTATGAATTTAAAAAATGCATAATTATGGTTTGAATTCAAAAATCTTTCTTTTGTTTTATTAGATACCTTGACCTATTTTTGAGCAATGCTATAAAATTCCAGTACAGCAAAAAGATTCTGGATCTCATTAAAGTATAATTAATTGTAGCAGTAGTTAACCTAGTGGAAAAGATTTCCATTTTTATCCAGATATTACAGTTTTAAAATGTTGAAAAGGATTTTTGTTTTGTTCATACTTACATTATGTTATTTATACTTTTAGGACTCCTAATTTCTATCCATGAGCTTGAGACGTCTTTTGTTGTTTGTCAGTCTGTGGTTATCATATTTTCTCTCATAATGGTCTAACAAAAGTTGATCCACTTAACACCCTAACTCTTGATAGGCTTTCCCAGAGCACTTGTGTGTAGCCTGGGTTCATTCGTAGATTAACGTGGGAAGGTTTTCTCTAGTACCTTCCTCGTCATATACTAAATTTATTATTCCTTAGTTCAATCATTGCAGTGTCATATACTTTCATTTTAATATATCTTAATTGTTTCACAAGCATTGACTCTGTTTTACTATCTAATTGCTCTGAGGAGTTAGCAAATATTTCTTCCACAGGCACGTATGCCATTTTTTTTAAATTTTTTTTTTTAACATTTAATTATTTTTGAGACAGAGAGAGAGCATGAACGGGGGAGGGTCAGAGAGAGAGGGAGACACAGAATCTGAAACAGGCTCCAGGCTCTGAGCAGTCAGCACAGAGCCCGACATGGGGCTCGAACTCACGGACCGTGAGATCATGACCTGAGCCGAAGTCGGACGCTCAACCGACTGAGCCACCCAGGCGTCCCACGTATGCCATTTTTAATATGTGCAAACACTAGTATGCTTTCATTAATAGGTTTATTTGATGTATCAATGAGACTTGTAATGAGGAGGAACAGGTGATGACTTTCAAGGTAATAATTAGTTAAATCACACTGAAGGAGCAATTCCAAGTAACTTTTTAGATGATTACTAGTTTTTAATACAAGAAGGTGTGTGTAGAAGATACTTTTGTGAAATAACTTACTTAAAGGTACAGTATATTGCACACTCTGAGATGATGAACATTGTGATTAATGATGCCAGGGAAAATAAACCCAGTATTGGCGGTGGCTTACCTTTATAAAAATCTCTTCAGATTGGAATGAAATCTGTTTGATCCAGAGAGATGAACATTTCAAACTCAAATTAAGTTCATACTGTAATAACCTGTAATGTTTTAAATAGCCCTGTTTTAAAGCTTGGCTGACTCAAATTGTCTGTTTTTCTTCTGCCACTTGCTGACTCAGTAACTGTTCACACTATCTTGTCATTTCTTGCGATATGATGGTAAAGGATATGTGATTTAATCACACGATTGAATCGATTATACCTCTGGATCGTGCTGTTCAGTTACATTATCAGTTCACGGATTTTCAAATGATGCTACGTTGTCAATATGTACAGGTCCCCGATTTAGTTTACAGGTTCCCAAAAGAGAAGTTATTCTTAAAATTTTTTAAATGTTTATTTCTGAGAGAGAGACAGAGCACCAACAGGGGAGGGGCAGAGAGAGAGGGAGACCCAGAATCCGAAGCAGGCTCCAGGCTCTGAGCTGTCAGCACAGAGCCCCATGTGGGGCTTGAACCCACAAACCGTGAGATCATGACCTGAGCCAAAACCAAGAGTCAGATGGTTAACTGACTGAGCCACCCAGGAAACCCAAGAAGTTATTCTTTAAACAGACATTCCTCAGTATTCTGAGCCAGAACATTTCAAGTGAAAATGGAAAAGTGTCTACACAAAGCATGTTTTTCATTAGGTTGCTAAAATCGCGACATCTATGCCAAATGTTAACGATCATTTTTAAAAAGTTTAAAGCCATAATCATTATAACTACAGTATACATTACTTTAGTAACAGATGTCATGGATTGTGTCTAAAATTTAAAATGAATGTTTCTAATTTGGGAATATTGATCTTGTCAGGTAGTATTAGACATTTTCCTCTTAATTTTTACTGTTTTTTTTTCTAAATACTTTTATTTCAGATAACTTAGAGTAAATTAGTTTTAAGGTTGGGGATGTAGAATCTCTACATAAGATTTGAAATTTAAATAAATTCTTATAAGCAAGAGTAAAGAAGATAAAAAATGTTTGAAAAGAGGAGTTGACTCCTAAAATAACACAGTTAAATAATTTATAAAAAATAATTTTCCTTTGCCCTTGATCTCCAGAAACAACAGAAAAGAGAAGTTCGTCTTTGAATAGAAGATCTAACAAACTGCAGTCACCTATGGAAACAGAAAAAGTAGAAGAAAAACCAGGTGGTTAGTTATTTTGTTTTTAATTTTTTTTTAATATTTATTTCTGAGAGAGAGAGAGAGAGAGAGAGAGACAGAGCACGAGGAGGGAAGGGGCAGAGACAGAGAGACAGAATTCGAAGCAGGCTCCAGGCTCTGAGCTGTCAGCACAGAGCCCCGACGTGAGGCTTGAACTCACCAACCACGAGATCATGACCTGAGCGGAAGTCAGACACTTAACCGACTGAGCCACCCAGGTGCTCCCAAGTACCAGTCTTAAATAGTGGCTTAAAAGAGATCTGTTTATGTCAACATTTCGTTGCTTGAGAAGTTGTTCCTAAAACTGGAAGCCAAAATATCCCTTAACATTTGGCTGAAGCCAAGAGTCTGTCTTTAAATGAAATATGTAATTCTGCCATCATTTGAGCAGGAGGTCTGTAATGAAGCTGAGAGACTAGATCGCAGAGTGTTGGTGTAGGTATAGATTTGTGTCGGAGGACGTGATGCTCTTCAAATACTTCATGAGTTTGCGTTTAGAAGTTCTAAGTATTGGCCATAATTTGAACTTAAAAGCTTTGTTCTGTTGCTTCATGGCATTACTCACATCTAACCTTTGTACATGTTTGAACTGCTGATTATTATACAAAAAAATTCATACTTATTACTGAAGTACTTCTTTATTTAAAGTTTCTTTCTAATACCTTTCCTCTCCTTTTCTCTGTCAAACACAATTGTTGCTTTTTGTTTCTACCAAACCATTCACTTACAGAATGCTCTCCAGTTTGTTGATTAGGGTCAAATCCCGTTATAACAAATGCCGTTGTCACAGGGATATTTATGAACATAAAAATTTATTGGAGCAAGATATTTAGAAATGCACTTTTAACAGAAGAATTCAGTCAGTCCCTTGGAGCTTTTGGCAATGAATCTGACCAGAGTAGGATTGTCAGTGGCAGATATGTGTAGGAATCCATGTCAAAGGCGTTTTGCGTGATAGACATATGCGAGCTCCTCTGCAGAGACTCCATATGTTGGCTAGGACTCTGTTAAGTATGCTACCTAGATTTCTTCACTGGGGTTATTATGTATCCTGGGGGCCTTTGGTTCCTTACTCAGTGCTCTCTTCCCCAGCAAGGCAGTCTCTGGTGGCAGTGTTCATTCCCGTTCTGGATGTGTTGCTCTCGTTGCCTCTACTTCCAGGCTGGGCAAGTTCTCATTTGCAGCAGTTCACATTGCTCTTTGTTGCTTTGCATTTATTTGTGAGACCTCAACTATGTCTGTTCTCCTCATTCAGCTCGTCACCAGCATACCAGTCTTCGGGAGAATAATTTAATCAGCCGCCTGCTGGTCCCAACAAAAGCTTCAATAGCCAGGAGCAAAAGTGCTGCTTCATTGTTGGTCCCTGGAAAAGAAACCCCAGGTAATAGGCATAGGGCAGAAAGCCTGAAAGTGTTAGTATTTGCACTTAAAAAGCAGGTTGTATCATTTAATTGGTTGCAGTAAGGCATAAACATAATTTGAATCAGTGGTTTCCAAATGACTGATTTTACCCAACAGTTTTATATTGCATGTTTATTTTATGCCTTCTAGCCTGGTAGATTAGTTATCTGGGTAATGGGTAATTTATAGGATGAGATAGGTAATTATGGTGGTTGTTACACTTTTACATGATTTTTTAAAAGAATTTTTAAAGTAATCTTTACACCCAACATAGGGGGCTCGAACTTAGAACCCCGAGGTCGAGGGTGGCATGCTCTTCCAACTGAGCCAGCCAGGCACCCCTAAGTTTTTAAAAGCTCTATGGGTTTTTCAACCTGTGCTTAAATGTGTCACAGCACTGTAAGAAGTACTGGATGTTAAAAGTATCTGGAAACTTACAATATAGAGGGAGAAAGTTTTCTACCTCACCCAACTTTTTTTCCTAAAATATGGAAGAGTAACACTGATCTGCTCTTTAGCTTTTAATTAAGGACATAAAGATTGTTAGTAAAGTAAGAACAGTCTTCAGGCTTAGGTGGATTTTCTCACTTGCAGGTCACATAAAGTGTCAGACATGCCTGTGGAGGGTAAAATGCACTGTTCCCATCATTCTTTTCTTTCTTTTTTCCTCCACTTTTTTTCCCCAGAATTTACCCCAGCACCTTTGTTTTTTTCTTCTTTGTTATTCATATGATTAGTAAAATAAATCAGAATGCTGTCACAGACTTTCTGGTAGTGCAGCTTTAGTTCTTTTGGTTCCAATTTCTGAATTTGTTTATGCCTCATTATAGGATGTCAGATTATTTTCTGCCACTCTCCCTCCAGTCTACTGTAAGATATTTCTTTTATTGCTTTTATTTTTGTTTAATATTTTACTTCCATTGAAAATGCAGTATCTTATCTTAAATTTCTATAGCTAATAGAAATCTAGTTATTACATTTAACATATTTTCTTAGTGCAAACTGTCAATGTTAAATCATGTGACTGTTTAGGTACATACAATGTGTAAATATAATACTTTTTCCACCAAAATGAGGGCCTAAAAACATTTAACTTAGTCACATTTTTTATTCATGAGTCGTCAGTCTTTGGTAATTTGTTCTATTTTGGTTATTTGATGAGATCATGTAAAAGTTTACAGAGGAAGTGACAGATTTACCAAGTCTTAAGAAAGCTATCACCAAATACTTTTTAAAAAACAGTTACTTTTCGGGGTGCGGGCGCCTGGGCAGCTCAGTTGGTTGAAGCATCTGACTCTTGATTTCAGCTCAGGTCATCATCTCACGGTTTGTAATTTTGAGCCCCGCTTGGGATTCTCTCTCTTTCCCTCTCTCTGCCCCTTCCCTGCTCATGCTCTCTCTCTCTCTCTCTCTCTCTCTCAAAATAAATAAAACTAAAAAATTTAAAAACAATACTTACTTTATTATACAAGCAATGCGTAGTGTAGAGAAAATTTTAAATATAATTTACTATTATCCCAATAGCCCACTCATGACTGAATATTTGTTTATATATTTTCTTCACAAGATAGGGTTATAATCTGCTTTTGTTTAATCTGGATATATATCCTTTTCTGTGTCCAGAAATTGTATATTAATACTCTGAATGACTGTCAGTATTATCTAAATTTCCTGTTGAATATTCGGATTATAGTTCTCATTGTTTCAATATTATCAATAGTGCTATAATAAGTAACCCTATTGCATACATTTTCATATCTGATTTTTTTTCTTAAGGATAGACCTAGAAATGAAATTGTGGCAACAAAGACTATGAACTTTGTAATGGCTTTTGATACATTATTGCCCCAATCCCCCCTACCAGGAACATGTGCAAATCCACGACCTCACCAGTAGTGTGGGGCTGCCTCTTTCCCAACGTTGCTATTACCACTTTCCACCTTCTTTGCTGGTACCGAGTATTACCATTTTTATCCATTTATTAGGCAGAAAATATTTAGATTGTGAAATCTGGAAGAGACCTTGAAAATCCAGCCCGTTCTGATTAATGTGTTATTATAGTTTTTATTATGGGTGAGAAAATGCTCTTTTTATATTATATTCCAAAATAGCCATATATAGAATTCCTTGCATAATCACTTGTAATCGTAAGATCCCTGGCCCTGGTTAAGTTGTTTTAGATTACTTTTAAAAAGTGTTGAACATCTTGTAATGTTTTATGAAAATCACTCAACCGTAGTATGATTAAATGAGAAATGGCAGGGAGCCTGGGTGGCTCAGTCAGTTAAGCATCCTACTCTTGATTTCGGTTCAGGTCGTGATCTCACGGTTCGTGGGTTCCAGCATCGTGTCTGACTCCACGCTAACAGCATGGAGCCTGCTTGGGTTTCTCTCTCTCTGGCCCTCCCTTGCTCACGCGCATGCTCTCACTCTTGCTTTCGCTCTCAAACTTAAAAAAAAAAAAAGATAAATAGCTTATTGCAAACATCAACTTGGGAGACGCGTCCTCTTCATCTATAGTAGACTGTTGCTTTCACGACGCCTCTTGATGGTGGCACTTCTGAAGTACCAACTTTGTGATACTTTTGTCCTGTGTCTGTGATCCATTTCACTAAATGCTTCTGTGTTGGGTGTAATCCCTGCAGTTTCCTAATAAACACGGTCTCTTTTCTCTCTTCCTGTTCTTCTACTGTTAACAAGGTGTGTTTCTGCCTTGTCGTCAGGTTGCTAAGTGTAGAGAATTTCATTCTGTCCTCATTCACCCACAGGCAACCGCTATCCTGTACTACAGTATGTGGCCACGCCCCTGCGTGGCCATAGCAGTGATGAATTGAAGAATACCATAGTGCTTCGCAAGTCAGCAATGGCTGTGCCTCCCCAGGAGAAAGTGGGAGCACTCCCCAAGGCGAAGGTGGAAGCGCCCCCCAAGGCGAGCACGAGTATGGAAGTGGCCTCCAATGTGAATGTGGGAGCGATCCCCAAGGTGAGTGTGGAAGTGGACCCCGAGGCGAACATGGAGGCGGCCCCCGAGGTGAATGAAGCAACCCCCCAGGCAAGCATGGAAGGGTCCCCTGAAGGGAGTGTGGAAGCATCAGTTCAAGCAGGTGCGGAAGCACTCCCTGATAGCGTGGAAACATCCCCGGAAGTGAGCGTGGACATGTCCCTCGAGGTGAGCGTGGACCCATCCCCCGAGGTGAGCATGGACTCGTCTCTTGAGATGAGCACGGATGCATCCCCTGATGGGAGCATGCAAGTGTCATCTGAAGCAAGCGTGGAGGCATCTACCAAGGCTGGTATGGCAGCGTCCCCCAAGGCTAGTGTGGAAACGCTCCCCGAAGAGAGTGTGGAAGCATCCCCCGAGGCCTTCCTGGAGGTGAGCGTGGAAACATCTTCCAAGGTGAAAGTGAGAGATTTTCCACAGGTTTATTAAGTGCCTTTTATTGCCCAATTTTCTGTTAAAATCTGTGTATTTAGTTGTGTAGGTCATGATAGGTCAAGTTTCACAACACAAGCAAGTTCTTAGATAGTATTCTGCAATAAAATCAGTTATATAGGATAAGCCACTTTAATGATTTAAAAGGATGATACTCATTGTACCAGTTTCCCCTCAAAGCTGGAATATTAGTTTTTAGTAGAAAGGAGGAAGTATAACTGTTACAGGAACTATTTCTTTTTTTTTTTTTTTAATTTTTTTTAACGTTTATTCATTTTTGAGACAGAGAGAGACAGAGCATGAATGGGGGAGGGTCAGAGAGAGGGAGACACAGAATCTGAAACAGGCTCCAGGCTCTGAGCTGTCAGCACAGAGCCCGACGCGGGGCTCGAACTCACTGACCGCGAGCTCATGACCTGAGCTGAAGTCGGCCGCTTAACCCACTGAGCCACCCAGGTGCCCCTACAGGAACTATTTCTAAACTGAAGAGAAGTTCAAAAAGAAATATTACAAACCTTTAATTAGGATTTAGAAATAGAATCAGGTTTTGAGGGGAAAGATTTGTTTTTAATTATTTCTGTGAACTTCTTGAAATTCATAATCTGAATTGTTAGTCTAGAAGAACATATCTGTGTCTAATTCTCATGCTTGAAAAGCTCCTTTTAAGGAGCTAAAATTGTATTATATGTTCAGGGTATGTTGGTCTTAAAAAGGCAAGCCAGCTGCAGAAAGGTAAATGCTGATCTCTTAATCTGACTGTATTGGCTCTGTTCAGAAACCAGAAATGGACAAACAGCCCTCCAACCCTGGTACAAAGAAGCGCCCATCGTCACACATACCATGTTATAAATGGCCATCTTCTCCTGCAAGTGGGTGGCGCCCACCCTCTCCCATCAGTGTTAAGTAAGTAGCTTAATTGCAACTGTTCCTGATAGGTGTTTTACCAGGATAAATGTCACATCAGTGTTTCATAAAGGAAATAATGGTAGTATGCATTGTAAATAGGAAAAAATCTTCAAAAATGGACTGACTTCTGTTAGAAAATATCTCCTAGTACCAAGACATTATATTTTATGAAATGGCACATTATAAACTAATGTGTTTACTTTATTTGTACACATATCTACTACAAAACCGTATCCAACTTCCCCCACTAATGGTTACTTTTTCTCAGCAGGCAAATGCAGAAGAATCGCCCCCCGTCCCCATCACCTGTCAGGTCAAAACAGTCACAACCTTCCCTTTGTTACAAAGTAATTCCTGTTCAGCGTAACCTACTTGTGCAAAATGTGTTAGGCACTCTTGGAAAGAAAAGAGAAGCAGTTCCTAAAACCACTAGCAGCTCTGAAGCTGTGAGCCAAAAGCAGACGGTCTGTGAAGGTAAGTTCCTTCACTGAGAAGTTTATTTTGGCAACACGGGAAGTCTTAAGGTAGTTAGAAATGGTCACCTTTGTTTTATTCCCCAATTCTGAGAACTTTAGGGTGTAAGCTTTCTTTTGATGAAGAGAATTTAGCCAGTCATTGGCACACTGCTTACTTTTCCTTGCCAGAGCTTCTTCCCCCCACCCCCTTGTTGCGGAAAATCCATTTTTGGAACTAATGTTAAAAGTACTGATTAGATGAGTGCATTGCTGTAGGTGATCCCTAGGGGTCCCTTCCAGCTTTGATAGTGGATGGTTCTGTGAATGGCCCTAAGGTATTGTCCATCTTTGGGGAGAGCACATCTGGCCATATGTGGCTGAGTGGATTTCCATCAGGAGCTGAAGGTCCGTTTCCACACATACACCATAATGTGTCTGAGCAGTATGTGGGTTCCTAAAAGTCCCATATTGGCATTTTGCCTGTGACATGTTCTTAATGTCCATAGACATTACTTTATTTTATTTTATTTTACTTTGTTTTTTTGCCATTATTTAATTTTAAGTACACTAGTAAATTTTGTTTTTTGAAGGAATTCCACAGTGATTTCTTTATGACAGGAATAATAATTTTATTGCAAATTATTCATTCCTGATGTCTTAAGATCCTCATTTTCATATGTTATTTACTTATTTATTTTTAAAGTGATTTATTTTGAGAGAGTGAGAGCGCTTGGGAGGGGCAGAAAGAGAAGGAGAGAGAGAGAATCCCAATGTGGGGATTCGAGAGAAGCCCCGATGTGGGGCTTGAACTCATGAACCACGAGATCTTGACCTGAGCTGAAATCAAGAGTCAGATGCTTAACTGACTGATCCATCCAGGCACACCCCAATATGTGATTTATTTAAAATAGTCATCACATGGGGCACCTGGGTGGCTCAGTTGGTTGAGCGTCCAGCTTCGGCTCAGGTCATGATCTCACAGTTTGTGGGTTCGAGCCCCGCGTCGGGCTCTGTGCTGACAGCTCGGAGCCTGCTTCTGATTCTGTGTCTCCCCCTCTCTCTGCTCCTCCCCCGCTCATGCTCTGTCTCTCTCTCTCTCCTTCAAAAATAAATAAAAACATTAAAAGAAATTAAAAAAAAATAGTCATCACATGGACTGAAACATTACAGCATGCCCCCATGTGGTCACCTTATTTTACTGATAGTCTTGGTTTCTTTGGTTATGTAGTTAGCCACTTTATGACCAATCAAATATAATAACTCACTATTACCAACATTCATTTAAACAGTAGTTATTTAGTGAAAATTATGCACAAATTTCAAAATGTATGCTGGGTATGTTCTTGTCTAGTCAAGTATTTGTATACTTCATATAGACTGGGCATAAGTTTGTCTTCCTCTGTGTTCAGTGCGTCTTAATCTTTTTTCCCATAGGGTCATTTTAGGTCACTCTCAAAACAGCTAAACCAAAGTGGGAGTACATTATTTTGGAGCAAGGGGATGTTAAAAAGAAACAGACTGCTACTTCTGTTATTGGGAACGGGATTGAGGTTTTGAACAAAATCTGTTCTTTTGATCACTTACTTACAGATTGCATGTTATTGATAAAATCTGGACCATGTATATATTGAGTTTTTAATATTGTTGGTTGTCTCGCACCTCTTTATTGGGCTTAGAGGTATGAAGTTCCCTAAGCTAACTGTTTTGCATGTTGTGTTGATTTCAACTAGAGCCTAGTAGTAAAAGCACACCAGGGACTATGAATGCTGAGGAGGCAACAAAAATTTTGGCAGAGAAACGGCGCCTTGCTCGTGAACAAAGAGAAAAAGAAGAAAGACTACAAAAGGAAACAGAGGAAAGGTAGGTACCCTCAGGTTAAATGTATTATAAATAATATGAAAAATCAACGAGTAACTGACTTTTTCTTTACTGTGAATCAGAAGTGACTCCTTGCCTTCAGAACAAATGTGGGAAGCCTGTCTAGCAGAGAGGATGCTGGTGTGTAGGTAAATGGTATAGTTGTCCTTAGTATCTGTGCATCATGTGTCATTAAGTTGTACTGTAAAGATGCTTGAGACCAGAACTTGTGTCGGGGTCCCATATCTCGGCAGGAACATCTGGGTGATCATGCCAGACTGTTTCGGTTGGCATTCATTGGAGTCCACCCCTTTGTTTCAAAACTCTTTTGTAACTTTAGAATTTGTAAGCCTGGAAAGTATACTTCCTCATGTTTTGCTAGAGGGGCTTTCCAGTGACCTTTGTGACGCCTGAATCTCCTCAGTCATTGCTGGAAGGCTTTCCTGTGAGCAGCAAACCTCATGTACAGTTGTGTTCATTCTGATTCCATCTCAAGGTTTCTTTACCCTCAGTCTTAGAGCGCAAGAGGGGGAAGGGCAGAGGGAGGGAGGGAGGGAGAGAGAGAGGGAGAGAGGGAGAGAATCTTAGGCAGGCTCCATACTCAGCGTGGAGCCTGATGTGGGGCTCGATCCTGTGACCCTGGGATCATGACCTGAGCCAAAAGCAAGAGTCAGATGCTCAACCAACTGAGCCACCCAGGCACCCCAACCCTCACTCTTGAAGCTCACTTGATTTAGGGCTCTGGGATATAAACCTACCTACTGCCTGCGAAGAATAACTACAGTCCTGAGTTGTTTTTTAAGTGGTAAGTATTTGAAATGCAGTCACATGCTTTCAGTGTACTTTAAATGAGTTTGGAAGAAAGGAGAAGGGGATGTTGTAAATAGCAAAAACTGTTAACTGGAAGGCCATCATTCATCACTTCATGTAAACAGCTAATTTAACGTTTTAAAACCCCTGCGTACCCGTCATTGTGGATGGGGCTTTCCCCTGGGCACCACCAGACCCTCCTTTAAATTACATATGTGTAAATAAGGCCTTTTGGAGGGTCCCATGTGTCTAAAATAGTTAAGGAATGTTTTTCTTTCTCTCATTTTAGAATGCAGAGTGGCCCATTATTTGATAGAAATCTTTCTACTCCCAAGAGCTGGTTTCCCACATTTAAAAAGGGTGAAATTGGGCAAATTTTGTACAGTAACAACACAGAAAATGTAAGTTGTGTTCCTATACACAAGCAGTTCCACTATAAAAGTGCACGTCCAGGGTCACCTGGCTGACTCGGTGGAGCATGTGACTCTTAATTTCAGGGTCATTTTAAGCCCCGCGTTGGGTACAGAGGTGACTGAAAAGCATGTACTCCTGCAACCTCTGTGTGGTAGAGACCGAGACAAATACTAAGAATTGTTTAAATATTGTGTCATTAGGAAGGTGAAGGAAATGGCAGAGAAAGGAGTTGACACCCAAGGAGAAGAGTTCTCAAAACTCGAAGATGGACAAAGACGCGATGAAATGAAGAAAGGATGTACAGATCCGGAAGACCAGAAAGTGCTGCTACAGGTTTGCTGTATCCACTCTATCGGCGGGTGACCAGGTTCTAAAATTCAGTGGAAGCCCGAGGCAGCCTTTGTCCAAGAAAAGGGAGGACCAGATGCAGGCTTCTCTGGTTGCATTTTTCCAGCACAGTCTAGCCATTGCTTGGTGCTGCTGCAGGTCATTCTCAGCCACCCTTGGCACAATCCTAGAAGATTCTCCAAGTGCAACTGAAGCAGAAAGCAGCAAATTATAGATTAGTAGTGTTTTATTTTGTCTACATAAACAACATTGCAGCTTGGCTTCAGAAAATCAAATTGCTCACAGATTAAATGTCCTAAGTGAGTTTTTCTGACCCTGCATTCTGTGGCAACACTCACAGCCGCACTCCAGACACACTTCCAGCACAGATGATAAAAAGTACGAATACCCCTAAAAGTTCAAAGCCCTCCATGGGGCGCCTGTGTGGCCCAGTGGGTTAAATGTCCAACTCTTGATTTCAGCTCAGGTCCTGATCTCACGGTTCATGGGATTGAGCCTCGTGTCAGTCTCTACACTGACAGTGAGGAGCCTGCTTGGGATTTTCTCACTCCCTGGCTCTCTGCCCCTCCCCCACTCAAGTGCATGCTCTCTCTCAAAATAAACTTTAACAAAATTTAGAAAAGAATAAAGTCCTCCAATTTTCCAATAATGTCTCACCCATGCAAATTCAAATCACTAGGTAAATAAATCCACAAACTGAGCTCAGACTGTACTCAGTTTGAATTATTAACATAGTCCACTTTATATTCCATTTTTAGCCTATCCCTTAGTAAAATCAGGTATATGTTACATAAATGATTGTGTGCGTTCGCATTCCTCTAGAACTACCTTTAAGGATCCTTTCGGTGCTTTTGAAAGGTGTAAGACTTTTCAGCTCCTGTTGCTGTGTTCATGGATAGCTACATACTTTCAAACTATAGCGGCCTGGTAACCACTAATGATAACCCTGGGTCCTGGAGGGGACTGACATGGCTTCTAAATCCTCAAGATAATAGCCTAGTTTTGTGCATTTTAGCTAATGCTTTGAAAATTGGTAATTCATGAATGTTGTGCATATAGGTACTGTCAGTCAAAAGGTTACATTCTTTTATGCCAGATAACATTTTACTATTTAACTTTTTCAACTGATGTTCTTGGTTATCACTCATATATTGAGATCAAAATGGTATTTTTATACAAATTTTCTAGAAGGGGGACACCAAAATAAAAGCTGATGAGGAGGCTGACAAACGCAAGAAGGAGCACGAGAGAATTATGTTACAGAATTTGCAGGAGAGATTAGAAAGAAAAAAGGTACTCTTTCTGTTTTGGGAGTTTGGTTCTTTTTGGAAAAATGTTGGGCACATGATATCAAAACGTGTTCTTCAAAAATCACAAATAAGTGGTACGCTAGCCTCTGGTGGTTTTCCCACTAGAACTCTCTAATCCAAGGATCTCACCCTTCCTGCATAGAATGGTCTTCTCTTACCATACCTCTCCATCATGGACCACTGGTGACCATTACAGTGACACCTCCATATTCACTGACCTCTGGAAACGGAGTTCGTTTGAATAGAATCACTCCAGTCGTTGGGAGGGGTTGATGGAAGTTAGTGTCTTCTAAACTAGGCTGGAAATTGCAGCAGCTTGAGCAAAGGAAACAGAAGGGTGCAGGCTTCTCTGAAAGGCCAACACACAGGCTGTTTGTAAGGTAGGGCCTCCCTTTGTGCAACTTAATTGGCTCGTCTGGGAGCAGAGAAGGCCCCGGCCCAGGCTGCAAGGCCTCTGTTGAGAGATGGAGGTCGCCCTGAGGAGGCCAGAGAGCTACAGTTCTCCTCACCTTCAGGGAAGGAAGTGTGCACCAGGGAGAAATTTCCCTCCTGGGTGTGCGCTCTTTCCAGCAAGAAAGTTCTGATAGTGTCGCATCAGTGGGGTGCAGTCTTTTCATTAATATCTGCTTCACTCGTGGTCTATTCAGACTAAAGTACATTAAAAAGTCCTCACTGGTTTGCAGCAATACATGCTTAGTTTAAGTAATGGGTGTCTAAGTCTATGAACTTCGGAGTGAGAAGTCATTGGATCTGTGTGTTAGGATAGCTAGTACCCACTCAAGACATTTTCTGGACCGACTGAAACTGGGATTGGAAGGATTCTGGTGGCCGCCGTAGGGTCTCTTGTCTGCTAAGTCTGTGGCTTGGGAGCAGTCAACTGACACTGTCCACTTATGGGAAACAGAAGTAATCAACTTCTTCAGGACCACTGTTTTGTTTTTAATCTGTTTTCGTGTTTGAATTTTTATTTTCCTTTAGAGAATTGAGGAAATTATGAAGCGGACAAGAAAGACATATTCAAATACCTCACAGGTAGTCTATGCGTTCCTGCCAGCGGTGCCTAAGAATTCCTGTTGCTTCACCTTCTTGCCGACTTTTTCATTCTTGCCAGTCTGGTGGTAATTAAAGTATCACACTCGCATGTCTCTGATTAAATATTAAAGAGGTTGAGCATGTTCTCCTATCTTTAGCTGTCATGTTTTTTCTTGTGTGAGATGCTTATTCAGGTCTCTGCCCAAAACTTTTGGGTTGATTTGTCTTTTTCTCACTTGTAGTTCTTAAAATGTGGATGCCACTACTTTCTTGCTTATATGGACTGCATATATCTTCTCCCAGTTTATTTGTGGCGTGTCTTAATGCTGTCTTCTATTGGATAGAAGTTCTTAATTTGCACACTATTGAATCTATTAATATTTTTTGATGATTAATGGAGTCGAGTGCCTTTTCATCTGCTTTTTGGCCATTTGAAGATCTGCTTTGATGAAGCGCCTTATCAAGTCCCTTGCCCATGTTTCTGTTTGGCGGCTGGCCTCTTTCTTACTGATGTGTAGGAGTTTTTACCTGCTCGAGTTATGAGCCCTGTCAATGTGTAGGTATTGCTGTAGTTCGCCTCGTACTCTCAGAATGCCTCGTGCTGAACAGAAGTTCATTTTAGTGAGCTCAGATTCAGTGGTTTTTTTTTTCATTTATGGTAATTTTTTTCATTTATGGTATGCTTTTTGGGGGTCTATCTCTATACCCCAGCATCCTGTCTTTTGATGCATCTAAGACCCCTTTCCTCCAGAGTCTGTGCCCTTTACCCTTTGTGCAACAAGATTGATATTTTGGTTGTTTACAGTTCCCCAGCATGGTCATCCATATCCTGAAAATTCAGAATAGAAATGTCATTTCTGGAAAGTGCAGGGAGTCACCATCTGAAAGATCATTTAGCCCACTGGCTCAAGCAGCAGCCAAGAACTTTTTTTAGCTATTTATCAATCGTCCCTTCCTTGGCTTAGTTAGGGCTCGGAGCACACAGAGAGGCCACATGCCAGCCCAAAGCATTGTTCCTTGGCTCCCACCCTTGAGTGTCTTTCCCTAACTGAAAGACACAACTAGGGCCACAACTAGGGCCACTCTTTGGGGCCAAAGAGTTTAGATTTTTTATCTCTTAATTAAAATTAGGCAGCAGTCCGGCATGAAATCTGTTTTCTTTGAAATAACCAAGTGAGGATAATCGAAGATTAGATGTAACCATGACTTTTTTTCTCATCGTAGGCTGCAGAAACATTCGGTGACAACACATATGAGGAGGACGAAGCAGATGATGAGGACGAGTCAGAAAGCGACGATGACTCCTTCGATGACCTACATCCATCAGGTTTGCTTGCCTTTTGAGTTCTGTTCGTCACCATTTAAGAGTTAACTGCCTGGGTTCATCCAGAGGCTCCTCTGCTTCTGAGCTGTGTGGCTTTGGGCAACTTACTGAACCTCTCTGTACTCAGTCTTCCTACCTGAAAAAGGGGAAGTGAATGTTCTCTTCCTAGCGTAGCACGAGACTGCAATGGGATAATCCATGTAGTGCTAAGAGCACCTGACACGTAGGAAACTCTCAATAAAGGCTGCTACAGCAGCGACTGTTCTTGTTTTGCAGGTTGTGCCATTACAGTGTAGGTGGTAGCTCGTAACTGAATGTGAGGGTTACGAGCATGTCACAGCTCAGGGCCTCACATGGCATCCATGACTGATGACAGGTGGAATGCCACTTTCCACCTCACTGAGAAAAATAGGATTCCTGTCGTGATCTGAGTGTTCTCTGAAATGTATGGCAGATTCCCTTCTGAGTAGGAACCACTTTATGGCAGCAGTACTAGGAACTTGAGAGAACACTGTTGTCCACGTTTTACCCCACAAGTGGATATGAACACACAAGTCAGGCGTTCTGGGTACCAGGGATACAGACAGGAGGAGGTGCGGCCCCAGGAGAGCCTGTGGGGAGACAGACGTAGGAGCAGACGGTGACCCTGCCACAAGCTGGCCAGCCCGAATACGGTGAGCAGTAGGAGCAGGGCCAGGTGTAGGGTCAGCTCGGGGCGCTGAGGAAAGCTGAAGGTAGAGGGAGCCCTGGCATCAAGGCTAAAAGAACAGGCGGGGTTGGCGAGGTGGGCAGTCAGGAGGAGGGGTAAGAAGCATGCTGCCTGCTGCCCTCTGCCCTCTGGCCTGTCTTGCCCGGCAGAGGAAAGAGGGCAAGTTCCTGAGAGGTGGCCCCTTTGTGGTTTGAGGCCAGAGTGGGCCTGTGTGCCGGGTGGCGGCTTACGCCCCAGAATACTGCTGCATGGCTCTTCCTCCTGCCTTTATGTGGCCGGCCGTACTCCGGCCCGGCAGGATCATGGCCTTTGCCTCTTGTTGTCTGCATTGTTGAAACTCCAGTTTTAATCTTCTTCCTTTCTTTTTCCAAGCCTTTATAAATGGCATGGATTCATCCACAAAATTCAAAACACATTTTAAAAACATGAAGAAGAACACTCCCAAGCTGGTGTTTTTAGACGCCACTTCTGGCCAAGTCCATAGAGAGACAAAAACATTTTTTAATGGCGACATGAAAACCTTCAGACAAAAAAGTGCGAAAAACCCTTTGACTCAGGCGAAGGGTACCAGGTGAGTCCAGTGAGCCTATCAGAATACACTCGGTGGGAGTCCTACATGAGATTAGTGACTGAGGTCTTAGTTTGTACCAAGCACGGTGTCAAGCACTTCCAGAAACAAAGTAATCCCCACAGCAGCCTTGCTAGGCAGGGGTTATCATCTTCACTTTTACAGATGAGGAAACTGAGGCACGGAGAGATTACAGGTCTTAGTTGCCCAACATCCCACTGTTAAAGGGCAGAGCCCACATTCAAACTAGATACATCTGACTCTAAGCTGTGCTTTTGTGCACACTGGTTAGCATTTTCTCCTAAAATCAGGGAAGGGGGGGCACTGAGTGACTGCTGCATACCAGGCATCTTTTGCTGCTTATTTTAATTCTCATTGTGACTCTGAGTTCAGTATTGATGTCATTTTACATATGGGGAAACTGAGGGTCAGAAGTTTGGTTGGAAGAGTGGGAACAGATTCTTGGAAGGGAAGGCTCCCTGGGGATTCCCTAAAGAGACACTGAACCTTCAGGGCCCGTGGGAACACGATGGGCTGAGAGGTGCAGTGTCGGGCCAGCATGAGCGCTGGAGCTAGGAGAGCCACGTTCGTCCTCACTGCACTGCATGGTTGTGTCTCAGGTCAGAGTGAAGTAGGGATGGGGCTTCTGCATCCCTGCACACGCAGCTGCTCTTAGCCCTGCTTAGTGTTTGCTGAACCCTAGGACTTTGCAGGACACAATTTGGAAACCAGTGTGGTCTGTGATTTCCAGGGTCCCTTCCAGCCTTCCTATTCTAGGATTCTGAAGGTTAAGTTACTTCCAAGGCATTTCTTAGAAGTTAATTAAAGGATAAAGCTGCTTTCAGGACACAGCCTTGGTTCTGGGACAGTCAGGATTCTAACCCAAACCTCTCTTTCCAGACCATCCAGCAAAAGAATGAGCAGCCGAGCAACAAAAACCAGAAAGGCAAGTGAAACCAGCAACACCGTGGGACCTAACAAAAGTGTACATCCAGAGGCACAGGAGTGGATCTGTGACAAGATTGTTGACATCAGAGATGAGGCAGAGTCACTCATGTCCAGTATCCCTCCTGATAGCCGAAAATACCACCTGAAAGGTTCCATCACATTCCATCAAAGTCCCCAGATGCCTTTAGATGATGAGAAAAACAAATGTGTACCTCCTCTATTGGGTAAGGCCTCATCCTGTCTTCACACTGTTTGAAAGGCAGTTGGCCGTGAACCCTCCTGCTTTGGCTTTTCCAGGGCTTTCTTGGCACCTTGTAACTTCGGAGGTGCGACGGGAGACCGTGGTGGATCCAAACACTAGGTTGATCTCAAAGAGCTTCCATTAAGTTGCTTTTGAGAGATGGGGCGCCTGGGTGCCTCAGTCGGTTAAGCATCGGACTTCGGCTTAGGTCATGATCTCACGGTGTGTGGGTTCGAGCCCCGTGTCGGGTTCTGCACTGATAGTGTAGAGCCTGCTTGGGATCCTCTCTCCCACTCTCTTTCTCTCTGCCCCTACCCCACTTGCACTTTTTCTCTCTCTCAAAATAAATAAATACACTTAAAAACTTAAAACGTTGGTTTTGAGAGGGTAGATAACTTGATTTTAGTTTTTATGCCCCGAATTTCCTATCAGACATATAAAATAGGTTCTTTTCAGCCCCCAGTCCACAAGCTGCTTTACAGCATACAGGTAACCATTTAGGGCAGAGGTTAGTGAGGCCTTTGGAATTAGTCTCTCTCTCACCCTGAATTTCCAAAACCAAAAGGCCTTTGCTTTTCTTTCCTCAAGAAGCTGTCTTTGAAATTGAGAGGCAGCTTGGGCCTATTTGGGAGTTGGAGTCATGGGGAGTATTTAGTACAAGGGCACCAGTGTGTCAGCAACTTGGATTGGGGAGGGGGTTGCCAAGGGTCCCGGGGCCCACCCCGAAGGGAGGCTGAGGCCCAGTGGCTGTGCAACCAGCATCTTCTCTACTAATCTTTCTTTTCTTTTTCCCTCTGGTCAGACATGTAAACCTCGTGCAGCCCAGAGGAGGATTCATCCTCCGCTCTGGATTTCAATTGCTAGGCCCATCTCCCCACATTTCTCTGCCTCTGACTTGAACCTGGCCAAGAAAATGACTATCCAAGAAGGAGAAAAACATCAGTCACCTTAACACGTGTCTCAAAAGATGCGCATACCACCTTGATTCTTGCCCACAGCAAGGGTTTTGAGTAAAGACCTGTTTTTGTTTGTCTGTAGAAACCTCCGCTGTCTTGTTCTTGTTTTCCAGCCGGTATGTGTGAGTGTATACACCAAGGGTGCCTTTTTATCAAGTGGTAACTCTTGAGTTTCTAAACCAAGGAGTAATTTTCTCTCTTAAAATAATGCTTATTCTGTTTAACAGTTACATTACTTTAACAATTCAAAGCTGACATTTGATCTCATAGACGACTTGATGGGGGGTGCGAGGAACTCAGGATTGCTCACAAGAGCTTTGCTAGATTGTTTATAATGAACGGGAGGTTGCAAAATATAGTTATAAGTTCCATGTTACCGTTATGTATGTTTTTAGCTCTGCCATCACCGGAGCGCACAGGTCCCGGCACTCCCAAATGCCAGGGGTCCTAGAAAGTGTCGTCTTGGGACAGTTCAGCACCTTTTGTGCTTATCATCAGTCTTACCTTTTGAAGTGCACAGGGGGGTTTATTTCCAAAAACGTGCACTGTTTTTATTGTGCCTGCAGCACTATGTGGCTGTTGTGTGGTGGGGCACGTGTCATCCCCCCAGTGGATTTTGGCGCGCCATCTTTTTCTCCTCGTGCTCTCCAGTCCTGCCTTCGGTCTGCGCTCAGCCTTGGCACGTGGAGCCGGACTTGCTCGGCCTTCTCTAACCACTGGCTGCAAGTGAGTACAAGAGCAGGGCCATTCTTTTCTTTGGTCGCCGTGATAGGCGCGCATGCGCGTGCGCACACACACACGTACACATTTGCACACACGTTTGCATGCATGTGCGCACACACGCACACTGGGATAGCTTCCTGAAATCCATCAAATTCTGCTTAAACCAGCAACTAAAACTTGAATGCACAATAGTTGTCCTACTGCTGATGAGTTTTGTAGTGAATCACAAAGTTTCAAGCAGGCCCATGTTCCTTTCTAGCCACCGGTCTTGGATTAGTTAAAGGAAAGAATTATTCTTTCCGATTCCTTAGTTCTTTGCCATTCAGTGTACTGTACCAGTGTTACAGATAGAGCCTGGTGCCTTAGATTTGAAAACTATTTTTATACACTAGCTCTTTCATGAAGAAGGCAGAGACAATCATCCTAACAAATGAGTTTCTGGTATTTTTCTGCACAAATGTCACATGTTGGAACACTCCGTTATTCTTCTGTTCATATGTGTGCTCTGTGAAATAAACTTTGCAAATAAAACAAGTCTTCTTTTCACTATAATAACAAAAAAATATTGTTGCGTGGTGTAAAGGTGACCCCAATTGTTAACCAAGCTTTGAACACGGGCAAGAGGCAGTTCAATAAAAGGTAAGCAAATCCTCTGATGCTCCCTTTCAGCCACTTGGTGACTTGGTAGAGCTCCACTCCTGGGACATTAGATGTGAATTTTCAAATTCTGCACCTATTTCCAGGGCTCGTTACTCTGGCCAGTGGTGGCTCTTTCTTCTACTTGAGGCCAGTAGTTATCAACCATCTGTTTACTGTGGTGAAATTCACAACATGTCCCAGTCTGGTGGCATTTAGTGCATGCACGGTGTTGTGCAACCACCACCTGTACCTGGTTCTAGAACGTTTATCTCCTCCTCAGAAAACCTGTACCCTTTAAACATTCACTCCCCACCCCTCTCCCCCAGCCCCTTCAGGGGCATCGCTTTTGGTGCCTGCCATGGCGGGGAACACTTGACATCTTTGAGTGAGTGCACGCGCGGGCAGTGATTGTGCTTCTGTACACATCTGTTCGTGACCTTGCTGTTCCTGTACACAGCTAAAACGGATGTTCGGATCTGCCTGTAAGTGCTTAGTCTTCAATCTTGAAACGCGTTCTGGTCTGTTAGGTTTTTTGATCGGGCGAGGTCCTTGTTTACAGTCTGTGGGGTCTGGCGCTTAGGAGATGGTGGCAGCCACCCCCACTTCCCGTTCCGTATTGTTGGGCTCCACATCGGAGCTGTTGAAGCAGGATGTCGTGTGGTGTGCACACAACCCGAAACGTGGCCAAAGCTCCCTGTCTACAGCTCCGAGGTGGTGGCCGCCGGCATAGCCTTACCCCCTTGCCGTGGGCTGGTGCCCGGGCCTGTTAGGGGACAGGGTTGCTTCAAGTTTCCTTTCCTCTCTGGGTAGTCTCTTGGCATCTCTCCCCCTGACAGGTCCCTAACTTCTGCCAGCGGGTTCTACGTATGAGCATGTCTCCTACGCCTGTGTCATCTTGCACAGGTACGAAGCCTTCGAACAGCTCTGACCCCTGGCAGCCACCGCGGTGCAGTATGGGATGCTGCAGAGGGTGGCAGATGGACTCGAAGTCCTGCGTCTTAGCTGAGGTGGCCGTGAGCTTGCTGTGTGGCTTCGCGTGCATTTTCACGTGAATTTGTGCTGCGGTCTCCGAGTGCCCTTTTAGTCCTGTGGAATCACGCCTCGGGGCAAGAGGCAGAGGATCAGGAGGCGAGGCAGGAACGGCAGCAGGAGCCAGTGCCAAGAAGCAGAAGCCTGGAGGCAGGCCGGCCGCCACATTTCATCAGGGGTCTGTGCCCTGTGGCCCGCTGGGTGCCCCGGGCCCCGCAGGCCTGGCTCGTTGAAGCAGGCCCTGGAGAGGCCACCTTGCCGCTGGTCTCCCTCTCCACCGATCCAGTTCCAGGGTTCCTGGATGGGTACGTCCAAGGGTTCCCCCAGTCTCGTAATAACTGCAGTTACGTTTACACGTGCCATGATGCCAGGTACTTTATTAGGCATCTTTTTAAAACCCTGTGAAGGTGGGTATCCATTTTTACCTAGGGGGACACAGACTTGTGGAGATTGGTACTTGTTCAATGTCGTACAACTAGGAAGAGGCAGAGCTGATGCCCAAATTCAAGGCTGATTGTAGAGGCGACACCTCATCCCGCTTCGCGAGTGGGAAGGGTCTTGTGGTTCATATGGTAGGTAATATGCCGTTTGGGGCCGGAGATGAAAATAATTGCTAACGTTATTTGAGTGCTTTGACCAGGTGTCCATCGCCCTATTAGGCATTTGTATTATTACCGTATAATCTGCGTGTGATTCTGGAGGGTAGGAATTTGGTCTCATTTTACAGGCAAGGAAACGAACTGAGTGAGGTTAGGTGAATTTGCCTGTGGTCTCAGTGGCATAGAAAATGGCAGAGCAGCTGGGATTTGAACCCAGGCGGTCTGCTCCAGAACCCACCCTGTTGACCACAAGTAGGTGCGTTCTGGAGATGCTGATCCCCCTGGTTATGAGGGAGAAGAGCATTTTCTGATTAAAAGTTGTCAACTAGGAATCTCCCCTCCTTCCTCCTGAGTCTTAATGGGTCAGTCTTCAAATGAAATACCGAGCAGAAACCGGACAGTTTCCTCACTGTGATGCATCAGACGCTGCCCCTACCCTGGGGGGCTCACCATTTCTATGGCAACGTCCGGTCATAAGTGATAGGCTGGAGATTTGTCACTCAGCCGTGTGACCTCAGGTAGACCTCTTAACTTCTCTGAACGTCTCTCATCTGGAAAATGGGGACGATAGTGCCAGTGTTGACTGTGAGGATTAGCTATCTGGGGCGGGGAGTGCTGGCGTAGGGAAGGCAAAGCCAAGTTGGCCAGGGTGGAGGCTGGAGTTCTTGTGCTGGTGGCTGCAGCTAGCGGTGTGGCTTTTTTTTTTTTTTTTTACACGGCAGAGCTCGGCCCTGGTGTGGGCTGGGGTTTTGCAGGCCGAATGGGATAGGAAGGCCAAAGGGTGACAGGATGGAGGGCAAGCACAGAATCTGGGGTGGCAGGGGAAGAGGAGAGCAGCCACGGTGCCCAAAGGCCCACAGTCCGCTGGGGTGGAGGGCACTGGAAGTGTGCTGTGGTCTCTCCCCGAGGAGGAGTCCTGAGTGGAGTCCCCTCTCCATCCCAGGCTCGTCCCCTCTGGGCCCTGTCCCTTGCCGCAATCTCAGTGACCCAGCCTGCTTCCGGGGGGTGGTGTGTCAGTTCCCCACCCCACCCCTGCTCCCTCGGGCCCCAACCACTCTCTTCGTGGTTTTAACTGCCGATTTCTCTAGGGAAACAGACACAGGGGACTATCGCCTGTTCACAAAAACGCCCGTGGTTTCCTGCTGACGGGTTTGGGTTCCCTGCTAACAAGGTCTGGGTAGCTCCACAGGGGTCCCGCCCTTTGCTTTTATTACTGAGGCCCCGATGCCCTCTCCCCGCTGGCTCAGCCATGGCCACAAGGGGGAGCGGGTTTCTCCCGCGGGCCCAAGGGTGGAGGGAACAGGGGTTGACAGTGTTCCACGTGGATCCGTGCTCCAGAGGGCACACGGAGAGGGGGGCCAACAGAACGGGGGCTGTGAGCAGCCCAACAGCCCTTCGGCTGTCGTTCTCTTCTCACCCCACCTGCTCCTGGCCCAAGAAAACAGGGCCCTTTTTGAGGGATGTGAACATCTGGGAAATGCTGCTTCTGGGTCAGCGTGGGGCGTGGTGGTTTTTGACCGGACCCGAGTGCCGCTGCGGGCTTCAGTCTGCTTCTAAATTCCTCTGTTCTGTGCGACTGCTCCGAACAGAGTACGCGCTCGAAGGAAAGCGGTCGTCGAGGGTCTGAGAGCAATGGTGTCCCCTTACAGCAACTCCATGGGCAGAATTAAAAGACGAGGCGTTATTTATTTATATGCTGCTTTATTTCTGTAAGGATACACTGAAACTTTAGGATAACAGCTAATGACAAAATGGAGAAATGAGGCATTGGCTTGTCTAACCACTCCTACGAGAATGTTAATATGCACTGTCATTACATGTTTACTTTTGATACTGTCTCATTATACTATGTAATAGAACAACGTTGATAAGAATACGGTAAGTTAGGTGAGCCTGCATCTCAGGTAAGCACTGTGTGGAAATCCGCTTGTGCCTGTGAGGGTGGCAGCCGCTCCCCCAGAGATCCAGCTGAGCTCTTGAGGGACAGTCCTAAAAATCACAAGAAAACGGACTTGGCGGGCCTCCTGAGCACACCAAGAGCGGACAACTACTATGCTACAAGGGACTCCACTCTAGCCGCTGTTTGGAAATGTCCTATCCGTGTCGATGACAGTCCCGGCGCCTGCTCAGCTACCCCCCGCTAGAGTGTCATGATTACTTCGGCAGGATGAATTTCAAAACCGCAGGAACGTCTGAGGGGGGCTAAAATATCGACATGCAAGTCTCCAAACCCATAAACTACGTTACTATGAATTAAAACGAGAGTATTAAAAAAGAGAAAGAAAAAGGGCAGCTGGGTTAGTTTTGTTAAGCCTCCAGAAGTAGTCGCCGTGACGATGTTCCTGTGAAACAGGCTCGTTTTCTCAGGTCTGCCTACACTTTCCAAATCACCTGCACGTTCCCCGCTTGAAAGTGGGAACGTTCAGAAAACACGCCACACGGGGAAATCGGAAGTTAGTACGGGGGAAAGGTCAGTTTAGAGTTACAGCCAAGTTCAAATGTTAACCTTCTGGAAATCCGTATTAGTCGAGTGAGAGCACAAAAGAACAGCAGGAAGATTTCGAGGAGGAGGTTCAACCATGCAATTTGTTAAGTTCGCTCTCTGCTCACAGACAGGTGAGCAGCCGAGTTGGAGCAGCCGCCGCAACTCTTGCGTGTCCTGAGGACACGGTGGGTCCCAGCTGAGCCACGAGACGCATCTCAGCGGGGGCTTTATGTGTTACGCTTCTCGCTCACGTCACTAAGCAGCTAAATGGTGAGCACGTTTCTGCTCTATGATAAACATGCAGAAGAGTCAACCTATCTACGTGTTTGTGTTTTCACCGCAGCTGCGGAGAAGTGGCCGCGCCGCGACATCCTAGTGTGACCACTGCGTGCCCGTATCTGAGTAATACTGTAAAATGGGAGCAAAGACAGAGGAAGCAACTTTAGAGGTGAGAGGCCGCTCTGGCCCTCTGGGTGGTGCAGGGCAGAGGGCGAGGACACAAGAACAAGACTCGATTCCATTTTACAGGACAGGAGCCCCCGTCGCTTTACAGCTTTTTGGCACAGTCGGGGCAATACACTTGCTCCTGGTGGAAAACAAAGCGCTTGTTGGCCAGATTCATGGAGCATTTTTTGCAGTGGAAGCAGTAGTCGTGCCAGGATTGTCCTTCATAGGCCACCACACTGGAGCCTTTACCAAACCCTGGGGAAACGACAAAAGAAAACAAAGGAGGCCGCTGAGTGGGCACAGGCGGGAGGCCGAGCGCCGCCTTGCCCGTTCACGGAGCCGACAAGCACGCGGGGGCAGCGTCTGCCCGGCCCCCGGCCGCCCTCCGCCGCGCACCGACCCCCGCGTCGCCGCCACCCTGCTACGGCTCGCGAGGACCTGAGGAGATGCCAGAGCTCAGCCGCGAACCCACATTCCCATGCCACCGCTATCGCCCTGTGACACGCACCGACCTCCCAGCATAACCAGTTTCTTTGATTTAGGGCCATGGCATCAAAGTGGCCACCAGGAGGCAAACTTGGGCTGTTCGCGGGGTGTGCACTTACCGGGCCTCGAGGAGCTGCTAAGCTTCGATTTTTTCTATAAAGAACCACCACCCACGAGGGACAAGTCCTCTCTCCACCCGGATGCCTGCCCCGGAGGTTGGCGCTGGGAAACAGGGTGAGAGGCAAGCGTTTCCCGTGGCACACTGGGGGCTTCCTAGCTTTAGAGACTGGGTGGCTCACTCTTGACACAGTCCTTTTCCCTGAGGATGGCAAAAGTCTTCTCAAATGTACATTTCAAGGCTCCCCGGGGAGATGGGAAAATTGGAGGCGGGGAAAGGGCCCGGGGCACGTGGATCGCGGCCGCGTGAGGAGGAATGAAGTGATCAGCTCTGCTTCTGATCGCCAAACAGCTGCCCGCAGCCACCTCTGAGCTAGCCTGCCGCTAGGGGCGCTCTAATCCCCGCCTGCCGCTCGCAGCCTCCCCCCCTCCCCCCTCCCCCCCCAACTCCCGCCGGCCTGATCCGCCCCCCTTTCCTCTCCCTTCCCCGCCGGACTCCCCCCACCCCCCCACCCCGCTCCCACCGCCACACGCGGTGCCTGCCTGCCCGTGGCCATGGCCGTGGGTCTCAGGCTCGTGAACTCCGGCAGCGTCGTTAGTCAGCAGTAGTCAGGAGGTGTTCTGTATTGCAAAGGCTAAGCTGGCCTGGGGGAGAATCCAAACTATTCGGGGGGGGGGGCCTTCGGGACCACAATGGCAGGGGGACAGGACATTCTGCGGGGCCTTTGTGGATGAAACCGACGGCGTAGGAAAATGAGAGATGGTTACCATGCGCAAGACCTAGCCTGGCAGACTTAGCAAGGACTCTTTAGCCTACCAGTGATGGGGTTCTTGCATCCAGCACACTTCTTGGCCACAAAGTTCTTGTAGCAATCCACGCAGTAATACTGGTCCTCCACAGCGGTGAAACGCTGCCCAGCCAGCTTCTTAGAGCAGGTAACACACACAAAGCACTCGGCATGCCAGGGCTGATCCTGGTAAGTGATTCCTCCAGATGTGATGGCCTAGACCAGGGAGTGTAGCACCGGATTCAGATTCAACAACCATTTTGTTGAATGCCTACTGCGTGCCAGGCACTGTGCTGGGCGCTCTGGTAGACAGTATCTCATTTGATCGCCACCACGGCCATGGGAGGCAGGTGCGATTATTACCCCCGAGCTACAGACGAAGACACCGAGGCTCAGAGAAGGCGGGCCCCTGCGTGGGGTGACACGGCAATTAGGGGGTGGAGGCGGGCCCTCTAGAGCCGGGGCCACCGCCGCGCCTCCCCAGGGCGCTCGCGGACAGCCCGACTCGGCCCCGGGCGCCGCTTTCTACCGCCACAGCGTCCCCGTCTGCAACACGGGAATAATAATTCCCACGTCGCAGGGCCGTCGTGACGATGGAATGGGATAGTGTGTGTGCAAGTGCTCTGCCAACTGTCAAACACTTCCAGAAACGAGTCAACGCGGAGCTCCCTCGACAGCGTACCTTGTTGCACTTCACGCAGTGCTTGGCGAATTTGGTCTCGTGGCAGGTCACGCAGTAGAAGTCCTCCCCTTTGGGGAAGAAGCTTCCGGTCCCGATCACTTGCTTGCAGTTGCTGCAGGTGAAGCAGTCTTTGTGCCACACGGTCTTCTTGTACTCCACGTTCTGATCTCCTGCGGGGAAAGCCATCCACAGCCCGGCTGACAGGGCCCTGCAGGGGGCTGCTTCCGCTCAGCCCGCCCCCCAGGGCCTCCAGAGGGGAGGGCGCACGGGCGCTGCACAGTTACCGGCCTCACGCTCGCCCCCGGCTGTGCTATCCACGGCTGGGGGGGGGCGGGGGGTGGGGGGGTGAGGGGAGGGCTTCTCCCCTCCGTCCTGCTGGGGTCGTGCAGACCCAGACTCCCGTGGTCGGGGGAAGGGGACCCCGGCAGCAGTGTTTCAGGATGGGGGGAGGGGCTGAATCCCCGCCCCACCCCCACGGCCGGCCTTTTTGGACTGGACCTGGAGGCTCGCTGGGGGGAGGGGCAGAGGGGGCAGCTGGCCCAGAATTCCACCCAGGAGGGCGCATGCTTTGATCACTTACTCTACCCAAATGAGAAAGCGCTACATACTTTTCACTTCTTTCTCTCGCCACAGACGGCTCTCTCCAGTGTTCTTTAGTTGCCGAGTGTGTGCGTGTGTGCGAGCATATATGTGTACGCAGATATACGTATATATATGCGTGCATATATATGCTAAAATCTAAGCGCGGCTCGCAGCAGCATCACCCCACCACCGCGAGCACCCGGCATCATCTCCGCCCTCGGGGCCTCCTCCCTGGCTGCCGGGGAGGGAGAGGGGGCGCTACCTGCCACGATTGGCTTGAAGCACCCCTTGCACTTGGGGTTGTCCTCCCGAGTGGTGCACTTGTTGCAGAAGATCTTGTTGTCCTTGGCCACAAAGGTCTCGTTGGCCAAGGGGTGAAGGCACTTGGCACAGCGGAAGCAGGTGTCGTGCCAGTAGCGGTTCTTATAGTGCACCTCCTGGGGACCGAGCAGATGGGGTGGCTGCCGTGAGTGGTGCTGGGGGCCCGGGGGGTGGGGCCGGGGGCCGGGGGGGGGGGGTGTCAGGGGCGGTGGCCCCCCACCGAGACTGGGACAGCCCGAGGCCAACGTTTCTGTAACACTGTGAGTAACATGAGGGGCGTCCAGGAGTTTGTGAAATACAAGCAGGCCCCACCTCGGACTGCCGCCCGGGCCCCCCCCCCAGCCCCCACACGCCGCCGGGGCCACCGTTACCTTGGAGTCGGCGCCGATGGGCTTCCGGCAGTCCACACAGGTGTTGGCGCAGAACTTGTCGAAGCACTTGAGGCAGCAGTGGTGGCCGTCCTTCTGCACGTACTTCTTCCCCTGCAGGTTGTCCCTGCAGTAGTGGCAGTCGAACTTCTCAGTCATGGTGCCCACCTTGTAGCTGGAGGGACCTGCGGGGGCAACGGGCCGGGCAAATGAGCCCCGGGAGGACGGTGGGCGCGGCGCCGCGACCCCACACGCTTCACTAGGACCCGGGAAGAGACCGGCCCCCGGCGCCTTGGGAGAGAGCCCTGCCGGCGGGACGAGGGGGCTGGATGGGGCGGGGGTGGGGGGGTGGGGGGGACAAGAGGGGATACGGGCCGCATCCTGGAGGCGGGCTGCTTGGCGGCGGTGCCCACGGCGCGCCAGGCCCTCCCTCGCCAGCCTCCGAGGCCTCGCTCCCTCCTTTAGATCCGCCAGAACACTTTTAAATCCCTGAAGGGACCCCGAGGAGTTCTGTCCGCCGCAGTTCACGGCCCCGGGGCCCGAGCCGGGGCCCCAGAGCGGACTTCTCACAACGGCGTTCTCTGTCCCGGACCGGCGAAGTCTACGACTGTGAACACTCGGCACAGTGACCTGCCAGTTTGGGGCGTGCCCACATCAAGTCCCCCCTTGGTTCAAGCAAGTTTGCGACTTAGGACATTTGTCTTAAAAACTGCAACTTTAAAAGAGGATCTACGGTGGGGAGGCACGCTTAAAAAAAAAAGTGTTAAGCCGATCATTCGAAGAACCCCTCCCACTGCCTTCACAGGAACAGCCACCCGAGTCCCCCAGCGCCCCCCACCCCCCCCCACCAAAGCTTGCGGCGCTGCCGAGGCGCTCTGTTCGTCCCGCCACCAGAAAGGTACCAAACGGGGGTTTCTATTAGCTCCCGACTTCTTTAAACATATGCCGATCTCCCCCCTCCGCCCGAACGAACGTGGGTTCCGTAGACAGCAGTTATGTAATCACACAGGAAACACCAGAACGGAGACGCTGTTCCCAGCTCCCCACAAGCGCGGTTCCCGTGCTAGCAAATGCCCCCGTGTCATCTGCAGAGTGTCATCTGGAGACGAGTTGAGGGAAGACGGCCGGGAGGCCCCGGTACTCACCGCAGCTCTTCCACTGGCCCGGCGGCCCCAGACTCCCACTGTGCGGCCCGGTCCCAGGTTTTTTTATACAAACACATGTCCGAGTTGTTTGGATCCTGTTGCCACCGGCAACCAAATAGCAGAGAGTGAGCTAAGGAAACCACACCCTGCGTCTCGGAGCCGCCTCGGGAAGGCTGCTGAACTCTCACTCACAACTGGGTCCGTTTCGGAAGCCAGGCGGCCAACCAAGCAGAGCGCGCGGCCGGCCCGGGAGGCACAGGGCCCGGGGGGGGGGGGGGGCGGGGGCGGTGCGGCTCGGGGTCGGCTTCAGGCCCCCCCCCCCCCCCGCGACCCTCGGACACACCCCCTCGCCTCCTGGGAATGAGCCACTGCGGCCAGCGGGAGGCATTCTGGGGCAAAGACAGTTGCTTGAGCCCGCTGTGCCACAGTTCAGAGGTTTCTCGGGACCGGAGGATGGCTCTTACTGGCACCTTGTCCCCCAAAGAAAACCAGGACGTTCCCTTACGTAAACTGGGTTAGAAACGAAAAGTAGAGGCACAAGTGAAACCAAGGTCTGTCTCCTTGAACTGCGCACCGTTTACGTAAGGTAGCTTTTAAACTGCCATCGGCCTCCGTGCAAACAAAGTGCCCGTCACAGTGATCGCACGCCGGCAGTCACCCTCCGTTCATTCCTGCTGCCCCTTCACCTGTCCCCTAAAACCCTTGTGTCGTTAGCTCTTCCATACTGAAACCGTGCACCCGACAAACATTTACTTTCTTGTTAAGAGCTGAGCAGAGAAACTAAATAAATCTCCAGTAACAGTAATGCCAGGAAATTAAATTATCAGTGGCTCCTAAATACCATTTGGCAGGAAATTAGAATTTGTAAGATTAGACAGCACTGGCTTCCTGCGCGGCGAGCAGTCACGGCTGGGTTAGCCCTTCGGAGACTATCTTCCTGGACCATATTTGAACATCCCTCCTCCTCCTCCCTCACCGAAGTCTCTATTTAGAAGACAACTCTGGGCCGCACTCATTTTCCTGTCACTCTTCCGATGTCTTTCAAAGAGGAGATGACCTCCAAATACTTCTAAGCGTTAAGTCCTGTATAGAGTCCCTCCCGACAGGAGCCCCGGCTCATGGTATGTCGGAGCCCTAGCTTTAAGCTAAACATCAAGGCGCCGGCGTCACACGGCAAACAGACACCAGGCGACACAGTGAGTCCTGTTCAGGCAGCCCGAGGTTTGGAGAGAAGGGAAACCACTATGGTTCACGGTACCAGGGAGAGCATACCGGCCAAGCCTTTCTCACTTCAAAACCACATACTTTGAGAACCTGTCATCTTACCAATGCCAAGTTCTTCACTGCTCACTTTCAGAGTTCTAGAACACGACTGGCTCACACTTTCGAGGCATCCAGCCGATGACATAAGCCATGGCTCACCACGGATCGTGGAAGGTACCGGAGTGTGTCGGAAATGGGAGTCGTGTCCGCACGGCTGCACGCCACGCTATCGTCCCTATAGCAGAGGGTCTTGAACCCAGCAAAGGGAACATGAAATAGCTCGGCCCAAGTTAATGGTGCCTCTATGGAGAGTCCCACTTCTTAGTGTTTTCGCGTCCTGGCTTTTAGGCATTATTATTAGTTTTCCTTCCTGTCGTAGGAGAAGCCCAGGGTCAGCTTACATTCCCTGCCCCCGTACACTTAAACCCAGAGAGGCTGCACCCACATGGACATATTTCAAAGGGCATATCCTCTTAGAACTGATTTCCACAGTGGACTCGGGCCTTTTTCGTGTGTGCGGAAACACGTATTCGTCAAGATAAAATAGGCACTTCTGGGAGCGTTGGCTTTATTGCCTAATAAGTAAACAGGCTGGAAATACTTAAAGCATGTTAGCAATGCCGATGTCAAGCCCATGAACTTTAGTTCTTTTTTTTTTTTTTGCAATAATTCCAATCAAGTGGAACTCCGGGCAACCTGAATTAGCTTACCTCATGTTTTCCTCAATTTAGGATTATTTGGTCCCAGACTATGGCAAGCCTTCACGTAGCATGCCCAGGAGGAAGTCAGAGTACTAGATTCCGGCCGACGAGATACGTACCAGGTCGTAACTCTGTGTCAAATGTGAACGTGTGCAACGGGGAGGGATGTGGCTACCACTCATCTTCAGAGCGGTTACCGATTCTAAGACAACAGCGTACAGACGACAGCGCCGACACACACACGGGCTCCTAAAAGACCGAGAGCGCCCGGGTTCGTGGCGCCACCAAAACAAGCCGCAGCGCAGTCTCGACTTCGTGGGGCGGGAAAAGCTGGGCGCCTTCCTTCCTTCCCCGATGTCAGAAATAACGGGGTGGGGGGGGGACGAAGGTAGCGTTTTACCTGGTCTTTGAGGCTCTCTTTAATCTTCCTGAATTGCATATACTTAAGGCGTTTATCTCATAGGGAATACGGTTTTTAATCCCCTTAGCCATTTCTCAGACTGTGAAATATGAAGCCGCCTAACCTTCCCCTTCCCCAGCATCCCGAGCTGTCTCCCCGGACCCCCCGCCGTTATCTGGGAAAGGGCATCGTGGGTCATCACTGGCAATAGTGGATGCCCAGAATGACAATGCTCCCTCCCTTCCCGCCTGTCCTTGTCACCACGCGTTTGCCCTCTGGCAGCTCTCTGACGGATCCTAAGGTGGAGGTGTGAGCCGGGCGCATATGCAGGGCAGGGCCGAGGCTTCTCTATCACAGAAGAAGGTTCCAAACGTACTAGGAGTCCCGGGGACCTAATCGCAGGCCCTGAGTACACCAGTCATACAGTAAGTATGTGCCTGTGGATGGACGGGTGGGGGAGACAAGTCACCGCCACTAAGCTCCTCCAAAGCTCTTTTATCAAAAGCATTTTATAACAAATATTTGTTTTTAAAAAAAAATTTTTTTAACGTTTTATTTATTTTTGAGACAGAGAGAGACAGAGCATGAACGGGGGAGGGGCAGAGAGAGGGGGAGACACAGAATCGGAAACAGGCTCCAGGCTCCGAGCCGTCAGCCCAGAGCCCGACGCGGGGCTCGAACTCACGGACCGCGAGATCGTGACCTGAGCTGAAGTCGGACGCTCAACTGACTGAGCCACCCAGGCGCCCCCACAAATATTTGTTTTTAAAAATCAGGGCACAGCTCTTGCCACCCTAAGGTGCTGACGTCTGACCCACAGTCCTTTACGGATGCAGCGGGTTCAAATGCATCGGAGTTGTGACCGGGTGATCCCATTTTAGATACTTATTCCAAGAGGGTAGCCTTTCTTGCTATGCCTGCTTCAAAAAGACACATCATCCTTCCCTTAATCAACAAGCTTCCTCTTCCAGAAAATTCCTGAACTACAGCCAACATGCTAAGAGGTGCCTACATAAACCTCAGTATCTCAATAAAAAAGTGTTGGCTTTCGGTTTCCTCGTGCGCACATTGAAGGAGAAACGTGATGGTGTGACATTTCTAGAACTATAAACCTCTCATGAGAGAAGATTCAGTTCGTACTTAATAATCTTGCTTGTGTTTTTAGGTGTATTTTCTCATCTATTTCTTGCTAATATCCATCGTTCCCCTTCTGCCCGAGTGGTTCGAAATAGGAAGATTTAAGGAAACCGTGAATCTTCGAGCAAAGCGACATCCTTCAACGTGCCCTCCCTGAGGAGTATGGTGCACAGTGTAAACAACGAACAGCAACCCGGATGGAAGAAAAAAATTGGGGCTATTTCTGGTCTGTTAATTGCTAAGTCCAACATACCAGTCCGTTAGTCACTCTGCGTATAAATACTGGCTTCTAAAGAAAGGATATATCGCTTTCCTGAGAATGTTTGACAAATGGAGCGAAGCCTTGGCCGATGAATAGGACGCTTGTGTGGCAGACACACGAACGCACCTGGAGGTGTCGTCAGACGTTTGGGAGTAAATACCTGACTAGCTGCAATGAGACGGAGTTCATGAGTCATGGCTGAAAAGCAGTCTTTCATAGAATCTCACAGAAAATCAGAAAGGGTTCCTTTCCCTTAAAAACAACACGTACGGAACGATTCAATGCTATGTGCAACCTCACTTGCACGCTACATTCAGAGAAAAACTCATAAATCTCCTTTGGGTCACTGATAAACAGTTTTAGATTATACCCGGTAACAGGAGGGTTGGATAGAGATTATCAAACAAAAACTAGGTGCCCCTGGATTTCCACCAGGCTAGATTCTATGCGAGTATTACTCTGTCCATATACGAAGCTTTTCTTAATGTTGCGCGTGTTATGTGGGCACCTTCCAGCTTGCGTATCAGAAAACGAGTGCTTCCGACCTGGCAGCAGCAGGACGCACGTTTTCAGTTTTCCTAGCGGTGGGGAAGCAGCAGGCGGTCGTCTGGTGGTCACGACAAGTATGCGACGTTCAAGTTTCACCCTTGGCCAAATCTTCTGGCTGCCATTTTCAGTTATTTTAAGAAGTCAACCCAGTTTGATTACTCGCTCACACCACCATTTCATTTTCCATCCCTGCCCCAAGAAAAGACTCCTGGGGCAGTACGTACAACCCACTGGGCAGTGGCCGGTGAAGGGAACTAGTGGCTGTATAATATGGCAGATGGCCTTACTTCCCTCCCCATCCACACCCCCCCCCCCCCAGCCTGGTCCTCAACTCGAAAGGCCAAGGGTAAAGGCACTGATCTACATAACTCTGCAGACTGAAAGTGTTCAATAACAAAAATATAAATTCCTGTCCTCAAAATGTCCTCTCAGTATACGGATGGCCACTGAAAATGGATTCTGATCCAATTACCTGAGCCTCTAATTTGTCTATACGAAGCCCATCTCGGGGCAACGTGGATTTTCTTTTTGTGAGGACCTCTCTCTTCTCTGCTTTCACAGACCTATAAATCAAATGCAATACAAAATGATAGTCCCTGGTTTTAAAAACCGTTTGTGGGGGAGGCCTGGGTGGCTCAGTCGGTTAAGGGTCTGACTTCGGCTCAGGTCACGATCTCACGGTTCTTGAGTTCCAGCCCCGCGTCGGCCTCTGTGCTGACAGCTCAGAGCCTGGAGACTGCTTTGGATTCTGTGGCTCCCTCTTTCTCTGCCCCTCCACCATTCATGCTCTCTCTCGCTCTCTCTCTCTCTCTCTCTCTCTCTCCCCCTCTCTCTCAAAAATAAACATAAAAAAAAACACCTAAAAGGTGTCAATAATCTGTCTCATTTAGTCACTGTTACAGCCTCCAGATTTATATAAGCAAGAATACTGTCAGGATTGTGTGCAATTTAAAATTGGAGGCTTGGGTGTGCTGTAAACAGGTCACCTTTTAAATGTATTTTCCTATTCTGTCACTTAATAAGTAAACAAAATGGGGAGTTACTCTACCAGTTGACGTGCATTCAAGGCCCACTGGAACAACCAGTACAGCTGAATAGCCAGCCTGCACCCGGAGAACGGACGTGGCGGCCAATTACCACAATCTCAGGCATGTGGCGCCATGTTTGTAAAGTGGCTCCTGGGGGGGTGGGGGGCAAAACAGCTCTTCAACATTTGGGAACAAGAAAAACACTGCATGTTAATTCACCCAAGCAGGGAATGCCATCGCAGTGCGTTTGTGTTTAAACACCCAAGAAGACTTTCTAAAAGTATTCTCATTATTTAAATTCTGATGGGCAATTACGAGTTCTCAAAATGAGTTTTTCCTGCCACCCAAAATTAACTTGTCCTATAATCTGAAAGCCCGGAGACAGGACACAGTGCCTGTCTCTAAGAAAGGGGAGCGTTCCTTAGGCAGAGGGCAAAGGAGCCACAGCGACATTCTTGGCTTTGGAGGAGGGACCGGCAGCCGGGTGACCTCAGAGAGCCGGGCTTTCTGGGGAGACGGCCCGTCCTTCAGTCCTTCAGCCCGTTCCCCGGGTGTCTGTCCATGGCCGAAGGGCTTCCTTTGTGCCAGGTTACAAAACAAGAAGACGACTCTCACGCTAAGGACGGGCTAGAGGTTCGGAAACGTTGCCCCTTTTTCTGGTAAGAACAATGACCACCCTACTTGTCACATCCAAAGGATCATAGCTGCTTGTCTTCAGAAAGACTAAGCACATCGTTCAGAAAAGGAAAGAGGTGGTAAGTCACTATGGACTTTCTCAGTTGTCAGTATTTCTCCCTTCAGCTCTATATTCAATTGACCTTTTCTAAACACTTGAAATTCGATTTAAAGCAGTTGCGACGAACATCTGTATGTTATAAATAATAAAAATAGCTAACCCCCCCAATTGTTCCTCACACTATCTTTTACAGTTTCCTAAGATGTCCTAAAACATGTAAACTATGGTAATAAGTTTCTATTTTTAAAGAACAAGCCACTCGACCTGCCTTTAGTGTTGGAAACAGCAGCAGAAGGCAGCGACAGAGCAGAGACCAGCCAGGACTTATTATGTAGACAAGGCTAAAATCAGTTCATCAAAAACTATCTTTTAGTCGAGTGATGGATTCCCTGCCCTAACACAACCGTGTTCGATGGAAGATAAAGAGTATGAAGCTTTACCTGAGTGTCTATGGGAAGCCATGGCTCAGAGACCAAGTTCAGGAGCGGCACCTAGACCAGTCTTCCCTCGACCTCAGCTGATAAGGCTGTGGCTCATTTGTGAACATACATTTAAGGGGAAGCGGCTAACACAAAAATAACCGAGAGCAGATGGCCCACCCCTCCCCAGAGATCACAACCTTAATCCCACTAGAAAATTCTTAACCATTTTAGGTGATCCGAGGGAGAAGAATAGGACCCAGTAAAAATACCAAACACTACATATAAATACCTGTGGAGCTACTCAGCATCCAAATTAGCTCCAGAGCCAGAGAGGCCACATAGAAAGTCATCCCCGTACCGGAATAAAATTTGGACTCAGCTCTGGCATAGCTTAACGCTGAGCCACCCTTATTAATCCACTTTATATGCCTAAACAGCTTCCTTCGGGCCCTACGAAGTGTTTTGTGCTGCTAATGACAGAAATAACCGTAAGAGACACTTATATGAACCGGTGTCATTAAAAGGCGTTGGACACTAGGAATAGAGAGGTCAGGGGCCCCGTCTACGTCCTCCTTGGTATGTACCAGACACCAGCAGAATCCTGAAGGTGCGATTCTAGCCACACATCTCCTTCGTGTCAGATAAGACACATACACATATACAGCCGCCAAGTACACGAGGAGGATACTTTTGTCCCACAAATGAAATCTGCTTTTCGGCATCAGGGACAACAAAAGTAAAAATACGGATGAAAAGCAAGAGGGCAACCTAACGTGTTGTAACAGCTGGAGGATGGCCTGTAAGTCCCTCTGTGACCCCACGCCCGTTCCCTGCCTGGCCTTATCCCCGGCACCCTCCCTGCGCCCTTCGCTCCGGCCTCACGCTGGCCTCCTCGCTGGCCTCCACACCCTCCAGACGCGCCCGGCCTCGGGCCCTGACACAGTCCCCTGCCCCCCCCTTCCCCCCCCCCCCCAGCCCTCTCACAGTTGCTCGTCTACCTCCTTCCAGGCTTTTGCTCCAAGTCACTTTCAGTGGCCTCTCATTGGACCTATTTCAAATTGCAACCATGCTCCCTGTCCCCTGTCTCCACCCCCTTCCTCGATTTATTCTCCACAGTAACTGTTGAAAAATGAACTAAAAGAAGCAAAACGTGCCCACCAAACCTCAACACGGCCCCACCTGGAACTCAAAAGTGCCTTTGGCCACTGAACATCAAGGAAGGCATCTGAATGGCTGAGTTTTACAATTCTTTTTAAAAATATTTATTTTTGAGAGACACACACACACACACATACACACACACACACATACACACACACACACACACACGCACGCCACGAGCGGGGGAGGGGCAGAGAGAGAGAGGAGGACAGAGGATCAGAACCGATGCAGGGCTCACATTCATGAACCGCGAGACCGTGAGCTGAGCCAAAGTCAGACGTTTAACCGACTGAGCCACGCAGGCGCCGAGTTTTACGATTCTTTACTTCTCCAAACGTTTAATGAAACAGTTATTCCAACAGCTGAACTTGTAACTTCTCGTTAGCTGGAAAATGACAGAACAATAAAAGCCGGGATGTTACAGGCAAATTTATCACGTGTTGGGTCCAGGAGTCGGTCGGGGACAAGAAGGGGGGGCGGCACCGTGCCCCCCAGCCCGCTCCGGCCCCTGTCTCAGCGGCCTGGCGAAATGCTGCGGGGAGCCCGGCCACTTGGGAAACGGCCGCACCCCTGAAATAAAGGTCAATGTGTCTCCTGGCAGATATGCGTGTCTTGCGGGAGATGATGGACCGTTATGAACCGGAAACGAGATTTTGGCGAGGTGCGTTTCGAGGTAGAGCCTTCCTCCGGGAAGCCAGTTGCGGCTTCAAGCCCCGCACGAGAGGGCGCGTTCCCTCAGCAGGCGCAGTAGTTAGCATCTGGAAGCGTCCCAACAGAATATGGACACACTGATGGCCTCATCCAGCTGGCAAACAAACCTATTTTGCCCGAAACACGGGAGAAAATACACAACCCAGAGAATTCCTTTCTGATCTGCAGGTGCAGGACTAGCACGGGCGGGAGCCCGGCAGCGAGTCCGCCTGCGGCTGACGGCACCTCCACCCCAGGTCGGCCCCGCCTTCCTTCTCGAACCTCAAGAGGCTTGACCCCGGCCTGCTCTGACACGCGTCCCCCCGCCGCCCACGGCCTCGAGTGCCAGAGCCGCAGCTTGCGGAAAACCAGAGCAGAAGGGACCCCGGATGAGGTGAGACACAGTCCCTCACGAAGAGAGCTGGTGACCCGGCCCCGCCTGGGGTCGGTGGCCCAGAAACCCTGGCGGTCGTTTAGCAGATGCCCCAGCAGCCGCGGCTCTCGTGAGCGTCTCAGCCAAATTCGTTACACGGTAACAGCGTGATGTTTCGTGGTTTCCTCAAGAATCGCTGTGCTGTTTACAGAGCGCCTTCATCTACCGTGGCCGGGGCTGGCCGCTGTTCGGCGAACCGGTCTCTACTGTCTGAGGGCCACGTTCCAGGCCTTCTATTCTCTCACGCTGCGCGGCGTGCGTCAGGATGGTTTTTCAGCGAGTGTCGGGCATCAAAAACCCGAAGCTGCCTCTGGCACGCAACCCTCCGAGAACCGTTCACTTCCGAGGCTCTCTACCCGCTTTTGTCTTCCAGCTATTCCGCAGTCGGCTGTAGGCTCCACCTGTACGTGACCCCATCCCCTGCCGTCGTTTACTTTGTAAGGTAAACGGCGGATGTCCTACTATGCGGTCCAAGGGGTTTTTCTGGTACCATATGGTTCTGTCTTCCAAGTGGCTCAGCAGCAATATACAGATGACCCGTCACCGCAGCAGACGGAAGGTGGCATCCGGCCTTATCGCAGGCAGGGGTGTGCCCGGGGGCGCTGGTGAGACGGGCCGGATGTGATGACACGTGACCTCTCGGGTCCCTGAAGGCCGGGTAAGAGGGGCCTTCCGAGGAAAGGCGCGGTGTGAGCAAAGTGGCACGTGGCCTGGCGGGGGCGGGAGCCCGGGAGCGGGAAGCAGGACACGTGACACCGGGAGGGAAGGGCACGCCACCACAAGGACGGCCACTGGGCGGTAAGAGGGGCGCCTCTCAGAGGAAGGGGGTCCGGGGGGCCAGGAGACAGCCCGCGAGGGTCCTGCCGGCGTCAGATGAGGCCGAACGAATGATCGCAGGTGGCGGCTAGTGCCACGAGGGTCACCGCGGGGCGGGACCAGAGGGGACGGAGCCGCCGGGCTCTTGGATGTCGGGGATCTGAGCGATCGGGGCGATGACGGGGAACTTTATGTGGCCCGTTACGAGGAGCTTCTGCTGAGGTGTCAGCGGCTCGCCCCGTCTCACGGGACGGCCCCGGGCTGTCGCTGTCGCGACGGGAGAGAACCAGGCGAAACTGCGAGGGCCCCGGGGAGTCACGTGTGCAGGCACTCGCACACCGCAACCCAGTCCCGGACGCTCTACTTCAGGAGCACCCCACGGGAGGATCACACTTCACGCACGAGACAGACACGGCAAGTTCCGTGACCCAGTTGGCCCACGCCCGGGGGTTCCTCGGCCCCGGCCACCTGGCTTGTGGTCACCCTCCTCCCTTTCCCATAGTTTTCTTTCACCAAAGAAATTTCCAAATGGCTGCGAACTTATTCAGTTATTGCCATTAGTCACGGCCAGGGGCAAGGGCCCGACGGCCACGTGCCACGGAGTCTTTGTGGGCCCACCTGTGGTTCATCTTGGTCAGGCTCCACCCTCCTCCCCCTCCTCACGCCTGCCGCTAAGTCACACACTCAGCAGGGTTTTTCCCCTCAACAGAACTTTGCCCGGCTACTCGTCCCTCCGGCCAGCGATCTTACTGAGTGACCCCAGCGGCGGGAGGAAGGCACCCGGTCATGCACCCTGATATGCTGGGAGTCCAGTCGGGCCTCCAGAGCACTTCTCGGCCAGTGCAGCTTCAGCCCATCTCACGTTCCTGTTAATCTTTAGGGTGGGAAGAGTACTTCTGCTTCCTGACAAGGCAAATTGTGCAAAGTCATGGCTTAAATGTCACAATTCAGGGCGTATCTGTCAGGGAGTCAGCTGAGGGAGCCCCCCTAGAACCACATGCGGGGCGATTTCATCGCGCAAGATCCAAAGGAAAGCGAGCCCCCAGAACTGTGCCTCCCCAGAGGGTGTCTGGATTGCAGAGCAAAGGAAAGGGGCCCCACGAAAGGGGAGGGCCTGCCACCAGTGAGGGAACATGCAGGAAATGGAGGGCCCCGCGAACAGTCAAGTGCCTTGAAAATGCTAATTCACTCCAGAGAAGACCAGCATCTCACGATTAACCCTGGATGGGTTCCTTGTAATACTCCTAGATTAAGAATTCAAACACGTGCCTCGGCCTCTACCATTGGATCTTGGAAAATGTCCTTGTGTGTTTAGGAATAGTTTTATTTTTTAAATGTTCTTAAAGATTTTGGCTTTTTAAAAAAAAATTGTTTAACGTTTATTCATTTTTTGATAGAGACAGAGCATGAATGGGGGAGGGGCAGAGAGAGAGGGAGACACAGAATCTGAAACAGGCTCCAGGCTCTGAGCTGACAGCACAGAGCCCGACGTGGGGATCGAACTCATGGACCGTGAAATCATGATCCGAGCCAAAGTCGGACGCTCAACCGACTGAGCCACCCAGGCGCCCCCATTGGCTTTTGTTTTTTAGAAGTTTACTTATTTTGACAGAGAGAAAGAGGGAGAGAGTGGGGAGGGGCACAGAGAGAGGGAGAGAGAATCCCAAGCAGGCTCCTGCGCTGTCAGCACAGATCCCATGAACCGTGAGGTCAGGACCTGAGCCAAAGCCCGATGTTTAACCGACTGAGCCACCCAGTCACCCCTAAAGATTTTATTTTTAAGTAATCTCAACACCCAACGTGGGGCTCAAACTCACAACCCTGAGATCAAGAGTCACATGGTCCACTGAGCGAGGCAGCCAGGCACCCCAGGAATAGTTTTAAAGGTCTCCTGTCCCCAAAGTCTGCCCCCTCTTATACTGTTCCTAGACTCTCACCAAGACGGGGGAATGATCCCAATCACATGCTATCTACAGATATCTTTGAGCCTCTAACCAGAAATCACCAGTGCGGATAATGCTGAACAAATGATTTTCAAAGTAAGCCACCATGGTGATCTCAGATTTAAAAAAAAAAAAAAAAAAAATTGAAATGGCACTTGAAAAAGAGAAAATAAAGAAAAAAACGATAGGAACAAAGAAACAGAAACCAGGAAGAGTTTCAGAAGGAAACATATAATAAAAATGCAGAATCTCCAATCAGAGGAAAATAAATGTTTCATGAAACCGAGAAGCTAGTAGGGATAAATCTTTGTCATATTTTAGGTGTTAGAATTCTCTTCCAGTCTATTTCTACCATCCACTTGTGATAGATCTGTTTTATTTCCATGTTGCCATGTGCCGTGACTCAAAACACCCTTTCAATCATGCTAAGTCCTGGCATTCACCAAGCCCACCTGTTATGGACATTTCAAGCCTCTGATAGATGTTCGAGGGCTAAACATTCCATGACCCTAGTCTTTATTCTTAAGGCTGTTAACGGATCGACTGCCTTGACCAGAGGCATCATCATAATGCCTCGTGAGCCCTGCTTCCTGATGGGGGATCTCACCTCGTAACATATAATCTGTCTCCATTTACCAAAAGACTATAATTAATACCCTGCCTTATTATGCCCCGGCTCGGCCGTGGAATTCAGGGCAAAGGTCAGAAACCCTTGTTGAGTGGGGCGCAGGCTGGCAGTGGGGGCACAGGAGGAAGGAGACAAAGCAGTGGTCTGGGGGTCACTCAGGAAGTCTCCATTTTGTTAGGTGATAGGCTGACTGACTGAGGGGGGCAATCCAGGGTTCTGGAGGATTGAAACGACATTAAGGTGAAAGCCTCGCTCGGTCCCCACCTGCCAAGTTGCTCCGAGGGCCATCATTTGTCTGCCTGAGCAGTGTCACAAGCCAGATTCGAGGCACACACTCACAGGCAGACCAGGAGGGTGGTGGTCCCCAGGGAGTCGTGTCTGAGAGCGCGAATGCGAATGGCTCTCTGTGGGAACAGCTACTCTGTTGGCAAGGACGGGCATCATACCGTGAAAACGCCACAGGAAGACCAGAGTAAAGGCCAGTGTGATCTTGTGGGTGGCCTACCACGACATGACCGCCCCAACCAACAGCTTGTGTTGTCCACCCGTGCACAGTGGGGACAGAGGAGAACGGGTGGGGTCCACGCGCGATGCCACCTTCACAAAGACTGCTTTAGTTTTCCCATCTGTCGTCACGCAGAGTTGCAAACGACCTCAGATACCAAGCGGCCCGGCCACCCCATTTCATAGACGGGAAGACTAAAGCCCAGAGATGGGACATGAGCGGCTTCACTGCATTATCAGCAGCTCCAGATCTAGAACCAGAGTGTCCGGACCCCCAGTGTCCCGTCCCTTGTGCCACATCAAGCTGCTTCCAGCGACGGCTCTTGACTCACGGCAGCGTACAAGTCGGGACCGTGCTTTATGGTCCCTTGACTTTAGAGAGTAATAGGCAGAGGCTCGGCGTCCGGGTCACAGACCTCGACACTAGGGGACAGGTAACACTCTAGATTCTCTCCTGCTACGGCGAGAGTCTCCTCAGATACCATCAACTTCAGCTGAGGCAGTGGGGCCGCAGCAGCTGCCGCAGAGCAAGGGAGGGGAGGTCCAGGTTGATGGAGGGGTAAAGGGTCCTCCTACAACAGCTGACGCTCAAGGAGCCCGAGCAAACGGTTCCAAAGCTCTGGAAGTCAAGCAGTACGCACGCCGTGCCAGGCAGCGGGTACATGAATAGAATGACAGGAACACGAAGTCCAGCAAATAGAACACGAGAAGCAGTCTGCAGCTAGAGTGGCTGAAGCCACCAAAGGTCACGCACTCGGAAAGAGGACATCACATTGATCTCAAATCCCAACCTTTCTTGTTCGTTTTCAAGCAGTGTGACGGTCGGAGAGAACACACACGTAAATATGTGCCACGTGTAAGGAAGACCGGCCTGTCTCAGGTGTGGAATGGGCGGCCGACTGCTCCGCTGCATTCGGTGGAATTCAGACAAAATGGCGTCCACCGGGCCCCTGGCCATCTTGGAGGGCTTCCGCGGAAGAAAGTCAAGTCTTAATTTTATAGGCGATCGGCAGAACAATGAACACTGTTCTAAGACAAGCAACGTGGAGCGTGCTCAGAGTTTAACACGGGTGGATCTATTTTATACGGTTTCAAGGGAATTCCGTAGCGGCAAAGGGCCCGGGCCCTGGAGCCAGAGCGTCTCACGTCGAATCCGGTCTCCACCACTTACTGGTTGTGTGCAAGCCAATTCTACTTAACGTCTCTGTGACTCAGTTTGCTCATCTGCAGAATGGGGATAACAGGAGTGCCTAGGTTTATAGGGCTGCTGTGAGAAATAAAGCGCTAAACCCTTGCACAACGGTGGCTGGCACCCAGTGGGCACATTTTGCTATTTATTCAATTATGCTTTAAAAATGAGGATTCTCAAGCAGCAGACTCCTGCAAAAGAAAAATTTCTTTTCGAATTTACCAGTTCACAGGGCACACGTGAAAAACAGGTAACAGCCCAACTGTGAGGGTTATGAGCCTGATGCGTCAACAGGAGGACAATCTGACACGTCCCAGGGCCTCAGAGGAATCAGCCTCTGGCAGGCACAACAGCCCAGAAGACAGCTGTACATCCTACATGGATGGAGACGGTTTAGGGACAGGTGATGGGACACCTTGGAAAGACAAGGCTGCTCTCTTGATCCTCTAGTGAAAATAAAAGACCCACTAGGTGTAGGTCACCTGCTCAGACTTGGGATGACAAAGGAGTTTTCCTACATCCCTCCTACCAAGTAAGGTCCTAGTGAGCCCAACGGATGATTACACTTTCCAACACAACAAATGAAGGCTTGCTTGGGTGAAAGCCCTTAATGAGACAGGCCACCCGTGGACCGCCTCTCTGATCTCAACTTGGCCCAAGAAGGCTACCGACGAAAAGAGACTACCTATAGCATCAGAAACAGTAGCTCTGGCCAGAGCGTAGGTTACTTCTGTATGTATGACGGGAGTTGATTTGTTTTTACACGTTGGTTAAGCATTAGACTACACTAAGAATTTAGCAACTATTTCTAATGTTTCTTATTTTTGAGAGAGAGAGAGAGACAGAGGGAGACGCAGAATCCGAAGCAGGCTCCAGGCTCCGAACACTCAGCCCAGAGCCCGACGCGGGGCTCCAACCCACGCACCGTGAGATCATGACCTGAGCCGAAGTCGGACGCTTAACCGACGGAGCCACTGAGGCGCCCCTGACGTGAGTTAATGCTGAATGAATGCCAAGGACGTGGATCTCAAAGAGCTCTCTTTCTTTCTTTTTTTTTTTTTTTAATTTTTTTTTTCAACGTTTATTTATTTTTGGGACAGAGAGAGACAGAGCATGAACGGGGGAGGGGCAGAGAGAGAGGGAGACACAGAATCGGAAACAGGCTCCAGGCTCTGAGCCATCAGCCCAGAGCCCGACGCGGGGCTCGAACTCGCGGACCGCGAGATCGTGACCTGGCTGAAGTCGGACGCTTAACCGACTGCGCCACCCAGGCGCCCCTCAAAGAGCTCTCTTTCTAGGCCATGCAGAGGAAGGGCTCAGCAGCTGACGTGAGGGAAGACTGCCTGTGGGGACACTGGACTTAAGTGAAGCACAGGAAGGCGTCAGGTCTCAGGGGCAGCACAAGTGAAAGCTGCATCGTCTATCCCACTGCTGCCCAGAACCACACTGTGGTCATCCCCCCACGTCCACCCCTAGATGAATTCGGGTTAAAGCACCCGAGTTGGGAGAACTGACAGAACAGTTACCTGACCAGCCCACGGACAGGCCGGATGCTACGGTGGTAACCGTCCTGCTGGATGACAGCTCACGGGGCCACGGCACCTGCGATGTGCCAGTGACGCAGTCCTGGAAGAGGAACTGTGTCCGTCAGGCCCACCGGTCTCCCTCCTTTCAGGAAGGGCTCCTGAAACCCTGTGACTCAGCTCAACCCAGGAAAATACAAGAAAGGGAATGGGGGCAGCTCCCGGGAGGAGGCAGGCAGTGCCGGGGCAGGGGTCCCTCTGGGGCCAGTTCCAAGGAGAGAAAGGGCTGGTCCAAAGGATTCTCTGAGGCTCTGGCCAAACCCGCCATACCCGTCTCTCCCAGTGCCATGGACTGGGAAAGGCCCGCAGCCACAGCATCTCAATCGCACATACTGAACATTCTATCAATCCAGGCTTCCTTCTTTTGGGTTAACGGTATCCCCCGATAAAATGGGAAGATCGCTGGCGTGTGTTTGTGGAAGTAGCTAAGAGGGTATGAAGGACTCTGGTGTTGTCGGTGAGCCTATGTAAACTATCTTCCAATGGAAACATTTCATGGGTGAAAACGTAAGAAGGTTATTGTTTTCTGTGTTCACAGTGATTCTTAAAACATGTTTCCATGTTCCTGACTCCAAGCTGTTTTTTCATTTTATGCATTAAGACACAACTTAACACACCATAAAATTTACCCTTTCAAAGCGCACACTCCAGTGATTGTTAGCATATTCATCGAGTTGAGCAATCATCACTCTCATCTGATTCCAGAACATTTTCTTCACAAAGAAAGACACCCTGTGGCCATCAGCGGTCACTCCCTAGACCCTCCCTTTCTTCCAGGCTCCCGGCAACCACTAAACTACTTTCTGTCTGTGGGTCTGCCCATTCTGGACACTTCTGTATAAAGGGGATCATACAATATGTGTGATCTTTTGTGTCCGGCTTCTTTCATTAAGCCTCACGTTTTCAAGTTTCATCCATGCTGTAGCATATATCAGCACTTCATTGTATTTTACTGCCAAATAGTATTCCGTCGTACGGATACACCCCGTGTTTGTTCACTCACCTGCTGACGGACACGAGCTGTTTCTTCGTTTTAGCCATTATGAATGATGCTACTATTGAACATTCTTTTTTGTGTATGGATTTCTTTTTTTTTTTTGAATATTAAAATGTTTTTGGGGTGCCTGGGTGGCTCGGTCGGTTAAGCGTCCGACTTCGGCTCAGGTCACGATCTCGTGGTTTGTGACTTTGAGCCCTGCATCCAGCTCTGTGCTGACAGCTCAGAGCCTGGAACCTGCTTCAGATTCTGCGTCTTCCTCTCTCTCTGGCCCTCCCCCCCTCACTCTGTCTCTCTCTCAAAAATAAACGAACATTGAAAGAATATTAAAATGTTTTTTTCTAAAGGTACAAAAGATTACATACTGAAAAGTCTTCCTCTCCCGCCTGTCCCCAAACATGCACTTCCCTTCCCCATTAGTTACCAATGATCCCAGTGTCTTCTTATGGTTCCAGAGACACTGGGCATATGAAAAATATGTAGCTGTATACATTTTTTCTTTCTCCCTTTTTAAAAACATGATGGTGATGTGCTACACGTACTCTCCTATACTTTGCCTTTTCTATTCTGTGTATTTTAGCGAATTCTGCCTGTTAGTGCCGAAAGAGCATCCACTTTTATGACGTATATAGTATTCAACTGTGTAGATATACCACAATTTTTTTATATGTAATTTTTTTAATGTTTATTTTTGAGAGAGACAGAGGGAGCGAGCAAGCAGGGGAAGGGCAGAGAGAGAGGGAGACACAGAATCCGAAGCAGGCTCCAGGCTCTGAGCTGTCAGCACAGAGCCCGATGCAGGGCCCAAACTCACGAACCGCGAGATCATGACCTGAGCCGAAGTCAGATGCTTAACTGACTGAGCCACCCAGGCGCCCCGATGCACTACAATTTTCTTAATCAGTCCCTTATCGACAGACATTTGTTTCCAGTCTGTTATTACAAACAACGCTGTGAGAAATATGCGAAGTTCAAAACCAGGGAATGAACCAACTAGTAAAAGCAGTACGTTAATTTAATCAGATTGCCTTCCTCTGACAGGCAGCAGGGTCAGATGCATGAAAGAGTCGTGACTCCCAGGAGAAGGGAGAGAGGAAAAGGAAAGGGACGAAGGGATCTCAAGCGGCCCAGGCAAGCACCCACCAAAGCTCACTGAAATGGCACATTTGTTTTGTCCAGGCAGAGAACAGACCACGTGGAAATCCCGTGCCAACTATGCTAAGGCTCCCCTCCGTCAATGAGCCACCCAGGGAGGAAGTGGCTTTTGATTCCAAGTCTAGTGCTCCTTGCACCAAACCACAACGCCTCGCGATGAATTACAAAACAAGAAACTGAGTAAAACACTTATCCGGACGACGTGCATATAGGTTCACACGGCGCCGCGCTGTGACAGACTGGCGGCGAGGGACGATCTACGCCCCAACATTAAGGAGGCACTTAGCGTTCGTCCAGTCTGCAGGCCGAAAAGCTGTAAGGTCCACATGGCATCTGATTTTCAGATGTTCCTGTGCTCCTTTTTGTCTATTTTTAAGACAAAAGGTGGCGCCTCGGCTAGAGGTTATAATGGAGGCGCACAAGCCCTGGGCACCAGCCCTGCTGGATGATCTTAGACTGGCAACAGGTCACTGATGCATGCCACCACCAAAGTGCCCGGCTCTGAGTCATAGGTCTGACCTTCAAACGGCCTGCCGGGAAAACAAAACACCATCTTCCTTCCTTACAGAAACCTGCTAGGGGTTTCTCGACTCTGTGTGTGTCAGGGTTGTCCATTAACCCTGTGAGTGTTTCTTTTTGACAGCAGAAGAGTAGCTGGTCATCTGCAGTCTCAGAAGTCGGTCTTTTCTGAAATGGGCACTGGTTTTGCCGAGGTCACGTAACTAACTGAGGCCAGGTGGCTTGTGTTCTATTCATCACTGACTTACCAACTTAGATTGTACCCTCCCTGCTTCTATGGACTAACGAGAAAAAGAAAGGTCACCAGCACCGCACTCCCATCTCACGGCAGACACTTCAAAAGTCAACTCTTTGGATTTCAGGAAAAGGGGCTGATGTTTATAATTCGGCGTCATATATGCAAATCGAATGGGAAGTGTGGCTACCAGCTGTTTTTGTTCGACGTTAAAACAGAGATCCCCATCACAGTGTTGTGGCGATTCAGTGTGGCAAACCAGCAGCGTTATAAATATCGCAAAACCACATTAATTTTAATTCACTTCAAACTGTCTACTCATTTAACCTCACAAATAAATGCTGAAGCCTACATAAATGATCACAGTGGACAAGGAAGCGAGCAGAGAAGAGATTAGTTCAGGAGCTTAGCAAGTTCAAAGCCAATTACGACCTAACTTTGTCAAAATGGAGAAAACACTATGCAAGTTAAAGTAACTGTAAGCTTGGGGCGCCTGGGTGGCGCAGTCAGTTAAGCGTCTGACATCGGGTCAGGTCATGATCTCGCGGTTCGTGAGTTCAAGTCCCGCGTCGGGCTCTGTGCTGACAGCTCAGAGCCTGGAGCCTGCTTCGGATTCTGTGTCTCCCTCTCTCTCTGCCCCTCCGCTGCTCACGGCCTGTCTCTGTCTCTCAATAATAAATAAATGTTAAAAAAATTAAACAAAAAAAATTAATTGTAAACTTTCATTTAATGCAAAGACCAGGAATGTTTTGACGACTTTGTTGTTTCGTAACTCGAGGAACGAGCAATAGACATGGAGTCAGAAATGCCAGCGAAGAGTCCCGGGCTCTGTTGGTTCATTTTCCTTCCCTGTCGATACAATGGGGACATTAACACCTGCCCTGCTTCCCTTGTCAGATTGTTTTAGGAACCACATTAAGTCACATGTGCCCAGGTACTGTATGAACTGAAAAGTAATATCAAAATAAAGATTTCTAAAAGAAGAAAAAAATATATACATATATCAGGCTTCGTACCGAAGCAGGTGGGGTGTCCTCGTTTTTCAAGTCTTCGCATGACTCACACCCCACGATTTTCACAAAAAACATATGCCCATTTATCATGCACCATAAAATCTAGGAGCGGATCATTGGCAAAAGACGGACAACCTCCGTGACGGGGATTCTCTCTCTCATCAGCCCACACGTTCCAGGAGAGAGAATTTAGAAACAGTCATATGGGTCTTTCGCTTTTACTTAGGGTCTAGGTATTTAATCCTCTTGTATTTCATTACTATTTCTCTGCAGAGGCACAAGGAGCTGGGGACAAATGTATAATAGGCAAGCCCCACATACTCTTGGTTCTTCGCTTTGATCTACAAATCAAAGGCATACTCCTCTGCACACGGGTAGAGGGCAATTTTAGTTGCTTTAAGTAGCTGACAGTTTACCCTTCAGTCTCCACAAAGAGAATAATTTGGAAAACACCCAACAGAAGAAAACCTGAAGCCAAGAGTAGTTTGAAGACTTCTATCCCAGAAAAACTAAAGAAAACAAGGAGCACTTTTTATTTCTGTTGTGGGAAGGGCTGGAGATTTAGTAACAACTTGAAGAAGTGAGTTAATCCCTTTGTAACATAGCCAAGACAGGGTTTATTTTCCTACTGTTATGATGGTAACTTAGAACACACAGGACAACAATATCAAATATCAATTCCCTCCAGAGCTGTAACTTTCTAAATGTAGTAATTAGTAATTTGTCAAGATCATCGTTCGACATTCAAATAGTTTCTACACAGTCATTTGAACCCCCCTGCCACGTTCTGTGGCACATCCTCAAATGCCATCAAGACATAAACCAGGTACCGTCTTCATGAAAGAAGGCTACAGGTGTTCCAGACGGATAAACTGAGACATTAAAAAAGATTAAGTGTCTCGCCTTAAGAGAGGGGGGCGAGGTCAAACTAAGAATAGAAACGCAAGTCCTGTCACCTGTCCTGACCATAAATCTAGACAACTGTCCACCTTCCTGCCAGCAGTAAGTACACAGTCTAATCAATTTCTGTGTGTTTTAAACATACGTGTTGCAGGGAGAGAACGAATCTTCTAAGCGGACCGACGGAAATATTTAGTTACGGGCGGTGCCAGACATACAGGCGACGGAATATAAAGTATTCGTGTACGCAAAACACCTCTTTTCAAAAATTAAATCCGATTGATGGTAATACCTAGATGTTAGTGAAATAACTCAACCACTTGAGTTGTAATGGAAGCCAGATACAGTTTTCACCTGCCCTATCAGACCACAGGCAGTTAATCAGCTGTATTATTGGTGCTTACGCCACCATCATGGAACAGGCCAGTCACATTCTGAGATCAAAGAGCAAGTCGGCGGTAGAGAGGAATCAAGACCTCTGCGACCCAACGGTCTCTTCTAGGACCAAAGTACACACAGTTCGAGGGTGCCGAGGACTTTTTATGGGGTTGAAAGGGTAGCGCGTCTATCTGAGGAGGCTGGTAAAGTTTCTACAACTCCCTGTGTGTAACGTCGTTGTGTTCCAGAATTTTGTTGTCGTGTTCTGTGGACACATTTAAAATGTATCTAACCACCCAGTTCACCCCACATCCCACACCTACTCCCTTTCCCAAAGACCGTCTGCCCTCACTCTTCGGTCTTCTGTAGTACGTTCTCTTGGAAGGTCGGAGATGGGAAACACGGCAGAGACCTGCTTCTACCCTCTGGGGAAGGGGAGAAGCTGCTTGGAAAGGCTTTTAAGGGATCTGCCAGCTAACTCAAGAGTGCAAGTGAAGACTTCCAGAAGGAAATATACCCAGCCAACCCCCTGGGCCAAGGGAGAGTGTTTGCACATGATTCTGGAGATTGAGAGGGAAGGGAACAACAACACAGCTTTGCAAGAAGGTAGAGAGCGCTTTCCGTACAAAGGGGCAAAAGCCACGCACTAACCTCTTTCACCTCCATCCCGCTCTGGCTGTTCCAACTGTAACGAGGGTGTCTTTTTTTTTTTTTTTTTTTTAATAATTTGCACTTAACACCTTGACACCATGGTTCGGGATCGGATCCAGCAGAGACCAATTTGGTCCTCAGTTAACTGCTCCTCCCTGCTTTCCAAATAAAATAGATTTTGTTGGAGTGACCAACACTTGCTGTTTATAACACTTCTAAAGATGAGCCTGCCTCTCCATGAGAGGTGGAAGTTATTTGGCTCCTGTCTCAACAACTGAAAACAAAACCTACAAGGATACCCCCCCCCCTTATTAGGGGTCAGCATCGTCTGAGTCACGAGTCAGTTCAGATTTAAAAATACACCAGTATTCTTTTCCAACCCCATGCCAGAATTCCAGAAAATCTGTTACTTTTAAAATACGGCTTCCAAATTTTTTTTCCCCCAGTAAAACTGAGCATTTATTTTACATCTTGCATAGGACTCTATGCCAATTCCTGCACATTTGTGTGGTGCTCAAAAAGCCAGACTCCGAGTGCGTTAAGTATATAAAGCTACCTAACTGGTGAAATCTACTGCATTTAGTTTGAAATGCATCCAAAAATAACATGGAATTATGGATAGAGAGATGGGTAGATCTGGTGATCAAACAGATACAGTAAATAACATGTTAATGATGGACTCTAGATGACGGGTATACAGGTGTTCCCCCACGGAATCATTTCCACTTTAACAGTCTTCATCATAAGATGTTGGGGGAAAATAAAATATAGCTAAGCAAACATTTTAAAACACAAACTGAAGCCACACACAAGCAGGTGCTGGCTTCCAAAAGGCATTTTAGACTCTGAACACAGAATGTGGTACAATCCAGAACGAAAGTGAGGAACTGCGGCCTCCATCTGAAAGAGACCTGCCAAAGCCATTGTAAAGCTTCTCAGGCATAATCAAAGAAGTCCCGAAAAATCTCCTAACGAACTGCAATATTGCACACATATGTCTTCAGACTTCGGGTGAGCAGTCTGAGCTATGGGCCAAGAGAGAGACCTTTTAGAAGGTTCCCTAGTCCACTGACATGGCCCCAACTGAGAGATGACCCAGGAGCCAGCCTCCAACCCCTGAACTACCTTTCCCCTTTTATGGCAGTTTCGAGTGGAAAGCATATAGTCATCTGTTTCCAGATTCCTAAAGGTACCAGAAAAAAAAATCTAAATATAACAGATGGCTAAGCGCTCACGGTAACTGAAAACCAAACTGTAACTTCAGCTTTCTCAGGCTGATACCTTAACACCATGGCTTTAGTGGAACGGTCTTGCTGAAGACCTTTTGTCTTTATTCCCATAACAGGAATATTACCCTGGCTTTGATGGATGACAGATAGGTGTCATCCAAAATTTTATTTTGAGTTGACAGTAATAACCTTTACTTATTTCCAAGTCAATCGCTAAGTGTTGTCCAGTGTGTTACAATTGACCACAAAACATGGTGGAGTGTGTCCACTGGTTTTTGTCAGTTTCTTAAGTAGTTCAACACACTCTGAAATATCTAATTCAAATGTTGAAGGCTCTGCAACATTTCTATGAATTCTAGGGTTCCCCACGATATAATGGAAAAACCATTAGAATAGAAGGACCCATGGGCCACCTGGCTGGCTCAGTGGGTGGGGTACATGACTCTTGATCTCGGGGTCATGAGTTTGAGCCCCACATTGAGTGCAGAGATTACTTAAAATTAAAATCTTGGAACAAAGAAAAAAAACTGGAAGGACCCTGCATTTGTACCGTTAGAGTTTATTAAATCTATGACCCTCTCTCCCCTCCCCCTGGGTAATATAAACAGCCACTAAACCTTCCCCAGACCTTGGGTAAGTGGTAGCACACTCATAACCTCCTGGTTCTGAGCCGCTTTCCACATCCCTTATCACACGTAGCTCTAACCTTCTGCCCTCCTGGCCTCAACCCCAATTCGCCAGTTTTCCTCAAATAAATAAGACCCTCAACTCTGTGTCCTGGGCTGGCCTTCCAAGTCTCAACAATACACATGGGGTGACCGTGTAACATGGGGGAGAGAGGACGGTGATGTGTGCGTGTTTGTACGCTTGCTGTAGTTAGAAAACCAAACACCCCAGAGTCTGAGAAGGGAGCTCATTTCACATTCAACTTACCATCTCTTCTTAGCCATCATCAAAACAAATGCCAGAACCTTAAAAATCTGAAAACAGCTCTAAGAGTGTCAAAATTGAAACCACAGAAGGATGTGCACACTCAAGTGTTTGGGAGGGTGACGTATACGGATGCTGGCGGTTTACTTTGAAATGCATCCAAAAATGAAGGTAGACTAACGCACGGACGGATATGTGATGTGGCACAAACACAGTGAAATGTTTAAGTGTAGAACCTGGGTGGTGGGGATGTGAGTACTGACTGCATAACTTCAACTTTTCTGCCTATCTGAAACGTGCATAATGCAATGCTTACAAAACCACGATGCCGTGCCGCGATGAGGCGGGAGGGCCTGTTGTGTTCAAGAATATGCTCCAATGATGTCAGGAACACCGGTGTTAGAGGAACAGGGAGTCAGATAAAGATCCTCAGATAGTCCTGGGTAATACCACAGTAATGCTATCTGTGGTTTCCAATTCATAAAATGCCTCTCGTTCAATGAACTGTTTCTCTAGTAAATGCTTGCAAAGCCGCTGCCACTAACTAGTAACCGATGTGGAGCACGTCGCAGAAAACATCGGTCGGTATTCCCGCTCCGAAACAGGTTCCAGTTTCCCGGCGGAAGCAGAGTGCGGTCGTGCCCCCTCCCCCACAGGTCTGTTTCCCCCCGCAGGTCTGTTCCAAGACCCCCAGCGGATGCCTGAAGCCACAGATAGCACCGAACCCTGCAAGAGACTATGGTTTTTCCTCTACACACACACCTACGATAAAGTTTAACGTATAGGTCAGGCGCAGGAGATGAGCAACAGTAACTACTAGCAGAATAGGCCAATCATAACAACGTCCTGTGAGAAGGTTATGTGAGTGTGGTCTCTCTCTCTCTCTCACAATATCTTAGTGTATGCGCTCTTCCTTCTCGCAACGATGATGTGAGGCAAAATGCCTACGTGATGAGGCGCAGGGAGGTGAATGACGCAGGCACTGTGACGCAGCATCAGGCGGCTTCTGATCTTGACACTACACCGGGAGGACCACCCGCTTCCAGACCACGGCTGACCGGTGACAGAAACCCCAGAACGCGAAAGCACGGGTAACGGGGAACTACTGTCCAGTTTAAGACAGGGGCCCCAACCACACGCTTGACTCTCTCTGTGCCTCCGACTGTCCCAGTGATAAAAACAGAAAACACCCTGGAGAGGACCGAAGGAGTTGGCCCAAGAGCCTGCGGAACGTCTGTAAGGACTGAGGATACAGAGGGCACAGCTTGGAACGTTAAAGGAAGGGCTGAGAGTAATGGAACACGTTGTATTGTTTCCAGGTTCAAACCTGTCATGTGAGCCCCAAGCCAAGAGTGCAACTCACCTTCTCCAACCAGTGAGCATCCGAACCCCTTTAGTGAGCAAAAGGCACCACTGATTGTGAATGCCCTACCACACACACGCACACACATGCCGACAACCACGTGCACAAACCCATCACCGGAATCCACAGAAAAATCTCCACTGGTTCTGGAAAAGAGACACTTGGGATGTCTTAAGTGAATTACTAATTCATAGTCCTGAAGAACGTATATAAACGGTCCCGTCACGTACACGTATCGCACGGTTTGAGAGGTGCCGACAGACTCGCAAAGACCACAAATTCTCATCCAACTACCTAAGGGCCACTGCTTTACTACATAGGTGAAGAAGTGGTACGGAAATTTATTTGATTTTTTTCTTTAATCTCTCAGTGAGAGATGCTGTATCTGTATCAAGCGTGAAGCTGATCTGGCTGATAGGATAGGATAGAAGGGGGCCGCTGTTCTAAATACATTTCGCAGATTTCATCCTTTTTAGTTGAATTGATTTGATGCCTAGAGCTGTTTAAACAAAATGGAGATATTAACAATTAAAGACAAAAATCAAATGAATTATGGCCAGTGTTAGCACAGCTCTCCACACGGGGATTCCAGCCCATAACGATAGGATAATGACGGTGACAATGATCATAAGGAGGATGCGGGTGCTACTCTTTCTCGCAAGCATTGTCAAGGGCTGTTCAGCCTTCATGGCTGGATGTCTGCAAAAGCTGGGACCTCAGCTGTGCCTGTTGAACGGACCGTGAAAAAACGGACACGATTCCACTGTGAAGCTGTGACTTGAATCTAGTAAGTTTCAAACCCAGGACTTAGTGACTATCCAACATTCATCTCCCAAGGATGGATCTCTTTATAGGCGAGCATCTGTTGGCTTCTCAAGTCTCTGTCCTATTAATAGACAAGGTGATGATGGAGAAAGCCGTAAAACGACTTCCACATCCACAGAGTTTTATGACGTTACAAGAACTTCATAAAAACATTAGGTATTCACAAGTTCCTACTTGACTTGAACCAAACTTGATAACAGAAACGAACCCTGTTACTTCACTGGTGAATAAGGGTGCAGCCGCACTCATGTCCCCCTCTCTCCTCGGCCTCTGTGCGATGCTTGTTAACCACTGATGGGCTCCTTTGCTTTGGTTTTAAAATTTATTTATTTATTTTGAGAGACAGAACGGGAGGGAGGGGCAGAGAGAGAGAGGGAGAGAGGGAATCCCAAGCAGGCTCCGCGCTGCCCGTGCAGAGCCCGATGCCGGGGCTTGATCCCACAACCGCGAGATCATGACCTGAGCTGGAATCGAGTCGGACCCTCAACCAACTGAGCCACCCAGGAACGCCTCCTCTGATGTGGTTTCAAAGAGAATTCACATATATGAGTCTGCCCCTAGAGAAGATGAAGGAACTTGCCAACAGGTGAATTCTCCATGAAAAACTAACACAGGATACACAAGCCTTAAATAAAGTCAAGCACTCTGACTCGATTTTGGATACATCATTAAACTTTCTGAAACCCGAGTGTCCTTCCAAGTCTCAAAGTAGCATATGGAAGAGGATAAAAAGTTTTAAAGGGTCATTGGAACCAAATGAAGTCCCAGATGGTTTGACTCGAGCTACCTTAGAGATCAGATAGCCCATGTCTTCATTTCACATCCAGCGGGTACAGGTGGAAAGCGAGACTTCCATTTCAGTGTCACAATCTGGCTTTTTCCATGGGAATCCTCATCAAACCCAACCCTTATTATGACCTCCATGGCACAGTTTAATATGCTCAAATATGAAATATGGTTTAGACATTTATATGCGTGCCAACTTATAATCCTGTGACGAAGATACTTTTTAAAAATAAAAAAAATGTGTAATATCCAATCAGTGTTCCCACTGATGTAATATTCTTACAAATGGCTCCCTCATAAGAATTTCTTATAGACAGTTCATTCACATTAACTACACAATACTTTATTTCACTGAAAAGAAAATGATTTCCCGGGGCCATCAGTAATGTGGTGTGCATGTGTGTGTTTCTCCAAAAGACTTGCCAGCTTTCTCTCCAAGTGCTATATGAACTCTGATAGAAGACGACCGAAAGAAGCCCAGACTCTGGAATTCCACTTTCCGAGAGTGCAGTTAGGACCCTTCCTCTAAGTGAGGCAGTTTCTCTCCTCCAGTGAAAATGAATTCCTTCTATCTCGGAGGCTGGGAAAGTTAGGAGATGTACAAGAGGTCAAAATTAAGTCCATTAAATCCCAGCCCCGGATTTAGTCACCATAGAGACAGGGGAGATAAATAAACCAGTAACCTTAACAAATGTGCTGCACCTTTGCCAGACATATCTCTGACTTACCATTATTTTTACTTAAGTATCTTTCAGTCCAAACATAACTGACGATGAAGACGACAAAACCAAACAGAACTAGGCCCAAAAGAAATAGGAATGCTCATGCAGGCAAAGGGCAGGCAAGGAGTCAAGAGCTACCCCCCTTAGTAATGTGCTCTCTGTTCCCCTTGAAAAGCGATTGCAACATGGAGCTCCAGAGGCAATGACATATGGGGAAAATATGTGGTGCTAAAGCCAGAGGAAACCATGTCAAAAAAGAAAAACAGACATGAAGTAACTGACCTAATTAAAGGAGAAACGCACACTTCCAGCAGGGAAACAAGTATATGTGACACGGGGAGGGGATGCTGGACGAAGGCTCGGGACGCTAGAGGGGATTTTTGTCACTTAGCTAAATGCCACCAGAAGGGGAAACAGGTACTGACTGCCCTTGCACTACGGCTCCGCTAAGGTTCTGCTTAAGTGGACAGGGAGCCTTGAGACATCAAGAGTCGCTCCCTGGCCGCACAGCAGTGAAAAGCTCGGAGACAAATAGTTATACTTTAACACGTGGGACACCAAGGGGCCTCTCGACCAACTGCAGAGAACAGACGACACATGGGCAAAGAGAGGAAAAAAGGAAGAAAACCGAGAGGTCAGGGTGATGGAACGAAGCAGCAGGGAGGAGTTCTAGCATGACAGCCCCGTGTCTAGGCTCTAGGCGGGAGTCCTCATCACGAGCCACGGTCATTTACACAACACCAATGGCTTGTGGCATGGGGTCGAGAAGGCAGAAGCTGAGGAGTCTCGACCTCTAAGCGAGCCGTAGACTTCGGGTAAAATGTGCAAACAACAGGACAAGTAATATGAATAAAACCTCAAATGAAGTGTTACTTCTAGCTCTCGTCCACACGCACGCTGGCACTTTACAAAGCTATCATCATAGCACATAGACAACGGCCGTATTAGACAAATTCTTCCATATTGGTCTGCAAGCATCAAGGTTATAATTTTGAACAGATTCATGGAATTCTCCTGCAAGGACGTATCCTACTTACTTAACCAAGAATCTTGCTTGAGCACACGAATGTTTAGATTCTAACTTTTTGTCCATACAAATACCACTGTGACGAATACCCGCAACATGCAGCTTTTCTTTTCTTCTCGTAGAACAATTTGCTTCTTGGAGCGCACGTCCCGAAATAGGATTACTGGATCAAGGGGTACCGATCTGTGACTCGGGCCACAAAGTGCCACAAAATGTTCTAAAAGGCTTATGACCAACTTACAGAGCTCCCAGCAGTAAGCGCTTCTCAGTTTCAAGGTAACCAACCATATTCGCACTACGTGTTTTCTGTTGTGTCGGCTTAAAAGGCAAAAAATATACCTTCTTGCTGTTGGGACGTGGTTCATCCTTGGATGCCACTGAGGCTGAGCATTTTGCCATGCATTTGTTCACTCCGACAGGACACGCATGTCTTTTGCCTCTCCACCAACCGGAGAACTCATTCAGCCAACGGTTATGGAGCACCTACCACAGGCCAGGCACGTGCCAGGCCTCACAATCTACATGGGCTCTGTGCGTAAGATAGAAATGAATGATTTTATCACCTCCGCCACAAACTTTCCTGGCATGTCTTCATTATTTTTTTCCTCAGCTTTACTGAGGTTGAATTAACGAAAATCGTACACATCGAAGGTAACCGGGATGATCTGACACACGTACATTCTGTGAGTTCATTACCACAATCAAGTTAGGTAACACACCCACCACCTGAGACGTCCCGTTTCTGTGTGGGTGGTGAGAGCACTGAAGGTCTACTCCCTCAGAAATTTTTTATGGATTGGAGTCTGTTGATCTCTTCTTGACTACTTCTATCATTTTATATAGCTTACAGGTTATCATTTATCCAGGGACTGGATAACTGTCCCATTTTCTATGGTCTCATTCATAAGTTTTCCAAGCGTCTCATAAATATATTCTCCGATAATTACAAAATTAACAGCTCTAATCCCTACTTCATGATTCCTGAGCTTTACCACATGTAGCTTTTTTACTACAAGTACTTAAAGCAAGGGTTTTTTTTTTTTTTTAATGTTTATTTATTTTTGAGAAAGAGACACAGAGCACAAGCAGGGGTGGGGCAGACAGAGAGCCACCCAGGCGTCCCCCAAAAGTCCATTATTTTTAATACAACATAGCCCGTGTAAAAGAGAAGTTTAATTTTTATTTTAAAACTTGCTTTAGGGAGCCTGGGTGGCTCAGTCGGTTAAGCGTCTGACTTCAGGTCACGATCTCATGGTTCGTGAGTTCAAGCCCCATATTGGGCTCTGTGTTGACAGCTCAGAGCCTGGAGCCTGCTTTGGATTCTGTGTTTCCCTCTCTCTCTACCCTCTCCCACTCACATCCTGTTTCCTTCTCTCTCAAAAATAAAAAAAAAAAAATTAAATTGGCTTTTAAACGTTATCCTACCACAATGAGAAGTGAACTCAGGTTTATCTATGAAGATCTGACCACAAATAGCCTGCCTAAGATCTCTTTCTCTTTCTTAGGCCAAAGAAAAAGATTTGTCAAAACATCACTGCATGACTGCTTTTTCGTAGGATTGCTTTAGGGTCAAGTCCCCTTGCTACTCAAAGGGACATAGGTCCTCGGACTAGCAGTGGTACAATCTGGGGCTTACTGGAGTTGTGTAATCTCAGGCCCTACCCCAGACCTCCTGTGTTAGGATCCACAAGTGAAAGTTTGAGGAAACACTGGGGTAGACCACAGGAACCTGCCAAATTCTGCCGATGCTCCTCCTCTTAATCAGACACCGTCAGAAGGTCTCTCTTTCCTCAAATGTTTATCCCCATCCCTTTCTTAAAAAAGTAACCTCTACACCCAATATGGGGCTCGAACTCACGACCCCAAGATCAAGAGTCGAATGCTCTACTGACTGAACCAGCCAGGCACTCTCAACCCTTTTAATGCATGCCCTTAAATTAAAATGAGTATCACCAAACATCATGTACCTGAAAATTACAAGCTAGTATTTTGAGAGAAAGGATGGCTCTCAGTCTGTAGCCTCAATTTCATCCGGACATGAGCTTTCTTGAAAACTCACTTGCCTGAAAGAGCCCTGCAGGTCTTAAAAACGAGTAAAACATTCAGATAATGGCCACATTAAACACTGAGATAAAGGACCTCTGTCCTTTGTATCAAGGAGGTGAGAGGGTGGTAGGGACCCTGGCAAATTTCAGAGTTCACGCTCCGGCCAAAGGCACGGGAGCTATCCGGCTGTTCAGCCTAGTGTTGCCCAAAAGGAATACAGGCTCAATGTTGCCAGATCTTCTGATATTTCAAGAGAAGCTGAAAATCTGGATTTTTGAAACATGTGAAATCTCTCAAATTTTAAATGCTGGCAATTCACTTAAAATTTTAAAAGAACACCTCTGTGTGCCAGATTCAGCCCACCAGTTTGAGACCTTGGCTCTGGACTGATGGTTTCCAAATTCTTTAAGCTTGTGGAAGCCATCTGTGCTAAATCTCGTGCTCTCTTGCTGGTACACGAAGAAGAGAGGTCACATCGATATAAATGGTACAAACCAAATCACTATGACTACCATATTTTAAATTTGTGTTTTGTGAATATTAAAAACTGCCAAATCAATAATTAAAGTGACCATATGTCAGTGATACAAATATTTCCTAGATGTGAAATACATGTTTAATTCTTAATTAACAACATTGTCATTCCTACAGAAACAAATACAAAGAGTACCCAGCTCATGTGTATGTTAAGAATTATGTTGGGTTCAGGGCTCCTGGCGGGCTCAGTCAGAGAAGTGTGCCACTCTTGATCTCAGGGTCGTGAGTTTGAGCCCCATGTTGGGTGTAGAGGTTACTTGAATGAATGAATGAATGAATGAATGAAAACTTTAAAAAGAGTAAAAAAAGAATTATGTGGGGTTCAACTTTTTGTTCCAGGGCACCAGGGTGGCTCGGTCGGTTAAGCATCCGACTTCGGCTCAGGTCATAATCTCATGGTTTGTGAGTTTGAACCCCACATCGGGCTCTGTGCTGACAGCTCAGAGCCTGGAGCCTCCTTCAGATTCTGTGTCTCCCTCTCCCTCTCTCTCTTTTCCCCTTCCCTGCTCACACTCTGTCCCTCTGTCTCAGAAAAATAAACAAACATTAAAAAAAGTTTTTGTTCCATACAATTCTATAATGAAAAGGTGGCTAAGTGGAATAATTTCAGGTTCTTGAAAATAAAGTTTACCTGTGATAAGTTTACCTGTGATAAAGTTTACTACTTTCCTAAAGTGTTCAAGTGTTTCAAGCAAATTTACCAAATTTGTGTACAATCTGTGTGTACGAAACACACAATTTACATTTGCTTTCACTTTGGGGCACTTGGGTTCTGGGCACAGGTGCGCCCCAGCAACGCCCGTATACTTCATTACTTGTGCATTCCTGCCTGGAGGTGCCAGACATCACAGTCTCAGAGAGCAGACTGGAGACAGGGACGTTGAACTGCACCCCTGAACCCATCCAGGCCTACTCAATACTGGGCAATTTAATGTAAAAAGGAAAATCGGGGGCACCTGGGTGGCTCAGTCGGTTAAGCATCCAACTTCGACTCAGGTCATGATCTCGCGGTTTGTGAGTTCCAGCCCCACGTCGGGCTCTGTGCTGACAGCTCGGAGCCTGAAGCCTGCTTCAGATTCTGTGTCTCCCTCTCTCTCTGTTCCTCCCCTGCTTGCACTCTGTCTCTCTCTCAAAAATAAAGATTAAAAAATTAAAAGAAAAAAAAAGGAAAATCAACTTTCAGTTTCCCCATCTGCAAAAAGGAAAATCATCCAGGGATGTCCCACAGTTGAAGAAGATCAAGATGAAAATGTATTATCCTTTTTCTTTTGTTCACGCCTACATTCCCGGCTTACTACGTAGTAGGGCTGAATGAATGAAGACATCAATAAGAAAAGCGAAGAAAGATCACAAGATACAACTACACTGTGACTGGAACTGCTTCACATCAATCCTATAGATTTCCATCACAGTGCAACGGAATTTAACAGATTTGATTAAGTCACAGAATTTAACAGATCTGATCAAGTTGTGGGGTGCCTGGGTGGCTCAGTCGGTTGAGTGTCCGACTTCGGCTCAGGTCATGATCTCACGGTTTGTGGGTTCGAGCCCCGCGTCGGGCTCTGTGCTGACGGCTTGGAGCCTGGAGCCCGCTTCGGATTCTGTGTCTCCCTCTCTCTCTGCCCCTCCCCCACTCGCATTCTGTCTCTCTCTGTCTCAAAAATAAACATCAAAAAAAATTAAAAAAGAAAAAAAAGATTTGATCAAGTTGAGAAACTCACTGCTCTAAAAGGAAACCCAAATGGGGCACCTGGGTGGCTCAGTCGGTTAAGTGTCCGACTCTTGGCTTCGGCTCAGGTCATGATATCACAGTTTGTGAGTTTGGGCCCCACACCGGGCTCTGCACTGACAGCACAGAGCCTGCCTGGGATTCTCTCTCTCCCTCTCTCTTATCCCTCCTCTGCTCTGTCTTTCAAAATAAATAAACTTAAAAAAATTTATTGTATTTATTTTTTTTTTAAATATGGAATGCTTCACGAATTTGTGTGCCATCCTTAGGGGCTGTGGTAATCTCTGTAATCATTCCAATTTTAGTGTATGTGCTGCTGAAGCGAGCACTAAAAAAATTTTTATTTTTTTATTAAAAAAATTTTTTAACGTTTATTCATCTTTGAGAGACAGAGAGAGACAGAGCATGAGCAGGGGAGGGGCAGAGAGATGGATACACAGAATCCGAAACAGGCTCCAGGCTCCGAGCCATCAGCGCAGAGCCCGACGCGCGGCTCGAACTCACGAACTGTGAGATCATGACCTGAGCCGAAGTCGGAGGCTCAACCGACTGAGCCACTCAGGCGCCCCTAGAAAAAATTTTAAAAGGAAACTCAAAGATGCTAAGTTTTGGTCAAATTAAAGATGTCACCGGAGTGGTTTAATATCACAAAACCACTTCAGATATGTATTCAAAAACCTTCCATTAGAATGTTTCATTTATAAGAATACACACAGCTTCCGTCAAAGTTTTCTACTGATGAAGCGTACCCAGGTTGCAGATGGCTACGGGCAACCCAAGCCCAGGTCCCCCCACCCCCAGCCAGTGTTTCTAACCAGGCTGACGGGCTATGCCCTTCTGTGGACCTCCTTCCACCATCTAGTCTCTGTTGCTGTGGGAAAACAAAGGCAAGCCGCCCTCGGGTTCCTCAGAGGACAGTGAGAGTCATAGTTCTGCTCTGGTGGGGGACGACCTAAGATTTTATTTGAAGACAGGTTTCTATCGTTAACAAATAAAAGTTTGAAAACAACCATTTTAGGTAAAGGCTATGGATGACAGCCACGGCAGGGCCCAGACCGAGCCAGCAGGGTGTGTCTCTCACAGCTGACAAATGGCCAAGGCTTTGGTCTCTGGGCCGGTCCGAAGCCCCAGGCCCTGGGGAGAGAGACCTTCCAGCTTCCATGTCATTGAGGAAACTGACAAAATTCCTAGTAAACACTTCTAAAAGTGTGTCCTTTTTTTTTTTCTTCTTTACGGTGTCAATATATGTATTTTATTTTATTTATTTATTTTTTCAACGTTTATTTATTTTTGGGACAGAGAGAGACAGAGCATGAACGGGGGAGGGGCAGAGAGAGAGGGAGACACAGAATCGGAAACAGGCTCCAGGCTCCGAGCCATCAGCCCAGAGCCCGACGCGGGGCTCGAACTCACGGACCGCGAGATCGTGACCTGGCTGAAGCCGGACGCTTAACCGACTGTGCCACCCAGGCGCCCCAATATATGTATTTTAAAATGTGTGAAGAAGGTGGCAGCAAGCAGGGATACCGGAGACAACTTTGGCTAGCTAAGTGAGCATCTGCCCTAACGGAAAGCAATGACCCTCATCGAAAGCGAGACTGAGCAGAGGCAGAGGGCGGGGGGCGGGGCATACACCAAAATGCAGCAAGCTTCTGATGGACGGAAGCGCGAATCCTGACTGGTCTGCCGCTGGCAAATGTCACCTCCCGTCCCGCAAACGTGTGCATGGCGGGGCACAGACAGCAGCAAGACTGGGGCCCCTTATGCGGGGCCTGGATGAACCCTCTCTGAGATCTGCGAAGCTGAATGTCCCGTCTCTCAGGGAGAGCACTGAGTGACCCTGAATCTTCATCACGGAGTGTATATAAGCCCTGTGGCTAAATGACGACCGAGGATGTCTGTGCAATGTGTGCTAAATGAAAGGGTTGCTCGATCTGGCTGTTCACACCGGGGCAGCCACACTCTGAACTTCGATTCTGAGCTGAAAACAACGGGCTGGCCCTCGTTGGCATAACCCAACGGAAGCCCTCTCTGGAGTTCCTACCCGAGATCTTGCACAAAGATCCCTCCCCGACAGCTGATTGGGTCAGCCCCGCCTTCTCCCGCAGTCTCCTTGCTCGATGCCAGTACTGCTCGGCGTAGCTTTCCTGCTCCCTACTGTTCACGCTGGGGCATGAGCACATCTTTATCTTCAGGCAGACCTTCTAACAGTTCTGTTGTGCTTGGCACCTTCACTTTTCATGCCCCCAAATTAAAAGCAAATGAGATTGGTTTTTCCCCTTGAAAAGCCAGTCCCCAGAAAGCTGATATTTAGGATAAGCAGGGATATTTGCTGGGTCAATTAAAATGAATCCTGTTCAGTCTACTGTACAAATAAAGCTTTTTTTTTTTTTTCCACAGTGTCAACCCCAACACCACTAATTGGAAGGCTGAAGGTCGGTGTACGAACTTGTGGCCATCAGTCAAACTTACCTCACGCTGGATGTGTGGTGACTGGGATGTATTCAGCAAGGGCTGGACACGGTGGACAACAACTTCCAACGTGCCTAATTAGGAAAAAATGAGAAGCGAGACGCAAAGTTACCTTTTCAGAAAAAAAGTTAGAAATTCCAAAAAAAAAAAAAAAAAAAAAAAAAAACCACCCAAAGCCTATTTCCTTCGAAATGCCTCACGGTAACACATTCTACTTTATATTTACAACCCTTAAAAGTTAAACCGCCAGGATGTTCCGCATACTTCCCCAGTGTCTGTTTATCCTACAACATTTGTGCCGGCACCGGGTCTAGCCCCTCATCATCAGGCTGCCTTAGCTCAAACACTCAGCATTGTTAGCACAGTGAGCTCATGGCCTATTTCAGTTTTAAATTAACATTTGGCAATCACCCGGGTAATCAAAACAAATGACTCAGTCGTTTAGAATAGATTTATTAGTTGAGCCTTTTTTTCCCTCTCTTTTAACATCTTTAGAATATTTTGCCACAGGAGGGCTCAGATCCAGGCAGAATGTAGAGCACAAGTCACCAGAGGAATATTTAGAGGTGTTTCCATGGAGACGAGGTGCCGTGTGACCACTGAAGTTATCTCCAATCAACAACAGCATCAGGATACAGGCTGGCGGGCAGGCTCATCCCTGCCCGGGGCGGAGGGCTCAGCATCACCAGGAAACAGGTGTGCTCTGTGCTGTTCCCATCACCCAAGCAGAGACAGTCCCCTGACATGCGGCCCTCCTCGAGCCTTTGCGACCTCCCCAGAGGCATCTCACTGCCTTACCCCCCCCCCCCATTCAAAGGGCTGGCTGGGAGAAAGGAGGCGTGTGAAATCCTGAAACTCATACCAAGAGCACTTTTATATCAGCTGTGAAATGTACACGAGCAAATGAAATCTGAGGGAAAGATCGCTCCCTGTGAGGAGGGTCCCCATCTGTTCTGTTCACTGCTCTATCCCCGTGCCCAGAACAGTGCCTGACTGCCACACAGGAGCCTCTCGAGAAGTATCTATGGAGTGAAGCAGGGCAAACCTAAACCATGGGTTCTAACCAGGCTCATAACTGCCCCTCTTCCGCCCCCAAGCAACCATTTCCGGGCTGATCGCCAAACAAGCAGGGGTTAGAGATTTTTTTTTAAAATATTAACGTGCTGGAAAATAAATCGCTGGTCCGGTTAGCTCAATAGGCTAATGGGTTCATCTGTTTAGAGATCTTAATGACAACTGTCACGTTCAAGACAACTCTTCCGAACTCAAAATGGACAAGTGTGCTGACTACAGGGACAGACAGGTTCTTGTCTGCCAGATCAAAAGCCCGGAGGAGGGGACTCTGTGCCAGCAGCGAAGAGCTAGCTTTCAAAGGCAAACGTCTGAAAGTGACAGACTTCAAAGAAACACCTTCTCGTCCTCTTCCCACCTCTATTTAACTAGAGCTAATATTTTCACATTCTGCCCTATGAATACATATTACTGGTTTCATGTTACGTCTCGTTTGTTCCACAGAACTTAAAGTGTCTTTGTCTGGGTGGCAGGGACGGAAATCCCGCCTTTCTTTCCTCACAGTACTTAGCACAGCACGTATACATAAAAGGTTTCGCCCGGTCTCTTTTCCCACTACCCACAACCCATTCACACGGAACTCACTGTTTCTAGAAGGTGCCACACCCTGGCATGCAACCGTGGTGAGAATGCGGCACGGCACAGATGTTCACAGCAAGAGTCAGACTGCCTGGGTTCGAACACCGGCCCTGCCTTATGTCAGCTGAGCCTCACAATGGTAAGCGACTTCACAGACAGGCTGTGAGGTGACAAGGGGGCGGCGCAAACAGAGCACTTCACAGTGCCCCACATGCAGCAGGTACTCGCCAGATGGGAGAGAGAGACAGTGATCACCATTTACTCCAGCAGGCGCAGAGTGTGAGTGTTCTCACACTCGGAGGAGGAGCTCACGTGCTGCCACAAAACTCTGGCACCAAACACACCCGTTTAGATTCAATCCAGCTTAACCTTCAAACCTGAATCCGCCACACGCTAGCCTTAACGTGCTATTTCACTTCGCTCCCCCTTCTGGAAATCATTTTTCCCGGAGATGGGGTTCAGTACATACCGGGCTCTACTTGAAGGAATCAGTTCTGTACTCAAAGAACCGGGATCGCAGCCCCCTTAACACCCCAACCCTGCCAGTGCCTTCGGTGCCTTCCCTGTCTGCTCCCCACCTCTACGAGTTCAGACTTCAAGGGGCTGGGGCGGAGGGGCAAGAGGCTGGTCTTCTAGTAACCAAAACCAAGACCCCTGGGGCTCTCCTTTTCGTAGGAAACCCTTGCATGTCATGTCCCCAGACACCCTCCAGAGGGCAGAAGAGAGAAAGGCCCAAAGGCTGAGCGGGCGGAGCTCACATAGGGGGGTCCGACCCGGGGCCCCGCCAAGGTCAGCTCCACAGTTCATGCTTTCACTGTCAAGAACTAGACCACCAAGAGTGATAAAAACGTACAGCGAGATTTCACCACAGCACCTGTAGCTCCACTTTACTGTTGGTGCCAGTGCGTCCCGCGTCACACTCAGTCGGGGCTGGGAGGAAGACACTCGTGCAGGTACAGTTGTGCACGTGGAACCGCGCCTCTGACCACACGGGGCACAAACCGTGTCGACGATTTTGCACAAGTCAAAGTATAAAAACCGAACGGCAGCCAAACACACTGGGTAAAATGTGATGACAGCCAAGTAAAACCCAAACACTTTAGGGTCAGCCATGCTTTAAAATAAATCATGTGAATCTTATCGCACCCTGACAGAATAAGTCAAATTAGACAAACCTTTTGTGTGACTGCAGAAGAAGCCAGGAGCTACGATCTAGTGACGTTTAACGTACACAATCATCCTCCTTCGGGTTTGGCAACAGTATCGTGGCCACAGACACTGGTGACCCTGTCACTACTGACAGCCAAGCTTACACGACCCCCAAGTCACCGATCGATTGGGTGAATTATGTGGAAAAATAAAATCGAGAGACAGCTGCTGTCTGAATGAAACTAAAAGACCAGTTGAATCAATCAAAATGGATGAACCCCACAGATTCAGTCTTCTCTAAATTCTCTGAAATGTGATCGTCATGGTAACCATTCGTTTATCATGCTTTTCCTTCAGAAAAGATATTCTTCTTTCCTTCAGTAAGATACTCTTTTCCTTCAGAATATTCTTTTCCAACCTAAGGAACCAAAGAGTAGTGAACCCCAAATATCTTTTATTTTAATTTTCTTTAACATTTCTTCATTTGAGAGAGAGAGAGAGGGAGAGAGAGAGAGAGAGAGCGAGCATGAGAGGGGCAGAGAGAGAGGGAGACACAGAATCCGAAGCAGGCTCCACGCTCCGAGCTGTCAGCACAGAGCCCAATGCAGGGCTCGAACCCACGAACCTCGAGATCATGACCTGAGCCAAAGTCGGACACAACTGACTGAGCCACCCAGGCACCCCTATGAACCCCAAATATCTTAATTAGGTACACTTAGGATGGCAACGGGTGGCTCACAAGTCTCATTTTTCCTATTTTTATTCAAGTGCTCACACTACTATGGTAGTCAGAAACATTGGCATTTGTACCGTTCAAAACACATTTTAAATGTTACCATAGATGTGATAAATACAGATGAGCTGGCCACCGTCTCTGTACCTTTAGCAGAACTGATAAACTGGCTCTCGTTCAGCAAAATAATTTACTGGTAAAAATAAATACAGATGAGGGGCGCCAGGGTGGCTCAGTCGGTTAGGCGTCCGACTTGGGCTCAGGTCATGATCTCACGGTTGGGAGTTTGAGCCCCACATCGGGCTCTGCACTGGCAGCGTGGAGAAGTCAAACTACTCTTGACAAATGCTTTCGCTGGAGTAGTAAAACGTTAAGAATACTTTTGCAACAACAACAAAAATAAATAAGTGGGACTACATCATACTATAAAATGCTTGAGCACGGCAAAGGAAACCATCAACGAAATGAAAAGGCAGCCTACTGGATGGGGAGAAAATATCTGCAGATCATATATCCGACGGGGCTAGTATCCAATATACAAAGCCCTCATACAACTCTATGGCCAAAACCAAACAATCTAATTAAGAGATGGGCAGAAGATCTCAACGGACATTTTCCCAAAGAAGACATTACATGTGGCCAGCAGGTACGTGAAAAGATGCTCAACGTCATTCATCATCAGGGAAATGGAAATCAAGACCACAGTGAGTTTCTACCTCACAGCAGTCAGAATGGCCATCATGGAAAAGACAAGAGAACACGAGAGTTGGTGAGGATGTGAAAAAAGGGCACCCCTGTGCACTATGGGTGGGGATGTAAACTGGTGCGGCTGCTATGGAAAACAGTACAGAGGTTCCTCAAAAAATTAAAAACGGAACTATCATATGATCCAGCAATCCCACTTCTGGGTATCTATCCAAAGAAAAGGAAAACACTAACTTGAAAACACAATACACCCCCCCCCCCCATACACACCCATGTTCACCGCAGCATTATTTACAATAGCCAAGACATGGAAACCACCTAAGTGTCCACTGACTGATGAATTCATAAAGAAGAGATGCTATTATACATGCTGTGAAATATTACTCAGCCATTAAAAAGAATGGAATCTTGCCATTTGCAATGACATGGATGGCCCCAGAGGGCATTATGCTGAGTGAAATAAGTCAGACGGAGAAAGACAAATACCAAACAATCTCACTTATATGCGGAATCTTAAACAAACAAACAGAAAAAGCTCATAGATACAGAGAACAGAGTGGTGGTTGCCAGAGGCAGAGGGTCAGGGGTGGAAGGAAGGGGGTCGAAAGGTTAAAAAACAAAAAAACAAAGACTAGAGCTATTTTTCCATGTTATCATTGCATAATTGCTGGTAAAAGAGCTTTATGAGAATAAAGTAGAAAACAAAAACAACGTAATAAAACTTTAAGAATACTTAAGAACAAAAAAAAAGCCATCAGTAACAGTGTAGAGGAAACTAAAATTATCAGGCATTAGGAACAAATGGGAACAACACAAAACAAAACAAATGGCGAAATCCAGCAAGAAAAATGGAGTGGCAAATATTTGCTAAAGTCAAAAGGTAAAACCTTAAAATTCTTGTCCTTTGCCCTAATGTTCAATGGTATTTTTGTTGTGTTTTAAAAATATGAAGATGGATGTCCTTTCAATGACTAGTACAACAGCTCCCAACTAAAACAAATGATAAAATAAAAATCCACTTAATTGACTGATAGGCTCGAATTAGTCATTGCCAAGTTTACAACTTTCCCACAACTCCAAGCATTCTTTCGTTAAGAAACAGGATTTGTTTCCCCTGCCAGGATGACCGTGGGTAGCTTTCTGGGTGACTACAGTTCTGTATATTTTTACATAACTCACTGGGGAATACCCGCTCCCTAAGTCAAAGTGATGAGGGACAGAGGATGAGCACAGATCCAGAGAATGTGACAAGTCCGACAGAAGCATCTAGAGCACGCTGGCTGTCTCAGAAGTTTGAGAGGCAGTACTGGGCCAAAGACATTCTAACACTGCCCTCACTCCCATAAACCATCACCAAATCCTGTCCGTTTGTCCCGCGAAAGAGCCTCCAGACCTTCTCTTCCTTACAATCTCATTTTTGCGATCCCACTCTGACCCATTGTCACTTCACATCTAGATTACTTCATCACACACGCTCCCCTCAGATTAATTTTTCAAATGTGCCACCTTGATGCATCACTCCCTTTTCCCTAAACCTTCCTCCACTGCAATCTAAAGACCAAGTTTCTAGCATGACATCCAAGGCCTTCCCATCAGACCCACGTTTCACCCTCCCCCATACCCAACTCTGGCTTTTGCTGACTCCTGGCCTCTGGGCTTTGTCACCACCGGAGAACAGGTGCTTTGGCTCATGCCACTCTCCCCTAAACCAGTGATTCTCAAACTCTGGCTGCACCTGCAGACCCAGAACCACTAGTGATGTCTGGGTGTCCCCCCACAACCAAATTCCCTACGATGAATCTAATGTACAACTAAATTTGAGAACCACTGCCCCAAATTCCTACGGTCCATGGCTGTGAAAGTTTAGTGGGCATCAGAATCTCCTGGGAGAGCGGGAGTTGTTAAAACACGAGGTGTTGGGCCCCACCCCCAGGGTTTCTGATTCAGTAGGTCTGGGGCAGGCCCAGGAATCTGCATTTCTAACACGCTCCCAGGTGATGCTGATGCTGCAGGCCCAAGGATCCCACTTTGAGAAACACTGGTCAAGAGTTAGAATTAGTACAATATGGTACAGATACGTACCGTATACATACAACAGTAACCGTCATATGTACACTTCATTTAGCGAAAGAGAATGTACCATCTTCCGGAATCTCTTCTACTATTGCTCTGTACTGTTTGTTCAACTTTTAAACACATTTGTTTATGAGCCAATCCACAGACTGTCTTAGAGATTATCTAGTCTGGTTCTCTTTTTCGAACCCGAGACCCCAAGAGGGAAAGTGATTTATCCAAGGGATCAGATGGTTATAGGCAAACTTGGGCTAGGATTCGAGACTGCCAACTCTCTCCTCCTCCCCCTCACTTCAAGCCTCTCCACCACACCCTTCCTGTGTCTTTAATAGCTTCTCCAAAAAGAATGAAGTTCGTTGCTTGAAGAGATCGCTTTTGTTTTTAATAACCCCTCATGGCATCTAGCAAGCCTAGCAAAGTGCCTCGCACATAGAGTAAGCACTCAATAAACGTTTGTTGATTTCATTTTATGACTGCTACTTTCTAAGCCGTGTCTGGCACTCCGTGAACGGTCTCCTTACACGTGGGCAACCGGGCAGCCTGGCTCCAATCAATTAGCCACAGAGTAAATCCTTCGCATCAGCACGCACTCTGCTGGAATCTGCTACAGGGACAAGAATGAACACACAGAGAAAAATCATAGGGGCTTTAAAAGTGGATGGATAGCTTTATAAGGTGCCACAATTCAGCTTTCAACTTGTACGTCAGAAAACATTCACAAAGTCCCTCGAAGTTCCATTATTGTACCTAACAAACCAGTGTGGCAGTAAAAACCTGGCAGATAGGGTAGTCTAAAGGACACTGCTCTCGTAGTTTGAATGCTTAGGCCAACAGTCCCCCAACTTTTTTTTGTGCTGACATCCGCCTTGTTACTTAAGGGAAAATTCACAAGTAACTGACTTAAGGGCAAAGAGGAAACAGAGAGGAAGAAGAAGAAGGAGTGCCAACAGGCTGCGAGAAGCACCTGGGTAAGCAGTAAGGGGCAAGAGGATGTCACATACCTGCCCCGCATGCCATCGCCACCTACGCCTTTCCAGGCCTTCCAGCTATTTCCAGCAGCTTGAGCAGGGGGAGCAAGACTAGCCTCACGACTGACCAAGCCTGTCTATACATATGATGCAAATACATTATGATGCGGTCAGATGGTTACTTCTGCCATCTCTACGATGGACAGAGATTTCTGTACAATCGAGTCAGCTGCAGAACTCGGTATCAGCTGGGACGGTGACCACAAGGAATGCATCGGCTGTGCCTCCATCCGGTTCGCCACTGGCAGAGGGTACCCTGTGATCTTAGCAACTGAACTGGAATCCCCAAGCCTCCACATGGACTGTGACTCAAGGGAGAGGTTATTTCTGTCCCCTCCCCCTTGTTAAAATCTGCCATTTCTGGCAGAGGTAGGACCACAGGTATAGTCGATCAGTGAAACTAAGTAGTGAAATCAAGAAAAAAACGTGTAACGGTTTATCTGGTGACATGTGTAATGATGACTACCCATAACAGACCCATACATAAAAATTCCTTCTGATATACAAAATGAGTAAGTTTTAAATAGGTGAGTTCTATAACCAACTCTCCCCCTTTATTCGTACTTTTTCAGGTAACTCTGGAGTTTTTCACCCTGGGTCTAATCACAGACTCGAGGGGACACATCCTGTGAACCACCATATCCCCCAAGGCATCCATTCCTTGGGTGATCACCTTCATTTATGTTCTAATCCTTGATGTCTTATCTGTTTTTTTCTCTTCTGGTCTCTCTTTCTCCTTTTGTCTCCCTCAGTCACAATGCCCCTCTCAGAACCCATCCCCTCACCTCTGCTTACTACCATCTACCGTAGAATGTTTTGAGTTTTTTTTCTTTTTTAAGTAAACTCTACCCTCAACGTGGGGCTCGAACTCATGACCCTGAGATCAAGAGTCACACACTCTACCAACTGAGTCAGCCAGGCGCCCCTAGAATGTTCTGTTTTTACAGCCAGCTCAAGAAAGCAACACATGCTTCCAGTTGCTCATAATAATCACCCAGTTTCAATGTATAGAAACAAATTACAATCAGACCTTAAAAAGCCTGATCTTTTCACACGGGTTTACCGAAGAGCTGGCCACAGTGAATAACTGCATGGAGGTTCCGGTGTTAGGTCTGTGCTACTACGAGCCATGCAGTAGCCTTTGGGCCAAAGCAATCAAACTCTGACCTGGGTACTGGCTCAAAGACTTGGTATCAGCTCGCCAATTGTCACTGTTGCTAGTGACACCATAAATACAAGGTATCACTGGGTTATAGGGCTGGGGATTTATTAAGGCTGGGGCCCCACTCCACCACAAAGATGGCATGCCCCCCCAACGGTGGCAGATAAATAAAGCCCCAACCCAATGCCCACACAGACCTGTCCAGTAACTATTGTGCAACCAGACATTGGTTAGCAGAGCTGGGCCTCTCTCGGAAGCTCACCCTTTCACTTTTCAGGGGGCCCGGGGTACCAGTTACATCATTCAAGGAGAGCACTTCTCTTATTTCACCAGTGCTTAACAACAAACGCTGCACTTTTATCTGCAAGTAAGTCATAAAAAGTGCCTGATGTATCCTTTACGTTTCTGAATCCTAAAGGGTTTTTAAATGGATTTTTTGGCAATTTGGGGTTCGCAGAGAAACTGATGAGAAGGTACATTTTCCACATACCTCCTCAACATCCCCCTCCAGATTTCCTCTATGAACACCTTGGGTCACTGCAGTACATTTGTTACAATGGAGGAGCCAATATTCATATGTTATTATTCACTCAAGTCCACAGTTCACATCAGGGTTCACTCTGTGTTGTGGAGATTTTAACAAACGTCCAAGGTTTTCCCCCTTTACAGTACGTGCTGAAGAGCAATAAGTTACCTTACCTCAAGACAATTCTAGGGAGTGCCTGGGTGGCTCAGTCGGTTGAGCATCTGACTTCAGCTCAGGTCATGATCTCATGGTTTGTGAGTTCGAGCCCCGCGTCTGGCTCTGCACTGACAGCTCAGAGCCTGAAGCCTGTTTGGGGCACCCAGGTGGCTCAGTCGGTTGAGCGTCCAACTTGGGCTCAGGTCATGGTCTCACCGTCTGTGCGTTCAAGGCCCGCGTCGGGCTCTGTGCTGACAGCGCAGAGCCTGGAGCCTGCTTCGGATTCTGTGTCTCCTTCTCTCTCTGCCCCTCCCCTGCTCATGCTCTGCCTCTCTCTGTCTCAAAAATAAAAACATTAAAAAAATTAAAAAAAAAAAAGATGGGTTTCTTTTGGGGGTGCCTGGGTGGCTCAGTCAGTTGAACGTCCAACTTTGGCTCAGGTCATGATCTCACGGTTCATGAGTTCGAGCCCGGCATCGGTCTCTGCGCTGACAGCTCAGAGCCTGGAGCCTGCTTCAGATTCTGTGTCTCCCTCTCTCTCTGTCCTTCACCCGCTCGTGCTCTGTCCCTCTCTCTGTCTCTCAAAAATAAACATTAAAAATTTCTTTTTTTAAATTAAGAAAAAAGACAATTAATTCGAACTGCTTTAGCTTTGTAAAAGGAAGTTTCATGGGATTATAATGTAAATCGTTTTTAATGATTCTTGGTTTCAAAGACCGGCTCCCTCACAGCCCACAAACATATTCAACTTTGATCACCTGCAAACCCTCCAGCACGCCTCCCACCTTGAAAGGGGTCTGAAGAAACTGCTGGACCGCAAAGCGAAAAATAAGAAAAACCACCTCCAAAAAGACACCTGACGAGTTGCAATTGGTCGGTCTGCGGACAACTCAGACTGGAGAGGTTTATAAAAGCAGCGTGGCCATGAGAAAGCAGAGCAGCGTGAGAGAAGCAGCATCAGGAGACAGAAAAGACGAGGAAGAAGAAAATTGGGAAAAGGAAGACGGGGCAGGGCAGGCACCGTCACAATCACGAGTGGCACGCGGAGACGAGATGGACAGAGCGACTGCAACGGACAGCCAGCTACACATAAGAGAAAAGTGAGGTGGACTTTTTATGAGGGGCTAAGTGAGGAAGGGCCAAATTCCATCTCAGTACCGTGACCCTTAAGTTGCCGAACGATTCTTCCAACTCAACGTGTCAACGGGAAAGCACCATTTTGCATATGGAAAACTTGCTTTGCACATAAGCGTGTAAAGATGGCACACCTTCCACCCACAGGAAATTCCCTCTGAAACCTGTTTCAAATCTTTTGGAAGGCTCAAGGGATAGGGTTTTGCTCCTGTATAATGATTAGATACACCCACTAGCTAGAGGCATAAATATGGTGAGATGCAAAATACTCTCATTTTTTTCATTTTTACTTTATGAGTAAGTGTGAAGCAAAACTCAAATGATTTGATGCGTCCTGTTCTTGGAGGATTTGACATCTCACTGTAACTACTTCAGGAGAACACCAGAATCATTTTTCTGTTCATCAGAATCATTTGTTTCATCAGAATCCTTTCTCTCTTAGCTGGAATCTCCTTTTGACCCAAACATGTAAGGAGTCTATTTAATAAGGATGCTGTCGTTCACTTGCAGGCAAAATTCTTAAGTGCTCATTTTTAGGAAATTGGGAAAACATTCTAAGAACTCAGACCTGGAATCGCTCTGTCATATTATTTTATCTTAAATGAGAAGAAAACTGTGTTTCAGATATACATCTGGTCTCTGGGTAGAGAAGGATCCACCAACTTGCAAATGTCAGCTTGCCAAGTGGCTCTCGTGCAAAAGCAGACCAGTGGTTGCCTGAGGACGGGGGCACAGGGAGGAATGTACAGTAAAAGGGGCATGAGGAAACTCGGGGGGAGTGATAATGATATCCTACATCCTGTTGGTGGCAGTGGTTCCATGGGCATGTACATCTGCCCAAACTCCTCAAACCATATACCTTGAGTGGATGCAATTTATTGTATATAAATGATATTCAATAAAGTGGATTTTATTTCATTTTAAATTTTTTAAATGTTTATTTATTATTGAGAGACAGAGAGACACAGAGCACGAGCAGGGGAGGAGCAGAGAGAGAGGGAGACACAGAATCCGAAGCAGGCTCCAGGCTCTGAGCGGTCAGCACAGAGCCCGATGTGGGGCTTGAATCCGCAAACTGCGAGATTATGACCTGAACTGAAGTCGGATGCTTAACCGACTAAGCCACCCAGGTGCCTCTCAATACAGTGGATTTTAATGAAGTGGATTTTAAATTATCTTGATCATTCCACAATGCACATGTATATCACATTATCATGTTGTACTCTTTAAACATTCACAGTTATATTTGTTAATGATTCCTTAATAAAATAGGAAAAGTTTGGATATTAAAAAGGGGGCTCTAGCTAAAAAAAAGGGGGTCTAACAAAGGCACACTGCTTTATCTGTAGATGCGGGTATAAACTTTCACCTCCTATTAGTTTGGCTGCTCGGTTTCTTTCCTTAGTGTGGTTATGTGTGCTTACTACACTGCAGAATTCCTTCCCAATTCCTTCCTTAAAGGAGGCAGAGCTTCTCGGGGCACCTGGGTGGCTCAGTCGGTTAAGCATCCAACTCTTGGTTTCAGCTCAGGTTATAACCTCACAGTTTGTGAGATCGAGCCCCACATCAGGCTCCATGCTGACAGTGTGGAGCCTGCTTGGGATTCTGTCTCCCTCTCTCTCTGTCCCTCCCCTGCTTGCTCTCTACCTCTCTTTCTGTCTCTCAAAAATAAACACTAAAAAAAAAAAAAAAAAAAAAAAAAAAGAGGCAGAGTTTCCTGTGGCCTAGAAGGAAAGGGCCTAGAATTTGAAAATTTGAATTGAGCCTGGCATGTGGAGATGTAGAATCATCGACAAGGAGTTTAAAAAGGCTCCTTAGCTTCCAGAAGCTATTTGCTGAGGAACTTATCATTTTAATTTTTTTTTTAATTTTTTTTTTCAACGTTTATTTATTTTTGGGACAGAGAGAGACAGAGCATGAATGGGGGAGGGGCAGAGAGAGAGAGGGAGACACAGAATCGGAAACAGGCTCCAGGCTCCGAGCCATCAGCCCAGAGCCCGACGCGGGGCTCGAACTCCTGGACCGTGAGATCGTGACCTGGCTGAAGTCGGACGCTCAACCGACTGCGCCACCCAGGCGCCCCATCATTTTAATTATTTGAAACTACTTATTTACAGGCTATTTCTTAGAAACTGTTGAAAAATACAAAATTGTGTTAATTCAAATGCCTAAATCCACCACTATAGCTCAGGGATACAGAAATGTTTGGACTTCATGATTTGTACGTGTGTGCCCGTGTGTGCTCTGTAGTCTTTAAGAAACCTGGCGGGGGGTGGGGGTGGGCGGGGGGGACACCTATTACTTCCCTTCACCTAGACACCTGAAAGTGCAGATGACTGATTATGCCCAGGCAGACACGAGCAATCAGACTCACGAACAAGACCGATGTGTAAAACTAGACCTGGCAGAGATGCACTGAAAAACCAATCCTTGATGTCTTCCTAATAAATCACACGTTTCAAATTTGACAGGAGTCAAGCGATCTTATCCACACTCTAAAACTGAAACTGAATAACAAGACTTAATTGATCAAATACAGAAATTTAGTTTTGTACTATCCTCGTCAAAATCACCTTGACGATAAAACCTGTGTGCCCAGCTATCATTTTCTTAGTATTGAAAAATAAATTTAAAACCCCGTGGATATTACAGGGGCGGCCGGGTGGCTCAGTCAGTTGAGCATCCGACTTTGGCTCAGGTCATGATTTCATGATTCATGGGTTCGAGCCCCACATCGGGCTCTGTGTGGACAGCCCGGAGCCTGGAGCCTGCTTCGGATTCTGTGTCTCCCTCTCTCTCTGCCCCTCCCCGACTCGTCTCTCTCTCTCTCTCAAAAATAAATAAACATTTAAAAAAAATATATATATATATATATTCCAAGACATGAAATGTTACACAGGCATAATCACAAGAATTTGTAATATCCAGAAGGGCTTTTTTAATGTTTACTTATTTATATATATATAAACATATTTATTTATATGTGTATATAAACATATATATAAATGTGTGTGTGTGTGTATGTATGTATATGTATGTATATATATATATATATATATATATATATATATGATCCGGAGTGTTTTTACGTGGGTAAATAAAACATGAATTCTTTTTTTTTTTTTAAGTTTATTTACGTATCTTGAGAGAAAGAGAGAGCACAAGCGGAGGAAGGGCAAAGAGAGAGAGAGAGAGAGAGAGAGAGAGAGAATCCCAAGCAGGCTCCACACTTTCAGCACAGAGCCCAGCACAGGGCTCGATCCCACAAACCGTGAGATCATGACATGAGCCGAAATCGACAGTCAGACGTTCACCCAACTGAGCCCCCCAGGCGCCCCCGTAAAACATGAATTCTTTCTACAGCAGGGAAGCACTGACAACAAAGACTTATTTTGATGGTTCTTTTTCTAGGTTTCGCTGCGTTTAAAAACCAGTACACGTGTACCTTCTGTGCATTTTATATCTCTACTAGCTCAAAAATGAAGTGCAAGCAAATCTCACCAGTTTAAATACACAGGAGGCCTGGTTTTCGGGAGACAGAATACTGCAGGAAGCCAGGAAGAGCTGGCCGCTGTCTGACATTAGCAGGCGATAATAAGAAACAGGAGCAAAGACTACTTAAGAACACACCCCTAGGCAAGGGTACAATTTTCTCATTTGTTCAGATGGTAAGCCCTTGGCAATGTGTATCCATATTCATTGTTTCACGTAGCTTTAGCTTTGCTGGGGCCCTGGCTGTAGGGAAGGGACGATGTCGTGTTCACGGGTTTACGCGTCTATGCAGCCCACGTGGTCTCTGAACCTATCTTGTTTAATTCTGTTCTACCGGTGGCCTTTCTCTATCGAGTAACACCAGCTCTCCATACCCCACACGGGCTCTGGAAAGCAGCCTCCCTGCCCATGCCAGGCAGAAAAGACCTGGCCCGGTCCAGGCTGGGGTAACCCTAACACCGGCCAACCGGGTAAGGGGAAGACACGGTGGCGGATGCACGTGATGATGTGGATACACGCAGAGCCCAGAAAAAGGAATGTGGGTAGAGTCAACTGGACTGAGAAGAGTGACCCTGCCAGTGACACAGACACACAGGCAACGGACACACAAAGAAACGAGGAATGAAGAAATGAACAAGGGCACGGAGAGAAACAAGCTTAAGAATTTATCTAATGGTGCCAGGTGAGAATGACCGTGTGTGCGTGTTTTGTTTTAATGACACCATACTGCCAGCATTTGCTACAATTTGCTTACTTCCTACCAAAGTTTGGAAGCAGAAGCAGTCTTTAAAACTTCCTTCCCCAAACTTTAACAGGTATCCCAGTTTGTGAAGTAAAAAATACTCATATGCAACAATAGCTGTGATCATGGTCTTCCAGACGAGCATTTGGAAAGACTCTTATAAAGCCACTGTTCGTGTCTGTGACCACAGGCAGTCTGACACGCCTTGCCACTTGCCCCACAGGCCAGGGGAAATTGAACTGAGGGCTAGATGCACGCAAGAGGTTCCCCACCACTGACGCTCAATTTCAATAAAGCAAACGAGATGACAAATTCCTGTACTACTCCCAGCTGGTTATTTTTTAAAGATTTTATTTTTTTAAGTAATCTCTCTACTCTGGGGGGGGGGGGGCTCAAACTTACAACCCCAAGATCAAGAGTCACATGCTCTGCCGACTGAGCCAGCTAGGCGCCCCTTCTCTCAACTGTTTTGATATGAAATTAGGAAATACTTGGCCTTTTTGGTATCCTTTAGAATAGTAAATATACTTCCACCATAAAAGTCTGTTCTCTATTTTTTAAATGTTTATTTTTGAGAGGGGGGAAAGGGAGAGAGACAGCGTGAACAGGGGAGAGTTGGAGACAGAGGGAGACCGAGGATCCCAAGGGGCCTCTGTGCTGACAGCACAGAGCCTGATGCAGGGCTCGAACTCACGAACCGGGAGATCATGACTTGAGCCGAAGTCAGACGCTTAAACGACCGAGCCACCCAGGTACCCCCAAAAGTCTGTTCGTTTGAGGGACAGGCCAACAAAAAGTTCGTGACTGTGAAGGGTTTTTAATTAGGAAATAAAAACTTGCCTACATAGGTAGGACCTAACGCTTCAAACTGCAACTCCAACATTAACATGTTATATGACCTGAGGGGCAGATGCTTGAACTCTTTGAGCCTCATAAAATGAAGGGGAGTGGGTCCTGACAGCCCTTTATAGTGTGGCAATTTTTTTAATGTTCATCGATTTTGGGGGAGGGGGCAGAAAGTGGGACAGAGGCTCCGAAGCGGGCTCTGCATTGACAGCAGTGAGTCTGATGTGGGCGCTCAAACCCATGAACCATAGAGATCGTGATCCGAACCAAAGTTGGACTCTCAACTGAGTCACCCAGGTGCTCCTCTGGCGTGGAAATTCTATTACTCAAGTTGGAGAAGGAGACATGTTAAAGAGCTCACATGATGAGGCCACCAGATAGTTCTCTAACTCCCCGGCACTATTCCCATTTCATTTCTATGACCAGGACTTCTCTCTAGAGATGCAACGATTATTCAGAAACTCTTTTGGTAAAGTTAAAAAAAACAAAAACAAAAACAACTTAGACTACATTTAGAAGCTGGAGATTTTGCAATGGACTTGAGTCCGCCATTGGAAAAAAAAAAAAAAAAAAAAAAAACCAACACTACGTTTTAAAAAGAGAAACAGAACACTGTCACCAATTTCTGGGTGGTGGGTTACAGCTGATTTTTATATTCTTTAGGCTTTGCTGTATTTTCTGAGTTTCCCCAACAATGTGAAAGTACCGCTATTATCATTAAAAGCTTGGATTTTTGAAAGGATTAGTGCATTCTTGCAAGTTTCATCAGATCTCTCAGTTCTACTCTAAAATCATTTGGGGGGGGAGGGTCCAAAATCAGTATCACAATGCGTGCCCATACCCAGTGGTTGATCACCCGAGGGGCTGACTGCTGCGGAGTCATGACATAATTATTATACTCAGAATCTATGGCTCCCAGACCTATGTGGAAATCAAAACATGCATTTTATCTAAATAACATTTCTTTTTTTTTCCCCTAGCATCTTGGCCCTTGAGAATCATGGTTAAAATTCCTTTCCAATTTAAAGTAAATGAAATGAAACATGAAGTCCTCCTTCTACCCACACACACACACACAAAATTGCTTGCCAGACAAAATATGATTGCTATTGGGCTGGTTTTTATTTTTCCTCTTGTTATGCTCAAAAATACAACACGTCAAAAGTTAAAATAAATATTTAGCTGTCGAAACAAAACACACCCCCCATATGGAAAACACAAGTATAAGTTTGATGACATTTATTTAAAAACAATTTCCATAGCAAAAACAAATGTCTAAATTGTTTAAGGAGGTGACAAAACTGAATGCTGTCAGTACTAAGCTTAGGACTAAGTAAGTCCTAAGAAAGGTAGAAGGATGAGACGCAGAAAGATATAAACACAGTTCGGTAACCTCCCATTTCATGGTTATCAAAACAGTGTCTGGAAAAATTCAAGAAAGACAGAAAACAAAGTTCTCCAAAATGACCACTACAGGGCTTAGTTTGGGGAGATCTCTAGCACAAGTTCTCAGTCGAGCTCAGCTCTCCCCACTGGAAGAAAGTACAGGGATTCACCTCCCCATTCTCTACCTGAGTATAACCCATCATCTATGACATGTGACCTCTGAAATCACTTGTTATCCAGGACCAGTTACTCACCTTTTGCAGCCTGCTCAACTCCCGCCCGCCCCACATCCTTCACCAACCCCAAAATTTAGAGAAAGCAGCAAGGGACACCGGCTTCGTCATGGGACTTACGTTCAAATCTCAACTCGGCCACTTAGTTGTGCAATCTTAGGTTACTTTGCTAACCTCATCTGCGAGATGTGCGCCGTTACTTTGCAGAGCTGCTGTGAGGATCCAATTACATAACGGCTGTGAGTCCAACTAGTGTATTTTCTAGAACTACAGCAGGCCTTCGAGTAATGTCAGTTCCCTTTCTCCCCTTACTCCTGGCCACTTACTTCCAAGTATGATCAGATTTAACGTTCATGGCTTTAATTACTCTCAAGCAAGCTCAATGGTATATAGGACATGTAGTAATTTTAATTTTGTTAAGTAAGATTTTGAATGGAGCCTGCCACAAGGGAGACAGTATGACGGTGTGCTCAAAACCCATGAACTTCTGAGGAGTAAGATGATCTTAATTTTGATGTCTGCCTCCAACCCGGACCAGCTGTAAGGCCTCGAGAAGTCACATTGCCTCTCTGCGCCTGGTTCCTCGTTTATAAAATGAAGGGAATACTGAACATATACCAGTGCCTGGCATTAGAGTAGGGCCCGTAGATGGTAGCTCTCGCTGGTCTTTAACTATTCAGGTCAATGGACTCATCTGTTTGTAGACCAGTCGAGTGAGCTCAGCCAACGTGAAATATCACATCAAGACACCGTTCCTGTTTTCTAGTCTCCGGAGGTTACGTTTTACTGCATCTTGTAGAGGGAATTACGTCAACCTCAGCGCTACTGACATTTCGGGGCAGATCGTTCTTTGTTGCAGGGGCCTGCCGCCTGTGGTGGAGAGAATGTTTAAGCAGAATCCGTGGCCTCCACCCGCTACACACCAGCAGCACGCCGCATCCCAATTCATGACAGCCAAAAATGTCTCCAGACATTGTTCAATGCCCCGTGGGGGACAAAACTGCCCTAGTTAAAAACCACTGGGCGGGCACGATCCACAAACAGAGGGATGTGCAAAGATCTCAGGAGGTAACCCTGCAGGAGGGCGAGGGTTTACTCCAGCTACTATTCAGTATCATTCACACTCTTCTGGGCTTCATCATCCGTCATCCATAATTCAAAGGTGACCACAGAACAGTAATTTTGTTTGGCCCCATTTGCCATCAGAAGATGCTTTTAAGTCACAGGAAGGACGGCTGGCCCGGCCGCTGCGTCCTCACTACTCCGCACAGTGCTATAAGATGCCCAACTTAAATATCAGGAAGTCCGCTGTGTCCTATGTACTTCACATAAAACGTATCTTCTTTAAAAAGGCCATAGACCTTAAGATCCTGAAGACGAATTACAAACCATATTACCCAAAATGAAAAAAGTGCGTCTTAGTTGGCAAGAGGAGGTACTGTGTAGACAATGAATAAATGCCCTGGCAAGAAACGACTCCACTGTGTGCGTGGTCAAAGCATGTTTAATGTATACAAAGTGCTATATTAATGTCCAAGACTCTGGCCACCTCCTGATTATGTACCACAAATTCATTGTCTATTCTGTTTTAGTAACTGCCCCCAGAAGGTGGAAGCCATTTCTTACCTACTGCGTATGAACCTAGCACAGAGCCTCTGGCACAAGCGGTAACTCAGTAAATGTTGGCTGAATAAATGGATGGCCATATATTCTGCTTAATTAAGTACTCCGTTGACAAAAACAAAACAGAACCAAAAAAAAACACCCACTTTTTTTTTTTTTTTTGCTCCTGTCCCAACAGGAGCTGAAAGAAAAGATCTTCCAAGAGAAAATAATTACAGTCTACTCCCTTTTACCCCAAATCCAAACAACTGGAGAGTCCAACGAACCAAAACAATTTTGTAGGCAAAAGTTGGGGAAAGCAGCCAAATAGATAAGGCCTAAAGTTCAAGCAAGCACAAACATTTGTTCAACTCCCAATGCTGCTGGCACCGAAGGGGGAAAGGGAGGTGTTCAGGGCAGAAGGGAACCCGGAGGTGGAAAGCAGGGAAACAGGGCTCAGCTTCGGTAGGTCAGCCTGCACTCCCTCAACAAACTGGTATTTCTTTTAATGTCAAAACTTTAGGAGTGAGGGTCAATTTCTTCCACAAAGGCTTCATTCTTCAAATGGCTACAAGCAAAATCTTCAAGAATGCTCAGAAAGATACTTGACCATTTTTGTTAATTGCTCAAATCTCTTCATCTTCCCTCCCCCCCTCCCGCCCCCACCAGTCCCGTGGGGCAGACAACACGTTCTCCAAAAGCTGGGCAAAGACACCCATTTACTCTTTTTGTCTACAGGAACTTAAGTCCCCACTACCCACCAACACCATTTCCCTCTGTAAGATTTGACCACTCCTAACAGTCTATTCATAAGAGAAAAAACAATCAGACTTAAATTGTATTCCTAAATGCACGCGTTTTAGATTCTTTGTCGCCGGCATACCGGATGTGTATCGGAGTAACATAGAAACGCTGCACAGAACAGTGCTTAAACGCATTTTTGCCTGAGACCAAAAATCTCTATTTTCTTTAAATTTTTTTTTTCAACGTTTATTTATTTTTGGGACAGAGAGAGACAGAGCATGAACGGGGGAGGGGCAGAGAGAGAGGGAGACACAGAATCGGAAACAGGCTCCAGGCTCCGAGCCATCAGCCCAGAGCCTGACGCGGGGCTCGAACTCACGGACCGCGAGATCGTGACCTGGCTGAAGTCGGACGCTTAACCGACTGCGCCACCCAGGCGCCCCAAAAATCTCTATTTTCATTTAAACATTTCCAGTTTAGTATTTCCAGTAAATAAATCAAGTAATTATTTAAGTGGTCCATTCCTTTGGTAGACATTAAATTAGCTCCAACGCATTGGTATCCTCCAAGAGGAATTTTACCAGTTTAAATCTTATATGAAATTTTCTTTTCAGCTTTCACTCAAAAATCCAGACTTGGTCGAAAAAAACAGCTTTTCTTCTCCAAAAATTCAATATGGGAATGGTAGCATAGAATTTCAAAAACCATATATGGTTACAGAACCTATATGGGAGCCTTAGACTATATACTTATTGTGAGGCGGTTTGCGCAAATCATGGCCTATCTAACCAATTTCCTGTTGCGTAAAGATTATATTTGCTCTTAAAAATGTTAAATAACCATTTTTAAAGACTGAAGGTAAAAAGTAGATTGGAACCTTATGTAACCGAAATGGGAAAGCACATATAGCCTCGCCACATTAAAGGCATATGCCTTTCTAGTATGTATTCTTCTTCAAGCAAATATGAGCATGAGTTTCCAAAGGCAAAGCTACCATCCCAGAAGCCCTTGCTTCTTCAGTGTGAAGAGTGGGGGAGGGTTCTGTTCCCAGAGAAGATGAGCTGGGGAGGGAAAGACTTTACAAAATTCCAAGGGACTCATAATTTAAACTTCTGCTATTCTGCAAAGGTTCGCATTTCCAAGGAACAACATCAAATTTACATTAAAACCGTCTTAATCAAGATAACTAAAAAAAAAAAAATTATTCCTACTGCTCTATAAGCTTGCCATAGATTTGATAACCCAGGGAAGAATTACAGGCAATTACAAAATGATGGCTCCAATTAGGAAAACTGGATCCATTCCAAATTCAAATCAAAGGGGGCTCAGATAATCCCGATGGGATCATTGAAACGAATATAGGGAACTTCCAGCAAAGGCATACGTTTTTTCTATTTCTCCCTCTTCTAAAAGCCAAACTAAATGCTACAACGACGTATCCCTTGCCCTTCAGGAAATTAAAAAACCAAACCTGGAGTCCCCTTTATAAACCTTGGTCCCCTCTTTCCCCAAGGGGCCTCCCTGGCACAGGGTTTTATAGTAAAGGGCAATCCAAACAAACCTGAGGAACTCGCACGGTTCCCAATGCAGAAAATGATCTAGCACTGAACACGAACCACACACAGTCTTCCCTTGCTGATTTTCAAACCTCTACCTAGTCCTGGACGGCTGAGAAGAGGCCGCGAGGAATGGAAGAGAAAGAGAAGGAATGGAAGAGAAAGAGAAGGAATGGAAGAGAACCAGAAACTTCGAAAGCAGAAACCTCTCTTCCAGCACCTAGAACAGACAGCACCTTGGAGCGATTTCACGCTTTTTGAGACGGAAAGGTCACACCCTGCAGTTTTGAAAATCCACCTTCTAAGGCTCACCCCACGTGACAGAACCTTCCTCCGGCTTCTCCAGGTTCCACGCTGGAGCTGAAATCCCCACTGTCCCCACCCCCATTCGCTCCAACCCCCCCTCCCCCCGCCATCCCCCCAAGAGGGAAGAACCGCTGCGAGCCCTCCCGGCCCTCCTCACTCCCTCTGCACCCCACCCCCAACTCCTCCAAACGCCCCCCCAGCATCCCCGTCGAGAAAGCCCGGCGAGCCCGCTCACCTCCACGCCCGCGCGTCCCCACCCCCGCCCTCTCCGTTGTGCGAAGCCGGGCAGGTTCCCCCCCTCGCCGCCTTCCCATCCCCGCCACCCCGGAGGAGCGCGCCGAGGGGGGCCCCCAGCCTCACCCGCCCGCGCCCCACAGCCACCCCGGCCGAGAACGCCCAGGGGTGCCCCCACCTCGCCCCGCCCCCACCGCCCTCCAGCCTCGGTGGGAAAATCAGGGGCCCCTTCCCCCTTCCCCACCCCGCGCCCCGCTCCCCACCATTCCGCGGAGGACGCACCGGGAGCCCCCTGGGCACGCCCGCTCCCCCGCCCCCACGCCCGCCACCCCCGGTGGCGCGAGCCCGGGGCGGCCGAGGCACGCACCCGCGGGGACCCCGCGGCCCCCACCCCGGCCGGCCGGCCCGCCGAGGCCCGAGGCCGCAGGTACCGACCGCGGCAGGCCGGGCGGCCGGGGCGGCGGCGGCGGGGCAGGAGGGCGGCCGCTCCCCCGGGCCGCGGGGCCGGCGGGCGGGAGGCGCACACGCACGCACACGCGGAGAGAAAGCGGGCTTACTGCCTGGCGATGCTCGCCCGCGCAGCTGTCTCGGCGGCGGCCGCTGCCTGCACCGAGGCCGAGGCGCGGCGGCGGCGGCGGCGGCGGCGGCGGCGGCGGCGGCGGCGGCGGTGGCTGCGGACTGAGCCCCCTGGGCCGGGCGCTGGATGTAGGGCGCGGGAGGGGCGCGAGGGGAGGGGCGCGCGGGGGAGGCGGGGAGGGGGCGGGCGCGCGCGCGGGGGCGGGGCGCGGCGCGCGCTGCCCGGGCTCTGCCCGCGGGGGCTGCGGGGCGCGGCGCGCGCGCGGGAGCCGGCCCGGCGCGGGGGCGGGGGTGTCACGCACCCAGCGCGGCCACGTGCCCCCCGCTTCGGGAGCGGCCCTGCTGCCGACGCGGCGCGGGTGCGCGGGGAAGGTGGCCGCGGGGAGGCGGGGGCGAGGGCTCCCCGGGAGGGGCGGCTCTGGCCAGGAGACCGAAGGGAGGGAGGGCTGGGGGCGCCCGCCCCCCCCCCCCAGTGCTGCAGCCCTCGAACCCGGCGGGGAGTCACGAGTCACTGCAGGCAGCCGCGGCCAGGGCAGGGGGTGGGAGCAACAAAGAGAGTCGAGCGAGCGAAGGTGGCCTCACCAGGGGCCTCCGCTAACCTGCGCACTCCCTGCAAAGCGGCAGGGGCCCCGGGGTGCGCCGGGTTTCGGTCCCGACTGCGGAACCCCGTGGTCCGGAACGCTGCCGAAGGACCCACCGGCGACCCTTCCCCTTGGTAGCAAGCCGGGGAGAGCGAAAGAAGCTCTATCCGTAATCCCAATACCACCATGCAGAGGGCTTTACATCACTCAGGAGAGCAATGATGGCAAAGCGGCACGTGGCTACTCATTCATTCACTCAACATTTGGTTTACTGAGCCCTCACCACGTGCCAAGCACCGTGCCAGGTGCTAGGGATAGAGTGCGGAGTCATGCGGATCACCATCCACCCTTCCCTGGGAGCTTGCAATCTAGTGGAGGAGACAGATGATAAAGAAGTGAGAAAATAATCAAATTTGGGATAATGCCGGTGCAGGAAAAGAAGAGTGTGCAAATTCTGTGGTTAGGAGAGGAGGAGGTGACATTTAAGCCGAGCCCTGAAAGTTAACGCCAGAAGCAACCGTGGAAAGAGCCAAGGAAAAGCATTCCAGAAAGAGGGAGCAGATGTATGAAGGCCAGAAAGAGGAGGCAACCCTTGATGCCTTGGAATTAAGAGGTGGTGATTGTGATTGGCACCAGCAGGGCCTGGGGTCGGGTGCAGAGCATAATATAAAGCTGGACAGGTTGGCAGGAACCGGATCTCATACTACATCGTAGGCGATGGGCAGACCGTTTTATTCCAAAAACAAGGGGAGGCCATTGAATGAATGGCTTTCTCCCAGGGCATGGCATGATCTCATTTATATTTCTTTTACATTTGTTTTTCTTCGGAATAATTGTAAATTCACATACATTTGTAAGAACTAATACAGGGAGGGGTTATGTACCCCTTACCCAGCTTACCCCACTGCAGAACTATGGCCCAAGACCACAAAATACTGACCAATCTGATTCAGATTTGGCTGGTTTTACTTGTACTCGTGTGTGTGTTTAATTCTATACGATTTGATCACACGTCTAAACTCATGTAGCCACCACCACAATCAAAATACAAAACAGTTCCATCATTACAAGGATCCGGCCTGTTGATCTTTTATAGCCACACCCACTGCCCTAGTCCTCCGGGTCCTTGGCCACTGACAACCATTAATCTGCCCTTCATTTCTATAGTTTTTTTTCTAGAATATTGTGTAAATGAATCATACAGTTTGTAGCCTTTGGGGATTGGCTTTTTTGCCCTCAGCTTAATTCCCTTGAGCTACATCCAAATTGTTGTGTGTATCCATAGTTCTTTTTTATTGCTGAGTAGTATTCTGGGTCTGAGATATGTATATATATATATATATACACACACACACACACATTTATATATTTATATATATTTATATTTATATAAATATATTTATGTATATTTGTATAAATATATGTATATATATAAATATTTGTATAAATATATATATATTTAATGCTTATTTATTTTTGAGAGAGAGAGAGAGAGAGTGACAAGGGGAGGGGCAGAGAGAGAGGGAGACAGAGAATCCGAAGCAGGCTCTGTGCTGACAGCAGAGAGCCCGATGTGGGGCTTGAACTCACGAACTGTGACATCATGACCTGAGATGCCGTCGGCCACTTAACCAACTGAGCCACCCAGGCACCCCCATCTGGTACATATTTTTAAAGATCGCTTGGCTTGGGATTTGATGGAACAGATTGAAGAGGAAATTGGAATTGGAGTAGAGACAGTATAGTGTGGACAATTGTTTTGAGATCTTTCACTGTACAGGGCAACTGAAGTCGAGTGGAATGAGAGGGACAAGAAGGGAGAAGAGAAGGTTCCCTCCTCTCTTTTGAATTTTGAGAGATGAGAGCATGTTTAGGAATAAGCAGGAGGGAGGATTAGCCGATGAGAGAGAAAGGCCTCCTAACGTCCCTGCCTAGGCAAGATGAAATGAGAGCTCGATTTCACGCAGAGGTTGGGCCTTCCACCTGCTAAAAGGCATTCTCCACTGTAAGACCATGGATGTACATGCTGATCAGGGTGCCAGGTGGGGGTAGCTGGCTGTGTGTATAGATCAAGCCAATCCAGTCTGATGACTTCTCTTTTCTCTCGAGGTGCACAAAATGGGTGCTGGCTTCCCTCTGGAGCGACCATAAGTCCTTGCAAAGTTCCCTTCTCTCTTCCTGGCACCAGTGGCCTTGGGCCTTCCCTTTTCCCACTCCACGCCCTCAGAAGCACTGAAGTTTGGTCTTTGTGGATGGCAGAAGAGACTGGCTTTACACTCGCTAGAAAAAGAAGCCGATCTGCCCTACCCTGATCCCAGAAGCCTCTGATAAACAGGCAACTAACTCCCCCAGTAAAATACCAGCCCAGCGTCCAGCCCCCAAGTAGCCAAGAGGCTCCCAAATATGGAAGGCTCGGAATGAAGGGCCCTCTCCCTGGAACCTCCTGGTCATTCTTCGGCGCTCAGTCAGCGTTATTTGTGGTTCATTTCTCAGAAGCCCCCTTTCTCCACCCCCTTCTTTTCTCCATCTTTTCTTCTTTCCTTCCCCTCCCTTCCTGCTCCCCCTTCTTTCCCCACCTCCACCGCTTCCTTCCGTCCTTCCTCCCTTCCACAGATATTCCTAGCGGGTACGAGGCAACGATCTCCCACATTGCTCCAGCTTGGTCGACACGCAAGGCCAGTCCTGTCTGCCTCTTAACACTTCATCTCCTTGGATTTGAACTCAACGTCTGTGGGTCATGGAAACACATTGTTCCACTTAAAATATGTGGGGGGACTGTGTTGCAGAATAAGCAAAACGGATAAAACAAAAAAGGCTGCCCACATTGTGAACTCATGCGCTACATTCTGGTAATGTTTTCAGCATTAAGAAGCAACAATAAATTAAACAGACTAAAATCAGATGGTATGATCTCAGATCGGATCTTTTTCATTTCTGTTTCAGTAAGGAAATATAGGCATGAGGGGAAGAGTCTTAGGTTTCAACAGAATTTAAAACACCTTTAGAAGGAAATATGAAGCGCATATCAGCTCACAAAATAATCAAGTCCTTTGCTTTCTCTTCCAAAAGCACGAATGCAAAGTTATCAAGAGTATACTGGTGTACCAGCGTGGTATTATGCAGGACAGTTTATATGCATCATTTTATTTAGTCTTTACGTTAGATACTCATCCCCACTGTACAGATGAGAAGACTGAGGCTCAAAGAGGTTAAGCAACTCTGGAGCCAGGATTTAACACCGAGCAGCATGGCTCCAGAGCCCCCAGTCCAAGCCAGTATACTCCACTTCCAAAACAACGAAAGAGGAGAGAGTTAATCACCTTTACTATGGTCATCCAAAGTGGCCGATTCTTTCTGGTGAATGATTCTTGTTTCCAAAGTGCTGCCTAGTCCTTCATCTCAGTGACTTTTTCCTATCAGTGGAAGCCATGAAGTTCAAGTATCTTCTTCCACAGGGGCCTCAAGCTGACAGACAATTGCCCCCTTTCGTGGTCATCACACACGGTGGCAACAGTGGAATCTGGTGCATCTGTCTCCCAGGGAGCACATCTACCTCTCTGGCCAGACTCGCCTCCCACTTCTTCCCTCTCAGACTCTATGGACCATCAGCCTGGGGTCTAGGGGGAACTTGAAAGACATCCTGTGCACTCCCCTCTGGAAAACTTGACTGCAGTTCCTTTGCCGAGAACAGTCTTTTTTTTTTTTAATTTTTTAATGTTTTCTAAATTTATTTTTGAGACAGAGAGAGACGGAGCAGGAGCAGGGGAGGGGCAGAGAGAGGGAGACACAGAATCCAAAGCAGGCTCCAGGCTCCGAGCCGTCAGCACAGAGCCCAACCTGGGGCTCGAACTCACGGACTGTGAGATCATGACCTGAGCCGAAGTCGGACGCTTAACTGACTGAGCCACCCAGGCACCCCTAGAGAACAGTCTTTTTTTTTTAATGTTTATGTATTTATTTTGAGAGAGTGGGGGCACATGCAAGTGGGGGAGAGGCAGAGAGAGGGAGAGAGAGAATCCTAAGCAGGCTCTGCACTGTCAGCACAGAGCCCTACATGGGATCTCACAAACTGTGAGGTCGGGCAGAATTGATTTATACTGTTAGTATAGCAGGGAATCATGTACAGTCCTGATGCTTTCAAGGGGTCTGTTTCCCCCAACAGATCATAGACGTCTTGAGGGCAGACAATGTATCTTTCCTGTTTATACTTCCAGTTTCTTGGAACACAGTAGGCATTAAATTAATATTAATTTTAAAAATCATTTCATTATGACAAAATGAAGACATATACCAAATAGAGAAAATAGTGTAATGAACTTACATGTACCCAGCACCCAGCTTTAACAATCGTCAACACATAACCAGTTTGGTTTCATTTACATTCCCCACCTATTCCCTCCAAGGCACACACACAGTGGGCTATTTTAAAGCAAATGCAACACATCATATTCCATCCAGAAATAATTTAGTATTCATTGCTAAAAGACAGAGACTGTCTTCTTTTCTTTTTAAGGTTTTATTTTTAAGTAATCTCTACATCCAACGTAGGGTTCAAACTTATAACCCCAAGATCAAGACTCACATGCTCCACTCACTGAGCCAGCCAGCCTCCCCGACTTTCTTCCTTTGTTTTTTAACATAAGTGCAACATGATTATCACACCTCAAAGCAATGAACTAAAATTCCTTACTATCAATAAATACCTAGTCAAGATTCAGAATTCCCCACCTGTCTCCCAAATGTGTTCTACAGTTTATTTATTCCAACCACGACATTTTTTAATGTTTATTTATTTATTTTGAGAGAGAGAGAGAGACAGAGGGTGAGTGGGGGAGGGGCAGAGAGAGAGAGAGAGAGAGAGAGAGAGAGAGAGAGAATCCCAAGCAGGCTGTACACTGTTAGCGCAGAGCCCAACCGAAGGCTCGATCTCATGAACTGTGAGATCATGACCCAAGCCAAAATCAAAAGTCAGCCGCTCAACCAACTGAGCCACCCAGTGAGCCACCGAGGCAACCCCCCACCCAGGACATTTTTAAAGCTTCATTTATTATATTTGATTGATGTGTGTAGTTAATGGTTCTTGGATGAATGAATGAATGAATGAACGAATGAATGAATCCTCCCTACCTTCTCTCACTAACACGTCTTCACTAGTCCAAATTCTACCCATTTTATTTTTTTATTTTTTTCAACGTTTATTTATTTTTGGGACAGAGAGAGACAGAGCATGAACGGGGGAGGGGCAGAGAGAGAGAGGGAGACACAGAATCGGAAACAGGCTCCAGGCTCTGAGCCATCAGCCCAGAGCCTGACGCGGGGCTCGAACTCACGGACCGTGAGATCGTGACCTGGCTGAAGTCGGACGCTTAACCGACTGCGCCACCCAGGCGCCCCGTCTACCCATTTTACAAAGACTCATCTATCTGATGCCAGAATCTATTCAAGCTCCCCCAGCTAAAAGTAATCTCTCTCTTGCCTCATAACATTTTTCAAAATATCTGTTGCTCTTATTACATTTAATCTTGTATTAAGGATTTTGTGAAGACAGCTTATCTCTTCCTGTAACTTTTTCAGCTCCATGAGTTAAGTAATATACCTTAATTCACTATCGTGTATCTAGTGGCACCAAGGACAGCACCTTGCTCACATTAAACAACCAAATAAATTATTTCTACACTGAATGGACTTAAATTAAGACCAACATTCATAGAATCCTTTGTCTCCTTCGAGTACGGTGAAAGGACCACACGCTTTGGAATCTTGCAGACACGGGTTCAAGTTCGAGCTTGGCCACCTAATGGTTGTGTGGCCCAGAGCGAGTTATAAATTCAGAGGTCTTCAAAGTTTTTTCTGGTGACTGTAGTAAAAAGGAAAATAACAAAACAAAAAAAAAACCCAAAAAAACATTTTGCCTTCATGTTCCCTAAAATAATTTTGAAAACCTGTTAATCCCCTCACATACTGTAAATTGGTATCGCAAAATTTTCATCCCACGTTTAGTTACAAAGGAAGTTATTTTCAGTATATAGTAAATATCGACATCCTAAAATAAAATGGTTACATTACTTTTTTCAGCTTGTCCAACTGAATCTGAATACAATAGCCACTTCATACCCACCATCAGCTATTTTAAAACTACATGATCAAGATCTTGAAAATTTTACATCGTTCCCTTTTTCTCCTTTCCACTTCTCCCACAGAATGTTGTCCTAATGTAATATATTTTATGCTTATCAGTGTATTGTTCTTTGCTTATAAGTCTAATTTTGATCACTCTACATACTTCTCAGCAACAAAAATGTGACCATTAATTAAAATCTCCACCACTCCCCCACCCCCACCTCTGGCAACCACCAATCAGTTCTCTGTATCTATGGGCTTGGGGTGTTTTTTGTTTGTTTAGATTCTGCATGTAAAACAGATCATACAGTATTTGTCTTTCTCTGTCCTATTCACTTAGCATAATGCCCTCAAGGTCCATCTGTGTTGCCACAAATGGCAAGATTTCATCCTTTTTTTTTATAGCCAAATGATATTTCATTTTATTCCATATATTCCATTTTATACCATGTTTCCATGTCTTCACTATTGTGAATAATGTTGCAATGAACGTGGCGGTACAGATATCTTTTCAAGTTAGTGTTTTCATTTCAATACCCACAAGTGGAATTACTGAATCATAAGGTAATTCTATTTTTAATTTTTTTGAGGAACCTTCATTCTGTTTTCCATAGTGGCTGCACCAATTTACATTCTCACCAATATAGCCAGGGCAGTTGAAATTAATTTTTAAAGTTTCCTATGACCATAAAGCTCTATGTACTAAAAATAGAAAGTTTTCTGGATAGAATTATCCTTAGTGCACAATTGATCAAAAGAACATAAATATTTTATAAGATTTGAAAAATAATTTAAATATACAATGGAACAAATATCTTTGAAAGTGTATCTCCAGAGATGAATGAGGTGTTTTTCAATTAGTTCATGCATTTGTGGATAAACATTGCTAGAATGAGACAGAATCCAGTATCAATTTGATTTTGATCCTTTTTTTTTTTTACTTTTTAAAAATGTAAACGCTAAGAAGCTTTGTTCAATGGAAATAGGTAGAATGAAATGAAAATTTTTCTCACAGCATTGTCACACAATTCTCTGCATTTCTTCTGAGTTATGTACGAAAAATCCCATTGCGATCTATCATCAAAAGTTAATTTTAATGATTTATTAGCTGACAATTCCATTAGCGCCTTCGGCAGTTTTGTTGAAAACAAAGAATTAGAAACCACCTGTGTTGCAAAAGGTCTTGTTAAGCGGTGATTAGGGTCATTCACTTTTCCACACCAACACTCTGATTTTGGCTGGTCTCATTGTTTGTATCCAGAGGTTTCTGCCTCCCCCCCCCCCGCCCCCGGGGGGGGGGGGCTATGCACCAAAGTCAGATTAGTGACAGAGGGGAGTGGGGGTGGGGGTGGGTGCATGATTGTCTTTCTTTTGTAAAATGGGAGAAAGGCTGTTGGGCCAGAGGAGGTGAGAAAGAGAATCCACCTGGCAGAGTCGGTATTCTCAGGAGATCAATTTTAGGAAGTTGCGAGTCCAGAAATTGATTTCTTTACAACTGAACGTGCCCAGGGACTCCGGGCAATTCTTCATGTATGCCCATTGATATTCGCAACCTAGTTTGACTTATTTGACCTCATCCCAGTTTCCACATCTGCAATTTGGGACTGGCGTTACCTAAATCACAGGATTAATATGAGGAAGGAATTAAATGACACACCACACGTACAGCACGTAGCACAATGTCAGACACACAGTAGATATTTAGCAAATACTAGGTTCCTTCCCCACCCTTACACCTTGACATGCCCATTTTTACACAAGTACAACTGATAATCATTTTTTTTTACAGCCTGGAAAGTGTGTTTAAAAAATCTCATGTGGCCAAGATGACACATGAAATCAATAAAAGTGGGCTGAAAATCCAATTCAGGATATTTCCCGGTGTATTATTTTTAAGTTTCAGACAGTTTTAAAAAGAAAAATACAGAGAATAGTATAACGAACACTCCTGCTTCCATTACTCAGAATCAATAGCTGATAACAGTTTATATTTACTCTAAGTCTCTCTTTTGAGACACAAAGGAATTAAATATTATAGGTAAATATTTAATATTGGCCACTGATGTCAGTCCTACCCCCTTCTCTCTCTTACGTCAGCCACTATTGTGAGTTGGTTTTGTTTTATGATTTTATGATTAATGTACATTAGTGGTATCATTAGTATATTTCATTCTGCAACTTATTTTTGTTTGTCTAGCTGACTCAATATCGTGGGTGGCTTTATACATTCCTCTCCTTCTACCCCACCATCATCATTTTAGAAGTTATACATTCTATTTATCTCATTTAGTCCAATGTAATCCGTATCTCTAACCTTCTCCTAATTTCTGCCCTCCCCCCCCCGCCCCACCCCCAGCTTTGGTGTTTTTGTTGTTTGTGATTTTCGTTCCAGTTCTTTGTTCTGTTTTTGTACAACATGTTGATTTAATACATTCATATATTGCAACAAGATGGCCAGTGTAGCCTTAGCAAATGCCTGTTTGTTTTTAAATTGAGAAACAATTCACCTACCATAAAATTCACCCTTAAGTGTACAGTTCATTGGTTTTTAGTGTATTTACAGAGTTTTGCAACCATCACTACTATCTAATTCCAGGACATTTATCATCCAAAAGAAACCCCACTAGCAGCCAGTCTCTCCACCATTTCCAATCCCCCCCACCTCCCCGCCCTTGCCCCAGCAACCATTCATCTACTTTCTTTCCCCATGAATTTGCCTATTCTGGATGTTTCATATAAATGAGATTATACAATATGTGGCCTTTTCTGTCTGGCTTCTTTCACTGAGCATAATATTTTCAAGGTTCATCCTTTATATTGCTGAATAACAGGCCATTGTATGGAAATGTTGTTTGTCGATGTGTCAGTTGAAGGACATTTGAGTTGTTTCCACATTTTAGCTATCATGCATAATGTTGCTATGAATATGTGTGTATAATTTTTTGTATGGACATGTTTCAGCGCTCTTGGATATGTGACAATTAATAATGGAAACCTTGTTTGGAATGGAGTCATTTGTTATTGTCAGTTGCAGACCCAACAAGAAGAGAAGGACCCTGCACATGGATAGTAGTACCTTACTACCCCAGCCTGAGGAAGGAAGGCTTCCTCTTCTCCCGGGAAACAGCCCAGCCAATGAGAGACAGTCACAGCTCAGCCAATGAGAAGCCACTATACCTGGAACTCCCAGTTTACTCCAAGGGACCTCTTGTTTATAACCGCGCTCCCAACTGCCGCTCTTTCTCTGTTAAAGAGAGTATCTGTCCTTTGTTTTCCTAACTTGCTTATGGTTTTGCCATAACTTGTTTGTTCTGAATTGCAACTCTGTGCTGTTCCTGAATACACCTATGTTTGCTGGTAAAATAATTGGCAGTTTTATTTTTAAAGTTAACAAATACATACCTAGGAGCAGAATTGCTGGGTCCAATGGTTAACTATATGTTTAGGCTTTTGGGGAACTGCCAAATTGTTTTCCAAAGGGGCTGCACTATTTTACACTCCCAACAGAAATGTATAAGGGTTCCAATTTCTCTACATCTTCATCAACACTTGTTACTGCCTGTCTTTTTTAGGATAATCATGCTGGTATGTGTGAAGTGGTATTTCATTGTAGATTTTGCATTCCCTGCCCCCCCCATGACTAATGATATTTGTCAATTTCTGCAAAAAAGCCAGCTGGGATTTTGATAGGGATTGCATTGAATTTGTAGATCAATTTGGGGAATATTGTCATCTTACAAATTAAGTCTTCTAATGCATAAACTTGGGATGTCTTTCAGTGTATTTAGGCCTTCTTTCTTTCATTCTTTCTTTCTCTGTCTCTGTTTCTTTCCTCTTTCTTTCTTTCATTCTTTCTGTTTCTTTTCTTTCTTTCTTTCTTTCTTTCTTTCTTTCTTTCTTTCTTCCTATTTTTTTAAGTAAGCTTCACACCTGGCACGTAGCCCAACATGGGGCTTGAACTCACGACCTTGAGATTAAGACCTGAGCTGAGATCAAGAATCAGACTCTTGAGCCACCCAGGTGCTTCATAGGCCTTCTTTAAACAATTTTTTTTCAGTTTCCAGAGCATAGGTTTTACACCTTTTTTGGTTAAACTTATTCCCGGGTGCTTTATTCTCTTGATGTTGTTATAAATGGAATTGTTTTCTTAATTTCAACAGCAGATTGTTCATTATTAGTGTGTAGAATTACAATCGATTTTTACATATTGATCTTGTACCTGCAACTTTGTTGACCTCATTTATTAGTATTACAAGATCCTGTCATTCACAAGCAGAGATACTTTTACTTCTTTCTTCCTAATCGGGATGTCTTTTATTTCTTTTCCTTGCCTGATACACTAGCTAGAACCTCCAGAGCAATGTGGAGTGAAAGCGGTAAGAATGGACATCCTTGTCCTATATCTGAACCTAGAGGGAAAGCTTTCAGGTTTTCACCATTAAGTTTAAGGTTAGCTGTGGATTTTTGTACAGGCAGATCCTATTACTCACTGGAGTGTTTGTGTCATGAAGGGATGCTGGATTTTGTCAAATGCTTTTTCTGCGTGTATTGACATGACCATGTGTCCTTTATTCTATTGATATAGATATTCTACATCAGTTCGATTGATATGTTGTAGTATGTTGCTTTTCTGTTGTTAAATCACCTTTGCATTCCTGGGATCAATCCCACTTGCCCAGATGCATAATGCTTCTTATATGTTTATATGTTGCCAGATTCAGTTTGCTCATATCATGCTGAGGATTTTTGCACCTACATTCATAAGCGGTATTGATTATAGTTTTCTTGTGGTGTCTCTGTTTGGCTTTGGCATCCGTATCAGTACACTGGCCTGACAGATGAGTTAGGGAGAGTTTCCTGGTCTGTTTTTTGGAAGAGTTTGTGAAGAATTGATATTAATTCTTCTTTAAATGTTTGAACAAATTCACCAGTGAAGCCATCTGGTCCTGGGCTTTTCTTTGTGCAAAATTTAAAAATTACTAATTCAGTCTTTTTATTTGTTAGAGCTCCATTCAGATTTCCTATTTTTTTCTTGAGTCAGTTTCAGTAGTTTGTATCTTTCTAGGAATTTTTCTATTTCGTTTATATTATCTAATTTATTGGTATATATTTGTTAGCAGTACTCACTTATTCCTTGTAATTTCTATAAAATCAATAGTAATGTGCCTTGTTTCTTTTCTCATTTTAGTAAATGGAGTTTTCTCTCTTTTCCTGTTGGTCAGTCTCACAGAAGGCTTGTGAATTTTATTGATATTTTCAAAGAAACGACTTTTTATTTGGCTGTATTGTTTTTCTCTTCTGTATCCAATTGGTTTCTTCTTTTTTTTTTCAATTGATTTCTTATTGTACATACCTACCTCATAATCGATTAACATTTTATGCGTTAATTTTCCTTCTTTATCTTTGGAAAATTTATGTGTTTTTGCTTATATTTTTGTTTTCCTCAACTTTTTATTTTGAAATATTTCAAACCTCTAGAAAAACTGCAAGAATGGCATCATGAAAACCCATCTACCCTTCACCTACATTCATCTTTTGTTAATATCTTTCCACATTTGCTTTACCTGTGTATGGACGTCTGTATCTATACCGTCCTATTTCTCTATCTGAACCATTTGAGAGTTATAGTTGCAGATGAAATGGCACTTCACCCATAAATATGCATTTCCTAGAAACTAGGGCATATGCTTGCATAACCTCAGTATGATAATCACACTTGGGAAATTTAACATTAATATTAAATCATTGAATTTGCATCCATAATCACATTTCCCCAGTTTTCCCAATAATATCCTTTAGAGTTGTTTTTATTTTTTTCTTAAAGATTTTATTTTTAAGTAATCTCTACATCCAATGTGGGGCTCTAACTTACAACCCTGAGATCAAGAGTCACATGCTCTACTGAACCAGGTAGGTGCTGTTTTTAAATCAGAATCCAATTGAGAATTAAGCATTGCATGCAGTGTCTCTTTAGTCTGCTTTGATCTAGAATAATTCCCCAGCCTTTTTTTTTTTTTGCTTTCCTGATGTTGGCATTTTGAGGAGTCCAAATCACTTATTCTTCTAGAAAGTCCTTCAATTTGGATTATATATGGCCAAGTATACAACATGTGTCCTTCTTAGTGCATCATATCACAAGGCACACGATGTCAGCTTGTCCCGTAGTTATGTGAGGTCTGATCACTTGGTTCCAGTGGTTTCCAGCAGACTTCTCCATTGTAAGGGTTCCTTTCCCCCTTGTAATTAGTAAGGAATCTGTGAAGTGATATTTTGAGAATGCGCGTGAACACCCTATTCCTCAACATGCTTTCACTTGATAGTTTCAGCACCCATTGATGAATTTCACTTGAATCACTTATTATGGTGGTGATTACAAAATGACGATTTTTTATTTCTGTCCTTTCTTCCACATTTCTGAGCTAGAACTCTCCTATAAATAAGAGCTCTCCCTTCTCTGACTGTTTTTGAACTTGTTTCAGTATCTGTACGGACTCATGGGCCCTTTATTTATCATTATTCAGTGTGTCACAATACCTCCCTATCCTTATTCATTTTGAGGCTCAAATGATCCCAAATACGTCTAGTGAGGCCCCCTTCTAGCTGCCTCCTGTGTCTTTTTTTTTTTTTTGTACATAGTCTTTCAGTGGATAGAGGGAGCATCTCCTCGCTTTCTGACATAAGTAGATATCTTCACATCATTCTTTCCTCACCCTGGACATAGAATGAGTCTGTTCTCCAAGGAGGTAGTGGGGTAGACGTGGAGACGTCCAGATCACCCTTCGGGAAAGGACGTGCGGTGCAGCTGCTGGGAGTGTGGTCAGTGAGCAGCCCCCAGCTGTCAGCTCCTCCTGGGTCTGCCTCAGATGCAGAACCACCCCAGCTAGGTGCACGCCTTCCCTGGGGCAACCCACATCCAATGACTGAGGGAGACAGGGGTAGGAAGGCCCAGCTTTTCAACCCGATGCAGGACACTCTGTTAGGGCAAAATGCAGCTCCAGAGCTCCCTGCTGAGATGACGGAAGCTTTCTCAGCTCCGAATCTCCTTTCTCTTCTCAATCCTGCTTCCTCCTCCATCTTTATACATTGCCGATCCCTAGTAAATACCTTGGACTTCAAACTCCATCCCAGCATTGTTTCCAGGGAACCCAACCTGAGGTGTGTGGTACTTAGCATCCAAGATCTCGGTGCTGTGTGCTCATTGCAACTGGGATGTCATTGCTTCCAGCCCCTTTTAGTAGACAGACATGGATTTTTAAGTCATGAGTTCACGCTAGTAGCTATGTTCAATCCAGCATCACATGGTTCTTCCTTTCCTTTCCCCATAATACAGTTTGTGTTTACTTTCACTCACAGTGAGAACCCTAACTCCCAATGTATGTACTCATTTACAATGTATTGAATTATTTGCTCCATCTAATGGCACACACAAAATGGCTTCAAAATTGTTACAGCAATATACTGCCAATAATAAACTTACTGAAAATCTCCAAGATTACTTTACAGCTATATTTGAACTTTGTATAACGTATCCCACTGAACGTGGACAGTGAGAGTGTCAAAAAGTTATTGGACTAACAAAAAGAAAGTTATTGGACTAAATTGTGTTTTATTCTGCTGCGTAGCTATATTTTCAATGTGGTGTGCAGTTAGGCTGATTTATTTGTTTGTGTTGAATTTTAGCTTTTTTGGAATACATAACAATTTATATATAAATATAAAACAGAAAAACATACAAACACATACTCCCAAAAGTCCCATTGCCCTTTCTTGCATTCCATTTGTTTCTTTTTTTTTAAAAATGTATGTATTTATGTATTTATTTTTTGAGAGGCAGGGGACAGGCAGAGAGAGGAGGGAGAAAATCCCAAGCAGGCTCTTCACTGGCAATGCAGAGCCCGATGCGGGGCTTGAACCCACGATCTGTGAGATCATGACCTGAGTCAAAAACAAGAGGCAGACACTTAACAGACTGAGCCACCCAGGAGCCTCTCTTGCATTTCATTTGCATCTACTTCCTTCAGGGAATCACTTTTCTTAATTTCTGGTTTATCTTTCCTGCAAAATGTATTTTGCAGATATTAGCAGATACGTACATATGTATTTCCCTTTTGTTAGACAAAACGTAGCATACTGTATACAGTATCTTGCATCCTGCAAACACAATACAGTCTATGAAGACATAATACAAGGTTGCTTTAAAGTCCTCTTTAGATTGTCCTTCTGTCTTCATTTTTCAGTTACTGGGTTTGCTGACCACTTGCCAGGGTGCCCATCTTCCCATAAATTTGGTTTTGGAGCTAATTATCTGTGGGGATTTTCTTCTTGTATGCCCATCCCTGTGAGGGTGGTTTCTCAGTGGCCTCAGGTCTGGCCCCTCAAGTTAGCGGCAGCTCAGCTCAAGGGTTCTTCCTGCAAGATTTCACAGTGCTAACGCCCATGCCCGCACGGCACAAACCCAGACGTAGGGGCCATGTTAGAGTTTTCTATTCAGCGGTTGCCTAAAGCAGGCAGGAGATACTGGCCCCATCCTGGTGGGTAGGCAGAATTCTTCAGCCTTTGCTGTCGGGGAGAAAGAGCACATACTCAGCAAGGTTGGCTCCATTGCCCCATGGACTTGAAGCCCCAGTCCCGACTGCTCACGGCTCACCACTGTAGTTTCTTTCTCTGTTTTGGTCCATGCCGATTTTCCTCTCACATTTGCTCTTTATGTACTTCTGAATGCACCTTTAAAGACGTTATGGATCATTCCCGTGTGTTTGAAATAGCACGGGGAGAATTTTGCATGTTTGCTTCACCATCTTGACATGAAACGATTCATTCATTGATTCGATGAACCTTTATTGAGACCCACTATGTGCCAGGAACAGGTCCGGATTCTTGGGACACCAGAATAAATTGAAACTATCATAGGTAATCAAAGCTCACGGGTTTTTTTTTTCTCTTTATGCTTTGCTTATTAAAAAATGTGCACTTTGCCTTCATAACCCAATAAACCTTTCAAATATGTTAGGATTGCTAGGATCTCTTGAAGGAGTGCTCACCTCACCCGCCTCCTCCTCCCTCACCTCTACCTGGATATACACTCTCAAAATAAGAAGCATTTCCATAGAGGGGCACCTCGGTGGCTCAGCTGGTTAAGCGTCCGACTTCGGCTCAGGTCATGATCGCGCGGTTTGTGGGTTCGAGCTCCGCATCGGGCTCCCCTCTCTCTCTCTCTCTCTGCCTCTTCCCCACTTGCACTCTGTCTCTGTCTCTGTCTCTGTCTCTCTGTCTCAAAATAAATGAGCTTTAAAAAAAGCAAAGCATTTCTATAAAAAGTAAAAACTCACCCCGAGAAGAAAAGCTTTTCCTTTATTCCTTAAATCCTCCCATTGGATGCCCAGGAGCCCCTAAATGCTAAAGTGGACCACGTGAATTTTTTTTTTTTCTAAAACAAAAACAAAAACACAAAAAACCCTGCCACCTACTCAGTACTCTGTATTACTCCCCAGGACCTCTTATGTAGATGGGATCTTGACTTTTTTTTTAATGGTAAATTATTTTAAGGAATTCACTGCCGATGTGAATTCTGGCTTCCGGGCAGACCTCTTACTTCTGTGGCCACCCTCCCAACGTTTCTTGGCTGACCCATGTGTACTGACGCCGTGCGTGACATTTTTCCTGATTGTTGTGTTTCACGTCTTTTTATCCTTCTCTGGAAATGCTAAAATTGGAGGCATTTTCAGTCTCTGGTTCAATGCTGAGACAAAAGGCCTCCTCTGCTCTTTGATATTTAACAGGCTGATGTGCTGACTAATTCTGCAGCAGCCTTCTGCATTAGTTCAGTTGCTAAATATAGCAGTGGACATAGTGTCTGATAAAACCAAGTTAATTAAACATTACTTTTCAGCCATTAATATTTCAGTTGTTCACTGTTTAAGCACCAACAATATCGTTGTGCAAAAAGCAATTCAAACCAAAAGCGCATGCCTATTCAGAATAGCTAAATGCAAGAGGCAACCATTTTTCTGCCATTCCAGAACAGGAAGCCACTGATAACTGCACTTCTTTCCCCCCAAAATGTGATCTCCCCCACATCAGAGGCTAATGTTCCCTTTTTAGAATTGCTGAGGGCGAAGGGGGGCCAGAGAGACCTACTGAGGCAGAGCCAACTTAGGCTTGGGAGGGTTGTTCTGTCTGGGGTTAAATCACGTCAGTGTAATTGTTTTCTTAGTCCAGACTCTACCACGTATGCTTATGGTACGAATATGTGCACCCCTGGCCTGGGCTCCCCAAGCTTCGAGTCAGCTGAATATGAAGCAACTGAACCCCAAAGAGCCAGGTAATTTATGTTGGGTATCGATTTATGGTTTTGGCGACGTCGGACGAACATGCGGGCAAGTGAATTCTTGACTTGTTTTCTAGACTGGCATAGTTTAGGAGTGAGAGCCATTCTTGGTCGAGATTAGGCCTATATTTGGGAATTGGGTAAGAAGTGATTCTCTGTGAAGCTCACCGCGAGGACAGCCACAAAGGGGAAGCCAGTGACTGAAGTTACCGTTAGTTTGGGTCATATTTTTTCTTTTCGGGGTCCCCCACCTCCAATATCTTGCTCAGACAGCACATCGTTAATTGCTGTGGGTTCAGTACAAATGGAAACCGTCTTAATTCTATGGTTTTTTTTTAAACATGGCAGAAATAAAGAAATAAAAATAGTTTGTGTTTGTTGACTACTCTGGCATTTTTTTAAATGTTTGTTTATTTATTTATCTTGAGAGAGAGAGAGAGAGAGAGGCAGAGAGAGAATCCCAAGCAGGGTCCACACTGTGAGCGCAGAGCCCGATGTGGGGCTCGATCTCTCGAACCATGAGATCATGACCCAAGTTGACATCAAGAATCCAATGCTTGGGGCGCCTGGGTGACTCAGTCGGTTGAGTGTCCGACTTCGGCTCAGGTCATGGTCTCACGGTTCGTGAGTTCGAGTCCCGCGTCAGGCTCTGTGCTGACAGCTCAGAGCCTGGAGCCTGCTTTGGATTCTGTGTCTCCCTCTCCCTCTGCCCCTTCCCCACTCATGCTCTGCCTCTCTGTGTCTCTCAAAAATAAATAAATGTTAAAAAAAAAAAAAGAGAGAGAATCCAATGCTTAACCGACTGAACCACTCAGGCACCCCTGTGTCTGGCATCGTTTTAAGAACTTTACATGTATAATCTCATTGAAACTTTACAGTAATCCTATGAAGGAGGTACTATATTATCCTATTTCATAGATGATGAAACTGGGGGTTCAGAGAAGTTAAATAACTTCCCAAGGGTCACAGAGTCATTAAGGGGTTTTGAGGGGCGCCTGGGTGGCTCAGTCAGTTAAGCGTCCGACCTCGGCTCAGGTCATGATCTCGCAGTTTGTCAGTTCGAGCCCCGCATCAGGCACTGTGCTGACAGCTCGGAGCCTGGAGCCTGCTTCAGATTCTGTGTCTCCCTCTCTCCCTGCCCCTCTCCCACTCACAGTCAGTCTCAGTCGCAAAAATAAATAAACATTAAAAAAAATTTTAAAAAGAGGGGTTTTGAATATTCAAGGCTGGGCTCTCTGACTCCACTGCGCTGGCATAGACTTCTTTTCATTTTCGTGTTCCTCGCCATCGTGTATAATGTGTTTTAGAGGTGTTGGATCATGATTTGCCATTGACTTACATCATCATTTCGGGGGAATTTTTGACCATAGCCTGGCATACAGTGTTTCAGGTGTGCAACATCGTGATTCATCAATTCTATGCATTCCTCAATCCTCACCCGATAAGTATAGTCACTACACGATATTGTAATATTATTATAATTAATTGGGCAATGAATTAGTATTTATTTACTACTGTATGCCTAGCACTGTGCAATCTGCTGCAAAAGACTCAGAGGAAATTAAGGCAGGACTATGTAGTGGAAAGCCCTCCACTGGCTTCTAGACCAGAATAAAATCTGAACCTCCTGCCATGACCTATAAGGCCTTGCATGCCTGGCCCTTTCCTCCCTTCCCCATTACAGCACCTACCAGCCTCCCCCTCTTCCTGGGCTCCAGCTACACTGGCCTTTCCTTCACTGAACACACTCAGCTTATCTCTGCCTCAGGGCATTTGCGCTGGCTTTTCTCTCTGCCCAGAGCCATCTTCCTCCACAATCTCATGTGGCTGGTTCCTTGCCATCAAGTCTCTTCTAACCACCCTATCTCAATAGCACCCACCCCCAGATCACTGTCACAGATCTTGCTTTTATATCTTCACAGAGTCTGTAACGATGGGAAGTGGACTTGAACGTTTGCTTATTGTCTCTTTCTCCCACGAGAATGTGAGCTGCACAAGGGATTTTTGTCTCTTTTGTTCTCTGTGCTATCCCAAGTACCTAGAACAGCACCTGGCATCTAGCAAGTGCTCAAATAAACATTGATTGAATGACTGAATGATAAAGTGCTAACTTGCTTGTTACCCAGATATGTGAGTAAATCACAGGGGTTCTGAAGAAAAGGAGAGAAACGAAAGAAAATTTTAAATAGGAGGTCAGAGGGGCCCCTGGGTGGCTCAGTGGGTTGAGCATCAGACTCTTGATTTCGGCTCAGGTCATGATGCCAGGGTCGTGTGGACCGAGGCCCACATTGGGCTCCATGCTGAGAGTGGAGTCTGCTTGAGATTCAACCTCTCTCTCTCTCTCTCTCTCCCTCTTCCAGCCTTTCTCCGCTGCTCCCGCGCACTCTCTCTCTCTCAAATAAACTTTAAAAAATAAAAAAAATAAAACAATAAAGAGGAGGTCAGAGTTCAACTGGGAGATAGGTTTTAAAAAATGACGACTCAGAGCGCATTTTATTGTTTTTCGATGTGATGATCTGTGGCTCCTCTGTCAGTTAATCATATTTAAAAAGCCTAAAGACATCAGGGGGGTGCCATGGAACAAAAAAAAAAAAGCTTTTGAAATTTTAGGATAATTAGCCCTGTTTTATAAATAATACGTCTGGCACTTGAGTCAAAACAAATTGAGAAATTGAAAACTAATCAGTTATTGGCTAATTTCGAGCAGTGATGATTGCTCCAAACCTCAGGAGAGGATTGAATGTGCTCAACAGTCAGACTCAAAGGCCTGCTGTGGGGGGGGGGGTGGTGGCGGTGGGGGACAGGCAGCTCCTGCAGGGACGCCCCTCTAGCAAATTGGAGTTGTGGCCCCCGTATATGCATGCAGCAGTGTAGGCCTGACACGGCCAGGTTTTCCCCCTTTGTTTGTTTGTTTGTTTTTTTTTTCAAGAAAATCCAGAAATCCAGCTTTTTAGGTGAAACTGCTTGATTTTTCAATGTTGGCAACTAATCTAAATAGTTTTAAAATACCACAGGGGCCAAATAAAACATGTCTACAGGCTGAACTTGGCTCACGGTCTCCTGCCCTGGCTTTCTAAAGTTCCTTCCAACTTCTCAAATGCCTCCAGCCCATGAAATTTCTTTTTTAAAGACACATAATCTGGGTAAACATCTTAAAACCCTGATTAGCATAGGAACCTTTTTTTTTTTTTAGATCGAAAGAAGAAAACAAAGTAGTTGAGATGTCTTAAAGCCAAGATGAAGAAGAAATGGGGACCAGGCTCGGTAGGTGAAAGGCTGGTGTAAATTTATGTTTAGTGCAAAACCCAAAATTTATCCAAAACTTTAATTGCAGAGTCTTGATCTTGGTCTTTGAGAAAATTGTAATCACATTGGATCAGATTCTCAGTTCATTAAAGAAAGGAGGAGATTAATACCAGCACCCAGGAATTTTCCATGTCCTCTAGAAGAATGATATAGAAATACCCACTCGTCTGAGAAGTATACTAAATATCACCGTACAACTTTCTAGAAGAACCAAATAAGCAGTTTCACATTAACTTTTCTCAGATAAGATGGGGTTGGCTTAGAATTTTTATAATATTAAATCCATTAGTGAAGTCAATCGTTTCCCTATTACCGAAACACATTAAGAGGATAATTTAAAAAGTTTTATTACTCAGCAGACTATTGCAAAACATTGGGACCCCTGAAAACAGCAACCTAAACATATTACCAACCTTTGATTTTAAACTTAGAGGTTGATTGTGGTGATTTTTTAACCTCTTTTTCAAAATGTTACAGTAACAGAAACAACAAGTATTGATGAAGATGTGGAAAAAAAGGAACTCTTGTGCATTGCTGGTGGAAATGCCAACTGGTACAGAGGAAAACAGTATGTAGGTTCCTCAAAAAGTTAAAAATAGAACTACGCTATAATCCAGTAATTGCACTACTGGGTATTTACCCCCCAAATACAAAAACGTTAATTTGAAACAATACATGCACCCCTATGTCTATTGCAGCATTATTTACAATAGGCAACGTATGGAAGTGGCCCAAGGGTCCATAAACTGATGAATGGATAGAGAAGATGTGAGATATATATATATATATATATATATATATATATATATATATGAATATTACTCAGTCATCAAAAATAGTGAAATCTTGCCATTTACAATGAAGTGGATGGAGCTAGAGAGTATTGTGCTAAGCAAAATGTCAAAGAAAGACAAATACGATAGGATTTCATTCATATGTGGAACTTAAGAAACAAATGAGCAAAGAAAAGAGAGAGAGAGAGAGAGAAACCAAGAAACAGACTCTTAACTGTAGAAAACAAACTGATGGTTACCAGAGGGGAGGTGGGTGGGGGATGGGTGAAATAGATGATGGGTATTAAAGAGTGCACTTGTCGTGATGAGCACCGGGTGATGTACGGAAGTGTTGAAATCACTATATTGTCCACTTGGAGAAAGAATAGTCTGTTCAACAAATGGTGGCGAAGCCACCATTTTGCTGGATATCTACATGCAAAAGGATGAAGTTGGACCCCTACCTCACACCATATATAAATATTAACTCAGAATGGATTAGAGACCTAAACGTAAGAGCTAAACTATAAAACTCTTGGGAGAAAATATAGCAGTAAATCTTGGTGACTTTGGATTAGGCAAAACCTTCTTAAATATGACACCAAAGGCACAAGTGACAAAAAAAAATAGATAAATTGGACTTCATCAAAACTAACAACTTTTGTATTTCAAAAGGGCACCATCAAGGAAGTGAAAAAACAACCCAACAAAATGTAAGAACACATTTGCAAATCATATACTTCAGAAGGTGCTTGTATACAGAACATATAAAGAACACTGACAACTCAATAATAAAAAGGCAATCCAAATAAAAAGTTGACAAAGTACTTGAATAGACATTTTTCCAAAGAAGGCATACAGATGGCCAATAAGCACATAAAAAGAGGCTCAAAATCACTAATTATTAAGAGAATGCAAATCAAAACCACAATGAAAGGGGAGATCATAAACATTTCCATCTTGGGGCGCCTGGCTTGCTCAGTCGGTAGAACATGTGGCTCTTGATCTTGAGGTCATGAGTTTGAGTCCCATGTTGGGTGTAGAGATTGCTTAAATAAATAAACTTAAAAAAAATTCCCATCACAAGGGAAAAAAAATTGTTACTACATGAGGTAATGGATGTCAACTAAACCCATTGTGCTAATCATGTTGCAATGTGTACATATATCAAAGCATTATGTCATATGCCTTAAACGAATACAATGTTATATGGCAACTATATCTGAAGATAACTGGAAAAAATAAAGTGAAAAATCATCTAAAAAAGAAAATAACAAATGCTAGAGAAGGATATGGAGAAATTAGAAACCTTGTACACAGTTGGTGGGAATGTAAAATGTGATGTAACCACTGTGGAAGAGAGACAATTTCTCAAAAAATTAAATGTAAAATTACCATATGATCCAGCGCTTCCATTTCTAAGTATACACCCAAAAGAATTCAAAGCGGGCTCTGGAAAAGATACTTGTACACGTATGTTCATAGCAGCTTTAGCCACAATAGCCAAGAGATGGAAGCAATCCAAGTGCCCTTGGTGGATGAATGGGTAAGCGAAATGCTGTGCATACATACAATGGAATATTACTCAGCCTTCAAAACAAAATTGTGATACATGTACAACCTGGATGAACCTTGAGGATATTATGCTAAGCGATATAAGCCAGTCACAAAAAAGCCTAACATCTCTCTGTCTCTCAAAAAGTGAATAAAAACATTTAAAAAGCTTTTTAAAAAGTGGTTAAGATGGCCAATTTTCTGTTATGTGTATTTTACACAATTAGAAACAATTTTTTTTTAATTGGCAAAGGATCTGAATAGACATTTCTCCAAAGAAGATATACAAATGGCCAATAAGCATGTGAAAAGATGCTCAACATCCACTGGGGAAATGGGGACCAAGACCATAATGACCTGGGGGCGCCTGGCTGGCTTGGTTGGTAGAACATGTGAGTCTTGATCTCAGGGTTGTGAGTTCAAGCCCCACATTGGGCACAGGGCTTACTTAAAAAAAAAAAAAACCAACCATAAAAACATGCCACTTCACACCTACTATGATAGCTATAATAAAAAAGACAGACAATAGCTAGTATTCACGAGGGTGCGGAGGAACTGGAACCTTCGTGTATTACTGATGGGCTGTAAAATGGTGCAACCACTTTGGAAAACAGGTTGGCGGCTCCTCAAAAAATTAAACGTGGCGTTATCATATGTCCCAGCGATTTCGCCCCTAGGGACCTAGCCAAGAGAAACGAGAACGTGTGTTTCTCCGTAAAAATGTTCATAGCAACATTGTTCATAACAGTCAAAGGCGGAAACAAACTAAACGTTATTCAAGTGCAGAATGGATAAGTAAAAGGTGGTATTTTCATACTTTCGGTTCCATTAGTATGAAATGTCCAGAATAGGCTGATCTATAGAGACAGATGGTAGATTAATGTTTGCCTAGAGCGCGGGTTTGGGGGGGGGGGGTGGGAATAGGGAGCATCTACTAATGGCTGCAGCGTTCTTTTTTGTGGTGATGACAATGTTCTAAAACTGATTGTGGTGACGATTGCACAACTCCGTGATTATACTAAAAACCACCGAACTGTATACACTGTAACTGGGCGAATTGCTTGGTATGTGGGTTATATCCCAATAAAGCTATTAAAACATGAAAATCTTCTGCCGCATCTACAGAAATCACAGACTTATTTCACAAACATCGATGGAGCACCTACTAGATGCCCTGCATTGTGCGAGGTGCCTTTCGAGGCAAAAAGCTAGATTTTACATCTGGACTGTCTCAAAGAGCTTTCAGTACAGGATGTGTGGGCATCAGTGACTATAATGCATTGAAGAAAGTGGAGACTGAACCAAAGAGATACCAAAAGCTATGATGAGGGTAAGATACATTCTTTTTTTTTTTTTAAAGGTTATTTAATTAAGGGCACCCGGGTGGCTCAGTCGGTTAAGCGTCTGACTCTTGATTTTCGGCTCAGGTCACCATCTCACAGTTTGTGGGATCGAGCCCCACGCTGGGCTCCATGCTGGCAGCATGAAGCCTGCTTGGGATTCTCTCTCTCCCTCTCTCTCTCTGCCCGTCCTTCGTTCTCTCTCTCTCTCTCTCAAAATAAAATAGTTTATTGAGTTTATTTTTTTTTTAATTTTTTTTTCAACGTTTATTTATTTTTGGGACAGAGAGAGACAGAGCATGAACGGGGGAGGGGCAGAGAGAGAGGCAGACACAGAATCGGAAACAGGCTCCAGGCTCCGAGCCATCAGCCCAGAGCCCGACGCGGGGCTCGAACTCCCAGACCGCGAGATCGTGACCTGGCTGAAGTCGGACGCTCAACCGACTGCGCCACCCAGGCGCCCCTGAGTTTATTTATAAAACCTTTTTAAGTTTGTTTATTTTGAGAGAGAGAGTGTGCGCACAAGTGGGGCAGGGGCCAAGAGAGAGAGAGAGAGAGAGAGAGAAAGAAAGAGGGAGAGAGAGAATCCCAACCAGGCTCTGTGCTGTCAGTGGGGAGCCCAACGTGGGGCTTGATCCCACAGTCTGTGAGATCATGACCTGAGCCAAAACCGACTGAGCCACCTAGGCGCCCCAAGATAAATTCTTAGTGGAGGTACCACTTGGGGTATTGCAGGGTAGTGGCATTTTGGCAGGTATAGTTCAGTGGGAGAGGCATTCTATCTGTGTGTGGGGTGGCGAGGCAGGGATGGGGGTAGCAACACACAGCAGGAACAGTGGAAATGAGAAGCACCTATTGTGTTTAAGAGATGCCACGCATCCCAGTCGACCTGGAGGTAAGACCTGGGATGTAGTGACACCCTAAGGCAGCACAGGCGGGTTGGGTCATATCCTGGAGAGCACTGAGTGCCACGCTCACGGGTTTGGACTTGCCTCACCGGGCAAGAGAGAAACACGAAGGCTTTTGAGCAGGGGGGTTACCCTTGCCCCCCACACTACCTGCACCCCAGCCTGAATCACCCTCACCCTCACCCTGAATCGCACATTATCAACTGCACATCTTGTCCTCCAGCGAGAGATCTGAGCAAGTGAACTAGAGAGGCTTGTGACCCGACACCAGGCACAGCACAGACGAAGCTGGACGGTCAGAACAATAGGCATAGTTTGTCTCTCGTGTATCTTTCTCTGAAGCTACGGGTGGATCTGCAAGAGGAGGAATTTAGGGTATGTGGATGATATATAAGGTAAAAGAAAATGAAGCAAAAGGTAATTAGAAGTTCCAGGAAAAAATACATTACAAGACAGAAAAAAATACAAGACAGAAAAAAATCTTACTTGACTCCACAGTAAACGATATTAACATAGTTGTAATGGTATAAACACTTTTTCATTTTATTTTATTTTATATTTTATTTTATGTTGTTTTTTTAATGTTTTTTTTATGTTGTTTATTTTACGTTGTTGGGGAGCCACCGACACTTATTTGATTTTATTTTGTATTTATTTTTTAATGTTTTATTTATTTTTGAGAGAGAGAGAGCGAGCGAGCAGGGGAGGTGCAGAGAGGGAGGGGACAGAGGATCCCAAGCAGGCTCCACACTGACAGCAGCGAGCCCCATGCGGGGCTCGAACTCACAAACCATGAGATCATGACCTGATCTCATGAGGTTGGGTTGCTCAACTGAGCTGAGGTTGGATGCTCAACTGACTGAGCCACCCAGGCGCCCCAACACTTGTTTTATTTTAAAGTATAATTACTTACAACTAGATAGTGTAAGATTGTTAGATTTCATCTATGTAGTCCTCTCGTAGCATAACCAGAAATCAATAGATGATGTCTGAAACCGATGAACTCAGAAATACCAACAAAAACATACTGTAAAGAAGTGTGGTCATAATTACTAGAAGGAGGAGCAGAAGGTATTTAAGTGGTTGCTTCTGTGGAACAGAACTAGGGTGTGATAAAAGGTGAGTAGGGGAACTGTGGCTTTTCATTGTGTGATATTTGATTCTGAATTAATTTTTTGTAGTATTCATATATTAACAGATATTTTAAATGATGTGTTTATAAAAAAAAAATCTAACTGTGGATCTGCTGTGAAGTTTCACCTGGAGACGGTTGAAACCTAATGAGAAGGATAGTATGAAAGTCAAGACAAGAGATACTAAGGGCCTGGGGCGCCTGGGTGGCTCAGTCAGTTAAGCGTCTGACTTCGGCTCAGGTCACGATCTCACGGTTGGTGGGTTCGAGCCCCGCGTCGGGCTCTGTGCTGACAGCTCAGAGCCTGGAGCCTGCTTCGGATTCTGTCTCCCTCTCTCAAGGTCCCTCCCCAACCAGTGCTCTGTCTCTCTGTCTCTGAAAAAATAAATAAATGTAAAAAAAAAAAAAAGAGAGAGATATTAAGGGCCCGAACTAGGCTGGTTAGGCAAGCAAATGTTCAACCAGATTTGTTCAATTCACATTCATCCAGACCTTCTTCTGTCTCATTACAATGTTCTCTCTCTCGTCTCTCCTATCCCAAGAAAAGACCAAAGAGGGTGGAGCCATTTCATCTGACAGAAAGCAGGGTGACAGCTGGCTTCAGGAGCACAGAGAACTGTAACGCTGATGTGTGTGCTCGCAGGTAGAAGGTTACAGGCAAGGGTGCATAACCCTTGTTCTATTTGCCCCCAAGAGCTGGAGGCTTCCCAAGATTCCATTCTCTTTATCTTCAGCAAATAGATTCTGATCAAATGCAGAACTGAAGATCCAGATATTTTCAAACAGGGTGTTTTCATAGAATTGTGTAGAGGAGCCCCACAAGCTTTCCTGGAATTTGAGAAAGCCATGGTTCAAGAGGCTAAGTGCCTGAGAAGTATTCTATCGAGTTACACAACCGTCTAGAAGCAGTGCCCAAGGAACTCTGCATCGAAGTATTACAAAATAAGAAACAGAGATGTTGGTTACCCCATGGTTGCACACAACCGAGTGTATATTTAGTCTGCAAGCCCTCCTCCCGAGTCCTCTTGGAACTCTGAAGCTTTCCCTTCGAAGCAGAGGTTTCGATGGTAAAAGACGCCAGCACGGTTAGATTGTACGTAAGCCCTGCCATCTGAGCAATCGCCAAGCAGGTTATAGATTAAGTGAATTCAGCCATGTGTGGTGGCTGCAAATCCCTAGACATTTAAGTTTAGGGTCTGGTTATTTGAGTGTGTCATGATATTGTATGTACAGACTAAACAATATCTGTTTGCTGCACAAAGACAAGTTACCGAGGCAAGAAGCCAGCTACAGGGGAGGAAGACGAGAATCACGACAGTGGCTTTGGGGTGCGGGGTGCAGACTACGCTTGGTTTCCATCCCTCCCTCCCCCCTTGCCCTCATTGATTTCTCAGTATCCCAGCCAGGTCCACTCTGCCCCAACCCTGAGGGGCTGTTCCACCTCAAAGAATTTCACCCTTGAAACTTGGGATCGTCCCAGTTTGCTCTAACTTGTAGCAGTTAACCCTGCTAAGTCCTGTTACCCTCTGGAATTTCTAAGCTAGTCGATGCAGCTTGTATTATATGGTTTGGGTTCATTGCTACTTTTAGAATATGAAAAATACTTTTTTAATAGTTGAAACAATTTTTTTAATGTTTATTTATTTTTGAGAGAGAGTGAGTGGGAGGGGGAGAGAGAGAGAGAAGGAGACACAGAATCCGAAGCAGGCTCCAGGCTCCGAGTGGTCAGCACAGAGCCTGATGTGGGGCTCGAACTCACGAACCGTGAGATCATGACCTGAGTCGAAGTCGGACGCTTAACCGACTGAGCCACCCAGATGCCCCTGAAAAATATTTTTTAAATTAGAAGTTGGGAGAATGCTCAAGAATGAGAGACCGTTTGTATTTTCACCATGGGCACAAGGCATAAAACATGTCTCTCAACATTGCAGCTGCTAAGTAACGCAGCCAGGTTCCCAGTCTCCTAAATGTTTGCTTATGTGCCTCTGCATTCCCATGATACCATTCAAAAGTTCTCCTGAAGTCCCCCACGATTTAGGTGCACAATAGGAACAGGAAACATCATTTCCCATTTATTCTGATTCCTTTTGCGATAGACCGAATGTTTGTGCCCCCTTCCATTCTTATGTTTGAGCCTAACCCCCAATGTGATGTATTAAGAGGTGGGCCTCTGGGAGGTGATGAGGTCATGAGGTGGAGCCCCCACGATGGCTTTAGTGACCTTATAAAAGAGACCGCAGAGAGCTCCCTCACCCTTTCCACCATATGAGGACACAGCAAGAAGATGGCTGTCTGTGAACCAGGAAGTGGGCTCTCGCCAGACACTGAATCTGTCAACACCTTGCTCTTGGACTTCCGGCCTCCAGAACTGTGAGTAATACATTTCTGCTGTTCATAGAGCCACCCAGTCTGTGGTCTTTTGTTCTAGCAGCCCAAACAGACCAAGGCATCTTGGGAACCGGGAGCCAACACCATCGCCATTCTAGACTAGACAGTTCAAAGCAGGAAGGGTTTGCTCAAGAAGAGGTGAGTGTGGTGTTTTGTCCTAAACGCTGAGGTTCTGTCATTCATCCAGTGTTGGGGCCTGTGCTGGGTCCTGGGGCTATGGGAGTGGACAAGGCAGGTCTCTTCCCTGCCCTCATCACGCTCACAGTCTAGTAGGGAGAGACAGACCCGAAACAAGAAAACAAAGGGAGAGCATTTCAGGGTGTGAGCAGAACTATGGCGGACATAAACAGGGAGGTATGGTAAGAGTCACCGGTGGTGGTGGGGGGGACTATTACGGAGGTTCAACATTTTCCTTTTGGTTATGACGGCCTTGCCCCGAGAACTTTTCAGTCTAGCGAGGGAGACAGACTAAAAACAAGTAGACCAAAAAAAAAAAAAAAAAAAAAAAAAGAACCTAATTGCGGGTTATGACAAAAGAAACAAACAAAGAAACAAAGGGTGGTCAGAGAAGGTCTCTCCCAGGGGGTGCTAATTCAGCTGAGGCCTCGTGGGGGAGAAGGAACCAACGAGCCCAGAGCTGAGGAAGGAACATTCCAAGCAGCGGGAACAGAAAATTGGAAGTCTTTAAGATGGGGGAAAGCAGGTCATTTTCAGAAAGGAGACCAGTGTGGCCTAGCGAACAAAAGGCAGACTGGAAGAAACAAGGTTGAAGAGTTACACAAAGACCGGCTCCAGCCCGCAGAGAGGAGTGGGGTTCTTGTTCAAACTGCACTGACAAAATGAAAAAGCCGCTTATGGTGTACCGTTCCTTGGCTTTCTGTTCCAGACTGGCTCTTTCTCTGTAAACTTTCACGGGGCAGGTGGGCACAGGTTGTCGGTGAGAAATGTGAAATGTTTGAAAGCAGACTAAGCTAGCCTTGGCCTTTAACAGCCCATAGACATTCAAGTGAATATTCAAAGACAGTGGTTATATGTAGACCGATCCTTCTGGACCATTATGGCCAGCAACCTGGTAAGCCAAGTGAAGCTTGAGTCTCTTCCCCCTTCACTTTCTTTAAAATGTCTAGCAGGGGTGGGGGGCCTGGGTGGCTCAGTCATTGAGCGGCCGACTCTTGATTTCAGCTCAGGTCATGATCCCACGGTTTGTGGGTTTGAGCCCCGCGGTGGGCTCTGTGCTGACAAGGGTAGAGAGCTCTCTTTGCCCCTGCCCCAGTACTCATGCCTGTTTTTTCTCTCTCAAAATAAATAAAAATAAACGTAATAAAATGGCTAGCAAGGACAGTGTTTCTAACACGCAGTGATATTTGTTATGTTCATACCGTTTTCCTCTCTTAATAAGTAACTGAAGTAGCAGTTTGGTCAGTAACATACTGCCTCCTTCCAAAGGGGATATGAAGTGGGTCGCATAAATCCATGTAATACCACAGGATCAAAAATGATCAATAGATAAAGTTCATGACCAAGGGGAAATATGGGTAGGAAAAAAACATGAAACCGGGAAGAAAGTCAAAACAGTTTGCTGGAATTCTACAAGTGGTTCACAAACCTAGATACGGGCTGTCTGGTAGACGAATAAAAGAAGGAAGCAAGACCAAATTCATAATGTCTATAAGGTAAACCATAGTTTTGCTCAAGATAAGTGCAGCTTTTCCTGGTATGGAAGCCTGAGAGAAATGTCTCTCATGGGTCCTTCTAGACTGGGGACACTGTGCTCAGGTGCACCTATGTTGTTTTTTTTTTTTTAAAGCAACTTTATTGAGGTATCATTTACATACCGCAAAATTCACCTGCTTTTTAAAATTTTATTTTAGTTTTTAAAGTTTATGTATTTAGAGAGAGAAAGCGCAAGTGGGGGAGGGGCAGAGAGAGAGAGAATCCCAAGCAGGCTCTGTGCTGACTGTGCAGCAAATGGGGCTCGAACCCACAAACCATGTGATCAGGAGCTGAGCCGAAGTCAGACACTTAACCCACTGAGCCACCCAGGCGCCCCTCACTTGTTTGTTTCTTTTTTAAGATTTTATTTTTTTACGTAATATCTGCACCCAACATGGGGCTGGAGCTCACAACCCCAAGATCAAGATTTGCACTCTATTGACCAAGCCAGCCAGGAGCCCTCAAATTCCCCTGGGTTTTTTTTTTCTTTTGAAGTTTATTTATTTATTTTGAAAGAGAGAGAGAAAGCATGAGCGGAGGAGGGGCAGAGAGAGAGGGAGACACAGAATCTGAAGCAGGCTCCAGGCTCTGAGCTATCAGCACAGAGCCCAACACAGGGCTCAATCTCATGAACCAGGAGATCATGACCTGAGTCGAAATCGGAGTCGGATGCTTAACCGACTGAGCCACCCAGGCGCCCTCAAATTCACCTGTGTTACGTGTGACATTTGCCTGTGTCCCTGGGTCTTCTGCAAGGCTTCTACATAAGAACACCTAAGGAGGTTTTGGAATCGGGGGAAAGTATTATCTTTCCTTCAGATAAAGTGATTCACGTGGGTAATCATACTTTCTCCTAGCAAACAGCTCTATAATTGTTAGCATATTCCTTCTAATTGCTAATCTTAAGGATTACAGTATTAGTTCCACTTGATAAGATGGAGAACCTAAGAGCAGGGAAACTGAACAATTTAGCTGAAGGCAGACATCTGGCCAGGGCTAGACTTCAAAACTGGACTGTTACCCAAGCCATATTCTGATTCGAATTGCTTAATATGGGTTGATTTCTCCCTGTTTACAGATGGCTACTCCTGTAGTGTGTACATCTCACTCAATTGAAGTCCGGAAATGTGAAAGGGCTCCAGGAATTCAAACGCCCTTAAGGCCCCATGTCAGATGGCTAAGCACAGATTAACTGTGACTAATACACTCCAAAGCTATAAATGAAAAAAAGAAGATGTTTGCTTCTTCATTTTTGGAGACGCATACGAACATTTTATTTTGAACCTGAGAAAAGTACCATCACGTTGGTCCAACGGGGATGTATAGATAATCACTCAAGAGCACAATGTGAAATATGAGGATATTATTGCAAAAGACCTTGTTATTGTCCAGAATACACTAACAGAAGAATAACAGGCAGGCCAAAACGTTCATAAATTCATCCTTTTTGTTTATCTGGCCTTTTTGCACTCCTTGTAAAGTATTCTACACGGTCAAGCAAGGATTTGACCATTCTGGAGCCCACAGTCCTCGACCAGGACATTTTATGATCTCTCCAGACTCCAGCCAGCACAGACTAAGAGCTGGAGAGGGACAGAGAGGCCAGAAGGTGCTTTCTGGGATCATCTAAGAGTCCTGCACAGTGCTGAGAACATAGTAGGTAGTCAGTAATCGGATCTTAACCCGAAGATGCTAGGGTGGGGAAAGAGTTATTATTTTCCTGTTTTTTTTTTTTCCTTAAAAACCAACTTTTTTGTTGAGTGTAAGTGTATAGCTTGGTGAATTTTCACAAGCTGACCACACCTGCCTAACCAGTTAGCCATTTCCAACGGAAGATTTTTTTTTAAGTTTATTTATTTCCTTTGAGAGAGACAGAAAGTGTGAGTGGGAGAGGGGCAGCGAGAGGGAGAGAGAGAGAGAGAGAGAGAGAATTCCAAGCAGGTCCCACACGGCCAGCCCAGAGCCTGACGTGGGGCTCGAACTCACGCACTGTCAGATCATGACCTGAACTCAAGTCGAGAACCGGACGCTTAACCGACTGAGCCACCCAGGCACCCCTCTGATGGAGGATTTTTAACGAGAAATGCGCAAAAAAAAAAAAAAAAAAAAAGAAATAGGCAAGACCTATCCTCTGCACTGGAGAAAAGCATAGTCTAGTAGAGGAGACAGATGACAAGCAAAAATGCAAAACCGTGTCATTATCATCCATGTGCTGAGGGCCCCAATAGAAGTGTGTACGAGGTGCCCAGAGACGCGGTGGAGAAAGGGGTTCACCTTACTTTGACTTACTGAAGTCCTCGGAGAGGAGGGGACGTTTGGGATGGATCTTAAAGGACAAGAGCGTCTTGGGTGGAGGAGGGTGGGGACAGAACTTGGCACGTGAAAAGAACAGCGTGGACAGAGGCAAGTTTGGGAGAACTAAGGGAAGGAGACTGCAGCAGGAATGCCGGGTGCAGGAAACTTCCCCCGTTGACCCCACAGCCTTCACCCTCGGGTACTCTCCTTTTCTGCCTGCCTCGCAGCGCAACTTCTCCAAAGATTCGTCTCCTCACACCGCCTCTTCGTCCCCAGCCCCCATCCACTCCTCAACTCACTCTGATCTGTCTTCCTCACTCTCTACTCGACCGAAACCACTCTTGCAGAGGCAGCCAATTTACACGCTGGCAAAGCAAAGGAACATTCTTCTGTCCTATTATGTAGCCTCTCAGCAATATCCAGACGTCAATCCTTCTTTCCTAGGACTCTCTCTTTTCTTGGTTTTGGTGGCATCCCACATCTTGGCTTTCATCACGCTTCTCCTTCAGTGCCTTTTGCTAAATCCCCCTCTTCCTCTGCTCTTGCAAAGAGTTAATACGCCAATGCATGGAAAGTGTTTAGAAAAGTTCATGGTAAATAGTAAACACTCAATAAATGGTACGTGTTATTATTTCTAGTGTTCCTGTGTCATCTGTTTCATTTTTCCAGTCCTGCTATTGATTTACGCTTATTTTTTTTTCAACGTTTATTTATTTTTTTTGGGACAGAGAGAGACAGAGCATGAACGGGGGAGGGGCAGAGAGAGAGGGAGACACAGAATCGGAAACAGGCTCCAGGCTCCGAGCCATCAGCCCAGAGCCCGACGCGGGGCTCGAACCCAGGGACCGTGAGATCGTGACCTGGCTGAAGTCGGACGCTTAACCGACTGCGCCACCCAGGCGCCCCGGTAAATGTACTCTTAATCCCCTTCACCTATTCCACCCCACTCCCAACTTCCCCTCTGGTAACCATCAGTTTGTTTTCTATAGTTAAGGGTCTTTTTTTTTTTGGTTTGTCTTTTCTTTTTCTTTTTTTTTTTTTTAATTTTTAACGTTTATTTTTGAGAGACAGAGACAGAACATGAGGGGGGGAGGGACAGAGGGAGGGAGACACAGAATCTGATGCAGGCTCCAGGCTCTGAGCCGTCAGCCCAGAGCCCGACGCGGGGCTCGAACTCACGGACCGCCAGATCGTGACCTGAGCTGAAGTCGGACGCTTAACCGACTGCGCCACCCAGGCGCCCCGATTTACGCTTATTTTAAGTTATTATCCAACCTCTGAATTTTGTTGTTCCTCAGGACTCATGCTTTAAATGCCATCACCTAATTATGAATCACAAATTTCCAATTCTAGCCTTTCTTATCCACTGAACCCTTTTTTTCACACAGTAGCCAGAATATTTTTTTGACAGAGAGAGAGAGAGAGAGAGAGAGAAAGCAAGCATGCGCATGCAAGTAGGGGAAGGGCCGAGTGGGAGGGAGAGACAGTCTCCAGCAGCCTCTGAAGTGGGATCCGTGCCGACAGCCGAGAGCCTGAAGTGGGGCTCGATCTTCCGACTGTGAGATCATGACCTGAGCCGAAATCCAGAGTCGGACCCTTAAATGACTGAACCACCCGGGCACCTCCAGAGTATTCTTTTTGAGACTTATAGATCATCATATTCACTGGTGGGTATATTGAGTAACTAAGATTGGTAACAAGGCAACAATATCTGCTCTTTTTTAAAAATAAACTCTGGGGCGCCTGGGTGGCGCAGTCGGTTAAGCGCCCGACTTCAGCCAGGTCACGATCTCGCGGTCCGTGAGTTCGAGCCCCACGTCGGGCTCTGTGCTGACAGCTCAGAGCCTGGAGCCTGCTTCCGATTCTGTGTCTACCTCTCTCACTGACCCTCCCCCGTTCATGCTCTGTCTCTCTCTGTCCCAAAAATAAAATAAACGTTGAAAAAAAAATTTATAAAATGATTTAAAAAATAAATAAATAAAAATAAACTCTGTGCCCAGTATGGGGCTTGAACTCATGACCCCGAGATCAAGAGTCTCCTGCTCTGCTAACTAAGCCAGCCAGGAGCCCCAAGAATGTCTACTCTGGTCACTTTTTTTAAACCCCAGTATTGTTAACATACAGTGTTATATTACTTTTGAGTGTACAATATAGTGATTCAACAATTCTACACATTACTCAGCGCTTATCATGATAAGTGTATTTGTCAAAAAAAAAAAAGTTTTATTGGGGCCCCTGGTGGCTCAGTCTGCTAAGTGTCAGACTTGGGCTCAGGTCATGATCTCACAGTGTAAGTTCGAGCCCCACATGTGGAATCTTCTGGGTATTCTCTCTCTCCTTCTCTCTCTGCCCCTCCCTCACTCGCTCTCACTCTCTCAAAATAAATAAATAAACCTAAAAAATAAAACAATTAAAAAGTTTTATTTTTTTAAATGATCTCTACGTGCCATGTGGGGCTCGAACTCACAACCCGAGAACAAGGTCTGACTGAGCCAGCCAGGCGCCCCTACTCTTGTCACTTTTATTCAACACCATCCTGGAGGTTCTAGCCAGTGCAGTGAGTCAAGAAAAAGAAATGAAGGCATACAAATTGGGGAGGAAAAAAGTTAGTTTTGTTCAGATACCATAATTGTGTATAGAAAAAAAATTTAAGGAATCTACAAAAATAAAACAACTACGGTAATAAGCATATTAAGCAAGGTCACAGGTATAAGATCAATATACAAATTCATTGTGTTTCTATATACTGGCAATGAGAAATCAGGAAATAAAAAATCAAAACACATTATTGTCTGTGATAGCATCAAAAGAAAGCCTTCAAAACCCAGAAAAAATCTAATAAAAGACATTCAAGATCTCTAGATTGAAAAATAAAACACATTGCCAAAAGAAATTAAAACAGACCTAAATAAATGGAGAGATACATCATGTTGATGGGCTGGAAGTATCAATAAGGGTAGGATGTCAGTTCTCCCCAGATGGATCTATGGATTTATTGCAGTCCCATTTGTAATCCCAGCAAATTCCTCTTGTAGAGATTAACAAGATGATTATAAAATTTATATGAAAATGCAAAAGATCTGGCCCAAACAATCTTTTTTTAAAAAGTTTTTTTTAAATGTTCATATTTGAGAGAGAGAGAGGGAAGCAGATCGAGAGCTGGGGAGGGGCAGAGAGAGGGGGAGACACAGAATCCGAAGCAGGCTCCAGGCTCCGAGCTGTCAGCACAGAGCCCATCGCGGGGCTCGAACTCACAGACCGCGAGATCATGACCTGGGCCGAAGTCGGACGCTCAACCAACTGAGCCACTCAGGCGCCCCAAACCAATCTTAAAAAAGAAAAACGGTGGATGTTGCACAGTATCTGAATTAATGCTTAATTCTAAAGCTAATAATGTGTGATATTGGCATAAAAACAGACAGGTAAATAGAACATGTAGGGAGTCCAAAAATATATATTCAATTGGTTTTCAACAAAGGTGCAAAGGCAATTAAATGGGGAAAAGATAGCCTTTTCAGCAAATGGTACTTGGAACAGCTAGATATTCTTATGGAAAAAAAAATGAACATTGCCACCCCCTCACTGCTTACTTAAAAAGTAATCTCAGGGGGCGCCTGGGTGGCTCAGTCGGTTGAGCGTCCGACTTCGGCCCAGGTCATGATCTCGCGGTCTGTGAGTTCGAGCCCCGTGTCGGGCTCTGGGCCGACAGCTCGGAGCCTGGAGCCTGCTTCGGATTCTGTGTCTCCCTCTCTCTGGCCCTCCCCCCGCTCACACTCTGTCTCACTCTCTCTCAAAAATAAATAAACATTAAAAAAAAAGTAATCTCAGATGCATAATGTACCTAAATGCAGTTAGGTATAGTTAAAACTATAAAACTTTTAGAAGAATATTTGCATGAACCGGGGAAAGGCAACAGTTTCTTAGACAAGATATAGAAAGCCCTGACACGGGGTGCCTGGTTGGCTCAGTCAGTAGAGCGTGCAACTCTTGATCTTGGGGTTGTGAGTTTGAGCCCCACGTTGGGTATAGAGATTCCTTTAAAAGGTAGAATAAAGAGAAAAGAAATAAATAAAAGTAAAAAAAGTTACAAACATTTTTTTTTAAAAAAAGAAATCACTGACATAAAGAAAAACAAAGACAAATCAAATTTTAATCAGAATTAAAAATTTCTTTTCATCAAAAGACACCAGTAAGAAAATGGACAATCAAGTCACAGATTGGGAAAAAAAAAAATTCACCATACACATTACTGACAAAGGACTGAAGACAAAAACCCCAATAGGAACATGGGCAAAAGGCTTAAACAGACACTTGACAAAAGATAGATGAAAATACACACAATAGGGGCACCTGGCTGGCTCTGGCAGAAGAGCATCTGACTCTTGATCTCAGGGTCGTGAGATCAAGCCCCATGTTAGGTGTAGAGATTACTTAAATAAATAAAACTTAAAAAAAAAAGAAAAGAAACACAATAAACTTATGAGAAGGTTCTTGACACTATTGGTCATCAGGGCAATGCACACTAGAGCTGCAGCGAAATACCTCTTCACACTCTTTAGAATGGCTACAAGAAAAAAGACTGACAGCATAAAATGTTGGCAAAGTTGTGGAGCAACGGGAAACCCCACACGATGTTGGGGGGAATATAAAATGGTAAACCATTTTGCAAACGTGTCGAGCAGATCCTTATAAAGTGAAACATACATCTTGCCTGTGACCTAACACTTCCACACCTGGGCATCTATCCCAAACAAATGTAAGCTTATGGCCACAAAAAGGCTCACATAAGAAGACTCCCAGTGGCCTTAGTCATGTAGTCGAAAACCAGGAGTAGAGGACCAAAACGTATGTACATCCACAGGAGAAAGGGCAAACGGTGGCAAATCAATAGCCTGGAGTATTAGTCACCAGGAAAAAGAACAAACTACTGATACATGCAACAGCACGGATGAATCTCAAAAATACAATGTTGAACAAAAGAAGCCAGACATAAGAGTGTATACCATTATGAGTTCATTTATATGAAGTCCAGGAACAAACAGAACTAATCTATAGGTGGGGGTAAGCGGCATGAAAGAACTTTCTAGAGTGATGGAGATGTTTTATTGATTTTTTTCATTAAGTTTTTCATTTTAATTCCAATATAGCTAACATGCGGTGTTATATTAGTTTCAAGTGTACAATATCGCGATTTGACAATTCCATACTTTATTCAGTGCTCGTGATGGAGATGTTTTATGGCTTGATTGGGGTGTTGGTTACACAGAGGTTTATAATTGTCTAGACTCACTGAACTTAGGATTAATGAATTTTTGCAAATGTATAATTAAAATTTAATTAAAAGTATAAATTAAAATGCAATTAAAATTAAAAATAAAGCCCCGGAGCCTGAAACAGCAACAAAAACACGTCTTTTATCCAACTATTCGATTGGCAGCACTGCTTGGATGATTACGTAGGCATCTCAAATGGAACTCGGGTATTGAATGGTAGTCTCAAAATCCTTTGACACCACGAAGAGAATAAAATAAGGTCATGTGATGGAGGATGACTGGACAAGGGATTATTTTAGTTTGGGTAATTAGGAAGCCATGCAGTGAGCTGAGGAAAGAATGTTCCAGACAGAGGGAAAGCAAATGCAAAGACTCTAAGACAGAAATGATCTGGCCACATGCCTGGAACTTAGTGAACAAGGGAGAAGTGGTGGGAGAGGACATCAAAGAGGTCGGGCTAGAACTGTAGGGCCATGGTGGAGAGCTTGGATTTTGTTTTGTGTGGGATGAGAAGCCGTTGGAGGGGTCCAAACAGGCCCACGGTCTGCCTTACATAACAAAGGATCTCTTTGGCCGCTCTGTGGAGAGTAGATTGGGAAGAGTGGAAGCAAAGTGACCAGTCAGAAGCTGCACTGGTTTTTCCCCTTAACCTCTTTACCTCTTACCCCATTACCTTCTCTGCCTTCTCTGACCCTGAACGCTGAACCCCGTAGATAGAATCTTCAGGGCTCCTTTGCTGGCTGGTTTCTTGTTGAGTTTGGCCACTGGCAGGCACTGGCAGGAGATCAGAAGGTGGAGAGGAGACATCGGGGTCCTCATTGTCACTCTTCTTGCCCCATTTCCTTTCTTCCTCAACCAGGTCCTGGCCGTGGCTGTGTTGCTGAAGCTCCTGTGCTGGTTGCTGGTGCTTCAGACCTTTTGGTTGTTTTCTTAAGCCTGCTCATACCTTGGTTTAATGGTCAATAGCTCATGGTTTATATATAATAGTTAAAGTCAAGACTATCTTGTTTGCCACGATAAATTGGAATTGTCGACTAGGCATTCGAATGGAAACATCACACAGGCATGCAGACACACGAATCTGGAGCTCAGTACAGATGTTGGCTAGAAACAGAAATTGGGGGGGGGGAAGACATAGACGTTTGGGGGCATCCGTGTGTCAGGAGGCAGGCCCTGACTTCCACTGGGGAAACTGAAATTGCCAGACACTCACTTTCCCTGACCCCCCGCAGCCGGGGCCCGGATGTGTGAGCGAGGCTCAGCTGCCCTAGGACTCCCGTCGGGGACTTTGAATCTGGAGCCAGTGTTACAAAGAAGCAAGGGACAATTTCGAATTTGTCCTGATGGCAGCAGCTGTGGCATCAAAGCGGTCCCCGGCAGCGGTTGGCGGTGACAGTGTCAGCATTTGGTGTCCAGTCCAGAGGCACCTAACCGGGCTGTTTTTGTGGTGTGAGCTTGGCTGAGACTCTGACCCCTCAGTCCCAGATTGTTTCCAAGCTTGGTTCACTGGTTTTCCTGTCAGTTCTGTTTGCTACCTGATTTCCTGCCAGTAAATTCCTTTTCTCCTTCCGTGAACCAGAGTCAGTTTCTGTTGATTGCAGCGAAGAGCCCTTTTAGCACAATGCCTTGAACTTGGGAGGCATTCAACAAGTATTTGCTGATTAAGTGTCTGAATAAGTTCCCCCTCACACAAAATTACTCAGTAAGGAGTCCCATGCTTTTCTACCATGGTCTAATGGCGGCCACTCTTTGTTTTGTTTTGTTTTGTTTTTTCATTGACAGCTTTCCTTGGAGTTTCTAAAGGACTGAGAAACAAGAGGTCAGCAGCTGAAGTGACTGTCATCCCAATCTAACAGGAATAAACATATTGACTCATGGGTGAAGTCAGTTTCCTTCTAAAAATAACACGTGGGAATTATTATTCATGGGGAAGGACCTTCTCTGGATCCTCTGTTATTTGATGATGTCCACATCAACCCACTCACCATTCCCCACATTTTCAACAGCACTGGTAGAGCCCATGACCTCCTGACTTTCACATACGTGTCCACAATGAAAGCAAGGATGCCTTTTGTGCTTTGCCACGGGAATAAAGAGATCACATTTTCCCTTTCAAAACTTCTCAAGGTAATTCAATTCCTCCCTCCCCTCCGGTGCTTTTAAATGAAAGTCAACTGTTGTCTTTGAGGAGATTTAAAGAAATTATTGAAACAGCTGGAGTCTAAATCTGCTTTGGCAAAAACAAAAAAAAAAAGTGTGGGATTATCCTTCACTGCTCTGTCTTACATTTTATTGATTTTGAGCTGCATAAGAGGCCATCTGCTGTGACTCCTGGAAAGAAACCAACTTTCCGTCCACAGACAACTCCAAACCCAAAATGAAGGCCAGCTTCTCAGCTGTGGTGGGGACCCAATCCAGGAGAGTGTGCGGTCACTTGGAGCCTTTGCTGATGGAAAAGGGGGAAATGTCAGCAGATGGAGAAATGAATTAATTTAAAAGGGATCACTACATCTGATGCTAAATTCTGTCACTTCTACCTTCGTAGCTGTCTCATACCTACGCTCTCCTGTCCATCCTTGTTTAGTCTTGGACAATGAATGCTTCTCCATTTTTTTTAAAGTTTATCCATTTTGAGCGAGAGAGAGAGAGAGAGAGGGAGGGAGGGAGAGAAAGAGAGAGGGGGAGAGACACGTGAGCGAGTGGGGAAGGGGCAGAGAGAGAGAGAGAGAGAGAGAGAATCCCCAGCAGGCTCCACACTGTCAGCGCAGAGCCCGACCCAGGGCTCGATCTCACTACCGTGAATCCTGGGTCTGTAACATTCTCTTTGTCTCTCTCCACTTATATTTTCCCAGGAGCGCCCAGTGTTCTTAGAATGCAACCTAGATCCCGTACTGCGGCACCATCGGTCTTTATGCCTACAAGCCTCTGAACAGCGCTCTTTTCTACGTGCGCCCCGCAACCCAGCCGTCCCACAATCTGTGCTCTCTCCCAGCTCTACGTCTTTGCAAGTCATTTTTGTACTTCTTCAATGGGGCCTCCGCCCCTCCGCCTGGGGAGCGATAGTTTGGTAAGCCTTTTCCTTCTCTTCACAGCTCCTGCCTCCTTCGCAGAGGGAGGACCTCTTCTTATGGGTTCCCACAGTCTCCTGAAGCTGTCTCTACCACCGGTCTTATTAAACTACATTTTAATTGCGTTTATTATTCCCTAGTACTAAATTGTGAGCTCCTTAAAAGCATAGGCCTCCTTCCTTCCTCCCTTCTCTCCTCCCTCTCTCCTTCGGTCCCTTCTTCCCTCCCTCATTTCTTTCTTTCTGTCACACTGAACTATCTGAAATTTCTGAAATCTCCGGTCTGTGGGACTTTGCAACACTGTTTTACCTTCCTGGGCGATCCTTTTCCTACCTTCTAGACCTGGAAACTCCTATTCCTTCTGCAGGATTCCGCTGAGATGACATATACTCCAAGGAGCTTCCATTAATAATTCTTACCCCCAGTCCACCGCCCCCCCCCAGCCTGACGAGGGGCCCCCCACCACACTCTATGCAAACATGTCATCGCACTGATTACACCCTACTGTGACTGAATGTTTACTCGTCTGCCCAGCTAGACCAGGTACTCATTCATTCACTTCTTCATATATTTATTCATTTCCTCAAATATTTGTTGAGCACCTGCTGTTCTAGGCACCAGGGATACAGCAGTTAACACAAAAGGCACACGTTCTGTTCCTGCTTCCTTGGAGCTTACATTCTCATGGAGGGAGACACACTCTAGACAAACACATATATCGGGTGATGATAAGGACTTTAAATAAAAAGAAATCAAGTCAAGGCGATAGGGAGGGGCGGGGAGGTGTGCTATTGAGGGCGGTGAGGAAAGGCCTCTTGGGTAAGATGGTACGTTTGGGCAGAGGACTGAAGGAAGGAAGGGACCAAGCCATGCAGGTACCTGGAGTGTTCTAGACAGAGGGAACAGCAAGCACAGAGGCCATGAGAATAGAATGTGCTGGGCATTTTTGAGGAACAGTGTGGAAGTCAGCGTGGCTAGAGCAGTATGAGTAAGGAGGGGGGTGGGAGGCATTGCTGAGCCTTTGAGTTGGACAACCTTCAAAAGTAAAGAAGATTGGGGCGCCCGGGTGGGTCAGCCGGTTAAGCGTCTGATTCTTGATTTCAGCTCAGGTCATGATCTCCTGGTTCGTGAGTTCAGGCCCCACGTTGGGCTCTGCGCTGACAACGAGGATTGTCTTGGGATTCTCTCTCTCTTTCTCTCTCCCTCTCTCTCCTCCCCTTCCCTGCTCACACACACTCTCTCTCTCTCTCTCTCTCTCTCACAGAATAAATTAATAAACATGAAAAAAAAATAAAGGTCACAGACTAGGGAAGACAGGGAGCTTCAGGCATGTTCAGCACCCAACACAGAATAACATTTCGTGAGTATTAAGAGCCGTTGTTTACTTCACCTCTGCCATGGGCTTATTATCTTTAATGCTCACAATAACCCTGCCAGGGAGGGGGTGTTAACCCAATTGTACACATGAAGCAACTAAGTCTACGTGATTTGCCAAAGGTCACTAAGATAATAGGTAGGACAGGAGGGAACAGCACTTGGGTCCGTCTGACTGCAGGATGTATCCTTATAGCCGAAAAGCAGTACTGAATAACGCCACGGCCTGACTCGGGGAGTGAAATGAAACATTCGCATAGCTTGAACGGTTAAAAATAAAAAAGGGCACGGCATACCGTTTAAAACTTAGAAGTACAAGAAACACCAGGAGCGTGATGCCATGGTGTTCTTACCTTGACAAATGACCACAAACTTGGTGGTCTACGAGAACTGAAATTTATTCTGTTCTGGAGGCCGGGAGTCCAATACCAAGATGGCGGGCAGGGCCAAAGTCTCTAGGGGGAGAGTCCTGGTTGGCCTCCTCCGGTTTCTGGTGGCTTCTCATCTGTCTTAAACACTTGTCATGGGATTCAGGGTCCACCTGGATAATCTAGGATGATCTCATCTCGGAACCCTTAACTTATTACATCTGTGAAGGCCTTTTTTCCAAATATGGTCACACTCACAGGTTCTAAAAGTTAGAAGGTAGACATATCTTTTTTTTGGGGGGGGGGCACCATTCAACCCGCTACAGCTGGTGACATGACATTAAGAGATTCATAGTCCTCCAATGACCATCCCGACCACATTTGGGCCCCCACACTCCTCCTGAATCTCAGTCTTTCTCAAATGCCTCAGATCCTACAAAGGAGGAAGCAAAACGGTAATTATCAGGTGTGTGTGAATTCTTGCATTGAAGTATCATAAAGTAAATCCAATAGGTTTGTATTTCGACAACCGTGTGCTTGTCCGTCACTCCAGACAACCACTGGGGCGACACTCAAAATATTTAACAACTGGTCTGATGCAGGTACCAACCCATCCGAATGGGCATAATCAGTAGTAACTGGTCACTAATCCATCCCGTTCCAGAAGTTTCTTGGTCTTCAGAGTTTTCTTTCACATTACTTACACTATTTGGTTTCCCCAATGACTCTGTGAGCGTAGCAGAGCATGTTATCTCAGAGACGAGCAAACAGAGGCAGAGAAGTTAGCTGACCATCCTGAGATCACTCAATCGTGTGTGTCAGATGGAGTTCTTGAACCCTTCTGATTCCTAGGCCAGTATTTGTTCCATGTTACCAGACTTGGACTGCTAGGGTAGACTTAGTTTATTTTGCAATGAATGTAACATCCATGGAAGATTAAGGCTGACCATCTCTTCAGGACGTCAAATGGAGGAGCCAGGCCAGTGGTCAAGACCCAAAACGTCTTCAGGAGTTGGCAGGTGAACAAAGAGAGCCCTGCCTGGGGGTGAGACAGACAGCAGAATGGAGCCTGCGTTGATCTGGAAAAAAAACATATCTTGCCTAAAGGTGTTTAAAATAATTTTTTAAAAATGTTTATTTACTTATTTTGAGAGAGAGAGAGATAGAGAGCCTGAGCAGGGGATGGGCAGAGAGAGAGGGAGAGAGAAAATCCCAAGCAGGCTCTGCACTGTCAGTGTGGAGCCCGACGCATGGCTTGAACTCACGAACTGCGAGATCATGACCTGAGCTGACACCAAGATTCAGATGCTTAACAGACTGAGCCACCCAGGTGCCCCCCCTTTTTTTTAATAACACTGAGCTCCCCAAACACAACACATCTGCTGCTTTGTGTGTATGTACCCTGTGATACTCCAACCATCTCAATGGCAGAAAACAAATTTGAGATTCAGAGAGGCCAAGCAATTCTCCCAAAGTCAAACAGCTTGTTATTGACAGCTGAGATGAAAACTGAGCTCCGCTCACCCCTGCTCAGTCCTCTTCCCATGCTTATCCCCAGTCTGCACTTGTCCCTATAGAGCCTACCACCCCCAGGACTGTGGATCATAGTCCGGGCTTTTCCTATCCCGGTGGCACCAACCTCCCTGGGTTCTCATAATCGATTCCCCAAACCTTCTCCCTGTTCCCTATGGCCCTGCCCCATGTTTGGCCTAACCCGAAAAAAGAATTCTTGCTAGCGTAGCAGTGGGAGGCAATGCCTTAATATGAATCGGTACAGCCAGTTAGGTCGGTTGGCTATGCCAAGGCAAGGATAAATTCCTTTATAGCAGAGTGGTCAGGGAAGGCAATATAACATCAGGGCTAACAGTTTGGGATCTCCACTTACAGAGACCTGGGTTCAAATCCTGCCCATGTTACTTTGGAAAAGTTACTTATCTCCTCTCTGCCTTAGTTTTCTTCTCTGCAGAATTGTTTCAGATTTGGTTTCTGCTTCCCAGCACTACAATGAGGATTAGAGAGAGTACATGCAAAGTTCTTAGCACGGTGTCTGGCATTCGGTAATCCATCACAAGTGACAGCCTTTGGGAAAAAAAAATCAATAAAAAAATACATCCCAATGATGAGTATTCTTCGGCAGTCTGGGCTGCTTCCGTGCTCCAGGTCTAACCGGACTTCAGAGAAGAAAGGGGTGAGAAGGAAGAAAAAAATCTTCTAGGTCAAATGTGTTCCCATATGTGAATATATGTAGCCAGATTATGTTCATGTAAAGAAGGGATCTTTCATATACTTTCTCTGTAAATAGGGGTTCTTGGCAGGGATGTTTTTGGTGCACCAGGAATAAACTGATAGAAATGGAATAATCATGGAACAGACAAATGGAGGCCAATGTATATAATTGGGGATACCAGCCAGGAAACTGGAAGAGGCCAGAGATGACTGGGAATAAACCACAAGGGAAAGAAAACATGGGGCAGACTCCATATCCTCTTGTCCTGCTCAACATTTCTAATCAGTAACTGGAATTCAGACTAGAGGGAAAATTAATTGTATATGGAGGCAGCATACACCTTGCAAGGGATGGTTAAATACCTTGCATGACAGAATCAGTTTTCAGAAAGACCTGAGGGGCACCGGGCTGGTTCAGTCAGGAGAGCATGCAACTCTTGATCCCGGGGTTGTGAGTTTGAGCCCCATGTTGGGTTTGGCAATTACTTAAAAATAAAATCTTAGGGGCGCCTGGATGGCTCAGTTAGTTAAGCATCTGACTTCAGCTCAGGTCATGATCTCATGGTTCATGGGTCAAGCCCCGCGTTGGGCTCTGTGTGGACAGCTCAGAGCCTGGAACCTGCTTCGGATTTTGTGTCTCCCGCTCTCTGTGCCCTCCCGCCCCCTGCTTATGTTATGTATCTTTCTCTCTCTCTCTCTCTCTCTCTCTCTCAAAAAAAAAAAAAAAAGAATAAATAAATAAATAAAATCTTAGGGAAAAAAAAAACAACCTGAAAAGAAATCTGACTTCCCGGCCCAATAAGATAGCTATTGCAACTAAAAAGCCCTGGACACAACAGAACAAACAAACATATGAAGACTCTAAAAGGTGTAGAGAAGAAGGCAGACTTGGCCAGGGATCTCAACACCTCAGGAATGACACGGCAGTGAGTTCTCTGGGTTTCCCTTTGCTGCCCATATATCTGGAATGGGCACTGGAGAAGCCTGCAACCTGGAACAACCAACAGGTATAGATGAAAAACTCTCCAAGAAGGGCCTGCTCTTTCTACCCAAAGGACTAGAAAAAGGGTGGCCCACAAGAACAGAAAACGTTTTTGACAATACCTGCCCCACTCCAGCTAAACACCAGTCTGTGTGTCTATCTCTCCACCAATTACCACGCTGTCTTGATTACGATGGGTATACAGTGCATCTTCCATTGGATGCACATTTCAATTTGAGTGGGCACTTTTATTATTGACTTGGGACGTTTCCTCTTTTCTAATGTGTGAACTTAGTGCTGTGAATTGTCCTTCGGCACTGCTGTAGTCGTGTCCCACAAATTTGGATGTGTTGTATTCTCATTGTCATTTCTTGGAATGTATCATTTTGTTTCCTTGAGCCTCTTGGCCCATAGATTAGTTAGAAGTGTGTTACTTAGTTTCCAAGCACTGGGGATTTTCCTTTTATCTTTGTGTTCTTCCTTTCTAGTTGGTTTGTGGTTTGATTCCATTGTGGCTGGAGAACACACACTGTATGATTTGAATTCTCTCAAATTTCTGAATTTCTTGGTGAATGTTCCATGGGCACTTGAAAATAACATGTATTCTACTTTTATTGGGTGGAGTGTTCTACAGACATTGACTGGATACTGTTGGTTAGAGGTGTAATTGAGTTCTCCAATATCCTTGCTGATTTTCTTTCTAATTGTTCTACCAATTGCTGAGAGTAAGGTGTTGAAGTCTCCAGATATAACTGTGGATTTTCCATTCCTTTTTTCAGCTTTTTCAGGAAGTTTTTGCTTTATGTATTTTGAAGCTCTGTTGTTTGACGAACATTTAGAATCGCTGTGTCTTAGTGGTAGATTGATCCTTTTATCACTATGTAATTTCCCCCTTTCACCTGGTAGTTTATGGTTTGGGTCTGAAGTCTACTCTATATGATATTAATATAGCCACTATTACTTTTTAAAAATTAATGTTTGTACAATATATCTTTTCCTATAGTTTTTCTTTCAATTTCCTTATGTTGTTATGTTTGAAGTGGATTTCTTGTAGAGTTGGGTTATGCTTTTTAATTCACTCTGACATTTTCTTCTTTTAATTGATATATTTAAGCCATTTACATTTAATATAGTTACTGATATGTTAGGATTTAAGTTTACCATTTCATTATTTTTTTTCTCTTTGTTCTCTCTGTTTCCTTTTCCTGCCTTCCTGTGGATCACTTAAACATTTTTTAGAATTACATTTTGATCTATGTATATTTGAAAAATGAAGAGTAAAAAAAATCCTACCAAAGTTCTTTTTGTGATGACATATGAATTGTCTAAGATGATGTAGGCTTTCTTTACCATGCTCCTGACTTCCCCCTGAGCCCTCCCTGGCATAATCTTTAACATCTATATTTCTATCAACAGCCTGTCCAAACTAACATAGGATTTTTCTATCATACTTTTCAAAATTCTCCCAGCCTCTACCCATTACCCAATTCCAAAGTCACTTCCACATGTTTAGGAATTTGTTGTAGCAGCACTCTCCTGGTACAAAATCTGCATCAGTCAAGTTTCAACCAGAGAAATAAAACCAGTTTGAAATATATATTGAAATTTATTGGAAGAAATTGGCATATGAAATTGTGGGAGCTAGCTAGGCAAGTTTGAAATCCACAGAATAGACCAACAGGAAGGGCAATCGGAAATTCTTGGTCATGAGCTGAAGATGCTGTCCAAAGGCAGGATTTCTCTGCCAGGGAAACCTCAGCTCTGCTCTTAAGACCTTTCGCCTGATTGAATCAGTCCCACCCAAATTATCTAGGGTAATGTCCCTTACTAAAATTCAACTGATTATGGGCTTTCATCACATGTACAAAATACTTTCATAGCAACACATAGATAAATGTTTGGTTGAATAACTGGGGACTGTAGGACACATAAAACTGGCCATGACAGACTGTAAATTACCACAGTCACCTTTTAAAACTGTTCGACAGCATATACTAAAGCTAAGCATACGTGTATTCTATGAACCAGCAAGGATCCTTCTAGGTTTATACCTAATATAAATCCACCAAAGTCATGTATAAGAATGTTGATAACAACATTATTTGTATTAGCCTGAAATTGGAAACAATGCAAATTTCCATCAACAGAAGAATGGATAAATAAATTGTGATACATCCACATAATGGACTACTACTTAGCAATGGAAAAGAACCATCTACTGCTATATACAAGGGTATAGATGAATCTCACGACAGTAATAGTTAAGCAAAACAAGCCATTCACAAATGAGTACATTTTGTATGATTCCATTCATATGAAGTTCAAAAACATGCAAAACTAATCTACAGTGTTAGAAATCCCACCTTCGGGTGGGAGTTATTTGACCGGAAGCCTTCTGGGTGCTGGTAATGTTCTGTTTCTTGATCTGTGTGATGACTAAAAGTGTGTGTGTGTGTGTGTGTGTGTGTGAGAGAGAGAGGGAGAGAGAGAGAGAGACAGAGAGACAGAGAGATCAGTCAAGCTGTGCACTTAAGACCTATACACTTTACTTAAATTATACCTTAATAAATTTTTTTTAAAGGTCCAGACAGGCCAGAATAATGAGTATAATGAGTAAAATGTCTAACAATTTTAAAGTAGTGTATGAGGAAGGCCTAACTGGCAGCGTGGAGAAAAACTTGGGGGCTTCAGTTAACCACAAGTTCTGTATGAGTCAGCCACATGACGTGGTAATTTTAAAAGCGCGTGTAATTTAAGCTGCTTTAGCAAATGCAAAAGCTTCTGTTATATTTCATCTTGTTGGTTCTGGCCCATCATTTTCAAATCTCTTTGGATCTTCATTTTGTCATGTAGGACAGAATGGGGTTGTAAGAAGAACTCCTGGCTAGGAAAATAAAGACTTGGAACTCCCATCCTAATTGAGACAACCATTTTTAATGTCGAGCAAGAGTCCAATGAGTTGTTTTCTTTATGCCTGGGCTTAGATTTAGAGACCAAATGCAATGCTGCTGGAAAGTTCTTGACAAATTTAAGAGGGTCCAGAGGCCAATAGGAGGACGATGAGTAGTAACCCTGACATATACGGAGGAGCTTGAGATAAAAACCTAAGGAGGGATATGGAAGGTTTTTTTTTTTTCATTTTGAATATTGGACGGGCTAGTTTATGGAAGAGGGAATAGCTGTTCATTCCCAAGGGCAGAGCTAAACCTGCAGGGAGGTGTGATGGGAAAGCTTGCCTGTGTTCTGTATTAAGAAGGAACTGCCTATGGGGCACCTGGGTGGCTCAGCTGGTTAAGTATCCAACTTCGGTTCAGGTCATGAGCTCGTGGTTGATGAGTTCAAGCCCCACATTGGGCTCTGTGCTGACAGCTCAGAGCCTCGAGCCTGCTTCAGAGTCTCTGTCACCCTCTCTCTCTGCCCCTCCCCTGCTCACGCTCTGTCTCTCTCTCTCTCTCTCTCTCAAAAATAAACAAACATTAATTTCTTTTTTTTTTTTTTAAAGAAGGAACCACCTAATGTCTGGGGCCCTGAGAAAGGAAGAGGAGGTGGCCATCATGGGTGAGTTTAATCGGTCCCTCAAAGACCACAAGGTGGCTAGTGCTCAGAGGACCCTGCTTCACAGAGCCTCTTTCCAGATGTGAAGAAGCAAACAATGGCACCAAGGGGAAGGAAGGAGCGATCGCAAAGATAATGAGGAAGGACTCATGCTGATACCTGGGCCCCATTACCACTATGCATTTGCAATCTCTTAAAGGTGGTCCGGCGGGGGAGGGGGGGCTCTACAGGTAAAGCACCAAGCATTTTAAAACTAGAAATGGACCAGAAATAGAAGGAGAGCTTTGTTGCAGCTTCCTCGACTCACCTCTGCAAAATGGAGCTCGTATCAACCACCAGCATAATGTTTGTAGAACAGAGAAGCCATCCAAGTGTTGTTCAGACTCTCTAGTCCATTTATGGGGCCACCAGTTTCCAAATCTTGCTTCTGTCAAGCGGCATAAAAAACACCTTAGTATATAACCCTTTCAACAACATCCTCTCCAGCCACACTCCCACTGCCCCTCCAAGATCTTCATGTTCATAAGAAAGTGATTTTGCTTTAACTGTATTTAATTTAGCCGAGCTGGCATCAAATACAAAGGATTCTGCCAGCAAGGGTTGGGCAATCTGACCCCGTCCAGAATGCGATGCTTGTTTTAATACATGGCTGCAAAAATATTGTCACAAGTATCCCTGACTATCTATAAAGTACATAAAGTTATTAAGATACATTCTCTCACTAAAGCAGTACAAAAAAAATCGCATAGGGGCGCCTGGGTGGCGCAGTCGGTTAAGCGTCCGACTTCAGCCAGGTCACGATCTCGCGGTCCGTGAGTTCGAGCCCCGCGTCAGGCTCTGGGCTGATGGCTCAGAGCCTGGAGCCTGTTTCCAATTCTGTGTCTCCCTCTCTCTCTGCCCCTCCCCCGTTCATGCTCTGTCTCTCTCTGTCCCAAAAATAAATAAACGTTGAAAAAAAAAATGTTGTTAAAAAAAAAAAAATCGCATAAACAAAGCTAGAAGCAAGCATATTTCATTTGCTTAAATAACACTAAGGAAGCCACGGAAGCAAAGCTTCTGATGGGCTGGCAGGCAGCAGGGAGATAATTTCAGCGATGATATGACATGATAAATTGCCTCTGCTGTCCACAATTCTCACTCAAGAAAATAATTCATTTCTACTCCCATCACATTGTTCTTTCTCACTGATGCGTGTGTCAGTTCCGTCATCTCTGGCGTCTGAGGACCGAGGTTGTCGTTTGTGGCTGTATCTCCAAAGGTGCCAAGGCACGAAAGGAAAATCAACCCACAAAGCACACAGCCTGCTTTTGGACAACTTCTTACATGTAAATGTCACCATTTGGGCCCCATGTACACGTTTGCATTGAGAGTCCAGAGACGCACATAGAACGATACCTTTTTGCAACAAGGTACCTTGAGAGGAGGCAGAAGCAGCTACACGGTGACCCTATGGATGCTTGATTTGGAATTCTAGCATTTACCAGATGTGTGGGTTTCAGTAATTCACTTAGCTCTTCAGTCGCCTCAGCTGCAAACTATGGAGGTACTACAACTTCTTAGGGTTGTTACGAAAATTAGGTGATGTCATCAATGTCAGGTGTCTAATCACACGGTTTGCGTCTGTTAATTGGTATCACCTCGTATAATTATTCAGTCTTTTGAAAAAGTGTATTTATTTATTTATTTTGAGAAAGAGAGAGAGAGAGAGAGAGCACACAGGGGAAAGGCAGAGAGGGAGAGAGAGCATCCCAAGCAGGCTCCACGCCGTCAGTGCAGAGCCCGATGTGGGGCTCGAACTCACGAACCATGAGGTCATGACCTGAGCTGAAATCAAGAGTTGGGGACGCTTAACCAACTGAGCCCCCCAGGCGCCCCAGTTATTCAGTCATTTAATGAATATTTACTGAATACCTATTTTCCAAGCACTGTTCCAGGTGCTGAGAACACAGCATATGAATAAAGAAACCAAAATCCCTTCTCTAAAATATCTTAAACCTACTGAAGGGAAACAAACAGTAAACAAACAAACAAACAAACAAAAACAAGTAAAACCTGCAGGTTGTGAGAAGGCAATAATTTCCATAGAGTACACCATGGCAGGGGAAGGAGAATGAGGAGCGTGGGGATCGAGTGTGGGGTTGCATGTTTTCGTGGTGTGGTTGCCTAAGATGATGGCATGGGAGCAGATGCCTCCAGGAGGTGAATGAAGGAGCCGTGGGCTATGAGCCATACGATCTCCAGGCGGTATGTTGCGGACAGAGGGAACTGCAACGCAACAGCCTTGAAACGGAAGCGGGAAGAGGGTGTTCAGAACAGCGGGGAGGCCATCGTGGAGTTGTATGAATGACGGGGGTGGGGAAGTAGTACAAAATGAAATCAGAGAAGTACGGGGCCAGAGCACAGGAGACCTTGTAGTGCCTGGCATCTAGCAGGTGCTATTATGTATGTAATAGGTATTATTATGTAATGCCTTCCTTACCATCAAACTTAAATATTTAAGGAATCATCCTTGGGGCGTCTGGGTGGCTCAGTCAGTTGAGCGTCTGACTTTGGCTCAGGTCACGATCTTACATTTGACGAGTTCGAGCCCCACGTCGGGCTCTGTGCTGAGAGCTCGGAGCCTGGAGCCTGCTTCAGATTCTGTGTCTCCCTCTCTCTCTGCCCCTTCCCTGCTCATTCTCTGTCTCTCTCGGTCTCAAAAATAAATAGACGTTAAAAAAAAATTTAAAGAATCATCCTTTTCTGGGGCGCCTGGGTGGCTCAGTTGGTTAAGCGTCTGACTCTCAGTTCAGGTCATGACCTCACAGTTTGTGGGATTGAGCCCTTTGCCAGGCTCTGTGCTGACAGCATGGAACCAGCTTTGGATTCTCTCTCTCCTCTCTCTGCCCTGCTAGGTCTCTCTCTCTCTCTCTCTCTCTCTCTCTCTCAAAATAAATAAACATTAAAGAAAATAAAATCTTAAAAAAAAAGAATCATCCTTTTCTGGGTTGGAAACTATAGAAGGCACAAGGGTGGCAACAGGGAGATTACTGAAATAATCAGGTGAGAAATGATGGTGGCGTGGACAAGAGAAACAGCAGTGGAGATTGTGGGACACGTTTGGATTCTGGATATATTTCGGCGTCAGAGCCAGCAGGATTTCCTGATGTAGTAGATGTCGGGTGTGAGTGGAAGAGAAGAGTCAAAGATGACCTCAGGGTTTTGGTGCCTGAGCCACTGGAAAGATGGGATTGTCATAATCTGAGATGAAGACTACAGGTAGAGCAGATTCTAGGTGGTCAGCAACTTGTTTTGGCCACATTATATTTGAGAGGTCTACTAGACATCCACGTGGACAGGTTAAGTAGGGAGGTGGATATCCACATCTAGAATTCAGGGGAGAGGCCCATGACGGTGGTATCAGTATATGGATTGTATTTAAATCCACGGAACTGGATGAGATCACCGAGGAGTAAGGATAGATAATGAGGAGGCTTCTTCCGAGGGCTGGGAGGAAGAGCCTGCGCCAGGCCTCTCCCCAGCTTCTGCTGGTCTGCCGGCAGTCTTTGGTGTTCCTTACTTACAGATGCACCGCATGGATCTCTGTCTTCATCTTTTTTAAAAATATTTTTTAGGTCGATTCATTTTTGAGAGAGACAGGGCGTGAGCAGGGGAGGGGCAGAGAGAGAGGGAGACACAGAATCCAAAGCAGGCTCCAGGCTCTGAGCCGTCAGCACAGAGCCCGATGCGGGGCTCGAACCCACGAACTGAGAGATCATGACCTGAGCCGAAGTCGGACGCCTAACCGATTGAGCCACCCAGGCGCCCCAGTCTATTTTTTTTTAATGTTTATTTATATTTGAGAGAGACAGAGTGCAAGCAGAGGAGGGGCAGAGAGAGAGGGAGACACAGAATCCAAAGCAGGCTCCAGGCTCTGAGCCATCAGCACAGAGCCCGACGTGGGGCTCGAACCCATGAACTGTGAGATCATGACCTGAGCTGAAGTCACATGCTTAACTGACTGAGCTACCCAGGTGCCCCTCTGTCTTCATCTTCATACAACATTCTGTGTGTGTGTGTGTGGCCAAATTTCCCCATTTTTAAGGACACCCACCAGTCCTATGGGATCAGGGCCCACACTAATGACCTCATCTTAATTTGACTATCTGAGAAGACCCTATTTCCATATAATGTCACATTCACAGAGACTCGGGGTTAGGATTTCGACATCTTTTGCGGGGGGATATAATGTAACCCATAACAACCATAAAGCTTAACTTTTAATGTTATTTTTCATTGTTCTCAACTACTTTTTTAGTTATAAAAGTTAACATACTGTGGCCAAGGGGCGCCTGGGTGGCTCAGTCGGTTAAGCTAAGAAGTTAGAAAAAAGAATAGGTAAATCCACAGAGATGGAAGTAGATTCATGGTTGGCTGCGGGTGGGGACAGAGAATGACTGTTCATAAATAAGGGTTCTTTTTACAGTGATGCAAATGTTCTGGAATTAGATCATTGTGATGATTACCAACTCTGTGAGTACACTAAAACCCACTTAATTGTACATTACAAAAGGGTAAATTTAATGGTACGTGAATTACATCTCAATTAAAAAAAAATGAAGTCAGAGGGGGCTCCTGGCTGGCTCAGTCAGTAGAGCATGGGACTCTTGATCTTGGGGTCATGAGTTCAAGCCCCCTGTTGGGTGTAGAGATTACTTAAAAAGTAATAAAAAACAAGGAAGTCAGAGGGAGGAGGAGGAATCAACAAAGGAGCAGTCAGTGAAGTGGGGAGAAAATGAGGAGAGTGGATTGTTCTGGAAGAAAAGAGAAAAAAAGTGTTTCAACAGGAGCGTGCCAAATTCTGTTGAGACTTAACCTACGTTGAGGTTCTATCATTGGCTTTAGCATCATGAAGATCACTGATGACCTGGAACAGAGCCATTTGGGTGGGATGATGGGGTGAATGCTTGACTGGCCTGAGATGGAGAGAACATGCATTGGTCACTTTTGGAGGGTGCTAAGAATCCAACTCATAAGACTGGTAAATAGAGGGAAAGAATCAAGCATCCTTTCTGCCTTTCTGTACAAATGGTACCACTATAAAACCATATAGTAGATGAGGGGTCATTTCTATTTGTAGAAGTATTTCCAGGGGCACCTGGGTGGCTCAGTCGGTTAAGCCTCCGACTTCAGCTCAGGTCATGATCTCACGGTCCGTGAGTTCGAGCCCCGCGTCGGGCTCTGTGCTGACAGCTCAGCTCAGAGCCTGGAGCCTGCTTCGGATTCTGTGACTCCTTCTCTCTGCTCCTCCCCTGCTCGCATTCTGTCTCTCTCTCTCTTAAAAATAAATAAACATTAAAAAAAAAAACAAGTATTTCCAGCTGATAACTGAAGATGGGATGGTAGAATTCTAATATCACCACTTTGCAATCTTCAGTGGAAATCTATGCCTGAGATGAGCCATATTAGCAAGAGCTGCTAACATCGCACAGACATGATCACGTTTTCATACTTCCCGATGGAAGCACACACCATCACCAACGAAGTGGTCTTGCTGAAAGCAAAAACAAAACAAAACATAAAATCAAATCTGGTTAAGCCTCTAGATTCAATCACCAATATCCAAAAAAAAAAAAAAAATAGAGGAGACACAGGAGCATGTTAAATATCTCGTGAATCTGCTGACTAATCTTTGTTTCCATCCACCGCCCTGATCTAAGCCAACATCCTCTCTCACCTGGATAACGAGAGTCATCTCCCAACTGACTTCCTGCCTCCACTCTCGCTCCCCTACAGCCCAGGTTCCCCATGGAAGCCAGAACAATGGTCTCTTCAAAACATAGATTGGGTTATGTCTCTCCCCCACTTAAAACTGATGGTTTCTCCACTGTCATCAAAATATGAATCCCAAATCCATAACGTGACTGTGTCTACACCTCCCTTCTCCCCTCCCAGGACTCCGTCCCCTTCCTCATGCTCTGTGAACTTCTCTTAGTCCCTCAGACATACCTATGCACTGTGAGCACCGGCCCTTCAAGTTTATTGCCCCTTCACTTCACCTTCACCCCGTGGACCTGGTTGACTTCTCATCCTTCAAGTCACAGCTTAAATGCCACCTCCTCCAGAAAGCCTACTTTGGCCCTTGCACTCAGGTTTCAGGGCCCTTGCTCTGTGTTTCCAGAGCTCTCCACATATTCTTCCTGTCCTAGCCTTGATTTAACTGAATTGTAGCTGCCTCTTTTCTGTCTCTCCATCTAGATTAGAAGCTCTGGAGGCCAGAGACGTCTCCTCATGTGTTCCCTTCTTTATGCCATGTGTCTAGCTCATAGTCAGCTCTTTGCTTCAGCCCAGGCTTATACCCTCATCTTTGAAAGTCTGGCTCGTCCTTTGCATCTCAGGCTTGTGGTGAGGATGCTGTCCCTGCCCACCCAGTCATTCTACCCCCATTCCCCCACTTTCTTTAAAAAATTTTTTTTTAATATTTATTTATTTTTGAGAGAGAGAGAGAGCATGAGCGGGGGAGGGACAGAGAGAGAGAGGGAAGACACAGAATCTGAAGCAGGTTCTAGGTTCTGAGCTGTCAGCACTGAGCCGGACGCGGAGCCCGACGTGGGGCTCGAACTCACGGACCGTGAGACCGTGACCTGAGCCGAAGTCGGAGGCTTACCCGACTGAGCCACCCAGGTGCCCGCCCCCGCCAATTTCATTCGCTGTGTGGCACTTACCACTCTTGGATCTTTTACTTGTCTGTGTTGCTTTTCTTTGTTTATTGTCTACCTTTTCAAGCAGAAATGTACACTCCATGGGAACGGGGACCTTGTCTGGTTTTGCCCCACGCCGTACCATGGTGCCTGGGTTAAAGCTTGGCACATGGTGGGATGAATGTTGGATGAATACACGATGGATGAATTGAATGAATGAACCAATGTATAAATGAAATGAATCAAATGTAACCCTCAGAGGAGAGCAGCAGTCCTCACGTGGGAGCAGTAAACTAAGTGACGAGCCTGGAAAGTCTTGGCTCAGGCCTAGGATGGGTCACCAGTGGTTCCCTAAGGGCTGTTTTTTCCTGCTTCCTAGGACCATCTCCTAAATAAGTTCTCATGGTTTTTTTTTTTTTTTTTTTTTTTTTTTATTGAGAGAGAGAAAGAGAGAGAGAGAGGCGCTGTCCCAAGCAGGCTCTGAGTGGTCAGTACAGAGCCCAATGCGGGGCTCGAGCTCACGAACCATGAGATCATGACTTGAACTGAAGAGTCAGATGCTTAACCGACTGAGACACCCAGATACCCACCCTTTTTTTTTTTAAATTTCCAAATGGGACAGACCCTTGATACCGAAAGAAGAAAACACATCCCCGCCCTGTGGCTGGCTGAAAAAAGGGGGCTGGCAGAGTGGCTTCTCAAAACTTTCATTGCGGTGCTGGAGACCAGTTAATTGGTAATCGGTAAGGCCTGGGGCATAGATGTCCCACGAACACTCATGAGAACCAGCATCTTGCCGGCTAGTGACAAGACCCAGGGCAGGACTCAGTGGCCTTTTAGAACAGTCCCAGCTTTTCTGGAGAGCAGTGGAGAGGAATATTGGCAGACAATGCCCGCATTCCCTCGCTGCCCTGCCTCCGTCTTCAGGGCTCCCACGTTCCCACCCCCACCCCCCCACTCCCCACCCCCACACCACCACCAGCAGGAACAGAAAGTCATTCCATCTCCAGAAGTTCTGCCCACAGGAACGTGTCCAACCTACTAAACAGAGTTCTTTGCTCTTGTGAATACTAAGTAGGGAACCCAAAGGGAGCCCTTGCCAATATAACTTCTTCCTTGCTCCGCATCAAAATTGAGGTTCTGAGCTTTCCAACAAACATCTCTGAAGCCACCCCCTTTCTTTTGTTGAAACTGCAAAGTAAAGAGCTCCCTTGAAAAAAGCCTCTCCCCTACCTCTCCCTTTGGTGGAGAGCCATGCCCGTTTGGACATCTCCCAAGGACCAGACTTTTTATGCCAGGCTTTTTATGAACAGAGTGCAAATTCCCTCAAATGCTGCCTGATGGATCGAAGTCCTGTGGGATCCGACCCTTGGAAGATTCACACCCAAAGGCCTCTGGATTATTAAGTACTAGCAGAATGGACAGCAAACTCAAAATACAAAACCAAATGCCCCAAATCCCATTTGTCCTCTATTTCACATACCACCGTGGACAATTCAGCTCATTTATGTGCCCCTGGTTCAAGAGAGCCTATGTGGTGCTGTCCGAATAATAGAAGACATAATTCCTACCCCTGAAAGAGTCCAGTGGGGCCAGATCGACGAATTCGGGAAGGACACACGTGACAATGAAGAATCGTGCAGTACAGACACATACGGGGTGACCAGTATTCTCTGCACCACCTCTGGGGAGTGGTCAGAGGTTCTCCGTGTCCTTGGGGCCCCAGGACATAAAACACCTGGCTCCAGAACTCGAGGACCACCCCTCACCCAGGGCTGTAGATAACAGCTCAAGTTTGAGATCTGGTCCCTGGAACAAGAAAATCTCGGAAGAGCAAAAGAGCTTCCCAACTGAAACCTATCTTTGTTAGACTTCCATTCTTTGTTAACTAAGAGTCACTTGGGAAGCACATTCTCCCGGGCGCCTGGGCGGCTCAGTCCATTAAGCGTCAGAGTCTTGATTTGGGCTCAGGTCATGATCTCGCAGGGTTCGAGCCCCGCATCAGGCTCTGCACTGACAGTGTGGAGCCTGCTTGGGATCCTCTCTCTCTGCCCCTCCCCTGCTCTCTCTCTCTCTCTCTCTCTCTCCAAATAAATAAACTTTAAAAAAAATTTAAAAAAGAAGGCACCAGCCCTCCCCCCCCCCCCCACTCCTCAGAGCCAGGGTGGGGTGCGAACCCAGGAGCACTGGGGAGGAACGTACACTCATGGCTCCGGTTCTAGTCTTCCTTGCTTTCTGGTGATCCACTAGATCGGACTTCTTCATGCAAGCACATGGGAAGTATAAGCACAAACTCAGATCTGAGTGACTTCCGCCCCCGCCCCCCCTCCCCCGGAGGCCCAGAAGAAATCAGTGAGCTCAGGAAATGCAGACATTTTGTGTGAGAGACAAAAAAAGAAAGAGAGGACACACAAAAAAGCAAGTTGGCGGAACTGGTTATCTCTTCGCTTCAGGGCTGGCCACGCAATATCCCCATTGCTGAATGAGTGGAAGGGAAGTGAGAAAGCGGAGATGTGGGGCAGAGAGTAGGGATCTCATGTTTTTGTTTGTGTGTGTGTGTGTGTGTGTGTGTGTGTGTGAGAGAGAGACAGCAAGAGAGAGCAAATGAGGGAGGGGCAGAGAGAGAGGGACAGAGAATTCCAAGCAGGCTCCGAACTGACAGGGCAGAGCCTGACTCAGGGCTCGATCCCACGAACTGGGAGATCACGACCTGAGCTGAAATCAAGAGTCGGTCACTTGACTGACTGAGCCGCCCAGGCGCTCCTGCATCTCGTGGTTTCCAGAAACCATCAAACGGCAGACACCCTCTGCCTCAGCAGTCCAGAGCACACAGCGCTCCGGTCCGTGAGACAGGAGGGACCACCAAATGTTGACCTGCCCACCACCTCCCCTGTCCGCCAGCAAGCCCAGCCCTCCCGCGGCAGTCTCTAAATAGGGAGGGGAAAGCCCCACGCTGGGTGTTTCATTTGGTGAGGAATCAAATGACCCAAATGCCGGCAACATACACAGAATCCCTAAAGGTGTTTCTGAAATACAACCCTGGACTCCCAATCCCTGGGGTGTGGCTGACATCCCTTTTTTTTCTGAAAAATCTTCTGGGGAGTGCTTTTTAGGGAACTGCCTTCGGAACCTGCAGCCAATTCCTTGGGATAGCCTCGGTGCTAAATTGATTTTGTTTTTTAATTGGCCAACATCTGATCCAGGGCCGCTGGGCCAGTGTGCCAACAAGGCCACGCTACTTTGGGTCCAAAGGGAGGGTGGAGGGGATTATTCTCAGGTGTCCCGTAACGTGGCTCTGAAGAGCGGCCCCTGAGATGTCCAGCTTCCTGGCAGCAGCCCTGGAATAAGTGTGCAATCTCCCAAGGGGGCGTCTTGGAAGGACAACGCGCGTTTACTAAATGCAAAAGTTCTGATGTCATTGAACAAATAGGAAAGCTTTGATATGCTTGTTAAAAATCAATCTCTCTCTTTTGTACGCCATGTGTTTGGGGAGGAGGGGAAGGAAACGGGGGCTGCCACTAAATTCACACGCTCTCTTCCGGGGGCTGGGGGGAGAGGGGCGGTGGCTTCAGTGCAGGGCCTGGCAAACGTTTTCTGTAAGGGCCAGATAGCAGATCTTTGCAGCTTCGCGGGCCATGTGGGCTCTGTCGCCTGGGCTGAACTCTGCCTCTGTAGTGCAACAGCAGCCACATACAATGCGCCGACCAATGAGCATGGCTGTGTGCCAATAAAACTTTATTTGCAGAAACAGCCGGCTGGGACTTGCTCTGTGGGCTGAATTTGGTCCGCGGGCTGTGGTGTGCGACCTCTGCTCTCTGCGGAGCGAACACTCACTTGCAGACTTCTTGTTTGACATCTCCAAGCAACTTGCTGAAAGGTAAAGGGGCAAGTTTGGTCCCTAGGCTCCCGTGATCACTTGTCTTCAACCGTTCTCCGTTGAATCCCATGATGTCATGCTGCAATGCAGTGGGTCATTGACGGGGTCACATTACTCAGAGAAAAACAGGATGTTTGACACCTAAAATACTCAGAACAAGCCCAGAGCTCATCTCTGCAAAAATGCTCTTATATAATGGGAAGTCAGGACAAAGGAAAGGCCGCAAGGGGTGGCTGCGTGGGGACAGCCACTCCCATGGAGGAGGCGCGCTGGTCCGGGCTCAGATGGCAGGCCTGCTGCCCGGAGAGAGCACATCTCTGCTTGCAGCTGTCACTCTAGTGGGCAGATGACTTCATTTCGACTCCCCCCCCCCAAATAAAGGGGTAATAATCTCCCACTTGGGAGAAATACCATATGGTAGATGCTTTGAAAAGTTGTAAGAAAAGTATAAATTACTTAGAGGGGGGGAAAGCTATATACAAAAGCATGACATTTGTCTAGAAAAGGATCAGGCAGTTTCTTTGAAATACCATAGCTTCCTAGAAAACCGAGTCTAAACCAGCGGGATTAGGTAACAAGAGGGGTATTATCAAGGCAGATCACCGGGGAGATCTGGCTCTTGTGTTTACATACCTTCAGTGCAGCTCAAATCCAGAACACTTATCCGCACAGCTCTCCCGTGACCTGCCCCTGCCGGAACCTCAGTGCCCACCGCTCTCTGCCCTGTACCCACGCTCAAAAATATATGACATAACGGCTTCTAGTTCCCCAGACGCCCAGAGGTATGTGGCTTCCTGCCTCTGAGCCTCTTTCTCGTTGGGGTTCCTTGTCCTGGAAGGCCCTTCTCACCCTTCAAACTTCAGCCCCCTTTGGCTATTCCTTGCCCCCCCCAGATGTGTTCAGCACCCCTTCCTCTGTGCTACCCTGAGGTCTTACACATATTTCTCCTGTTGCACTTACCACACTGTCTGGTCATTTAATTGAACATACGACTGATTTCTTCCAGTAGAGCGTGAGTTCCTTGCTGTCTGATTTGTGTCTGGATCCCCAGAGCATAGAGGGCATTGGCTCACAGGAAGAATACCATAAACCTTTGTGCCAGTGGATGTCCAATCATGGGGACACCTTACGTGTCCAGCTCTTGTCTTTTGAGCCAAAGCTGTATTTGCCAGGGCTAGCCTGAGTTAGGGCTCCAAGTTAAGGTCTCTACAACACAACCACCTTTAGCCTTGGCTTCCTGGGCACGAGGCTCCCGGCAACTGAGTCACTGGCATAGCTCTTCTCTTAACTTCTTTTCTTTTGAGAGAGACATAAAGAGAGAAAGTGTGAGCAAGTGGTGGAGGGGCAGAGGGAGAGAGAGAGAGAGAGAGAGAGAGAGAGAATCTCAAGAAGGCACCGTGCTCAGCTCAGGTCCCACGACCCTGAGATCATGACCTGAGCCGACATCGAGAGTCAGACGCTCACCCGACTGAGCCACCCAGGCGCCCCTCTTCCATTAGCTTTAACTGAACTCATATACACCGAGACTTCCAGTCCTGTTACTGGGAGTCTCCCAGCCAGCTCCTTCTTATCCTCCAGGGGCTCATCTTCAGGGTCTCCTCTTCTGAGAGGCTGTCCCTGACACTCCAGTCATGGGTTGGTCTCTCCATCCCTTTGCCATGGCACACGTTCTTTTTGCTTTCTCCCACTCATCACAATCTGTAAGGATTGATGGTATCTCTTTACTGGCTTAAGGTCTGCTTCTCCTACTAGAGGGTTAGCTCCATGAGGAGAGGGCCCACCCATCTCCTTCACTGTTGCAACCTTGGCCTAGCACAGCACTTGGCATTTCGTAGGCATTCGAGAGGTATCGGTTGAGTGAACGGTATGAAGTCTGAGCAACACAACACATCCGGAACGCCTCACGCGGTACCCACTGCCTGTAGGCTCACTGTAAATGTTTTCTTTATCAACATCTCTTCCATCACACAAATCCCAGGAAACAACCAGGATAATGAAGCTACATTTCCCCCACGCCAGCACTTACAAAAATGCTTTCCCTCACCTACAGGCAAACATAAAGGGAGATGCTAGCCAAAAAAAGAGATCAGTTGTCATCTTTCACGTCCAAATAAGACGCGTGCAGAGTTGATGGCATTCCTATTTCCCTCAAGTGCCGCGGAAGCTAAATCTCTCACAGCTTGAGCAACTGGAAAGACCAGAAACGGTCACACATAACCTTAAAAGTGGATCTGACCATACTGCAGAGCGAGGCGAGCCCGGGTTAGGAGATTATGCCCATATAAGGCCCTGCAGGCAGCTCCCAGTGGAGCCTGAGATAATTTGGCACCTCTCGGCAGAGAACAACAGGATTGCTTTCAGGGCTGTGTTCACAAATAATCCTAGAGCTGCTATCTACATTTTCATCTAAACATTTGAGGGAAAACCTAATACCACCCTAAGCATCTCAGGCCTCAAAGACTCTTGACAGAAGTGCTGAAAAGAACTCAGAGGCAGCCATCTTGGACACGCTGAGGAAGAGGGTGGGATAGGAGGACAGGGCTCTGGACGTCACCTGAGTTCAGACACGGGCTGACATCTGCTTTTTTTTTTTTCTGCCGGTTTCCTGTGAGGTGAGGTGATGTGGGGGAGGAGTTGGCAAACTCTCCCTGTAATGAGCTAACTTTGTGGGCCATGTGGCCTCGGTCACAACACCTCAACTCTGCTGTTGCCGTGGAAATGGCTTAGACCGTGTGTAACCGAATAGGTATGGCTGTGCCTCGATAAAACTTTATTGATAGACACTGACCTTTGAGTCTCATGTAATTTTCACTTCAAGAAATATTGTTTTGATTTTTTTTAAGCATTTGGAAACGTAACAGCCATGCTTTGCTCCTGCCAGTATAAAAACAGGCAGTGGGGCACCTGGGAGGCTCAGTCGGTTAAGTGTCCAACGTGATTTCGGCTCAGGTCACGATCTCACGGTTCATGACTCCGAGCCCCACGTCGGGCTCTGAGCTGACCGCACGGAGCCTGCCTGGGATCCTCTCTCCCTCTCTCTCTGCCTGTCTCCGGCTTGCATGCTGTCTCTCTGTCTCTCTGAAGATAAATTTAAAAAGAACAGGCACTGGGCCAGCAGCCTTGGGCCTTTGGACTCACTCGGGTTTTCCAAGCTTACTTCTGCCACGTTTTGGTTAGGTGGCCTTGAGCAAGTCCACGGAATCTCTGAGCCTTAGTTTCCCCATCTGTCGGGACCAACCTGCCAGCTGCGGAATGAGGATTCACAAAGATAAGGCATGGACAACGGTGAGTACGGTTTTTGGCACTCAACACCTGTTAGCTGAAATCTGAAATTCCCTTGGATTTGAGCTGGGGCTCTCCCTCCTGATGAGCCAAGTGCCTAGCACATTGCCTGGCACACAGTAGACCCCCACGGATAGTGCGTTGAATGAATGAATGAGCGAACGAACGAACGAACGAACGAGCAGCTATTGCCCAGGCCCAGTCCTCTGGTATTTGAAGTCCAAGAAAAACACCCTTTCTCCCTCATCTCTAGGGCTCAAGACGTTTGCGGTGGTCGGGGGGGGGGGGGGCAAGAAGATCACCGTGCGGCACCACCCGCCTTCTGGTCCCGCGGGGGCTGCTGGCCTGCCCACCGCCAGCCTCCCTGGACGACACGGCTCCCACACAAACACACTGGGGCTTTTTCGAGCCAAACTGCTCTCTGCAGACGCGCCCTCTTCCAGAGGACTGTGTGCTCCAGCTGCTAAGGTAAAAGACGGGTTAGCCAGTGACTCAGGCCCGTGTGCTTCATGGGGGGAAGCCATTTATTTTATATAAACAGCATCTGGTGCTCATCTACCCCTCGGGAAGAGGCTGTGGGGATTCCTGGCACGAGGGTCATTTTAAGTTTCCAAGTTCCTCCCAGGTCCAAGGTGGGCCTGATACGGTGCTGGCTTCCCACCCAGAGAGGCAGCGCGGGGGTCACCGGGCGCCCTGCCTCAGCAGCGTCCCGCTTGGATAAGCCTCGGCCTCCGGAGACACCGGCAGGGGGCCCGGGGGCTCCGCGAGCACCGACGAGACCCTTAGAGGCTTCCAGCCTTCCCTCCAGAGGAAGGCTTGACTTGGCTCCGACTACAAATACCGTCAACCACATCACAGCCGTTTCACAAAAGTGCTCAGAAAATGGAAAATGTCCAGGGCATTTGTGGGAACCAAGAAGGAGCCAAGCACAGGCATGGCGTCATTTTTCCCCACCACCCAAGGAGCCACCTTCCCAAGTCCTAGAGAGGCAGAAAGCGGGGGTGGGGGGGGTGTCAGGGGGCCTGGGGGCCCACTGAGCCGGCCTCTGTGAGCTCCAGGAAGCCTAAGCCTGTCTGCATCTCAGAGCCTGCTGTGGGCCTTTGAGCCCATAATAGTGATAATATCCGTAACAGCTACCGCTGACGGAGTGTTCACGGTAGCCCAGGCACTCTACTAAGTAGCTGTGTGACCTGGGACATTCACCGAACCTCTCTGAGCCTCAATTTGTGGCTTATGGTGTAAAGAGGGAGAATGGGAGTGCTTAGCTCAGAGGGCTGTCGTGAGGACTCATCGAGGCGACGTGTGTGAAGGCCTCGACCGTGTCCCTAGCCCCTATCAGGCATGCCGTAAGTGGCCACGGTCGCTATTATTATTCCACGTGAAAACCCTCAAATGATTAGGGTCAAAGGGGAAAATGAGAACAGCCTTGACTCTGATTGACTTCTGCCCTCCCTCACCCTCCGTCTTCTCACCTTACCTGAGACACAGACCATTTCAACTCTCTCCCAACCCCCCGGGAGGGCAGACTAATCACTCGTCGGTCTAGGTGCCCATCAACGGCAACTCTGAGCAGACTGTCTCTTCCTCCCTCCGGGCCGGGTCTGTTTTCTGCATTTCACATCCCCTTGACAACGTGACCTGGGCCTCCACAGGGCAACGCGTGAGGCAATGTGTAGCCGTGAATCAGAGATGCCAAGGCCGGGGCGCCTGGGTGGCTCAGTTGGTTAAGTGTCCAACTTTAGATCAGGTCATGATTTCACGGTTCTCGAGTTCGAGCCCCACATCGGGCTCTGTGCCTGAGGGGTGCACCGTCTAGTGGGGGAGCCGAGCAAAATAAACGAACAACTTCCAATGTGCCGTGAAAAGTTCTCTGCAGCAGAGGAGTTCCGGGCACCGTCGGGCCCCAGAGGAACGGGAGCCGAACTCATCTGGGGGTGCGTTTGTTTTAGTCCCAGAAAAAGCCGGCGGCAATGACAAAACACAGGCTTTGCTGAAAACAAGTGGGATTCAGCAGCCCGGGAAACCAAAGGCAGCGGGTGCGCCACCTGCAAAGGCAGCTCTGGAGCTTTCTTCCTCTGGGTCATGGTGGTTCTGGCTTTCTTTCCCGTCCACCCCGGAGGCTGCCAATTATGCTCCTGCCCCCAACCCACAAGGAAGAGTTAATCCTTAAGAAGATGCCCACACGGGCGCCTGGGTGGCTCAGTCAGTTAAGCACCCGACTCTTAATTTCAGGTCAGGTCATGATCTCAGGGTTGTGAGATTGAGCCCCGCATTGGGCTCTGTGCTGAGTGCGGAGCCTGCTTGGGATTCTCTCTCTCCCTCTCTCTCTGTCCCTCCCCTGCTCACGCACGCTCTGTCTCAAAATAAATAAGTAAACTTAAAAAAAAAATGCTCACAATTTGAAGTTACAAAATACACAATAAAAATACAAAATCCGGGGCACCTGGGTGGCTCAGTAGGTTAAGTGTCTCTTGGTTTGGGCTCAGGTCACGATCCCGCTTTGTTTGTGGGATCGAGCCCCGCATTGGGCTCTGCACTGACAGAGTGGAGCCTACTTGGGATTCTCTCTCTCTCTCTCTCTCTCTGCCCCACCCCTGCTTGCACACTCTCTCTCTCAAAATAAATAAATAAGCATTTTTTACAAATGCAAGATCCTGTATACACTGGGATTTCAATTTTAGACACTTCGTTTCTGTATGTGGGAGTGCATAGACACATACAGTAAAAGGACCAGAAGGAAACACATCAAAATGTTAATGACGGTTATCTTTGGGAAGCATTTTTATATCTTCCTGTTTCTTGTTAAACATTTACGTTTTCCCACACTGAACATGTATTAATCTTTATTATCGGGACGCCTGGGGAGCTCTGTTGGTAGAGCATCAGACTTTTATTATTGGAAAAATAATGTTGATTTCATAAGTAAAGAGCCAGCAAAAGGCTACCTGCTGTATGACTCTGTTTATATGACACTCTGGAAAAGGCAAAACTATAGGGACAGAAAACAGTTCAGTGGTTGCCAGGTGCCTGGGGTGGGGACACAAGGGAATTCTTTGGAGTGATTAAAAATGTTCTGTATCTTTATTATGCTGATAGTTACATGACTGTGTGTTTTTCAACAGTCGCCGAACTGAGCACGAAAAAGGATAAATTTTACTGTATACAGATCGTTCCTTAATAAATCAGTTATTTTTTTTTAAGTTAGAGTCTAGACCATTTCTCCAGTTCTATTATTCCTGGACAACGGTTCTATTATTCCTCTGACAAACCTAGGAAGATAATGAGAATTTTGGAATACATGATTTCAAAAGAAGGATTAAAGAAACAAAGAAAATTTTCCTCTGCCTGTCAGTCTCTCCAAGTTTAGCCTTGGATGGCCAGGGCTTGAGTTTTATTTTTTGTTCTTTGCTCCTTTTTTTTTTTTTAAGTCACTTGCAACCAGGATTTATGTGAAAGATATAGTTTTTCTTGGTATTTAATGAGGTGAATTTAGTATGAATTCAAGTATATGATTTACAACTGGAGTGATATCTTTATGAAACATTTACATCTGTGACAACACCTAATAAAACGTTTTATTGGAAACATGGCTTGCACAGTTGGACCAGATGCATCACAAATTGATCATTTATACTGCTGCTCTTGCCAGCATCGTATCTAAATTCAATCAGATGGGGGAATCGAGAAAAGGGCAAGCCGGTGACATCGTTTATGAAGATTGGAGTTTTCACTTACTGCAAGGGACATGACATAAAGACTATCGTAGAGTAGGAAACTATGTGAGACTGAGGCTTATCTGTGGAAGGAAAGAGGAATACGGACCCTACCTCACACATAAAGTCCGAGGGACTACTGTCTCTATGGCACAGGGATAGGTGCTACGTTTCATGTTCTGAATGCCCAGGGTAGACGCTGTCGAATTCAGTCATGTGCTTTAAATACTTGTGACTGATTTGTGCTTTATTTAATATAGAATCAGATCACTGTCCATAATTACTGACACTGGATGCTGTGTACTTGAGACAGAATCCGAAGCTGCCCTTAGGTTCCCAACGAGAAAGTTCTATGATACATCAATGATACGGAAAGGTGGGTAACTGGCTCAGTACAGAGAAAAGAGCTGTCCCTGCTAGTTTTTAATTCGCCTGTAAATTCTTCTGTTTTTCCTTACAAGTGGCTCCAAATGCATGGTACAGAAACCACACATACGGACGCTTTGGGTTCAAATGAAATCAGTCGAGAAATCACAGAGAGATACCGAGAATTAGGAAGTATCTAAGCAATTGATCCTGGCAAAGGGCATGACGAAAAGGTGGCATGGAGTTTCTGCAGAAAGCAACTGGCCGTGTCAGTCTACTTTATTTACAAACTAGGATAGTGGCCATCCTCGCCTGGACACCCACAGGTACCTCATACTCAGTGTGTCCAAACCTGAACCCCTTCCCTCTCCCCCTCCCCCGATCTGCCCTTCCTCAGTTCCACGTCGTAGGGAATGGAAACACCACTCGCCATCAGTCACTTGGGCCTATAACCTGGCAGTTATCCCAGATGTACTTTTCCTCACCTCCCATGTCCAAGCAGTCAGTATGTCTCTCCTAGGCCTGCCTTCGCTATTCCCTTACTGTCACCGTTGGTCAGCGACGCCTCCGTATTCCTGGACCCAGCGGACGATCCTCTGTCTTTGTATTACTTGATCTCTTTGCTGACTTTGGCATTATTGGCCATCCCCTCCTCATAAAAATTCTTTTTTCTCCCTTGATGTCTGTAACCCCACTCTCTTGTTTGCCACCAACTTCTCAAGTTATTCCCTTCCAGTCTTTTATTCTATTTTCCCTTTATTTTTAAAAAGTGTTTATTTCTTTTGCCAGAGAGAGAGAGAGAGAGAGAGAGAGAGAGAGAGAGAGAGAGAATGCACACACATGCGTGAGCTGGGGTGGGCAGAGAGAGGTAGAGAGAGAATCCCAAGCAGGCTCTGTGCTGTCAGCGCTGAGCCTGACACTGGGCTTGAAGTCACGAACTGTGAGATCATGACCTGAGCCAAAAGCAAGAGTTGGACGCTCAATTGACTGAGCCACCCAGGCCCCCCTACTTACCCTTTAAATGTCACTGGTTTTGTTTGTTCTGGTTTGGGTTTGGCTTATTTCATATTTTTTTTTCTAGGACTCCCTCTATCATACACTGTCTTTTGGTGATCCCATCCACATCCAAAGCCTAGATCTCTCTCTCCTGTACTTCGGGCTCATAGATCTAACTTATCCTTTAAGGCTCAATTCAACCCATCTAAATACAGGTCTGTCTCTACCACTATTCTGTGAGCTCCTTGAGGGCACGACCCTTGCCTCATTCACCTTTGAGTTCCCAGGACCTAGCCTAGGCACTCAGGCAATGTTTGCTGAATAAAGAAATGAGTGGTTAGTAGAATCAAGTAATCACCTATGAAAGGTAGACGTTTGACTCCCATTACTGGCATCACTACCAATGGGGTCAGAAAAAGTAGAGCTCGGCCGGAGAGAGTGCGGAGTAAGGAGGGCAAAGTTGCAGGCTCCACCATGACACAGATCAGTCAGCTTGTCCTGGACAGTAACCACAGGCCAACTTTGAACTCTGACCGGCCATCTTGAAAATGTAAGGCTGGTCACCAAGAGGAGGGGATGAGAACACAGAGTCACTAGCCCAAAGGGAGGTAGGGTCTAGCCCTAGCAAGTTATCTTCCTCTCTCCTCAGTATCTCCACCCGAGCTCCCTTTGTGGGGTGGGGTTGGTGTGTCGGTTCAAGGAAACCTTGGAGAGACGGAGAGACTTTTCTCCTTTAGTATCTCTAGGGGCTACACATCTAACCCACTCTCCACTAGGAAAGACTAAGGTGAGCCCATAAAGCTGTCTTTATGGTGTGAAGGGCATACGTCGTGAGATTCGGAGTTCGGTGGACACTTTCAGGAAAGCACATTCGTCCTACAATTTCTGGGTGGAGGACTAATATCTTGCTGAGGAAGGACTATAGTCACGAATTAACATAAAAGCAATTTTAGGAAATACTTATCAGGACCCACGTTACATTTTTTTTTTTTAATTTTTTTTTTTATCAACGTTTATTTATTTTTGGGACAGAGAGAGACAGAGCATGAACGGGCGAGGGGCAGAGAGAGAGGGAGACACAGAATCAGAAACAGGCTCCAGGCTCCGAGCCATCAGCCCAGAGCCCGACGCGGGGCTCGAACTCACGGACCGCGAGATCGTGACCTGGCTGAAGTCGGCCGCTTAACCGACTGCGCCACCCAGGCGCCCCTTTTTTTTTTTTTTTTTTTTAAATTTTACATTTTTTTTTAATGTTTATTTATTTTGGGGACAGAGAGAGACAGAGCATGAATGGGGGAGGGGCAGAGAGAGAGGGAGACACAGAATCGGAAACAGGCTCCAGGCTCCGAGCCATCAGCCCAGAGCCCGACGCGGGGCTCGAACTCACGGAGCGCGAGATCGTGACCTGGCTGAAGCCGGACGCTCAACCGACGGCGCCACCCAGGCGCCCCAACATTTTTTAAAGAAAGGGACACCTCGCCGAGGATCATCTTTCCTTCAAGGTAGTTCTCAAGTGACTTTTCCCAAGTCTGGAGGCAACGAAGACTCCATTTTGGAAACATTGGCTGGGGGAGCTGGTGACTCACACCTCAGATGAATTAATAAAAGTTAAGAAAACAAAAACCAGATGTTTCCTTCACTTTAATATAGGCCTCTATGCTTTCTTTTGTCCGTTACGCTGTCCATTGCTGATTTCCTTCTACTGAGGCAAAAATCAATTTTTACAAAGTTTGAATCCCTCCTGCATATTCGGTGAACTCTGTCCCAATAGTCGCTATTTGGCTAAAACTTCCACCAAGACAAAGTGCTTGAGAACAGCACAGCCGAGAGCTCTGGATTTGCTAGAGAACTCTTATAACGGCCTTTGGGGAAAAGCACAAAATGAAGCGGTCTCCTTGTTTGCACGTAAGCCTCCACAGAACCAGAAAGGGTCTGGCCAGCTAGCCGTGGCTTCCTTTCCAGATCCAGTGTTCATTCCTTGGCCCTTGACCCTCCCGGAAAGTGCTAAGAACTGCATTTTAGAGAGCCCACAACATATATTTTCATTCTTCTGGCCAGACCGGTGGAGGATACACCGAGATCCAGAGTGACGCACTTTTTAATTCCCTAATAACACCACCCATCATTCCCTGAGAACTTCGGAAGCTTTCCGCTTTTTGTAAGGAGGGAAAATAATTTATTTTTTCCTCCATCTATTGTACTTTGGTTAAAGCAATTATTTTCCCCAGACGCCACCCATAGCAGAAAACTCCAGATGTTCCTGGGTTATAATGGGAGAATGGATTACAAGTCCTGGCGCTGTTTTCAAACTTGGCGTCCTCTCCCAACTTTCTCAGTTGGGGCCCTCAGTCCCCGTCTCCCACCCCCTTCCCCACTGGGCTCCATCTTTGCTTAAGTGATCCAGAGGCAAACTTAGATTTGTACCTTGCCGGCTACGTCTCTTCACTTCTTCGTCATGAAAGTATTTTCTAAAATTGCAGTTACTGCCATTCCGCCCACCCATTTGCCCAACCCAGGCTGCTGGGAATCACTGTAACCGCCCCCCTCCCCAGTCATTCGCTACACTTTAGTCTCCGAGTCCTGCTGAGTCTACCGACTAAATGTCTCCTGCATCTGTTCTCTCCTCTCCACCCCACCGGTAGTTCTCTAGTCCGGGCCAGCTCTCTCACCTGGCCAAGTGTTCTGACCATTATTCCTTTGTCTGCTTTTGCTCCTGTCTGGATAATCTGTCCTTCTCATTGCAGTCACAAGAGGGACCTTTCTAGAACCCAAATATTTTTTTCTATAAATTTTTTTTTAATTAGAGAGAGAGAGAGAGAGAGAGGGAAAGAGAGAGAGAGAGGTGGGGAGAGGGGCAGGGGAGAGAGAGAATGTGAAGCAGGCTCCAGGCTCAGCGCAGAACCTGACACAGGGCTCCATTCCCCGACCCCGGGATCACGACTTGAGCCGAAAGCAAGAGTTGGATGCTCTACCGACTGAGCCACCCAGGCGCCCCTTAGGACCCAAATGTGATCGTGCCTCCCCCTGGTAATGTAGCGGGCATGGTGGCCTAGCACAGAGCAGACACGCAAAACTCAATAGTAACAGAGACCACACTCTCTCCCTCGAGGGCAGCGTGTCCGTGACCTATTTATTGCTGCCAGAACAGATTGCCATCGACTTGGTGGCTTAACACAATGCCCACTTGCCGTCTTACGGTTCAGGTCAGAAGTCTGACATGATTTCACTGGGCTAACATCAAGGTGTCTGCAGGCTGCATTCTTTCCGGAGGCTGTATGGGACAATCCAATTCCTTGCCTTTTCCAGCTTCCAGAGACTTCCTGCCTTTCTTTTCGAAGCCAGGCACGTAGCATCTCTCTGACCCTGCTTCTGTTGTCACATCTCTTTCCCTGAACACAGCCAGGAAAGGTTCTCTAGTTTTGTGAGCCTGTGTGATTAGGTTGGGCCCAGGATAACCTCCCTGTCTCAAGATCAGCTGGTTAGCAACGCTCATTCCACTTACAACCTTGATTCTCTCTGCCACGTAACCTCACATATCCACGGGTTCCCGGATGTCCTGCGGACGTCTTTAGGGACCATTAGTCTGCCCACGTAAGCAGCAACGGGGGAGGGGATGCCATCTGAATTCCCTTGCTACTGCTTTTCACACAACTGCAATGCTTTCACCTAATTGGCCACAGTCGCCTGTAGATCAAAACTGTGACTGAGTCCGCCCTGTGTCGCCAGTGCCTGGCCCAGGGCTCAGCCCATATGCCATGTTCAGTGTTCGCTGACTGGAAGTGAGGAAGTGAATTATCGGTTGGCTGGAATGTTTAAATATCAACCTCTTGGTTCCCCTTAGAAGGCGGGGTTGTGATTGTCAAGGTTTCAAGAAAGCGTTAAAAAAACCCAATTTTGTAGCACAATCAGGGGTCCAACTGCCATTCTCTTGCTTTCTCACACTAAACCAGCTCTACGGTTAAAAAACAAAAACAAAAACCAGGCATCTCCCACTATTTGACAGAAGTCTTCCAGATTTTTCAGATGAAAAAAAACAGCTCACACGCTTTTTGCCTAGTCTACACGGGAACACAGCTGTATAGGAAATTCAAATGAACACACGAAAAAAAAAATCATGCAATAAAGCCTCGTGACTCCCAAAGCAACTGAGAATTGAATACTCCTCAAGCAATTTTTGTAAGATTAGTATTTAAGCACACAGTGAGCCACTTCAGTTCCAACAAATCTGGAGAAATCAAACCTCGTTTCCAAGAAGTGCTCACTGAGCCTTCGGTGCATTTGATTGCATCACTGCAAAAGAAATAACTCGCACAACTAAGCTGTGTCTCTTTGGTGGGACCCAGCGCCCACCAGACAGCACCAAGTGGAAAATGAGTAGACCTGGTGCCCAAGCGGATGCCAAGGGCAGGACTCCCAGGATATAGGTGCAGTACGGTGCAGGGAAAAGGAGAGCAGCTCTTTGACTAGGCAGACAGAATTGCCCAGAAACCGTCAGGTCTCAGGGAGTTCCGGCTCCAGCCACGACAGCCCCAGCCAAGCCGGTTCCCAGAGTTCAGTCTTCACCGTGGCAACCGCTTGGGACACCTCCAACTTGCTGAACTGGAGATTTCAAAGGAAAGGAGCCCGGGGTAGAATCATGGTCTGGAAAGTGTTTTCCGTGTTTTACTCATATAGCACCTCATCAGCGAAACCTTACAGACTACTCAACCTGTTTCCAGAGCCTTCTGAATCCTGGTCCAACCGTTACAATGTACCTCACTTCGTCTGATCCTCTCAACAGGGCTGGCAGCTACTTGGGGCTGGAACCGCAATCCAGCACCTACCACGGTGCTGGCACGGGACAGTAGCTAAATAAATGTTTACTGCATCAGTGAACCGTTGTCATTTTGTAAAAGAAGAAACGGGCTCAGAGAGGTTTAAGTGGCTTCCTAAGAGCGCCCAGTGGCAGGCAGGGCTGGGCCTCTGGCCTACCACTTCTATCCCACCACGGAGGCCTTCCAAATCCAACTCGGTAAAGGTCAGGAGGACATTTGGCTCCTTTTCAACACACATTTGTTGAGTGTCCACCCTAAACCAGGCCTTTCTACCACTCTTCCCCCGATGTCTGCCTGGCTGGTTCCTTCGAGCCTTGGTTTTCATGTTATCTCTGGAGTCCTCCCGCACTCTTCCCCTGCCAACTGCCACATTCCCTCCTTGTCACTTAGCACAATCTCTAACTATTTTATGGATTTGTTTATTTCTGCTTGGCCTTCCCCGACTGGAACATAAGCTCTGTGAGGGCAGGGAGCCGGCTCGACTTTCTCGTAAGATGGGGGGACATGTGGCCACTGAAACAAAAAGCCAGTGTGGTCTCGGGCCCATTCATAAACAAAGTCTAGAACCGTAGACTCCTGGTACATGTCCAGAAGATAGGAAGACAGTGGGGCTGTTAGCCTGGGGGCAAAAAGACCCAGAAGACATACCCGTTCCTCTTTTCAAATGTCTAAAGGCTACAAGCCAACAGAGGCCACGGACCCGCCTTGCAGGTGCAGCAGGGAAGGGCTGAAGGGGAGAAAGTCCCAGGGGCAGGTTTGGCTTCAAGGTGCCCCTCGTGACAACTGTCGGGTACTGTCTTCCCCACTGATAAGGAAGTGCAAGGAGGGTAGCCCGCGTTTACTTCATTCCCCACTATCTGTATATAGCACAGTACATCGTATGTCTGTCACTCGACAGCTATTTGATTGGATGTATGTTGTGTGGACGATCAAGTATAGCTGGCGAGTTGTCACTGGTCACTCTGCCTGGGATGCTCTGCGTTCTCACCTCCCATCGTCTGGCGGAGCCCTTGTTTACCTTCGAGGTCTTAGCTTAAATTCCACCTCGTCCGTAAAAGCTTCCCTACCCCCCTACCACCAGTCCCCCTCCTGGCCTCCCGTACTCTGCCATCATAGCCTTTATGGCTAGTGTAGCTCATGCGACCTGCTGATTGTTTAAGACAGCTACTCCTCTGCCAGGAGGCAATCAGTCCTTCTTGCATGAATGATTCCTAACAACCCCATGAAACAGCTATTGGCATCTCCTGTAGAACATGCTCTGTGAGAGCAAGGATCGCTGTGGAGTTGTTCCCTAGGGTATCCACACAGTAAGCGGAAGCACTCAAATATTTGTGGAGCGAATTAACTCTACAGCTAAGCAAGTGGAAAGGCCCAGCAAAGTCAAGTAACCAGCCGGCAGGACACAGTGAGCAAAGAGCAGAGACTGGATTTGAAACCAGGTGTGCGTAACTCCGAAGCCTGGGTTTTTTCCTACGACACCGAACTATGTGAGCGCAGAGCCGCTGTTTAGGACCACACACTCCACTGTAAAATATGGGCCCCCTTGGTGAAAACGGTGGAAGGCAGAGTGGAAAGGCACGATGCTAGGCAGGTTGACTCGGCTGTGGGCTCAAAGAGACCCAGGAGGGCACTTTGCTAAGAATTCGAGAAACTTCCCAACCACGATAACTCATGTCCAGCAGCCAACAGTGCGGCAAATGAAGGGACACGGCTGAGACTTCATGCCCTACCCTGGCCTGATGTCAAGCGAGTGGTGGCCAACAGGACAGAAGTCTGCAATTCCCTGCATCATCCTTCTAGTTCTCGAGATGGATTAGCCCATAGCCCACCACTGGAGCCACCCAGAGCAGCGGTTAACAATCTAGACTTTGGATCCAGACTGGATTTGAGGCCTGTCCGTCACTTACTAGCAGTGCAACAACTTTTCCTGCACCTCAGTTTTCACATCTGTGAAATGAGAATAATAAAACGTACCCTCACAGCATGATTAAGATTAAATTAAAATGAGGGGGCGCTTGGGTGGCTCAGTTAGGCATCCGACCTTTGATTTTGGTTCAGGTCATGATCTCACAGTCGTGGGATAGAGCCCTGTGTTGGGGTCCGCATTGGGAGTGGGGCCTGCTTGGGATTCAATCTCTCCTTCTCCCTCGGTCCCGCCCCTTCTCACGCTTGCTCGCTCGCTCTCTCAAAAAAAAAAAAAAAAAAAAAAAGATTAAATTAAAATGTAAATTTGAAAAAAGACCGTGTATACACACAGCTTGTATCAGAGAGGGGTGCAAAAAATGGGACCTACTATTATTATGATTTCCAATTTATTCCAAGCCTCATACCTTATACTGCATAATCCATACGGGGGGGCTTCCTATCAAGGATGTCCCGATGAAGTTCAAAACATCTATACTTTCATCTCTTTACACTGCTGCATTGGGTCAGGTTAACAAATGTCCCTGCTCAAATCAAATGTTGGGTTTCACCTGTGAATTAGAAAACATACGTTTGTGGGGCGCCTGGGGGGCTCAGTCGGTTGGGCGTCTTGACTTCGGCTCAGGTCATGATCTCATGGCTCGTGGGTTCCAGCCTCGCGTCGGGCTCTGTGCTGATGGCTCAGAGCCTGGAGCTTGCTGTGGATTCTGTGTCTCCCTCTCTCTCAGCCTCTCCCCAGCTTGTGCTCGCTCTCTCAGAAATAAATAAGACATAAAAAAAATTTTTTTTTTAAAGAAAACATGGGTTTGTTCCAGAAGAGGTGTGGTGTGTAGGCCACCTGTGTCTCTCACTGGATCACGAACAAGAAAGCTGGCAGCAAAACACAGAACCAGTGTGGTTGGTGCCTTTACTAGACAAAGTTGCTGTCAGTAACAATCTAACCTCTAAAACTGCTCAGGTACAAAAAGAAAGACCTATCTTTAACTTGCAAAAAGGATTATTTGCATGATCATGCTTTCCACCAGACTTGGAACTGCCTTTCTCCCTAAGCAGATACAGAATCTACTCTTGCCAAATAACGCAATGAACATTTTCGTGACATTATCCATTACCAAGCTAACAGGCTACAAACCAATGTGACAGAATTCGACTGCCCTGAGTCGAATTGTTAATTCGACTGCCATTTGTTAAATGGTTCAATCGTGCCCATAAGCAAATATGTCCAGCCTTACCCATAAGCCCTCCCCCCCCCCCAAATTGGCAACCCCATATGTTACGTTCTGGTAGGTTTCTGTTTGTTCTTTTATTAAACATCAGTCTTTCCTGCTTTCCCAGTAGGTGTATAGGTAGAAAAATAAATGAAGTCAGTACTCTTTACTGCTTTCTCGCTAGAATAAACTGTGACTCAAATACGGTGACTGGTTATTTGCAAGGCTATAATTTTTTTTAATGACAGATTTTCCTAAAAGAAACCACTATAACATCTGTCCAAGTACTGCAAGGGAAAACAAAAAATACATACAGATTAAGTCTATTTCTTTAACAGCACATTGCCAAACACAGACAAGGAGGATAGATGCCAAGGAACCTTACAAAATAACTTTAAAAGATGCAATGTTTGAGTCATTCAAACGTGTAGGGTTCACAAAGAACAGAACAGCAAGTCCGAGAGCAGCTCTACTTGTGCGTGATGGTAACTCAGACTGTCCTTCATTCAAGTTCACTCAGGTGTCTAAAACCAATGGGTATGAGAGCACAGTTTGCGTTTTCTTCTTTGCTTGGAGATGCACACACAGATCAGAGGAGAGGAGAATCTTCCAGATGCTGACGTAAGCACAGAAGGCTTAGTTCCCCTCTGATACAGCACGAAGGCAGATTCAGTTGACTCAAGCTGTATCGGTTTCCCTAAGAAAAAGTCTTATGCATGCTGAAAGAGACGAGTTACTGAATTTGTCATGCTAAGTATTTACAGCCATTTTCATGAAGTGAGCTCAGTAACCTGACAGAATATAAAAGGTAGTTGTTCATTTTTTGTATGACCTTTTACAACTTGAATAACTGCGTGGGTAAATGATGCTGAAGTTCAAAGCCCCTCAAACACACATTAGCAAGAATTAGAGACTGCATGAAGAGGCACACATTATATAAAATGCACACTTCGCGGGGTTCCTGCATAGCAGGAAAGTCGGTACCACCACATAACAAATGGCTATCTATGCCAACAGTTAGAGCTGCCACTCAAGGGTACAACGGGAGAATTCCCTTAAAATCTCCAGGAGTGTTTGCAACAGTACAGCTACCTGGGGGAGAATATTTTGCTCGGAAAAGATATTTTTGGCTGGAAAATTTTAGTATCACGTAAAACAAATCAATTTTGCGAATTGGGGCAGATTTAAGGCAATGCTACTCAGACCCGAGGGGGGAAAGACCCACAAGAGCTCGTATCTTTCTTCTGAAACCTTAACAGGTCAGGATCGACATCAGAGACTAACCCCCTTCTAAGCGTTCAACGCACCTGCAGGTGTTTTCAGCATTACAAAGTAGAATCTTTCATTGTCTCAGTAGGAAATGGGAAGTTGCTATGTACTCTTCCTTGAAAACTGTAAAAACAAAAAACAAAAACAAAAACAAAAACAAAAACAAAACCCACCACACCCACACACACCTACACACCACACACACACCCACACATGGCAGCTTGGGCATTTCATATTAAAAAGTCACATGAAAACTAAGACAACTACCGCCGGTGCACATAAAGGAGCCACTGCCCTTATGATAAGCTCTCCAGGGCAGCGCGGTTCTTTACGACGGACTTTGATGTAGTGTGGCAACGATCATGGAGTCATAAATTAACTTTTAACATCAAGTGCAGACTAACGACTGACAATTAGACACAGTAAGTTCAAAAATTTTACATTTTGCTCCTGTTTGGCTGCTAAAGAGCAGCAATTTAAATTGATATAAAAACATTTGACCACAAAGCTTGCTATACAGATCAAGTTTATAATCAAAAAGTAAGCAGCAACTGAGTTTCTTATTTAAACTTATCTGGTATTGAATATTTACACATTTGGGAAGAGAGATCTCCGAAAGACCACCCCCACCCCTTTACTCCCTTCCTGTGCTCTGCCCCTGCCCCTGCCAACGGAAACCACGTGCCCTGAACTACGAACACCCGTACTTTTGCCTAAGCTGGCCGGATAACGCGATGCCTTCCTACGGTCTTGGTCTGGGAGAAAAGTAACGAAGTCTTGGATGTCTTTTCCGAACACCAGTGTCAATGAATCTGTTCTTTCACGGCGAGGGGGGAAAGCGCCCCCCACCCCGCCCATTTCACTCCCAAGCCCAGCGGGGCAAGATCTGAACACCCTCAGCCTCTAATGCCACAACAGGCCACCGGAGAAAAAAGAAAGAAAAAGGTCACATCCAAGGCAGGAGCAATGAACACGTGCTTGTTTCTCTCCTCCCTGGGCTTCCCCAGAAATAACACGCCCTCTTTCCTCTCCCTCCCCTCCCACAAAACAAAATTAATTCACGGCACAAGAACTTGGTACTCTGGTTAAGTATCAGGTAAGTGTAAGAAAGAGTACATGTGTCACTTTTTATACTTTAACTGAGACGTAAAGCTAACGGAACACACAACATCACTGTGAAAATAACTTTTTTCTAAAACAGATCCAATCTACATAGTGCAGCCAATGAAACATAAAGGAATAGTTTGTTCACAATCTGCCTTGTACAGGGTATTTATATTCTCTCGATGCCATATAAAGAGCATTTATATAGCTTAAACATTCAGAGACATGCACTGGGACTTTTTAGGTAGTACAAATTTCTTCACAATCACATGTGCAAATTTTACAAATCACTAAGTGAGTATTAGTAAGCTTAGGCCGGACTGTGTCTCGTATTATCTAACAAATTTAATGGGGGTTCAGAATCATCCATGGGAAGAACCAAGCGTGTTCCCCGAATGACCAGTTCGTGGTCCCCAAATGAGAGCTCCCGATCCAAGGCATCTTCTGAACTATTTCCCATAAACCTCCTAGGGGCACCGGATGTTCCTGATTCGGTGTTCACAGTAGAATCCCCATACGTCAGACTAATGTCGCCATCATTGAGAATGAGATCGGAGTCATCGTCTTTCAACTGCTCCTGGTTCTAAATGCAAATAAAATAAGTCTTAAGAATTGCTGTGAGACTCAAGAAACATTTCCAACGGAAGAATTTTCAAGGATTCCCTATTTAAAACCCTCCAGCACCAGCCTGCTGCCTTCAGAAGGCCTACAGTCCTTACCTTAAAGACGCCTCGTGACCCAGACCCTTCACCCTCTGCTGCAACTGCTTCACCCACTCCAACCACCCCACCGTGTGCCTGCCATCTGAACCGCTGACAGGTGCCCCAATCGCTCACGCTTTCCCTTATCTCCCGTCTCCCCCGCCTTCCTTCCTGTGACTAGAGCCTATCACTGAGGTCTCAGCTTAAAATAAAGTCCCTTTCTGCTAGGAGTCTTCCTTGACCTTGCAAAGTGGGCTTAGGTGTGCCTCCTGTGTTCTCTCCTAGCATCCTGTACTTCGCCCTCTCTCTGCAGCGGCCTTTACCCGTGTACCAGAGCCGCGTGTGCACTGGTCTGCTCGGCATATCCCACACCAGCCTCTGAGCCCCTTCTCTGCCCTGATCCAGCCACCTGACGGTTCAGGGCACACAGAAAGTATTCTCCAAATGTAAGTTTAATGGATTACTGAATGGGTTTATATAAGTGAAGCTTTTAACTTCTGTATTAACAATGCCTAATAAAAGAATACCCCCAAATATGTTGAACCCTCACTGCGTATTTGTCTACCAGCTCAATAAGCCTCGGTTGTAACGGAGACTTTGTGGCCACAAAAGTATAATTAAGTAACGTTCTACAAAAGGGGGAAAAACCAAGCATACATATAATGCCATTTTGGTCAATGAAAAAAATGTACGTGTGCATAGGCTGATAGAAACGGCTTACATCCAGCTCTTCTAAGCTGTGTGTTTAAAAATCTTAGAATTTGTCTAACATAGACTGAGGAGGCTGTTAGACGCAAATTTAAAACATCTTTAATTTTTTTAACAAAAATTTTAACTTTTTTTTTAAATTTAAAACTTTAATTTTCAAGTGGAAATTTGCCCACTCGAAGATACATGAATCAAAACCCAAACAAGCCCGCTCCACCAACCAACCATAATCCCCTTCTGCCCGATACAAGTTCGAAGGCTAAGTCTGAGCAGCGTCTACCCCCTCACTGAGCAATACTTCCAACGAAGTTGTGGCGCCTTCACGCGTCAGTGGGGCCCTGGAGCACCTTCTAAGGTCTTCATTAAGGTTGAGGTTTGGGCCAATGTCTACCAAATTTTAAAATGTATATGCTTTTTGCCCCAGCAATTTAACCTTTAAGATCTATTTTATATACCTTTATATGTACTTGGATAAATTCATATGTAACAAGAACGTTTACCATAACAGGAGAGGCAGGAAGGAATAAATGCCCCTGCCTTCTACTATAAACATTATTTGTAATAACAAAGAAAGAAAAGGAAACAACTTAAAGGTCTAGCCAAAGGCGGATGATTAACTCAATGTTGGTGCAAGCACTACGCAGCCACGAATAAAGAGAAGGCAATGGGTTCTCATGGACTCCTCAAAAGGTGGCCACGATGTACCAGTAAGTGAACAACCCAAGTAGCAGGACGATGCAGTTGTGATCTCATTCGTGTAAGCCAGTAACAAAGCTATACACACATGTATAAGTTTGTGCGGATAAAACAGATTAGGAAGTACACACAATAAATCCTTCGTAAAGACTGCCTCTGCGGGGGAGACGTATGTGGGAGAAGGGGACTTCGATATTTCATATTGTCTATTCCACACTATTTGGCCACAAGTATGTTTTTTTTTTACGTTTATTTATTTTTGAGAGAGACAGATTACGAGTGGGGCAGGGGCAGAGAGAGAGGGAGGCACAGAACCCAAAGCAGGCTCCAGGCTCTGAGCCGGCAGCACAGAGCCCAATGTGGGGCTCGAACCCATGAACCACGAGATCATGACCTGAGCCGAAGTCGAACCCTTAACCGACTGAGCCACCCAGGCGCCCCTTGGCCACAGTATGTTAACTTTTATAACTAAAAAAGTAGTTGAGAACAATGAAAAATAACATTAAAAGTTAAGTTTTATGGTTGTTATGGGTTACATTATATCCCCCTGCAAAAGATGTTGAAATCCTAACCTCGAGTCCCTGTGAATGTGACATTATATGGAAATAGGGTCTTTTCAGATAATCAAATTAAGATGAGGTCATTAGTGTGGGCCCTGATCCCATAGGACTGGTGGGTGTCCTTAAAAATGGGGAAATTTGGCCACACACACACACACACACACACACAGAACGTCGTGTGAAGATGAAGACAGAGGGGCGCCTGGGTGGCTCAGTCAGTTAAGCATCTGACTTCAGCTCAGGTCATGATCTCACAGTTCATGGGTTCGAGCCCCACGTCGGGCTCTGTGCTGACGGCTCAGAGCCTGGAGCCTGCTTTGGATTCTGTGTCTCCCTCTCTCTCTGCCCCTCCCCTGCTCACGCCCTGTCTCTCTCAAAAATGAATCGACCTAAAAAATATTTTTAAAAAAGATGAAGACAGACATCCATGCGGTGCATCTGTAAGTAAGGAACACCAAAGACTGCCGGCAAACCAGCAGAAGCTGGGGAGAGGCCTGGAGCAGGCTCTTCCTCCCAGCCCTCGGAAGAAGCCAACACTGCCCACACTTTGACCTCAGACATCAAGCCTCCAGAACTATGAGACAATACATTTCTGGTGAACCATGCGGTTTGCGGTACTTTGTTATGGCAGCCCCGGGAAACGAACACGATCATGTTGTGTTTAGCTATATTCCACAGGGCACGCGGTTGTTGGGGAACTCGTGGCTTCTGGTGACGGTGAGCAGGTCTCTGGAATCCACGAGCCGACGCTCCCTGACTGGACTGACGAAGCTGGCTGTCCCCTCTGCACAGGGCCTCGTGGACTGACAGGGCACAGAGGGGAAGGAGGCCGCTTGAAAGGGAGCCCGGGAGATGCGGGAGAGAGAGGCAAGACAACACGCGTGTCCCCGCCGCACGAGGCACAGTCTGTCAGAAATGTGCACGGACTCAGCGGAACACAAAGCTGTGGGGCGGCCCTCCCTGCTGGTGCCACCCCCCTCAAGACTCCTCTTCCGGTCCATTCCCTGGGGGGGGTCTGCTCTCACGTGCCACAGAGGAGGCCGTAGGGAACGGAAGGCTGCGGGTCTACACTGCTTCACCGCTGCCTGGCCTCTCTACTCATGGTGTTGCATCACAGGGGTCAAGTTGGTGGGTTTTGTTAACGTGGGCACTTTATGCGATGCCACAGGTTATTTTTGAAGGGTTGGGTTAGAAGCAAATTTAAAAAAAAAAAAAGAACTTGAAAAATAAGAGGTTCGTATTTTCAAATAAAGGCTGGTTAGCACTGGCCATTTCTTTCCGTGTTGCAGCACTTGCCGCACCACCGATCATGTGCCGGTAGCTAAGGAAAAAAATCTGGAATGTCGATTATATGTAGATATGCTAGCATACCCTAGCAATGTGGAACACGGGTAGATAAATGCTCGCTGATCCTCAAACGCTGGCAGGTTGCAAGTACGAGACCATCTGGCGCGCTGCAGGGATATCAAAGTTTGCCGCGTCAGTCCTCTCAACACGTCTGCGGCCGCTCTAGTCCGTAGGGGAAAACAGGACACCTCTAGCTCAGAGGTGACACCGAGCTCAGGCCACATACCGCCAATACATGAAAACCGGCACGGGACCAGAACCACGTACTAAAATCACGGACAGTAAGGTGAGGGAAAGCGCCGTATCTGTTTTCAAATGACGTTTCAAAGACTGTGAATGGTAGCTGCGGATTTCAGTGTATTTTCTGGCTGAGCAAACTATACTTCTAGTCCCTCTTGTGGATTCTGTACGTCAGAGGCAAGCAAAGCAAAATCAAACCAGCGACCCGTCCACAGAGCGGATGAATTTCACTTCATGAAGAACTTCGCTTGTGGATAAAACCAACTTACCTCATAAGCTTGGGGGCTGGTCAGGCATCTCGCGATGGGCCCGCAGCAGGCGGGGAGAGTGGTGGTGAGGGGAGGCCCGCTGTGCGTCAGCAGAGGCTTCAGGTAGCTGTGCTGGTTAAGGAAGAGCCGGGTTCCGTTCTTCACAAATTCAAAAGAGCCACCCCTTTGATCACAACCGCCCTCGCTGCGTACCTGCCACTTTGGAGGAGAGCAAAGGGCTTTCACTTATGTCGCTCATTTTGTCATCGTGTTATACGCCCGTGAGATAGCCAAGGGAGAGTTTGTGATGACCTCTGTTTCGCAGAAATGGAAAGCGAGGCTCAGAGAAATCAGTGATCTGCCTGAAGTCACACAATGAAGCAAAGGGAAGGACCAATACACAAACCCAGACGGGTTTGATTCCAAGTGCCATTTCCACGGCGTCCTAGTGCCTTTCTGATTTTACTAAAGCCAAACGGAAGACAAAATCACTCTCGGTTTAGCACCAAAGGAGATATGGAAGAAAGTAAAGAGTGGTAAGAGGAGAAAAAAGATGAAATATTCGGTTGCAGAATATAGTGACAAAAATGGTTTTAATCATTTACTGTGAGTTCAGCTGGCCTCTCGAATGAGTTGAAACTTAGTATCAAAGGAAATTCAATTCTAAAAACATTTTAAAAATGATGTATCGTTGAGTTCCTCTATCATAGACCCTCATTTCAGTATTCATTCATCTTCAAAAACTAAAAACAGACATGGTAACATATGTGATACTCAGAAGAAAACAAGAGGGAATCATAAGAAAAAGTAGAGAGAATGGGAGAAAGACACATACACATATACATTAAAAATGAGGAATAGTCTGGGCACCTGGGCAGCTCAGTCAGTTAGGCATCTGACTCTTGACTTCGGCTCAGGTCATGATCTCAGAGTTTGTGAGATCAAGCCCCACATGGGGCTCTGCACTGACAGCATAGAGCCTGCCTGGGATTCTTTCTCTCCTTCTCTCTCTCTGCCCCTCCCTTGATCATCCTCTCTCTCAAAATAAAGAAATAAAAATTTTAAACATGAGGAATAGTCCTGTATCTATTAAAGACATTAATAACCTTCTCAGACAAAACACTCCAGGCCCAGGTGACCTCACCGGTAAAATCTTCCCAGCATTTAAAGGAAAAAAAACCCACCAATCCTCCAGAAAATAGAAAAAGAGAAAAATTCTACCCCCTTCATTTTGTTAAACCAACATGTTATCTCGTTAACGATACCTGACAGGGGCATTATGACAAACAACAACAACAACAACAACAACAAAACAAACAAACAAACAAAAAAACCCCACAAGCCAGTCAGTATCACTCATGAAAACAGACACAAAAATCAGACACAAAAGACTAGTAAACTAAATCCAATGGTACATACATGGGATAACATATCATGACCAAGTGAGATTTGTTCCAGCAATGCAAGACCGGTTTAATATTCAAACAATCAGTGGGGCGCCTGAGTGGCTCAGTCAGTTGGGCATCGACTTTGGCTCAGGTCAGGATCTCACAGTTTGTGGGTTCGAGCCCCACATCAGAATCTGTGCTGACACCTCAGAGCCTGGAGCCTGCTTCTTATTCTGTGTCTCCCTCTCTCTCTGCCCCTCCCTACTAATGCTCTATCTGTCTGCCTGTCTCTCTCAAAAATGAATAAACATAAAAAAACCACAATCCGTGAAAAATCAGCACAAAGACAGATTAAAGGAGAAAAAACAAATACATGATCATCTCATTTGATGCAGAAAACTCATCTGATAATATTCAATACCTGTTCATGATAAAAACTCTTGGCAAACTAGAAATAGAAGGGGATATTCTTAACTCGACAAAGGCTATCTCAAAAACCTACAGCTAATATCATACTTAATGGTGAAATATTGAAAATTTTCTTCCTGAGGTCAGGAATAAGACAAAATGTCCACTTATATTCAACCTTGTACTGGAAAGGTCCAGCCAGTGTAGTAAGATGTAAGAAAAGAAAATATAAGGAATTAGAAAAGAAAAAAAAATAGATAAGACACTATTATTCACTTGATTTTATGAACAGTAAATCAAAAAGAATCTATAAACTCTTCAATAATAAGTGAACTTAACAAGATTGCTGGATACAAAGTCAACATATAAAAATCCCAATTACATATCTACATATTAAGAGTAAATGAATAGAAAATAAAGTACCATTTGCAATAGCATCAAATACTTAGGGGTAACAAATATAATGAAAGATGTGCAAGACTTGGCACTTAAAACTATAAAACATTAATGAGAGAAATTAAAGATCTAAAGAAATGGAGGGATATACTCTGTTCATGGATTCGAAACTCAATACTGTTAAGATGTCAGTTCTCTCCAAATTCATCTACTGATTTAATACAAACCCCAAAGAATTGCCAGCAGGTTTTCTTGGTAAGTGTGTGTGTGTGTGTGTGTGTGTGTGTGTGTGTGTGTGTGCGTGTGTGTGTGTGTGTATGGAAAGTGGCAAGCTGTTTCTAAAATTTAGATGAAACTGCAGTGAGCCTAAAATAGCCAAGGCAATACTAAGGAGTAACAAACCTGTAGGCTTTCCCTTATTGGACAGCAAGATTTATTACAAAGTGTAATAACTAATAGAGTGTGGTATTAATGTGAAAAAACGACAAATAGAAAAGAAAGTCCAGAGGCAGACCTCCACTTATATGGCCAAGTGGTTTACAACAAAGGCTCCAGTGCAATTAAGAAGGTTAAGGACAGCATTTTCAATAAATGGTGCTGGGTCAACTGAATTCTTATATGGGAGAAAAGTAGGTCTTGACCCATACCTCACACCATACACAAAAATTGACTTGTGGCGGATCGAAGACTTAAATGTGACAGCTAAGATAATCACACTTTTAGAAGAAAACATAGGACCTTGGGATATAAAAGATTTATCAAGAAATGAAAGCACTAACCAAAAGAAAAGAGTAATAAAGTAAACCTCATTAAAATGAAGAATTTCTGTCCCTCACAACATAGGATGAAGAAAATGAAAAGGTGAGCTACAGACTGGGAGAAGATACTCATCGTGTGTATAATCAACACAGAACCCAACTCAGTAACGCAGAAAGAACTACAAGTTAATAAGGAAAAGATAAGATGCCTCAAATAATGGGCAAAAGAACTAAACAGACCCTGCTTCATAAAAAAAAAAAAATGACATCCAAGTAGCCAACAAATATATGAAGGGATGCCTGGCCTCACTGGCCGTCAGAGAACTGCAAATTAAACCACATATGGTAGCACTACACACCCACTGAAATGGCTAACATTTAAAAGGTGGATTAAAGATTGAGTTTTGATGGAGGTGTGGGACAACTGGCACTCCCTTAAGTCACTGGTGGGAGTGTCAATCAGTTTACAGCCACTCTGGAAAACTGGCTGCCAGGATCGAGTCCAGCTCAACAATACACTTGCCCTAAATTTTTCTCCTGGGTATACACTCAACAGAAATGAGTGCTGGTGTTCACCAAAGGATGCATACATAGATGTTTAACTTTGTTTGTAATAGCCCAAACTGGGAAATGACTCAGCTGTTTATCAACAGTGGAATGGCTGGAGAAAAAACAAAACAAAACAAAACAAAACAAAACAAAAAACAACCCTGTAGTATATTCACACTGTGGAACACCACACAGCAATGAACAAGAATGAATTACTGGCACAGGCAACAATATGGATAAATTACACGTTGTTAAGTGAAAAGAAGCAAGACATAAAATAATATGTAATATAGGATTTCATTTAGTTGAAGATGAAAACCCATGTTGCTAGAAATCAGAAGAGTGGCTGCCCTTTGAGGGGGGCAGGGAAGGCACTACTGACACTAAGGGAACACAGGCCAGCTTCTGGGATGCTGGAGATCTTCTATATATCTTTAATTTTTTTTAAAGTTTATTTATGTGAGAGAGAGAGACAGCGTGTGATCACAAGCAGGAAAGGGGTAGAGAGAGAGGGACAGAGAGAATCTCAAGCAGGCTCTATGCTGTCAGCACGGAAGCCCAATGCGGGGCTCAAACCCATGAGCTGTGAGATCATGACCTGAGCCGAAACCAAGAGTTGGGCATTTAACCAACTGAGGGCCACCCAGGTGCCCCTATATCTTCAGATGGGTAGCAAGCACACAGGCATATACATAGGTCACAAGCTTAAGATTTGGATATATTATTTAAGGTATATATACCTCCATTACAACAAATAATCTGGCTATACAATGGAACTGAGATCTAGAGTGTGAATGATTAATTTTACTAGGGCACTAGGTATTAAAATTACTGGGTCTTAGTCCAGTAGTACTTAAAAGGGTAGTACTGAGTCAAATCTTGGTGTTTACTTCTGTAAGAATACACAGAAAAATAAACTATCATTCTACACTTTCTCTACATTAGGATTGTTTTATACATATATTATGCAGAAAATGTATAAAACATTTTATTCAGGAAATATTCAACAATTTTTGTTAAATTAGAGGGATGAAAAAGCCCCAAGAGATATGGGAGTGGCTTATACCCAAAATGCTGAAAACGGAGCCAAAAGTAATGACATAATCATTAAACAATTTTAAAGAGCCAGGATCTCCTACTGGGAGTCTTAATACAACAGATATGATTGCATTCTTGTTTCCATATACTAATTTAATTTTGAGTACTTGCAAAAAGTGATTATAAAAATCCAGCCAATAGAATATAGTAAGTAGTAGCTTCTAACGAAAAGTGCCAAGTGCATTTTTCTTTAAGTTTATTTATTTATAAGATGGGGGGCAGAGAGAGAGGGGGGGAGAGAGAATCCCAAGCAGGCTCCACACTGTCAGCACGGAGTCTGACACGGGACTCAAATTCACGAACCGTAAGATCATGACCTGATCCGAAATTGAGTCAGACGCTTAACCAACTGAGCCATCCAGGGCCCCCCAACTGCATTTTTCTCAAATATTCAAGGCTTTCATCACAAAGTCAAAAGCAAGGGAAAAGTTTTTACATGGTTGTCCCAAATTGCCTTCAGTAGAACATGAACCAGGTTTTGATTCATTTACTAATAAGCTTCAGCTTGAAAGAACTCCGTGGTCCCTTTTTCTAGTTCAATTTTCAAGTAAGAAATTAATTTTAATAAATAGTAAGAGATAAAATATTTTTTGAAAGGCATGATTTAAACAGGTCATAGGACGTAACACAACCCAAAGCAGAGGTATGAAGAAGACGACTATGATAGGAGAAGAAAGAGATTTGGCAAACAGGGAAACACTGGCACCCTTAGTGGAGAGGAGAATCTTCCAGTCTTCTGAAAGGTCAGAGAAAACAGGCCTGTCCCTGACTACTGAGGTATCTAGTATTTCTGTGTTTTCCATCTCATCCGCATGCTTTTCCCTAAGGCAGCCTTTCCTCTTTGACCCTAGAGCAAGTGCACTGACAAGGACCAACAAACACCTTTGGCAAGATTCACTAAATTAGGTAAAAGACCACGACTGCTCAATAAGTAAACCAATATATGGGACAGAGTCTATCGTTAGGGCTCCTGAGTCCCCCCTCTCACAGCCAGCCTCTGCACTAACCAGTCCCTACTGGTTTCGTGGGTTTTCAGGGCAATTCATTTGTGTGGGTTTCCTTTAATAGCTTTCCCCATCTGCTCCACTGAAGGGGAAAGGGAAGCCCAAACGTGGGTTTTGTATTCCACTTCTGGAAGGGAAGAGTCACAACAGTTGTTCCATTAAATTGTAACTGGCCACGTTCACATTACCATTTTTCCTCCTCAGTTAAGGATACTTATGATCAAAGTTGTACCATATCCGGAAAAGCCAGGCGCTCTCTGCTTTGGTGGTTCTTCTTTCATTTTCCGGAATGCCCTGCAAACAGATAATAAAGAAATCAATCCATACACCAAGATAAAAGACACATTTATTTAGAGTCATTTCTTTGTAGACTTGGAAATATAGCCTACTTCATAGAAGATACTCTCTATCGTGGGTAACATCAGAAATTTACTAGCTTGCATATTGCAGCTTTGGAATATGAAATGGAAATGTTTTTCTCAACACCTCTATTACTCAAGGCTGCCTGCTGATTTAGGAGTCTACTGTCATTTAAAAAAATCAATGTGGAATAATTCATCCCTAAATCTGAAAGACTTACACCCACAATGTGAATTGCATCTTAAGTAGAAAACATCACATCGACATCCCTATCTTTGGGAGTTGTTATGGGTCCCAAAAGTAACTGGCATTTTCAAAGGTGCTACTATGTTCTGAGAACACTAGCAAAATAAAGTAGAAAAAACCCATGGTAGGCCTGACTGGCTAGAAGAGAAAACTAACACAGCAAGCGGGCCTCTTCTAAAATAGCTTCCAAAAACAAACTGGATCCTTATTCGTAATGTGGTACAGTCAGCAGCGGGGCAGTTAGGTGATCTGGTTCATCTCAGCTCTGACATGGACTAAGCTGGACAAGTCCCTTCCCCTCTGAGGGCCTGGATTTCTTCACGTACACGGCGTGAGGCTTAGAGAATCTCAAAAGCCCTCTGCAGCATGGATGTTCCATGGTTCCATGATTTGTGAAGAACACGGTTTAGATTCTGGGTTTTGGTCCTTTCCTGTCCTTCCTGGTCTTCAAACGAAATAAATCTTCCTCTCAGCATGTACCAAAACATACACAATGCAAGAATCTTGGAGTACAGGTGTACTTCCTTTCACACCAGTACACAGAGGTTTGCGTGCCTCTGCGTTTCCAAGGGCAGTTAATCTACAAATCTCATGACCCCTTCAGCACAGAGACACCTGGACACCGACCCCCACACACTCCATACTTACTATCATGTTCCTCTCTGCTTCCCAGTGGACACTCGAAACGCTGACTAAACCATATAACCAACCAAGACATCCACAAGGTTTTGAGGGCGAGGGAAAAATGGGACTCACCTACCTGGCATTCTCTCTCCATTTCTATTTGTCCTCTGTGGTGACTGAGGTGACACAGCGGGTGAAGCCTTATGTGGATCATGACAAAGCATTTGTCTGGTGAGCCGTGTGAGATTTTATTCTTGTTTGGACACAGGGGTGGAGGCACTGGGGAGCTACTACCTCTTAGACACCACTCCAAGCAGCGCATCATGGGGATTTATCCAGCCTTGTTTGAGCAAGTATTTCAAGCCCACGAAACTACACTTGTATGGTTCTGACCACAAAAGAGGCGAGTACTTACTGTGTTACATACACACTCATCATTCAACAGCTGACAAAATTAGCATCAAGGAAATGAATCTGAGAAATGTATTTTTGGGGGCAACCGCACCCTGAAGACAAATAGACCACGGCTCGTTTCAGACCAGAAAAAGAATGTATTTTAAAAGAGATGCTTTCTACCTTTCAAAATTTAATTTCTGTGATCTCCCATCTAATGTCTTAGGACAGAGTCATGTATTCAGTGGTGCTCAGAGACCCTTATAAAGCAGATGGGGGGACGCCTGGGTGGCTCAGTCAGTTGAGTGTCCGACTCTTGATTTTGGTTTAGGTCATGATCTCACAGTTTCATGAGGTCAAGCCCCGAGTTGGGCTCTGCACTAACCCTGCAGAGCCTGCTTGGGATTCTCTCTCTCTCTCTCTCTCTCTCTCTCTCTCTCTCTCTTTCTCTTTCTCTTTCTCTCCACCCCTCCCCTGCTCATGCTCTCTCTCAAAATAAATAAATAAACTTAAAAAAATTATTTTTTAAAAAGCAGATAGAAAAGACCAGAAAAGGATGGTCAGTCTCAGGCTCAGGTTCAGAGGAACAAATGAGAAATGGACACCTAGGATTAAGCAAGGTTGAGGCCCAGGGCAAGGAAGTGCATTCTCCTGAACAGTCAGGGAAGACTGGTTGAAGACTGCAAAGCTTCCAGGCGGTTCTCAAGGGCAGCTGCTGGTCATCCAATTGGAAAGTTACACAGGAAGAGCAGCTGGAGTGAGGCTGACATCAGAGACAAGCCTTCATGCTCAAACCAGAGTGGAAAAAGGCTCCCTGTGCCAGAGCAGTCACTTGAAAACCCAGGAGTGCTTAAGGGACTGTTCCCCTTCGTGGCCAAAGCCCAGGCTGGCCCACAGATATGAGAGCTGTCACCCTTGATAACCACATGTTGTCTAAAATTTGGTTGTGTCTCTATCAAGCGGTGAGAAAAGCCAGGAATGATGTCAGTTAAAAGCTGGTACAAACAGGACAGGATCTAAATAATAGTGGCGTGAAGTCTAGGGTAGACCATTGTCTTTCCAAACGGCTGCACATTCGACCAAAATGCTAGAGACAACACAAACGCATATTTACCAAATGTTCTTGGTCGGAATCAACACCAACCCTAAAGGAGAAACACAAAAGGCAAATGAGATCTTGAGGCCAAGTCAAGGTCTATTCACATACGAACAGTGTCAGGCAGCTACTTTTCCTAACACGCGAGCTGCGGAATGGTTCACATTTTCTTGCTTCTCTCTGGTTGTTGATGTCGATTTTTGGCCCCTGCCACTTTCCTTAGCAACAGCTTGGATCCTGAGGCAGGCAGGGTCTACTAATGATTCCCTTCCTGCAGTCCCACTGACCAGTTTCAGAAAAATAACATTCTCGGCCCCGAATGGAAGTGCACGAGAAGCAGAGTCGGGGAAAGCAGCGCCGCCCTGATTGCCGAATAGGAACCGCTGGCTAGTTCCAAACATAAGGCGGGCACAATGCAGTTCCAGGAGGGAGCTGCGTGTTTTCGGACCTCTCAGCTCTCATGGCAACATTCTGTTATGATGACTGAAGAGAGGGCCCGGTTACAGTTTTTTTTCATAGGCTAATGGACAGATATTAGCCTCGGTTCTCCATAATTATCTCTTATGTGCTTAAAATTCCTGCTTTCTGTAACCCAGGGAACAGCTTCATTATGAAGCTCTCTTTGATTCCCCTCTCTCCCCTCAAGACCAGCACCGACCAACTTTGTTCATTCTTTCTCTAAACCGTTTCCCAAATCTTCTTTCCTTTCTATCCCAACTGCTCGGGCTCAGGCCTCATTCTGACTCATGAGGTCGGAGGCAGTTGGCCGAAAGGTTGTCCAGCTGCCAGGCTGTCCCCTAGAGTCAGGTGTCTAAAGCATGGAACTCACTGGGTCATTCCCTTGGCAAAAGACTCTGAGAGTGGCTTACAAGCGACAGGGCCAAGTCTAAAGCCCCTTGGGCGGCTTTGAAGACGCTACAAACTAGCGACCCCTGCCACTCTGACCTAGCTCTCCACTCTCATTTCTCCTCATTCTCCTCTACGTATCCTCTATTAGCCATTCCCACCCCCTTCTCTCCCTGGCCCCTGTCCTCTCCCAAGCCTCCGTGCCTTTGCTCAGGCCATCCCCTCTAACTGAAACACGTGGCCCTTCATGTGTTCCCAACAACTTTTTCTAATTCCGAACGAATCATTCTATAACCCCTGCAGGTGGAATCATTCTTTCCTCCATGCTTCTACAGCACTTTCTAGATTCCTCTATTAGAACGCTTAGCACAGTAGAGTATAATTATTTACCTGTCAGTCTCCCCAAATAGACTGTGAGCTCCTTGAGGGTAAAGGCCATGTCTCAATTCATCTCTGTATCCCCAGAGTCTAGCACAGTACCTGATACACAATAGGTGCTCAAATGTTTATCGATTAAGGTCACTACTACAGACAACACAGAAAAAACAGCAGTGTGAGAAGCTGTAGCAGGAGCATCTCAGAATACAGACACACCGAAGGGAGGAAAATGATGCAAGACCTCATCTGGAAGGCAAGTGAATCATGGTCAAGTACTTGAAAACGGACAGCCATGACCAGATTCATAATTCAAAGAAAGGCTCAGTTCTTCTGTGTTAAATGGCCAGAAGCTGTTTAATACCTTCTCAGCCACATTAAACTCTGGACCCGTTTGTGTACATAAAGTGACATCTAGTGGTCTTGGAGATAGCACATTTGTAACACTCAGAATGTTACTAGAAGCCAGGTCAGTGTAATAAACATTTACGGAGCATTTATTATCTGCCAGGCACTGTGCTAGGCACAGGGCATAGACACGAATGAGACACAGCCCCTTCCCTCAAGGAGCTCACAGACTAGTGGGGGCTACAGAAATAACTAGAGCGCAATCCCCCAAGGGCTCTGCAATCAAGGAGAGCTGGGCTCCAGTTTGGCCTCGGCCCCTTCCTAGCTGTGTGAACTTGGGTTATGCAGTCCAATGAACTCCAAGTTTATCACCTGGAAAATGGGGATAATATCCACCACTTAGAGTTGATGCAAGGATTAAATGAGAAAATGTATCTAAAGGTTTTAAAGGTATCTGATGCATCACTTCATCCTCACTAAACAGCAGCTCGTACAGCACTTCTGTCATCACGAGGCCGACCCAAATAAGCGTTGTCATAGAGATACCCGCGGGAAGCACACGAAAGGAAGAGTGGCTCCGTTGGAAGAGGGCAAAGGGAGGAGGCCTCTGAGCTGTGCTATTTCCTGGGGGTGAAGGAGAATTCCAGGCAGAGGAAACAGTAGGAGCAACGGCTCGGAGACAGAGGAGTGCCAAGTGTGTGCGGGAAATGACAGGGAGCCAAGTGTGACTGTCACAAACTACCTGAAAGGACACGGGGATAAGCTGGCTGGCTGGCTCCAGCTCACTGAGGACCCTTTGTCTGCACAACAGCCGGAGTGATCCTTTCACACCGTAAAACAGATCATGTCACTCCCTTGCTTTAAAATCCTACACGATTTCCAACCGGATTTAAAAATCCAAACTCCTCACCATGTCCTACAAGACCAAATAGCAGGGTTTCCCAAACTACGGCCCAGAGGCCACGTCTGGTATGCCTCCTGTTTGCTGGGAACTCAGCCATCGCAACTGATTTACATATTATCTATGGCTGCTTTCACGCTAGGGCTGAGTAGTGGAGACAGAGACCATATGGGCTGTAAAGCCTAGAATATTTACTATCTGGCCCTTTACAGGACACGTTTGCCAACTCCTGCCCCTGTAGGGTCTTGCCCACCTCATTTCCTACCTACCCATCAATCACTATTTCCAGCTATGTGGGCTTTTTTCCTGTTCATTATACAGGCAAAGTTTGTCCTGCCTCAGGGCCTTTGCACTTGCTTTCCCCACTGCCTGGACCACTCTTCTTCCCGCTACTGTTTAACTCTCAATGTCCTGTCATTCAGGTAGACTGAGCTCAAATGGAACCTGAGAGACCTTAGCTTACCTCTGTGTATAAAGTTCACTCTATCCCCAGTCATTATCACAGTACTGTGTTTGCCGTCACAGTATTTAATACCATCTAAATTGTTTTCTTCATTTATTCATTTACTAGCTTATTGTCTGTCTTTTCCCGCTGAAGTATAGATTCCATGAGACCAGGGACCTTTTCTATCTTATTGCTACCACTATATCCCTCCCTCCAGAGCAGGGTCTTTTAACCTTTGCATTACTGATATTTCAGCCCAGATGACTGTTTGTTGTGGGGTGCTGCTCTGTGCACTACCAGACATTAAGGGGTATCCTTAGCCTCTGCCGACGAGATGCCAGGAGCAGCCTCCTCTCTTGGGATTGTGACAATCGAAAATGTCTCTAGACATTGCCAAATGCCTTCCCTCCCCCCACCCGAGAACCACTAAGAGTCTAAAACAGTGCCTGGCACATGGTTGGTATCCATTGGTATTAATCAAATGAATGAATAAAAGGTACATTTGAAATGTTGTGCTGGGAGCTTTACAGACATTAGCTCACTGAATCCTTACAACAACCCTGGAGGAGGCAGGTACCATCACACACACGTTACAAATGAGGAAACAGAGGCTCACAAAGGTTAAAGAACTTGCCCAAGATCATAGAATTGGCGAATGAAGGAGCAAGAACCCAGAGTCAGATCTAAGCCTGCATGAATCTTAAACTTTAAAGACTTATCAGCATCCTCAAAATTGCACTAGAAACATTTCAGGGGAGGGAAAAGAAACGTAAAATCCAGCCTCTGCTCACAAAGAGGTCATAAGACCCCAAAACAACAATAAAAAGAACTAATCTAAGACTGTAAGGCCATGCATATAATTAAGTGCCAAACTATGCTACGGGCCAGGCAAGATGGGCCAAGGCACTTGCAGAGCTGGTGAGATTGATTCAACTCTAGGAGAAGGGTGTTTTTCTTGGAGGGGGGTTAAGCATGGGTAATTTTGTGTGGATGTCAGTCAGGAAAGAGAACTGAGACTCTACTGGACAGCATTATTTTTCATAAATTATCTTATATTTAATTTTGTTCTTCTCAGTAGAATAAGGAAAAATCTTCACCTACAAGCTCTTAAGAAAGGAGTTTAATCCTTCTGAAATTTAACACCCTCATTTCTCAATGCAGCCCAGTCCACGAGAAAGGTGAGACTGGAGGCTTCTCTGTCTGCTACTTCATTCTCTGTATGACCTTGAACAGCTTAGAAACTTCTAAAGCCGCTATTTCCTCACTTGCAAAATGGAGGTATTGTGATAAGATAAATATGTGAAATGCACTTAGCACAATGCCCGGCACATAGCCGGTGCTCAACAAATGCCAGGGCTTCCCTGAAGTCATGATCAGAATTACAAGAACATTATTTTCGATTATATGCCATAATAGCACAGAAATGGGAAGAAAGGAGTTTGAATAGTAAAGAGAAATAAAGACAAAAATAACAACATTCAAAGTGTGATTCAGGGCTGGCTGGTCTTTAGAATGTTTAAGAGAAAGGCATAAGAACATGAAAAGATGCTCAACGTCGCTCCTCATCAGGGAAATACAAATCAAAACCACACTGAGATATCACCTCACACCAGTCACAGTGGCCAAAATGAACAAATCAGGAGACTATAGATGCTGGCGAGGATGTGGAGAAACGGGAACCCTCTTGCCCTGTTGGTGGGAATGCAAACTGGTGCAGGCGCTCTGGAAAACAGTGTGGAGGTTCCTCAAAAAATTAAAAATAGACCTACCCTAGGACCCAGCAGTAGCACTGCTAGGAATTTACCCAAGGGATACAGGAGTGCTGAGGCACAGGGGCACCTGTACCCCAATGTTTAGAGCAGCACTTTCAACAACAGCCAAATTATGGAAAGAGCCTAAATGTCCATCAACTGACGAATGGATAAAGAAGTTGTGGTTTACATACACAATGGAATACTACGTGGCAATGAGAAAGAATGAAATCTGGCCTTTTGTAGCAACGTGGATGGAACTGGAGAGTGTGATGCTGAGTGAAATAAGTCAGTCAGAGAAAGACAGATACCATATGTTTTCACTCTTATGTGGATCTTGAGAAACTTAACAGAAGACCATGGGGGAGGGGAAGGAAAAAAAAAAGGTTAGAGAGGGAGGGAGCCAAACCATAAGAGACTCTTAAAAACTGAGAATAGGGGCGCCTGGGTGGCTCAGTCAGTTAAGCGTCCGACTTCGGCTCAGGTCATGATCTCACGGTCTGTGAGTTGGAGCCCTGTCAGGCTCTGTGCTGACAGCTCAGAGCCTGGAGCCGGTTTCAGATTCTGTGTCTCCCTCTGTCTCTGACCTTCCCCCGTTCATGCTCTGTATCTGTCTCAAAAATAAATAAATGATAAAAAAAATTTTTTTAAAAAAGCCTGAGAATAAACAGGGTTGATGGTGGGGGCGGGGGAGGGGAAAGTGGGTGATGGGCATTGAGGAGGGCACCTGTTGGGATGAGCACTGGGTGTTGTATGGAAACCAATTTGACAATAAATTTCATATTAAAAAAATAACATAGAATAAAATAAAAAAGAGAAAGGCATAATAGAATGAAAAACAGGGAGAAGAGATTTTATAAAATGTGAAGTGCTGTTTTCTCTAATGAACCCTACATGTTCTAGAGGCTCAGTAGAGGGTCTATGAAGTTTCAGCCAAACACAGAACTAAAATCTACAAAAGCTTTAGCAACACAGGCTGCTGTATCCATGGAAACAATGCAGAACTCTTGAGATACAGGGAGCTTTCCAACTGAATACATTAATGAGTATGCATTTAACACTTCACAATCTTGGCCTTGGGTTGTCAGGTTAGCAACAGTGGTGATCATAAAGTTGAGAAAGAAAGATAATGTCTAGGACTGATTAGGGTTGGGACAAACTGGACTGTCTCACAGGCTGCAGATAAGAAGAAACAGTTTTGATTTGATCGGGTGATATGGGTCAAAAGCCTTAAATATATGCATATCCTTTGATTAAGCAACTCCACTCCTAGGAATGGATCCTGAGGAAATGATCAAACAAATGCATATTGGTGTATGCGTTCATGAACGTTCACACTGTTAATGGTAATACTAATAGCAAACCCTCAAATGTTAATGCTACTAGAAAAATCTTAGAAACAATGCAAAAGTCCAAAGACAGGGATTTGTTTAAATAGCTCATGATGTATGCAGCCATTAAATTATGATGTAAATATATTTACTGACATAAATGTCCATGCTAGATTACAGTTAAAAATCACTTTACAAGAATCCCTGTAGCGTTGCCCCTTTTTTGTTAAAAAATATATATACATAATGCACAGCAAGAGATCTTGGAAGGACATCCCTCGAAGTGTGAACAACTTTCTTTTGCCCATTTCCCATTTTCTCTGTACTACGTTGTATACTTTTTTAAAGGAAAGAAATAAAACCTCATACATTCGTCAAAGCTTCGAATTTTCTCCTAATTAAAAGAAAAAACCCCCCGAATGATCATTTAACTGCAAATGAGGTCCCCAGGCGCTACCTACCTTATATGCAAGCACGACAGCATGGCAGTTGTGCCGCCGCCAAATACCCATACAGTAAAAAACACAATCAGAAGCGTGGTGCTGAACATCATCTGGCGTGCGTAAGTTGCAGTATCCCGAATGGCCAAAGCAAATGCCATTGCGCCGCGGAGGCCTAGAAGGGAACGGAAGAGGTCTTTTCCTTCGATAACTCATTACCAACGCGAGCTTCATAAATTCAGAGAAATAAAGCACATTCTGAGAACTCAGAAGCACGTGAACAACTACATGAACATACGAAGCATACACAGATAAAGAGAATTAGTAGATGATACTGACATGCCCTGACCTTTTACTAATAGTTAACATTTTATTTTTAAGTTCACATATACTAAAATCTACTCTTTTCTGGTGTACAGTCCCATGCGCTTTGATGAGGCATCAAAGTGTGTGGCCACGACCACGACTAAGACACAGAACAGTGTCGTCGCCCTCACCAACCCCCTCCCCGAATTCCTTGGGGCCACACGGTTTTAGCCCAACCTCTCTGTCACCCTGCCAAACCCCTGCCAACCCCCGAGCTATTTCTCCATCACTACGCTTTTGTCTTTTTTGAGAATGTAACCTTTTGAGACTGGCTTCTTCCACGCTGCACGATGCCCTGAGGGTTCGTCCATGTTGTGCTTATCCACGGTTTGGTGTTTCAGTGCCGCGGAGCACTCCGTGGCCTCATGGACATCCTACAGTTTGCCTATTCATTCACCCACTGGGCTATTTCCAGATTTTGGCAATTGTGAATACAGCTGTCGTAAATACATAACAGGTTTTTGTGTGAAAATACATTAATCTTCATCTTCTCCACTACATGTGCTGTATTTCTGAACCAGCAATTTGAAACCAGAAAAACACTCTCACAGAAGGGAATCGGACACTATAAAAAGAATTTTCTATTGGAGGTTGCGACTTCCACATTTCAGGGAGTCTCATCTTACTAGCACATCATTTCCATTTAAAATCAAGTTGGCATATGTGTGGTGAGTGGCTTCTTGGGAGTAGGCTAAGAGAGGGAAAGTTACAACTTACCAGCAAACATCATCATGTGCTGAAAATTTGATCCAATCTTACTTCTTCTACCCAAATTAAGTAAGAGGGACAAGGGGTAAATATTAGCAGCTCTTCCCAAGAAAATAGCAACCTAAAATTAACAGGTTAAGGCAAATTTCTTTTTTACCATTAATGCTATTTAGACTACACATTCAAGATGGTGAAAGACCATCTTCAGAAGTTCGGTCTCCAATGGTGGGAGCCAGGCTTCTCACTATTGGAATCGGAGTTCACAGATCAGTCAAGAGGAGGCGGCCAGGATGATGCATGTGATAACGGATTAGAGTTGGAGACATCAGTATGAACTTACGTTTAGCTTAACAGACATATGTATTTATAGATATACGCACACATAGCAGCTAGCATATACATACATATTTCCTCCCTGTGTCAGCTGAGAGGGCCTAGAAGCCAGGATACCTCAATGGCACTGAATACACTACAGCCCAGATCCTGATATCTAATACCATTCCCCAATAAGAGGAGCCAGGGATCCTTGGAAAAATGGCTGATTCAAGGCTAGGGCAGAAAATATACAAGAAGAGTCTGAAGCACCTTCCCTAGGAAGTAAGGAAGTGTTCAAGGGGTGCCTGGGTGGCTCAGTCGGTTAAGCATCCGACTCTTGATCTCAGCTCAGGGCTTGATCTCAGGGTTGTGAGTTCAAGCCCTGTGTTGGGCTCCACGCTGAGTGTGAAGCCTACTTAAAACAAAAAACAAAAAACAAAACTTCGGGGCCCCTGGGTGGCTCAGTCGGTTAAGCATCCGACTCTTGGTTTCAGCTCAGGTCAGGATCTCATGGTTTGTGGGTTCGAGCCCTGCACTGTGCTCTATGCTGACAGTTCAGAGCTTGCTTGGGATTCTCTTCTCTCCCTCTCTCTCTGCCCCTCTCCTGCTCATGTGCTGTCTCTCAAACTAAATAAACTTAAAAAAATTCAAAACACATAACGATGGTGGTAAGGGGACAAAGGGACAAAGTACCCACTGAAAGAGTTCCACATGGCCAAAGCAGGAACAGTTTGGGCAACAAAATTTTAGAAAGTAGTAATGTATCATGACCCAAAGTAGAAAATAAATATCATTGAGTCCATCCTGATATAAATGACAAGAAAACAATAAATGGAGGGGGACAGATAAATACCCCATGGAAAGAACTCCTTGAGGAGATGGACTCCATCTAAGCGGTACGATATACAAAGGGGGAAAATGAGTAACTTTACAGTGGAGTGGCCTGACCAACACTATCTCAATCAAGTGATTAAGGCTGACACCAACATTATTAACATGCCTGCAAGTATGTACCTTTGATACAACGCGAGGAGAAGGGCACCTTACCTCTGTGACTTCCTCCCAAAGAATGCACAACCCCAGGCTAATCACGGGGCAGATGTCAGACAAATTCTGGTTGGGACACGCCCTGCAAAACATTTTACCGGTAGCCCCTCAAAACTATCAAGGATCATCAAAAACAAGTTTGCAAAACCATCACGGTCGACCAGAACTTAACAAAGCATGACAACTAAATGAAATGTGGCATCGTGGATGGGATTTTGGACGAGGAAAAGGCCGTGAGGGAAAAATTCTGAGAGCCTGAATAAAGTATGAGCTTCAGGTGATGATAATGTGTCAATATTGGTTCACGAACTGTGACAAGTGCACCATGCTAATGTGAGATGTTAATAACAGGGGAACCTGGGCATGGGGTATATGAGAGCTTTCTGTATTATGCTCACAATTTTTCTGTAAATCTAAAACTACTCTAGAGTACAAAGACCATTAAAAATAGCGATTCCGTGGGGTGCCTGGGTGGCTCAGTCAGTTAAGCATCTGACTCCAGGTTTTGGCTCAGGTCATGAGCTCATGGTTTCATGGGTTTGAGCCTGCTTAGGATTCTCTCTCTCCCTATCTGCCTCTCCCCCACTTGTGCAGTGTCTGTCTGTCTGTCTGTCTGTCTCTCTCTCTCTCAAAAATAAATAAATAAACTTAAAAAATAAAAAATAGTGATTCCTTGAAAAAAGAAAACACAAAATAACATGTGGGCCAACATGGCAGTGACTGCTAGTTTTATCCCCAATATCTATCTTTCCCTTCCTCTCTAGGAGGAGACACTCCTCACTTCCGCCTCCAATTTTCATGTGTGTACACGGGCACCTAGATAAAGAATGTAATTCCCAGCCTCTCTTGTAGGTAAGTGTAACCCAATGGATGTTAAAGTGGAAATGATGTGTACCTATCCTGGGTCACGTCCTTAAAAAGAATCGGCAGACACAGGGCTGAGCCACCTTGGCCCCTAAGAGAAAGGGCAATTCCCCAAGGATGGTTGCAAGGAGGCTGCGTGGGTCCCTGATGACTTTGTGAGGTAGAGCTGCCACACCAGTTCAGACTTTTACATGAGAAAGAAAGAAACTTCTACCTTGCTTCAACCTGGGTTAATTTGGGTCACTGTCACATAAAACCAAACCTACATCCGAACTAATATAGCCAGCAAGAGGACAACTCTCTCCCGGTAAAAGTCAATGTTCATGGTAGGCGTTTGTACCGAGGAACCGGAATTCCTAACAGACTCAGAAACCTATGGAGAATATTTAGCCTCGTTTCTGGAGAAGTATAGTGGATCAAGCCACTTGACTGCTCAAAAAATTCTCAAAGACTGGCAGGATAGGAAGTTATACTGGTCTCATGGGAGTCTTCCAGCTAGGGTTCTTCTCTTATTTATAGGGTTTTCTCTTTTTTTGCCTGAAGTTCGTTCCCAGAAAACGAAAACACTCCAGAATGGCATTTCAGTAAGACCTCACTTTCACAGACATGCTGCTTAAAGTCTTAATTTAAAAGATGTTTCTGCTAATCTCTGTTTTTTTAAAATTTTTTTTAATGTTTATTTATTTTTGAGACAGAGAGAGACAGAGCATGAATGGGGGAGGGGCAGAGAGGGAGACACAGAACCTGAAGCGGGCTCCAGGCTCTGAGCTGTCAGCACAGAGCCCGACGCGGGGCTCGAACTCACGGACCGTGAGATCATGACCTGAGCCGAAGTCAGACGCTTAACCGATTGAGCCACCTAGGCGCCCCTCTGCTAATCTCTTTGGCAGAAACTTCATTCTGAAGTTTTTAAAACTATTTCTTTTGGAAACCACTAATGCAAACATCTCACCCCCAACCACACTCTCTGCTTCCATGTTTGTTTATCTATCCCACTCGGATGGTTCCCCCACCTCCCTGGGACCTCCCACGCAAAGAGTTCTCAACTCTTCCCTCAAACAACCAGTCCAGCCCTCTCTCCTCTTTACTTCCATTCTCAGCCACATCTTATTAACACTCTTCCCGGGGCGCCCGGGTGGCTCAGCTGGTTAAGTGTCTCGACTCTTGATTCCGGCACAGGTCATGATCTCACAGTTTGTGAGATCGAGCCCTGAGTCGGGCTACATGCCGACAGCACGGAGCCTGCTTGGGATTCTCTCTCTCCCTCTCCCCCACTCACGCTCTCTTTCTCTCTCAAAATAAAAAAAAAAAATAAGCTTAAGAAAAAGAAATTAAAAAATAACACTCTTCCCTATACCCTGGATTCATCTGCCCCTCTCTGGGATTTCACTGTAGTCACTGGACTAGACCCCAAGCCTGCAAGGACCCATCTCAGTCTTCTTCATGCTGCCGGCCAAGTACTCCAGGACACAATAGTACAACAGGGCAGACTGATTCCACTGTCAGTTACCTATTCCTCAAACCCAGATGGGTCCTTAATACCGCTCAGCAATCCCACAGCATTTCTTTGGTCAATTCACTGGCTCACTCGCTCCCCCACTCTCTATAACTAGTTCCAAATCTCCTCCAAACTCCTATTACCTGTGGAAGACAGCCTCCAAGATGGCTCCCAATGATCCCTGCCTCCTAGTACTCGCCCCTCTGTGTAGTCCCTGCTCACACTGTATCAGCGTCCATCTGTGTGACCAATAGGTGGAAGGGATGATGGTCACTTCCTAGGTTAGGTTATAAAAGACACTCTGGCTTCCATCTTGACGCTCTCCCTCTGGGGGAAGCTATGTTGTGAGCTGTCCCATGGAGAAGTCCCTGGAGAAAAACTTAGGCCTCCAGCTAACAGCCATGTGAGTGAGCCTGGGGAGGATCCCCCACCCTCGGTCAAGTCCTGAGAGAGTGCAGTTCCAGCCCAGAGCGAGACAGTAACCTCGCAAGAGATCTTTGTGCCAGAACCCAGCTAGGCTGTTCCCGGATTCCTGACCCTCGGAAACTGTGTGAGGTAATACATATTTGTTGTTTTAAGCTGCTAAATTTTAGGCTAATTTGTTCTACAACAGAAAACTGATAGGCCACCTGCTCCTACCTCCTTCTCAGCAGGTGCTTCCACCTCCTACTCCACAGATAAAAATAGAAGCCAGCAGACAGGAATGCCATCTTACTTGTGTACGGCAGCCATCTTTACACGCCCTGTCCTCCCCTGGGACAACGGTGGAGCTGTGCCTCCTCCCTCTGGAGGCCAACCCCTCTCCACATGTGTTAGATTCCATTTTCACCTGCTTTCTCCCGAGGCTGGCACTCGCTTTCATGGACTCAGCTTTTCCATTTCGACTGCTTTTTAAAGACAGGGACAGGGGCGCCTGGGTGGCGCAGTCGGTTAAGCGTCCGACTTCAGCCAGGTCACGATCTCGCGGTCCGTGAGTTCGAGCCCCGCGTCGGGCTCTGGGCTGATGGCTCAGAGCCTGGAGCCTGTTTCCGATTCTGTGTCTCCCTCTCTCTCTGCCCCTCCCCCGTTCATGCTTTGTCTCTCTCTGTCTCAAAAATAAATAAACGTTGAAAAAAAAAATTTAAAGACAGGGACAGAGACTAAGACAGAAGAAAGCAGCCTCCGTTGGCCTTTCACCCTCCTGCGACCACTGCCTTAGGGAGCAGAGCGCAAACTCTTCCTCAGGACCCACTCTTTCTCTCTCTCCTTCAATGACAGAGGACACTTGTATTCTGGGGGACTGGCGGGATGGGCGGGGACTTCCTTCTGTCATTTTGACCTGTGTTATCTGTGCACTCAACAACAACGAAGAGAGAATGGAATACAGAATAGGAACAAGAGTCGAAATCCTTATTCGTTTTACTCAGAGGAAAATTTCATATATTTAAATGTATTCTTATCAACCACCCCTCCAGAAAACAAGCGCAAGCCTCAAGTGAAAACAAGTTTTCAAAATAGAACACATAACAAAGGATACAAATGCACCTACTACAAATGTCGGGTTAAAGACATGGTTCTGGAAGGTGAACAGTGTCAGTCCCATGTAGGAGAAGATGAAATTCTCTGCCAAGAAATTGAGAAGCTCAAACAACTGAAACGAAATTTTAAAAGGTTAGTCCAGTAAGTGCATTAAGTTACGTCATTTGAAAACATGACTATCACTAAGATAATGAAGCAGACCCTTCCCCTAGGTAAAGCCCACGTACATCCCCAAAATATGTGCTTCAGAGGGGAGCAAACGTAGACACGACATTTCTGGTCCCACGGAGAAAGCCAGAAATGTCGCCTCGGCACGTCCCTCCATTGGCTTCCTTTGCCCAATCCCCATGTTCAGTCATTCTCCTCTTCCTTCTCCAAACCTTGTGAAGTGTTCTCTGGGGATGTTCCTTGCCATCCCTGCCACTGCCTTAGTCTGTCTTTCTGGCTTTCATCACTGCCCGCCCCTACTGCTGCAAAGGGCCCCTGACTGTGTCCCTGACACCCCCATCCTGCACCCTCACCCAGGGGGTCTCCCTCAGCATGGCAGTTTGAAGACCCTTCCCTCTTTTAGGCTGGAATATCTAGTTCAAATTCTCTTCTCTTGGCATTGAACGCTTCATGACAAGTCTTGTATCACCTCCTCGTGTGATTTCACTTTTGACGTGGGTCTTAGCCCTCATTTAGGGAGCAGGGGCTTACGCGTTATAGCCACATGCTCTGTCCCCTCCCCTGCTGCCTGCCCACCCCCACCACTTCACGCCACTGCCTGTCAAGTGTTACTGACACGATAGGGATTCAAGATTTGCCGACTGAATGAATTCCAGGCCCTCTGTAATCCACATCCCTCGGTCCATCAGAGTTATCTACCACTGCTCTTGAACGTGAGCCCTCTGGCCCACTAAACAGGGTAGTGGTTAAGTAACAACATGGGCCCGGGGGTCAAAATGCCTTGGCTCGAATCCTGCTTTTCCCACTAGCTGGCTGTGTAGCTCCGGGCAAGTTAACCTTTCTAAACCGGAGTTGCCTCATTCTTGAAAAATGGGAATTAAAAATGGAAATAAGTAAGTATGTATTTAATTTCCTTTAAATGACTTAATATACTATTATTATTAGTTACTCATTTGCTTAATTACCAAGCTAAACTTTTTTAGTTTAATAGCTGAGACAGTTTTTATCATGCGCCTGGTACTATGCTTGCGACTTTTACAAGCATTATCTTGTTTTAATCTCACAACTCCGTGAGCTAGGTATTATGATTATCCTCGTTTTAAAGATAATAAAACTGAAGCACAGAGAAGTTATGTAACTTGCCCCTGTCACACAGCCAGCAAGTACTGGAACCAGGATTTGGAACAACACAGAATCTCTGTTTTAATCCACAACACCAAGGGTTGGCAAACTTTTCCTGGGAAGGACCAAAGAGAAAGTAAATATTTGAGGCTTTGCAGGCCACACGGTCCCTGTCACAGTCACTCAATTCTGCCAATGAAGCACAAAAGCAGCCACGGACTACATGTTTAAACAAAAAAAAAGGGTGTGGCAGTGTGCCAAGAAAACTACTAGTGGACACCGAAATCTGGATTCCATATAATTTTCATGTGTCACAAAATCTTCTTCTTTCGATCTGTTTCCAACCACTGGAGAAATGTAAACATCATCCTCAGCTCACAGACCTTACAGGCAGGTCTGGTCATTGACTGCCAACCCCCGGGGCCACACTTCGCTGCTTCCATTCGCTAACGTTACCTACTTTCTGTTTCTACCTTTGCTGGTATTATTTCCCTGTGGGTTTTTTTTTTCTTATGCTTATGCTTTTTCTAGGCTTTTCTGAATCCTTCCTATCTTTCTAGGTGTACCATTTCTTCTCTGATAGTTTTCCCGCCTCTTCAGGCCTCAAACCCTCTCTCCACTTCTCTGACCTCTTGTAGGACATATCATCTGAAACACAGAATCTAGAAGTTCTATTAATCTGGGATTTTTTTTACTGCTATACAAGCTTCATATCACCAATAAGACTGGAAACTCCTGCCTTGTTGTTTCTGAATTCCCCACCTCATCGTCTAGAAAAAAATGCCAAATACCCCAGCTGATTTTCTTCTCTACACTTAATGAAGTGAATGAATTTGTAAAAGGGATCTGTAGCCCCAGTGTATATGCTTGGGGAAGAAAAGTCTAATCTCTTGAGGAGTTAGAAAAAAGCACAGGTTCATATGCTACATTTCTGGCTCCAGAAGAAAGAAAAAAAGAATTAGGGCATTTGCTCCTGCTTTATCAGAGGAGTCCTTTCCCGGGTAATCTCACTGTGTTCTAATCATTTGGGAAAACGGAAAGCTTCGATTTCTCGATATAACCATAATCGGGCATGTTTCTATTCCAGACATTACATATTGTTCATCCACTCGTTCCATACGCTTCGTAAGACTAGAAAACCCTACGTCTATTTCCTTTAGAACTCCCTTCAGGTACCCTGCACAACTGATCATTCAGTACCATGGGAAACCCAAGCACTGGTGTAGCTGACGTTCCTGGAAACACAGCGGCTGTGAAGTGCCTGAAAGGAAGTCGATCTTCTCTTCTCTGGGGCACCCGGCAGCAGACCCAGTCGGATCAGAAATGAACCTTATTTCTATCACCCGGAGGTACTTCTAGTCAGACCTGAACGAACTTCCAAAACGTTCCTCTTAGGAAAACAAGGAAAGGAAGCTAATTGATCGCTGGAGCCACGATACTAATGGCCCCTCGCTTTTCTGCTGAACTATCTCTACCCTAAGAGCTGCCACCCTTCAACCCCCATCGATTTCCAGAGTCAAAGTGAGAGAAGCTGAAATGAATAGGCATTGTTTGGAACCAACTAAAGATGATTTTTCAGTAACAAAAAAAAAAAAAAAGACTTCTGTTTCGCTGCAAGGAGGAAAAGTTTATTCACAAACTAAAGTTTGTCTTACCTGTTTAGTTCTATGCTGAGACTCTGTGGACAGATTATTGTACGTGTAATGGGCCTGTGTGATGCCGCAGAACAACACTGCAACCACGCCTATAAAGACAACAAGTTCCAAGTTCACATCAAAGGAGAATTCCCGACTTTCAGAGTGAGGCTTTTACTTCACAGAAGATCATATGCTCAGTGTTGGAATTTCCAGTTGTCACTTACTTTGTTAAGAGGAACCACTTCCGTTAAAAATCTTTTCTTTTTATACCATGAAGTAACTGCGTAAATCCCAACCCTAACGAGTTTGTTCCAATACTAGAAGCTCTGCCCACAGGTAGAAAAAAAAAAAAAATGACTGCTAAAGTCACTCCCTGTGAACGTTTACAATGAAAAGGGGCAAGGACCCTACCTGTGAAACCCCACGCTTCAGCCAAGAGGAAAGTACTCCAGGACATCAAGAAGAACAAGCCTGTCTCCAACAAATGGAACTCCCGTAATTTGGTGAACTTTGTCACGTAAGACCGTCAAGGTTGATAACAAGATCTCGTGATACAGAAGCGCGACTAGAAAAAGAAAAAGTCGAAGCAAGGCAACCACGCAAGAAGGGTTCTCCGGTCTAACACAAAAGTCACAGAATAAGGAGGCACCAAAGCGAAGGAACTCTTAAAATGAGCGTCATACTGAGGAGTCAGCAGTCTTTGCTTCCGTGAGGAAGCCGCAGTTTTGTCAATCCGATCGTTTTATGGGTATCGCATGCCTTGCCGGAAACCACATCATAAAGGACAGGCAGAGACGGGAGTGACAGAGCAGACACACAACATGCCAGCTCTGATTATAAATCTGCAACCCGAAGCAAGACAGCTTCCGTAATTATAGCGATTTACATTCGCTCAGTACATGGCATTTCCATGAGATCTCATGTTCATTTGATCCCCCAGCACCTCTGTGATGCAGAGTAGTCCATGATGAAGCAACTGAGGCACGTCACCCATGTACACTAATCTCAAAAGTATTTTGTTAGTCAAGGGGAGAAGGGCCTGTGTAGGCCTGTGACAAATCTCAGACTGGAGTCTACATTCGCTTCAACAACTGTGTACCACAACAAAAAGATGCCTAACAAGATATACTCCCTACCCTCAAGGAGATCGTTAATGGGGCAGTGATACGATCTGTCCTGGCTCCTCCTTCAGAACATCTTACTGTCTCTTTGTGCCTCAGTTCACCTGTAAAAAGCCGTAAGACGAGTCCCTTCCAGCACAAAGCTGAAGTAGAGCAAACTTACAGATCCTTGAAAAAAGTTTTTTGTTTTTTTTTTTTAAGATTTTATTTTTGGGGCGCCTGGGCGGCTCAGTCGATCGAGCATCCGACTGTGGCTCAGGTCACGATCTCACGGTTCGTGAGTTTGAGCCCCGCGTCGGGCTCTGTGCCGACAGCTCGGGACCTGGAGCCCACTTCGGATTCTGTGTCTCCCTCTCTCTCTGCTTCTCCCCTGCTCACACTCTGTCTCTCTCTCAAAAGTAAATAAAGATTTAAAAATTTTTTAAAAAGATTTTACTTTTAAGTAGCCTCTACACCCAACGTGGGGCTTGAACTCACAACCCTGAGATCAAGAGTCACACGCTCTACTGACTGAGTCAGCCCGGTGCCCCAAAGAGTATTTGTTTTATATAAAAATATCTTACGGTTCTCGAACTGGAAGCTCTTTAGAGGTCATCTAGTCCCACTCATCTTCCCTGCTGTCCCCACCTGCCACCTTCCTACACTAAAGGTCCACAGGCGAAATGTCGGTGCTCCTATACAGGAAGCACCAGGAAGGCAGAGGCCACATTTGTCTTGTCCATCTTTGACGCCCAGAGCGTAGCATCTGGCATGCAGGAGGCACTCAGGAAGTGTTTTTTGAATGAACATAAGAATGGCTTGCCCAACATTTCCAGTAGCAGACTGGTGGCAATGCCAAAGACTCTGGAACAGAAGGTTAAAATCGGTTAAGAGCTGAGATGAACTCCCATCTGTCCAAACCCAGGAAGCCTCTTTTGTTCAATAGGCATCGTGGTCGCACATTTCTGTTCGTCCTATTCAACAAAGAGCAAATGAAGAGTAGTGCAGAATACTCCGAGGCTCTGTGAAATATATTTACCTTATATCAATTTAGTCTACAATCTTGGAGGGGTCACTGTCTCTAATTAGACTTTTTTAGTGAAAGTTTGAGGGCATGGAGCTGAATGCAAAACGATGAAATTCCTTTATTTATCTATCGGAAAAGATGACTGCCTAACGTTTTCAAGCCAAGTACTTGGTTATAAGGTTAATAATTATAACACAGTGACAATTATGGAATTAGGAGAGACCGTGGAATACAGTATTCAACCACTTTGTTAGGTTAACAAGGAAAATTAATAAAAGGATATTAAAGCTGTCACCACGCCAGTAGCGGCACCCATTGCGAAAGATCCACTGAAGATCCCAAGGAAAATCCCAATGGACTTGAACATGGCTGTGACATCAAAGGTGTGGCTGTTGTCTCCGGCTGGCTGGTATGCCACTATTGAGCTACAAAAGAGTGACTGTTTTTACTTCCAGAAGCAGGTTTTACTTTAAAAACAATGTAAAAAAAAATAATAATAAAAATAAATAAATAAATACATCATCTGGTATAGTAGAGCTTGAAAGATGAAATTGGGGTCAGGGTGGGGGGTGTGGGGGAGAGGACAAAAACTTTCTATTCGAATTGCCAAAACAAGGACAAAAGGTTACCAAAATGCCCTGTGGTGGATGCAACTAGCAAGAAAACTCCGCTTTTATGTAAATGACATTTTCAGGGGACAGAATGTTTTACGGTCCTCTATATGAAGTTGCACCAAGGCTTTTCCTCCAGCGACAACATCCTGTGCAGCACTATTCTTTCAGGACTCTGTTTAAGACTTACTAGCACTCAGTGCCTACAAGCCCTGACACACTAATGTGAAGAAACTAATGAAAAATTCCACTTATTTCCAGCAGAGGGATAAGAATATAAAGAATACTGCTCAATACTGTTCAGTACTCAACCAGGTCACATTTTGTTTTCCCTGTCGACTTTTAGAATACCAGAATGGGCCCTATGCCTAACATCCATTCACTCACTGAAATGGACTTTTACAGGCAAATGGGCCTGAAAGTCCATCCAAGGAATTTGAATCCACTTGACCGTACTTTTAGCTTGCCCAGCTGGATCTCCACCTCAAACTTCTGAAAGAAAAGTCATTCTGCAAGAAGCTAAGACAGACAATTACAGGAGACGCTCTCCATCTTGAACCTACAGTCCAAACCTGGTCTAAAAATGCTTCTTTTTAGAACAGTCGCCCAACAGAAATGGCGGAGAAAATCACTGTTGCCAGCAGGTGTCTGGCGAGAGTACCTACCATTACTAAATCAGTTCTCATCTCAGTTAATTGAGGTCCGAGGGTTTTTATAAAAAGTCTAGACTCAAAGATATCATATAAGTCATGTCAAAGAGACGAAGGAGAAAAAACACATTCCTAGGAATATATAATGAATTCTCCCTGTGGTTACTGCAGTGTGTGTGTGTGTGTGTGTGTGTGTTTTAAGGTTCAAGGTTGAAAAATGGGCTTGTTACACCATGTATACCAAGTTCTTCTCATGCCTCCCCAGTTAGGTTAAAAAATTATTATTTTAGGGGCGCCTGGGTGGCGCAGTCGGTTAAGCGTCCGACTTCAGCCAGGTCACGATCTCGCGGTCTGCGAGTTCGAGCTCCGCGTCAGGCTCTGGGCTGATGGCTCGGAGCCTGGAGCCTGTTTCCGATTCTGTGTCTCCCTCTCTCTCTGCCCCTCCCCCGTTCATGCTCTGTCTCTCTCTGTCCCAAAAATAAATAAACGTTGAAAAAAAAATTAAAAAAAAAAATTATTATTTTAATAAATAAGAAATGGCCTCTAATGTCATGCTATCTTGCCCATACATAAAGGGCCTCACCACCATAAATGAGATTTGACCACACAAGAACAGGAAAATGTAGCAGCTGGCTGGAGAAAAGAATCTTGCTGCTACAATCTTCTTTCTCCCTGGTGACAGCTTTCAAAATGCTGGCTGGAACAAAAAAAAATATCTACGCCATGCCTCCTAAGACTGCTTTCCCTGGATTCGTTCATGTAAACTCAAGACTCACACTAGTCATGATTTTGTTCTTTAATCACGAAAATATACAGGAACACACGAAAGCATGGTGGGCTGAGAACACACGAGAGGCTTATTTTTTCTTGTCAAACACTGGCCTCTGGATTGATATCCTAGCTCATCTCTTCCACAAATATTACTTTATCTTGAGGCAGCCATATTTTTATACTTTAAAATGTTTTAAAATGTTTATTCATTTTTGAGAGAGACACACAGAGAGAGACAGAGTGTGAGCAGGGGAGGGGCAGAGAGAGAGGGAGACACAGAATCCAAAGCAGGCTCCAGGCTCTGAGCTGTCAGCACGGAGCCCGATGCAGGGCTCGAACCCATGAATCGTGAGATCATGACCTGAGCCCAAGTGGGATGCTCAACCGACTGAACCACCCAGGCGCCCCTATAAATACTTTTGTTAATCCTAAAAGTAATACAATGTACAATTGAGGGGGAAAATCATTCCTTCGTTCTACTGCCCTGACAGAGCTGTCTTATTTGCCTTCTCTATTTCTTTCCCCTCTACTTGTTACATGTGTGCTATTTCATGTTTAGTTGTAATTATAGGGAATATATGGTTTTTAATTCTGCTTCTTCATCCGACAATGACATAAACTATTAGTCTCTCTAACCATGGTTTTTAAGACTTCAAAAATGGTCCAGATGGATGTAACGATTTGTTTAACCATTTCCCCACTGTTAGATATTTAAAAGTTGCTTCTAATATTTTTGCTACTCTAAACAAAAATGTGAAAGAGCATATTTACACTTTTTACAAATTTTGGACTATTTTCTTGTGCTACATTCCTGGACACTACATTACTATACCCGCGGCTCCTTTTACATGTTGTGCAACTTTCAAAGTAGATCTGTTTTTAGAGGGAAATAGGACCACCTCTCTCAATGTTTTACTGGTCACATCCATTGGCCTAGAAATTCTACTTCTTTTTTAAAAAAATTTTTAAAGTTTATTTATCCTGAGTGGGGAAGGGGCAGATAGAATCCCAAGCAGGCTCCACACCATCAGCACAGAGCCCGATGAGGGGCTTGAACTCACAAACCGCAAGATCATGACCCGAGCCAAAACCAAGAGTCAGATACTTAACCGACTGAGCCACCCAGGCGCCCCTAGAAATTCTACTTCTAAAAAATATCCTACAGAAATATCCCTAATGATTCATAGAAATTTACACATAAATATGTTCACTGCAGTGCCATTCACAATAATGTATTAGAAAACACCACACATTAACAGGGGATAGGAGAGGTAAATTTGTGGTGTATCCATACAATAGGATAATAGAAGTTATTAATGTAGTAAAATGCCCAAATGAGAAAAGCAAGTTATAGAAGAATACGTTTAGTGCTACGCTTTTGTTTAAAAATTATTAACGTATTTATATGCATTTTATTATCCTAAAGGAAAAGTCTGGATGAAAACTTTAACAGTGGTTATTTCTGAGAGCTGAAATTTCAGGAATTTTCTCCATTCTAAGTCAAATACTTTTTGAAATTTTTGTGACAAACGTATTAATTTTATTATCATAAATGATGACAAAAGATAGAATACAAAAGAGTAGGTGATACTAATTTCAATGCTAACAGTGTAAAAGTGATCTTGGTTAGAACACCAGGGTTTCTCAGTCCCGGCACTATTGATATTTGGGGCCAGAGAATTATCTGTTGGGTGGTGAACGCTGTCCCGTGTATTGAAGGATACTGAGCAGCATCCCTGGCCTCCACCCACTAGATGGTTTGGAGTAAAGGCAACTGTTTACAGGGCTAGGTATGTGCTTAGTAGGAGTGGGCTGGCAGGATTGAATTCCTCAGAGGTTTAGAATCATTCACCTGCAAACACTTCTAATAACATGCATAGTAATTTCTGTAAGTAGATTAAAATATTGCTCATTTCAATAACTGTCCTTAAAAAGCGTATTATTTGGCACTTCTGAAAATCAACAAATGTTTCTGCAATGCTTATGTTAAAGAAGAGAAATACAACTTGAACTACAACGAGAGATTGCTCAATCATCAAATTGGCAAAAATACAAAAGTTTGACAAATATTCTGTTGGTGAAGCTATGAGGAAACAGGCACTCCCATAATTCAATGGTTAAAGTACAAAATGGCATAATCTCTTTGACGGGCGATTTAGCAATGTCTAACAAAAATACAAATGTATTGGGGCGCCTGGGTGGCTCAGTCAGTTGAGCGTCTGACTTTGGCTCAGGTCATAATCTCGCAGTTTGTGAGTTCAAGCCCCGTGTCGAGCTCTGTGCTGACAGCTCAGAGCCTGGAGCCTGCTTCGGATTCTGTGTCTCCTCCTCTCTCTGCCCCTTCCCCACTCATGCTCTGTCTCTCAAAAATAAATAACGTTAAAAAAAATTAAAAAAAAATTACAAATGTATTTACCGTTTAACATGCTAATCTCACTTCTGGAAAATTATCCCACTAATATACCTCTGTCCGTATAAAACAGGTGAGTTCAAGGTTAATCACTGCAGCATTGCTTGGGATAACAAAGGACTGAAAACTCTTAAGTTTCCAGCAATAGGAGACTGATTAAATAAACTATAATACAGTTCATAGTATACTACATAGAATGAGTAAACTCTCTGTATTGATATGGAAAGATCTCCAGGATATAGTTGCATGAGAGAAAGCTAGGTATAGAACATATTTATCATGCTTTTAAAATAAGAACTAAGAGGCAAATAAAAATATTTATTCATATGTGTATTTGCATTTGTATAAGACACAGGAAGACACACAAGAAATTAATAAAAAAGGTTACATATCAGGGGCTGGGGGGACAGGTGGATGAGAACAGGAGTAAAAATGTGACTTTTCTATGTCACCTCTCTATACGGTTTTGATTTTTGAACCAAGTAAATATATTATCTGTTCCAAAATTTAATTTAAAGAGAAACATTCATATTATAATGTTAAAAAAAGAATAAAAAATTATATACACGCCATAATCACAACTGTGTAAAAATAGCATGGATACAAAACAAAAATAAAAGGCAATGTACCCTGAATCTTTATAATAACTGTCTTTTGGTGTGAGGAGGACATATCATTTTTTCTTCCTTTTTCTTCCTGGAATTTTCCATGTTGTCTGTAAGTATGTATTTCTTTAAGAGGAAACAAAAGCCTCATTCTTTCAAATGTCTGCATTCATAATGCACTTTATTCAATAAGTAACTTGTGGTTCCTAGTACCCTGACATTGAATATACAGAATATAGTAAGAAAAAAGAACACTTACGAAGACAGCACTATGGCAACGGCGTCATTGAGGACACTCTCCCCAAAAAGAAGTGCGTAGAGTTCAACATCCACTTGAAGCTCGTGGAATATGGCAAGGACAGTCACTAGCAAGTAGAAAGGTTCAGAGGAATATTCAGATATTACAAATATAACATAGTCGTCTCCACACGTGATTATGATGGTTACTTAGAAATTCATCTCTACCTCTTAGGATCCAATCCCAATAAACATTCTCTTATCATATTAAAGATTAGGTAAGTTCATGTCGATACTTCTCTCTTCCCTAATTGTGTACCTGCAACATCTCCTTTATCTTACAAAGAGCTGAAATTAGCTTGGAGGACTGAGTTGACCTACATGTGTCATGCAAATGCTAATATTCTTGTCTTGTATATTTCTTTTCCATAAAGAATATACACAAAATTTCTTACAGACCAGGCAATCATTAATCTTTGATGAAGAAGGGTATTATGAAAAGCATCTCTTCCTGCAAATTTCCTTTTTTTCTTTGGAGACTTACAACTCATTTCTATTTGACTTGCAAATTTCAAGCACACTGGGTTAGCCAAGACAGTAGGAAGTGAAAGGCACAAGTTTGGTATTGGTTGAGATAAAATTTATGACCAGAGTTATAGCTTCTATATTTAATAAGAAGCCAATGATCAGACGATTACAGCTTGAGAAGATAAAAAAAATCCTTCTTCTAGGCAACAACAATTCTATGAGAATTCTTAGAAAATCAGATGAGACTGAAGTTGCATTATAACTTTGATTGCTGAGTCACATACAGCTCACTCCCTAGACAAACCCGAGCACACATGAAAGAATATTATAACCAGAGATGGGATAGCTCTTTCAAATGCCAACCAACAAAACAGGAAACTTCCATTTTAAAAGATGTAGTTTATACTGCAAACCATTTCATCTGGAATATATGGAGATAAAAGCTTACCAAGGGGAGGAGAAAAGGAGGGCAAAAGCAGTGCTGAAGAATTTTGAGAAGAGGATTTACAGCTCACCCTTCTAACAAGCATACAATTATAAAATAACAGAATTATTATAGGGGCAAATGCCTATATAACTCAGAAGAGATGTAACTGTCCAACTTAATATAAGCAAAACAGTTTCGCTAGAGCCATTCTGGCAATATTTTGTAACCAAAACAAAACCGGAAGACTGAAGTAACGTAGCTAGTCCAATTGACTCAGATTTCTCATAGACATTGCAGTCGAGGACCTTGCTTCGAAGCAAAAGGACCCAGAAAAGAGAGACCACTGGCTCCTTGCAAAAACCATCCTATTTTCACACTGATAATGCGTGCAGCTCTAAACAGTAAGGTGGCAGCCTTTATTGTCTTTAAGGGAGCAATTTGATTTTCAGTTTTAAAAATGTTAAACTACACAAACGCCTCTCTAAAATGCCCTCTGAGCTTTATAAAATCATCTCATATAGAGAACATATTTTCCTACTTCCTGTAATATAATTCCCTGTGTTATCAGTTAACACAGGAATTCAGAGTTAACCTTAAGATCATACCTTGAATTGTACTGGATGACAATTAAAGTAGATCAGTAAATGAACAAGGGCAAAAAGTAAAACAGAACAAACCTCTGCCAAGGTTCTAAATCCTAGTAAAAGAAACCCTGCATCCTGAGTTCAAAAACTGCAGTCTACGTTCCCATTGCTACGTCTTCAGCCTGCATATTCTCTAAATTTTTAATATTTATTTTTGAGAGACAGAGTGTGAGCGGGGGATGGGGGGAGAGGGAAACACAGAATCCGTTGCAGGCTCCAGGCTCTGAACCGTCAGCACAGAGCCCGACGCCAAGCTTGAACTCACAAACCGTAAGATCATGACCTGAGCCAAAGTCAGACGCTTAACCGACTGAGACACCCAGGTGCCCCCAGTGTGCATATTCTCTAGATTCCTAATGTGAATGTAGCTGTGAGGCTCACCAGTACTGTATCACAAAAGCTACAAACTAACTCTATAGAATTACATTCATTCTCCAGCTGTGCTCATATCAAAACTATTTCATAGCTGTAAAACCAATCCTTTAATGTAGAGTAAGGCCCACCAATGATGCCAAATCACACTTATAGAGGCACAACTGCCTTCTTTTTTAATACATATTTATAAATATTTTTATTTTTTTATTTTAGAGAGATAGAGCAAGTGTGCAAGTGGGAGAGAGGGGCAGAGGGAGAGAGGGAGAGAGAGAGAGAGAGAGAGAGAGAGAGACAGAGACAGAGACAGAGAATATCTCGAGCAGGCTCCATGGTCAGCATGGAGCCCAATGTAGGGCTCAATCCCATGACTCTAGGATCATGAGCTGAGCTGAAATCAAGAGTAGGGCCCTCAACCGACTAAACTACCCAGGTACTCCACACAACTGCCTTCTAACAATCATTTAAAAACTGTTTTTCTTACTCTTAAATGCAGATAGTTGAATATAAACATTAGATTTTTAAGGAAATGGTTTCCAGAAGCTTGAAAGAATATACTATTATTACCCATTTTAACTAATCTAGTTCATAGTCACCAAATACCCAATTACTAAAGATAGAACCAACCTGAATTTCTGAAGCAAAGGCCTTAGAGCCCTCATCTAAATAGCATCAAACTGTGGACCACTAATGAGCAAAAGTAATAAAATAAAATAAAATAAAAACAAAATGTATGTTTAAGCCAAAAGGGCCCATACATTTTGTTTTTTCCTCCACAGTTGGAAAGTATAATACTATGGGAATTTATGAATTCTACACCTAAAGGAAGGATCACACACACACCGTTTTGCTGGCAAAACATGGTACCGTAAGTACTTAAGAACTTAAGCTCCCCTCTCGTGGACACATACCTGGGTCAGTTGCTGATACAATGGCACCAAACAGCAGACAGTCTGTAAAGTAAAAATCTCCTGCAAGCTGTCCGGTCACTTTCATCAGTGTGACACAGCCATACATTATTGACCTGGTCAATAAACACATTTCTACTTTAGAGAAAACAGTAACTGTTACAGAAGTTAGAATATCCTAAGAAGATGGGTCTACTGTAGTACTCGGTGACTAATTGCAAATTTAACTCATGTCATTTAAATATGGTAATACCTTGGCCTTAAGGAAAATTCAAACAACTTGATATCTATGTGAATACATTTTACTGAAAAAGGTCCTTAGACACACTCAGGAACACAATACCGCAAAAATTGAATATGCATTATTTAAAAAGTATAATTTGAAGGATAAAAAATGTTTTAACCTTCAAGTACTTACCCAATTACAAAACAAGAAATTGCTGTTCCAAGAAAAGCATATGCTAGGATAGACCCAAGGTTTCGAAAGAAATGTCTCTGACAAAAAAAAAAAAAGTTATAGTGCGTTAGAATACTTACCAATTATTTGAAAAAGAAAAGGCTTTCTATTCTAGTCTGCTTTGCTAATATTAAATGCATTATTCATTAAAGGAAATAAGAGAAAGAATTTTTGTGCAGGCATAAATTTCAGCAGGGAGAGAAGGGAGGGAAACCTGGAAAGAACTGCCTATTTCTGAAGTGACAAAGATGAAAAAGCCCATGGAGGTTAAGGTCGTTCAAAGTATATGAAATACAAAAGCACTTACTCTTTTCAGACTATATCCTGCATAAAATATGATAGGAGGAAGCAATATGTTGAAAAATACTTCTGGATCAAAGGTAACCTGTTAAAATAAAGAGTTCTTTTAGATGAATTCCCTTAGGAGACCTCATATTACATTATCAAATTATCAAAAAGAAAAAAGATTTAATTTTAAACTGGTGAAAGGCAAGAATATTACTGTGGTAACTGCAAAATATTTCATATAGGATAGCTGTTGTTCTATTTCTCAACCAAACGACAAGGAGACAGTGTCAGAGCAATCTGTTAAGTCCTATCTGTGGAAAGCGTGTTACAATACACGCATTAGGGGCACCTGGGTGGCTCAGTAGGTTAAGCTTCCGACTTCAGCTCACATCAGGATCTCACAGTTCGTGGGTTTGAGTCCCACGTCGGGCTCTGTGCCTGGAGAGCCTGGAGCCTGCTTCGGATTCTGTGTCTTCCTCTCTCTCTCTGCCCCTCCCCCACTCATGCTCTGTCGCTCTCTCGCTCAAGAATAAACAAACATTAAAAAATACTATGACATGGGAATGCAAGCTGGTGCAGCCACTCTGGAAAACAGGATGGAGGTTCCTCACAAAACTAAAAATAGAACTATCCTACAACCCAGCAGTTGCACGACTAGGCATTCATCCACGGGATACAGGTGTGCTGTTTCGAAGGGACACGTGCACCCCATTGTTTATGGCAGCACTATCAACAGTAGCCAAAGTATGGAAAGAGCCCAAATGTCCGTCGATGGATGAATGGATACAGAAGATGTGGTATATATATTTATACAATGGAGTATTACTCGGCAATCAAAAATAAGGAAATCTTGCCCTTTGCAACTACGTGGATGGAACTGGAGGGTATTATGCTAAGTGAAATTAGTCAGAGAAAGACACAAATCACATGACTTCACTCCTATGAGGACTTGAAGAGACAAAACAGATGAACAGAAGGGAAGGGAAACAAAAATAATATAAAAACAGGGAGGGGGACACAACAGAAGAGGCTCATAAATATGGAGAACAAACAGAGGGTCGCTGGAGGGGTGGTGGGAGGGGGGATGGGGTAAATGGGTAAGGGCCACTAAGGAATCTACTCCTGAAATCATTGTTGCACTATATGCTAATTTGGATGTAAATTTAAAAAAAATAAAAAACGTTAAAAAAATACTATGACATTAAAAATCTTAAAAATGGTGGGGGGGCGCCTGGGTAGCTCAGTGTGTTGTGTCCAACTTCGGCTCAGGTCATGGTCTCACGGCTGGTGAGTTCAAGCCCCGCGTCAGGCTCTGTGCTGACAGCTCGGAGCCTGGAGCCTGCTTCGGATTCTGTGTGTGTGTCTCTCTCTGTCCCTCCCCTGCTCACATTCTGTCTGTCTCTGTCTCAAGAATAAACATTTAAAAAATCTTTAAAATGGGAAAAAAACCATGAACATATCTTTGCTTTAAATAAAAGAGACCTCAAACTGGTAACAAAATTTGGGGGTATGGCATTACTGCTGGCAAGAAGAAACAGACTTCTTACATAGGGAACATCCCTAAAAATATATAGCATAATATTACAGTTAAAATACTTCTGTGTGACTAAGATTTCTAGTCCTGACAGCCTATTTCTTTTAATATCTATTCCCTATAATAATACAGGCACCCCTTTCTGTTCATGAGGCTACGGTAGGATCTGACATGAACAGAAAGCAGCTACACACATAGCCCATGCTAAAATTTTATTTACTAGAACTTTTAAGGAACTGAAATTTTCCACAGGTGGAAAGAACTCTTGCTGCAAAGTAAATGAAGTTCGTATGAAATTTTAAAAAGCATTAAAGATGGTCAGGACCACAACCAAGTAGCTGTGAGAGCCAAGTCCTGCCCATGCAGAAGACAGAAATGGAGGCAAATGGCCAAGGGTGGGCGGAAAAAAAGAGACATGCGCGATGAAGCCCTTAGAAGCTTCATGGGAGGGGGGACTATGATGGGGACAGGAGAAAGCAGCTCCAGGAATGTCTGGGAGCCAGTAAGACTGCAACACAGCCTCCTACATAAAGCTTTATGCACAGCATGGTACAATAACTGATACTCAGAATGGGGACCCTGAAGTTGTGCCAGATTATGAATCAAAGAAAGATTAAATTGTCCTCAGTATAGAATACAATCAAAGCAAGAAAGAATTCAGAGAAATATTAATGGAATATTTTAGGTATTACTCAATGTGCTGATGTACGATAAAACTCTAAAGACCATCTGCAAATTGAAAGAAATGCTTATGAATTCTGCTCAAGTCAATACTGGTCACCATTTATTACAATTATAAACATCATGCAGTGAAACAAAAAGGATTACAGTACTTAGCCTCAATCAGAAAATGAAATGTACAGATGTCCATTTCCTTAGCATTACGTTTGTTAATTGAGATCTTTCTCCATTTTAAAAGACAGATGATTTTAAACATCATTAAAAATTCATTATAAATTTTTCTCCTGAATCATTTTGCTGCTAGTTACATATACACTTTTTAAAAAAATCCCAATAGTCCCTTTAACTGAGAACTTACCTTTCTAAGCATTTCATTATCTTGCACGTTATTGAGTTCATGTGAACTGATCTCTCCTTTAAGTGTATATTCATAAAATTTCCCACTAACATTTACCAATAAGGTAGTTGGGCTTGACTGCACTTCACAGCTCAGGGTCACATTATTTACATCGCTTGGGACATGAATGCCATATCGAAGCACAAGGCCCACCAAAAGACCTGGAAATAATAAAAGAACCATATAAGCTCTTCTCTAGGACAAAGACTACTTCTTTTATACCCCATACATACCTTTGGGTTGAGAGCAAAAGAACTCTTATGATAGTCCCCTGTGCTTCAGAACCAATTTTTAGGCTGAACGCAGTTATATTTTAAAGTATTACTCAATTCACAAATCTGAGTCCAATATTCATATACTACAGTGGGACAAGAGGGAAAAACATTCCCTAGGGTACAGCATATATCACTGCCTTTCTAAGTCAACAAGAAGTAAGTGATGACGAATGTAACAAAATGAAAAAACACCTTCAAATTACCTGCACACAGAATATGCTCTAAGGTGTCCCAAACGGACAGTGTGATCGTGTTAGAAATATGTTTACCACCTCCCCCTCCATCCGCCTATTCACAAGACTGTTAAACAAAACACAACATTTCTCAAGTTATTGAGAAATAACTCAACCCTACAGTACCGGGTTGGCCAAACCATACACACTTAACAAATTGGAACGTCAATAATATTTGTGGATCGATCCAGTTCTTCTACCACTAAAAGGTCAGATTGTAATTTTAAAACATGTGCTTTAAAATCAAAACACGGAATAGAAGTTCTCAGCCTGGCACTATGACATCAACATATTGCTAGAATTGTTCTTGGATCATCATATTGGTATTCAAGTGTGCACAAACAAAATCTATGTTGATCAAACTATTTAATAATGGCTTTACTGAGATGTAATCCACATACCATAAAGTTTACCCTTTTAAACCACACAATTCAGTGGCTTTTAGTATATTCACAAAGTTGTATACTGATCGCCACCATCCAATTCCAAAACATTTTCACTGCTCCAAAAAGAAACCCCATACCTATTAGCAGTCATTTCCCCTCCCCTCAACTCCTAGGCCCCAGCAATCACTAATCTGTTTTCCCTATATATAGATTTGCCTATCCTGGACATTTCACACAAATAGAATCCTATAATATGCGACTTTGTAGGTCTGCCTTCTTTACTTAGCATCATGTTTTTAAGGTTTATCCATGTTGTAGCATGTATCAGAACTTCATTCCTTTTTACGGTCAAATAATACTTTATTGTATAGATATACTTCAACTGCAAACTGAACTCAAACTTCTGGATCTTTGCTTAACTCCAAGATGTACAGCACACCACTATCACATTTTACCTCCCTGTTGCCTTTCACACTAACTTGCCAACCATCCTTTTAATATATATAAACAGAGTATTGTGCTGAGAAGGTCCCCAGGGTTCAGAGACGAAAACAAGGTCCCTCCCCCAAGTAGCCCTCAGTCCAGTTAGCAAAACAGACAAAATAAACAATTACAGCACAAGGTGTCATACAAGGTGTTATAAAAACAGAAAAGAGGTACCTAACCAAGCCTGAGGAAGTGGGACAATAGGGAAGCCTTTCCAAAGATGTCACCTAAGCAAGGAAACAAGTAAAAGAGGTTTTCCAGGTAGGAGGCACAGTAGTACACATCCAGTCATAGAAGAGCGAGAGAACACAGCCCATTCAGCGAATCACACGTAGCTCAGTATGGCTGGGTTATAAAGTGGCAGAGCTAAGGTGTAAAAGATCGGCAAGAGCTGAGTCATAAAAGACCTTGCAAGTTGGAGAAGAGAGTTTAGACTATATCTCGAAAACGAAAGGAAGTCATAGAAGGGTTATAAATAAACAGGGGCTTGACATCAGATTTCTATTTTAGAAAGAGATGGTTGGTCTAGACTACGGAGGTTCAAAGAGGCCAGAGAGAAGGCCACTGCAGTCATTCAGGCACTAAGAGCTTAGGGCTTAATCTAAGAGAGCAGAAAAAGGGACAGAGAAAGATTTTTAGAAGGTATTATCCTTTAGAAGGATTCAGTGACTGAGTAGACCAGGAGGAAGGGAGGAGACTGGGAGAAAGACTGGGAGCCAAACTGACTTGGCAACTAGGTGGGTAAGCTGGCCTGAGCGACCAGACAGGTAGCAACAGGGCCATTCTGTGAGAAAGGGAAAAGATTCACAGGGGAAAACGTACAGTTCTGTTTTGGACATGCTGAGTTTGATGTACCTGTGACACATGCACAGTGGAGTATGTGGGATCTGAAGCTCAAGGAAGTACGGGGTCTCAAGTGGAGATGGCTGAAGTCAGGTGCCTTTGAGATTACCTGGGGAGCAAATAAAATGGGAAGAGGACTATGGATATACGCCCAGAGCTTTATCCCAACATTTAATAGCCAACATGAAGAAGCTGGTAGAGGAGGGGCAACTGATGGAGGCGTCTAAGAAGGAAAAGCAACAGGAGTAGGAAGAAGAGAGGAGGGAGTGATGTAGTCAATGCTGCAGCAAAGTCAAGGAAGACAGGTGTTAAAAAGTGTCCATTGGGTTTGGCAACGAGGAGCTCCCAGGTGACCTTGGTAAGGGCAGTCTCAGTGGAGTGGTAGGGGCCAAAGTCAGACCAGCGTGGGAAGTGATGAAATGGGGGCAGAGGAGAAGAGCTAAGAAGTGGGGAGGGAGCAGAGATGAGGGATTCTCCGAGGCAAATTACAGTCATGCGTTTTTTAAAGTGAGCAGCAATGAATAACTACTACACATTACGATGATCTCAACCTTTTAAAAAGTTTTAACAAAGTTTCAGATTGAAAATAAATGAAAGAGAAAATATTTTCAGGCCATATATCTGATAAGGGACTAATATCCAAAATACATAAAGAACTCACATAGCTCAATAGCAAAAAAAAAAAAAAAAAAATCTGATTAAAAAGTGGCCAGAAGATCTGAACATTTTTCCAAAGAAGACATACAGATGGCCAACAGGTACACGAAAGCATGCTCAACATCATTAAGCATCAGGGAAATGGGGAAATGCAGATTAAAGCCATGACGAGATCACCTCATACCTGTTACAATGGCTAAGATCAAAAAGACGATAAATAATAAAAAGTGTTGGCAAGGATGTGAAGAAAAGGGAGCCCTTGTGCACTGTTGGTGGGATTGTAAATTGGTGCAGCCACTATGAAAACTAGTATGGAGATTCCTCAAAAAATTAAAAATAAAACTCCCATATGATCTAGTAATTCTACTTTGGGGTATTTATCAGAGGTAAACAAAAGCACTACTCAAAACGATAAGATATGCACCCCCATGTTCACTGCAGCATCATCTACAATAGGCAAGATATGGAAATAACCTAAATGGCCATCGATGGATGAATGGAGAAAGAAAATGTGGTATGTATACACACGCACGCACACACACACACACACACACACACACACACACTGGAATATTATTCAGCCATAAAAAAGAATGAAATCTTGCCATTTACAAAAATATGGATGGACCCTGAAGAGGTTCACTTATGCTAAGTGAAATAAATCATACAGAGAAAGACAAATACCATTATGATACCTCTTATATGTGGAATCAAAAAACAAAACAAAACAAAACAAAACCAAGCTCATGGATACAGAGAACAGACTGGTGGTTGCCAGAGACAGGAGGTGGGGTGGGAGGTGCAAGAAATGAGTGAAGTATACACTTATTTAAAAATTTAAAAAATGAGCCTGAGTGGCTCAGTCAGTTAAGCATCCAACTGGATTTCGGCTCAGGTCATGATCTCATGGCTTGGGAGTTCAAGCCTCATGTCTGGCTCTGTGCTGACAGCACGGAGCCTGCTTGGGATTCTCTCTTTCTCCCCCTCCCTCTGCCCCTCCCCTGCTCATGCTCACTCTCTCTGTCGTTCAAAATAAATAAATAAACTTTAAAAAAAATTAAAATTAAAATTAAAACAATGAAAGATACACTGTGAAAATAGCCCACCTCTAAAAACCAAAATGAAAAAGTGATGGCTGGGTATCAACTGGGTTTGATAAACACAGCCTGGGTGAGAAAAGGCTATAGGTCCATAGGCATCCTGCCTACATGATACGGTAAGAGCTCTTTTGTCTACTATCCCATAAGACCTAATTAAGAGGTGCAGAAAAAGTTACCCCCTTATGTGTATGTGCAAAAATCAAAGCTAAGCTACTACAAATAATAACAGCAGTACAAATTCTTTCCAAGTCCTTAAGCCTGACTGTGTAAGGAATGGTATCTACCCATTCTATTGCACTCTGACTCAAAGCTGAAATGTCGCTGGGTGCCCTGAGGAGGGCTCAGCGCTTGGACAAATTTGGAACACACACTTTGGCAGTTAAAACTTCAGTGAGGAGAGTAATTACTTAGGTTGGAAAAAATCAAGATCCTTTTATTACAGCATCAGACATCTGAAAAACTGGAATTTCTTTGAATAAAGTTGACAGTTCAAGTTAATTGGGGTTCTGTGAAAGGTCAAATCATCATCACGGAGTTAAAGCAATTCTCAGTCAAGAGAAAGTGCACAAAAAGAGGGCTTTGTTGAAGGGATAAGGCGGAAACTTCTAGCCTCCCACAGAGGCACAAAAAAATATTGATATCACGAAATTTAAAATCACCACTAACAGGCAACAAAGAATACAACCACAAAGCGCTATCTTTCACAAAACAGAGAGGCCCCACCCCCCCCAACACATTCTTGACCCTCTTGTGTTGGAACCCCTCCCAGGGATAAAGAACTCAGTATCACCCAAAGCCACAACACCGTATAGGTCTCGCCATCAATGGAAATTGATTTTCTAATAGATTTCAGCCCATTTTCCCAAGGTATCACACTAGAAGCCTCTGATAGTCAAAAATACGGAAGGAACATCACTGAGATATTAAGTGTGGCCAAAATTGATAAAATTTCTACAGATTAACAAGTGTTCGTATGTACATATATATTTATATACACATAGTGTATGTAGGTACATATATATTTATATACACATATCTGTGTATGTGTGTATATAACATTTATCTACTTCTTGAAGAATGCTGTTAGATTTTGTTTTAAAAGTCAACTCGACTTCAAGACAGCCAAAAAAAAAAAAAAAAAAAAAAAAAGGCAAGGCCTTTGCCAGCCTCTGGTTAGTTTTACATGTGTTTATTTTTTTGTCTTCTAGCACATTCCCTGTAGTAGCTCTTCCAATCTTGACCCTCCTTCTCAGATCCTCAATCTCACTGCCTACTTTTCAGAGAAGCTATAGGCCATCTGATGTACACTGCCTCAATCCCATGCCTCTCCATGTCAACATTAGCTCATTTCCCCTAACCCCCCCCCCCCCCCCCCGCTTCTCGGGGAAAGATCAACCTCTTTTCCAAGGGAATCCTTTCGCCTAGCACCCGGAGTCAATCAATCTCCATCCTAATTCTTTCTGCATATATTATCTGATCCTCATAACCTTATGCAGTCCACACTATTATAAATCTCTCAGTCACTGTTTCCTCATCACTAAAATGGGGATAAATGATTTGCCCAACAGTATTTGGCATTAAGTGATAAAAACCAGCATGGAAATCTGGTTTTTCTATTTCCAAAGCCTCTCTAATTTTCTAATCATCTCCTGGCTCTCACCACTAACTGCTTCAGTGGTTAAGGTCTCCGTTCTCTCACAATCCACCTCCAAAACCCTTACAACTGTAAGTATTATCTTTCTACATATCCGATCTCATGAAATTTAGTACAGCATAGTGTACGATGTAGGAGAAAAAGCACAAGTTTGAAAGTCAGATAGATGTATTAATTCTGGCTCTATCAAGTTCTAGTCTGTGACCTTGGGGTAGATAACCTCTCACTGGACCTCAGTTTTCTCAAATGTAGTAATGAGAATACTAACCAGTTTATCGTTACAGTTAAGCTTTATCTCTTCAATATAAGGCAATATGGTTCCAGGCTAAGAGAATGGGGCTTCTGAGCCAGGCTGACTGGGTTTGAATCCTGACTCAATACTTACAAATTATGTCACTTCAGGCAGGTCATTTAACCTCTCTGTGCCCCAATTTCTTTACCTGTAAATGGGAAAGATAACAGTACCCATCTCACAGGGTTGTTAGGAGCTTGAAATGAAATGATACTTGTAGAGTGTGTTATAATGCTCAACAAACATTACCTATTAAGGCACTAGATCGTAAGTGCTTTGTGGGCAGGGATGATGACTCATATCTGTATTTCCCATCACATCTCATACGTCAAAGACACTTAATATTTACTGATGAATCACATCAGTTAAGTGTAGGATCCCGGATACTGTAAGTTTCAGGCAAAACATTTCTTCCCTGTCCCTTGCTTTTTATACAATCTGTAAGCACACTACGGTGGGTGATCACTTTTCAGACTTAATTAACTACCCTGACAATTTTTACTAAAGGTGACTCACTTTTAAGCTTCTTAAGCAAGCGAGCCCAATGAATAGAACACTTGGGTGCTTTCACACTGTGTCTGTAGCTGTAGCAACTAGGCTATATTACAATCTAGAAACTGACCATATTGGCTTTTTTTTTTCTTTTTTTATTCTTGACTCTCAAAAATATAAAGGAGAGGCTTATTTTAAATAGCATTTTTCCAGGATTTAGGAAGCTAAACGGACATCACAGAAATAAAACTATCAGTGGGCTGAATCTTGGAGGGCTGGATATTCCCAGAGTAAGGAGCCTATTCATCTGGAAGTCAAGCTGAAAAATAAAGGTCTTAAAATCATACATTAACATAACAGCTCTGATGGTATAAGAGTCATAAGAAAAGGTAAATGGCAGACAGTAATTAGGATTTCAAAACATCAATTTCCATGGCACTGAAAATACTTCGACCCAATCCCATCTATTCTCAAGTTAGACTTGGGAATTAGTCAGGAGGCTGTTCATCCATAGCCTCCATTGCCATAGTGAGAAAATGGAACCGGCTACAGAATGCCAAGCCGTGGCAAACCAAGCCCAACATCCTTCTACTTTATATTCTGCAAGGGATACCTTTGTTTTTCCTTCACAAAATGCTAATGCTAAGGTATTCCATCACCTTTCACTAACTCAGACACACCAGGAAATGCAGTCAGTAATCCCACTTTCAATTTAGCTCAAGAGTTAGAGGAGGTTAAAGATATCAACTACCAAGGAGCAAATGTTTCCAGGGCAATTCTAAGTCCTTATTGGATAGGAAGGAAGGAAGGAAGGAAGGAAGGAAGGAAGGAAGGAAGGAACCACTACATTTGCCTCTTAACTCATAAGAGAAATTAAAAGAACTGTTCTGAGCCTAACCTGAGAAAATGCAGTTATAAGAGCAGTAACAATAGTATCACAGTTATCATTTATTGAACATTTACTTAGGGGTCAGGTACTAAGCTAAAAACAATTCTTCCTCGCAATAATCCAACTATCATTTTTCCCAATTTATAGATGACAGTGTAAGAGGGTAGGGGACTCTTGTCTAAGATCACGCAGAACAGATGGCACAGTGGTACAGGAACCCAGGTCTGGCTCTAAAGCAGGGGTTGGTGACTTACAGTGATGGTTTGTTTTTGCATGGCCCGAGAGCTAAAAACTGTTTTTACATTTTGTAGGTTTATAAAAGGTTTCTAAAAAGAAAAAAAACAAAAAGAAGAAAACGCAACAGAGACACAGAGACATATGTGACCCACAAAATCAACACGAATTATTATCTGACTCTTCATAGAAAAAATTAGCAGACCTCTGGTCTTAAAGCCTTGCACCTTTAACCACTACATTGTACTCTCTCTCCATATGGAGGGAAGAGGGTTCTGTGATCGGTTCCTTATTTTAACACCATAATACTCATTTGGCATTTAACTAAATTTAAGATGCCATTATTTTGTTTATATGGCCTGTCTGCCCAAGAAAGCAAAGTTTTTTGAAGGTGGGGATCTATTTCTTTGTATTTTCTGTGCCTAATACATACTTGGCTGCCTAGCAAATGTTTGTTGAGGGCAGTAAATATAAATAAATCATGTATACATTTGATTTTACACTGTTATACAAGAAATTATACAGAGATGTGTAGCTTATCTGGCCATTTAGCTTAAGGGGTGCTGTAAATAAAATGCAAAAAAATAGGAAATATGAAAACCAGCTAATATGTCTAAAACCCAAGAATCCTAGGGAGCAGAGATACTTGCACATAGGCTTAGCATTTTATTACCTTACAAATGAAAAAGAAGCCTGAGTTCATGCATTTTCCTGATGCACACAACTACCTTGTTGGGCCACCCCTGAGATGCACATTCTAGAAGTCTGTATGGACTGGAAATGGCTGGTGGGGGGGTGGGGAGGGTCGTGGAGAAATGTCTTTTTGTGCCAAGGCTGCTTCTACCGATTTGCAAGTCCGGAAACAAAGCTCAACAAGCTCATCAGTGTCAGCTTGTTCCATGTGAAGATAATCTTCACTCACAGACTGCACTCATCTTTTCAGCCGTCTATATACCCTCACGACCACATTAAGACAGTCGGCAATATGTATCTTTTCCTCTCATGAGGCCTCCGCACAGGCCAAAACGCCTGTGAGCCCATGGTTTGCTTTGCCCTACTCTCAAGACCAAAATATAAAAATACGTAAATAAATCTCAAAAAGAAAGCACACGAAGACACAAGGACTGAAGCCATTTACTCAACGATCGGTCAATAACCTTATGCCACCAGCGTCACCCATACTGCCTATGTGTGGTGTTCCTAATTACTGTTCGGCTGAACTGTCCTGATCATCCTATAGTACAACACAGCGCTGGGAGATCTTTAACTCTTCCTTGTCCTCACCTCGGTACGCCTAGATGAGGAGGGTCGACCGCACGTATACTACTCAGATGTTACAAGCATAGTACAATAAACCAAGACATCATTAAAAATACCCTAAGCCTTGTTTATAGCTTCTTTCGCGTTCAGGGCTACACGGGAGTAAGGTTTTCATTCTCAACCTCGAAAGGACAGGGCGTAGCAAGAGCGGGGGTGATGGGTAAAGGTGGACTCTTGGCTCCAAGAGGACGCCAGATTCTGAGCAGCAGAGGCACTACTGCAGCTTCAATGGACCTTAAACAAACTGACACCCCAGAGAAATGGATCGCTAGGCTGTCTTCCCCTCCCCCAGTCCCCAGCCCAATCCCAGACACCGCACCCACTCCCTTCCCATCCTCAGTCCCGGGTCCCGGTCCCGAGCTCGGTAGGCAGAGGCGGGGGGGGGGGGGGGGATGCGTGGAAGAAAAAGGGGGTGGGGTCGAAGGAAAAAAGGTGTGGACACGCAAAGGAAAGGGGGTGCGAGGCAGAGAAAACGGGGGACGAGGCCGAGGAGGAAACGAGGTGAGGCAGAGAAACGGGGGTGAGGGGGCAGGCGAGGCAGAAAATACAAGGCATCAGAAGGGGAGCCGAACACAGGCCGAGCAGGGCCAGGAGAGGAGGCGAAGCAGCCGGCGTTCTGAGAAAGGGGGAGCGCCAGGGGGCGGACATGGGTTGAGGCACTTGCCATAAATCATAGCCAGGCCGGTTTCGTGCAGGAAGCGGGCCCGGCGGTGCTTGAAGAGCCAGATCGTGAGAATGGTGAGGGTGAGCAGCAGGATGAAGATGAGCAGGTTGGCGCTGTCCTGCCGGTGGCTCTCCTCGGCTTGCTTCTCGGACACGATCTCCTCGTCCATGGCTCTCGCCGCTCCGCCGGCGCCGTCCGAAGCCCCGGCCCAGCTAAAGACGCCCACTGCGAGGAGCAACCAGAGCGGCCGCATGAGCCGGCGGGCCCCGGGGCCGCCGCCGCCGCCGCCGCCGCCGCGGCTGAGGGGCGCCCGCAGCCAGCCGCGTCGAGCCATGACTCCCCCCGCCCCCCGCCCCGCTCCTCACCCGCAGCCGCCCGCGGTCGGACCACTCCCCGAGGGCTCACGGGAAAGGGGCGGGGCCCCAGGGAAGCCGTCGGAGCGCGCGCCGGCGCCGCCGCCGCCGCCGCCGCCGCCGCCCTTAAAGGGGACGCGACACTCCCGGCTGGTTCGGCCCCATCCCTTCGTCTTTCGGGTCTCCACCGCACGGGTTTCCCCCAGCCCCGGACGCGCACCCTCAGGTGCTGCCACGGAACGAAAGGCTGTCGAATCTAGCCCACGGCCTTCTGGAAAAGAACCCTCAGCTGGGCGTAATCAAGCCGAGGCAGATCGCGCTAGGTCTACTTTGGTCCTATCCTTATAGCTCTCAGGGGACTCGAGCTTTCATGAGCCATCTCAATATTGTCCCCCGGTGTCTCTTAACTGGATAAAAAGTTGTCCCCTTGGGAGATGCCTGAAACTCCATCTCATTTAAATCGGGTTCTCCTTGTTCAGCCCTCACTGGGAAAAACAACAACACTGTAGTAGCTCATAAAAGAATCGACTCAAAGGCAAGGAATATGCGTGTGCCGGTACGTTCCGTTTTCCTCACACGTAAACCACCCGAGATACGAGTTATCGTTCACGCCAGGAACCTGTGCAGAGACACTCATCAGTCTCGCAGAGAAGATCCAATCGGTGTGTGCTCAAATCTACCTGAGCTCCAAGCACTCCTCTCCCCTCCCAAAGAAGAAATCTTTTGAGGTGTGGCGCGTTTCTCCCTATCCTCTTGCACCTTTTGCACGCTGTCTTAACGCGCGTTTCACCCAACTGGTGTCACCTTTGACACCATCTCTCGTCTCTCTTCCTCAAAGAGTGTTTACTCTCAGCCTCTCGATCTGGCACACCAGAAAATCCACAGTTCTTCCTATTTTCCCCCATACGTATCAGATCACACCTTAGTCTGTATGGGCTCTCTGTTACAGTCTCTGGACTTTCATCTCTACCTCTACGTGAATGAACTACAAATCCCAAACTCTGATCTGCCACCCTCCCTTCACCCCTCTACGGGTTGGACACTGAACACACATCCTTTTGAGGGACCTAGCAAACTCAAAAACTAAAACTGCTTAAAAAAAAAAAGTTAATGTTTATTTATTTTTGAGAGACAGAGCACAAGCGGGGGAGGGGCAGAGAGGAAGGGAGGCACGGAATCCAAAGCAGGCTCCAGGCTCGGAGCTGTCAACACAGAGCCCGACGTGGGGCTCGAGCTCACAAACCGTGAGATCAGCGGTGAGCTGAAGTCTGACGTCGAACCTAAGACTCAGGTGCCCCTCAAAAACTAGAACTGCTTTGAAATGAGCTCATTCCCCCCACTACAGACCTGAATGCTTTCTGAAAATGTTCATACCATTTCATACCATTAATGGTATCCAATTCCTATTATTCTGCTTAGTAGAGGTCCTGATTCTCAAACTCTTTCTTTTTTTTTAATCTCATGGCCATATAACCTCCTTGCTAAGGCAAATAACATCCAGGAAACTCCAAGATACCCCATTTTGGACTCACTTCCACTAACCAGCTCTTTAAGTTCTGTGAGGATAGTGAGCTGGAAAAAAAAAAAAAGACCTAGAACAGGTGTTCAACTCCAAATTCTGGCTCTGTCGCATCAGGAACTATCCTAGGGACTCTGAGCCCATTTTCTCCTCTTAGTGCCTGTGTCTGTCAGCATTCCCAAGAAAGCTCGTGGCTGCCTGTCCCCTGTACCCTGGCTCCAGCCTAACCACACTGCCCTGTGCACGCAGGGCTAGACTTCAGAGAAGCTAGAAGCCCAGGTGAGGATCCTTCCCAGTCTCCCCACTGCCCTATCCCCAGACCTGTCTTCGTCACTCCAGAAGACCAAGAAAATTAGTTTACCTGTTTCTTCAGGCCTAACCACCTAATCCCAGGCTGTTTTGCCTCAGCACAAATCGTTCTTTTAGTGTCGGGAACTTGAAAAACACCAAAGTCACAGATTGCTTCCCTGACCACACAAAGCAAATGTCTTCAAGCCCCAGACTCTGCCTCTGTTTACAGGCCCCAGAAACTTAGTAGCCCCTTTGAGCCTTCCCTCCTTTTTCACTGTGAAAATCAAGACCCTCAAGAAGACTCTTCACCGTCTTTACTCCGCAACCTACTTAAGTATCTGGTTAGGGCCCCTCCTTTCTTCTCTCCTCCAGCCTCAGGTGAAAGAGGTGCTTCCTCCTCCCTGATGAAACCACCTACACTGCAGTCTGTACTCCGCATTCTGTCATCTCCTTCCTGCCTCTTCCAGGATCTAGTCCGATAATCATCTCTCTCCACCGTTTGCAATGGCTCCTTGTCCACTGTCTTTCTTTTTATCGAAGTATAGGTGACATACGCCATAGGTTACATTGTTAGTTTCAGGTGCCCAGCACAGTGATTCCACAAGGCTATGCATTATGCTGTGCTCACAAGTGTAGCTCCCATCTGTCCCCATGCAGCGCTATTATAATACCACTGACTACATTCCCTATGCTGTACCTTTCATCCCTGTGACTGATTTATTCAAAAACTGGTCTTCCTGTTCTCCCAAACCACTTCCAGATCTCTTCTGAGAAACAGGCCTTTGTCTACACCTGCCTCCACTATCGCACTAGTTCTTTCTCCCCCTCGGCGATGAGCTTCTCAAAAGAGTTGGCTACGTTCTCTATACTCTGATCCCTTAGTCCAGAGATTAGCAATGTACAGCCAGCTGAATCCAGCCTGCCACCTGTTTTGGTATGACCTGAAACTAGGAATGCTTTATACATTTTTTTTAATAGCTGAAAAAAAATCAAAAGAAGAATATTCTGTGGGAATGCAAGCTGGTGCAGCCACTCTGGAAAACAGGATGGAGTTTTCTCAAAAAACTAAAAATAGAACTACCCTATGACCCAGCAATTGCACTACTAGGTATTTATCCAGGGGATACAGGTGTGCTGTTTCGAAGGGGCACATGCACCTCAATGTTTACAGTAGTTCTATCAGCAATAGCCAAAGTATGGAAAGAGCCCAAATGTCCATCAACGCATGAATGGATAAAGAAGATGCGGTGTATACACACACACACACACACACACACACACACACACACAATGGAGTATTACTTGGCAATCAAAAAGAATGAAGTCTTGCCATTTGCAACTACATGGGTGGAACTGGAAGGTATTATGCTAAGTGAAATTAGTCAGAGAAAGACACAAATCATATGACTTCACTCCTATGAGGACTTTAAGAGACAAAACAGATGAACAGAAGGGAAGGGAAACAAAAATAATATAAAAACAGGGAGGGGGACAAAACAGAAGAGACTCATAAATATGGAGAACAAACTGAGGGTTGCTGGAGGGATTGTGGGAGGGGGGATGGGCTAACTGGGTAAGGGGCATTAAGGAATCTACTCCTGAAATCATTGCTTCACTATATGCTCACTAATTTGGATGTAAATTTTAAAAAATAAAAAAATAAAGTTAAAAAAAAGGATAAAAAAAAGAATATTCTGTGACACGTGAAAATGATGTGAAATTCACATTTCAGTGTCTATCAGTAAAGGTTTATTGGCCACGACCATGCCCATTTGTCTGCTTATGGTCTGTGGCGGCTTTTGCACTATAAGGCAGAGTTGAGTCGTTGCCAAAGAGACTGTGGAGCCTGCAAACAGCCTAAGCTATTTGCTGCCTGGTCCTTTATGGGAAAGGTTTGCTGACCTCTGCCATGGTCTCCACCAGTTATCCTTCCATACTTCTACTAGAGGGATCTTTCTGAAGCACAAATCTGATTATATATAGCACAGCCCAGCTCCAACCTCCCCCCCCCCCCGCCCCCACCATTGTCTTCGGTTCTGGCTCCTTAGCGTGGCACACAACACTCCCGAAGTCCTGACTTCCGACCACTTCTTTACCTCCTAGCCCATCCTTCTCCCCAAAATATATGTTGCTTCAGCCATTCTGAAGTCCTTGTAGCTTCCCAAATGCTTCACGTGGTTTCCTACATCTATGTGCGTTTCCATGCACTCTCTCTGCCTGAATGTTCTTCAACCCTTTCCTCACCTAACTTCTGCTCACCTGACAAAACTCAGTTTAAAGCTTTCCAGGATGCCCTCGGGCTGAGTGTGGGGCCCCTTGTATGAGCCCCCACAGCCCCTTGCGCAACTCTCTCTTAAGCCTTCCTGAAGTATTATCATGCTTGATTTACAGATCTGTTACTCTACAGGTCATGGGAACCTTGAGGGCAGTAACCAGGTGTTACTTATTTCTTTACCGACAGCACCTAGCATAAAGTCTAACCAAAACAGGTATTCAATAAAACACATCTGGGCATCCATGACTGTCTCTCAAATTTAACTGAGTACTAAGGAAATCACCATGTTTGCAGAGGACATTAAATTCTCTTAGCGACATAGACTCGGTTCAAGGACTAAACTGAAAGAGGACTTTACAGTACTGGGTACATAGTAAGTGTTCAGGAAATACTTGGTCACTGAAAAGTGTAGATAAGTTTAGCCTCTCGGTTAGCACAGTCCTCGGCTTACTGGATGTGCTTGATAAACGTTGAGTTGATTAATTCCTGTGTTGGGGGAAATGCCAGAAACTAAGCTGAGGCCGTACCTGGAAGGTCTTTATGCTGCAGACATTTTTAACTCATTTATCTCCCTGGTCAACACTTCCCCAGTGATGGGGCGCCTGGGTGGCTCAGTTGGTTGAACATGTCTTTTTCTCAGCCCAGGTCATGGTCTCCCGGTTCGTGGTATCCAGCCCTGCGTCAGGCTCTGCGCTGTCATTGTGGAGCCTGCTTGGGATTCTCTCTCTCCCTGCCCTTCCCCCACGCTCCCTCTCTCTCAAAAGAAACTTTAAAAAAAATCTTTAAAAAAAAGATTCTCTCTCTCTCTCTCTCTCTCTCTCTCTCTCTCTCTCCCTCTGCTCCTCTCCCCTGCTCGCGCATTCTCTAAAATAAAAAATAAAAAATAATAAACCCCAAACTTCCCCAATGTTAATTTGACAGCAGAAAGGGGCAGGAGGTGAGGCCAGTTGAGAAGTTAGAAAGGTGAGAAAAAAGTGGTTAGAACAGTAGTCTTGCTGAAAAGTCAGGGGGCCTTAACTTATCGGTTGCAGTAGGAATGGAAAAGGGAGAAGGGAGGCTGGATGCAAGAGCCAATGCAGATGTAGGATTAACCCGTCTTTGCAACTGATTGGCTGGGTAGACTGGGAATGCTTGAGGGAGAACGACTGGAAGATGACTGGAGGGTTTTGAACCTGCATAACTAGAAAACACAGGACTGCTGATAGCATTAAGATGGGAGGCAGGAGGTACAGGTTGGCTCTGGACAGGTCGGTTTTAAGGGACCAGCGGGATGGCCAAGTAGAGGGTCTGCAGTTCACGAGTGAAGTCAGGACCGGTTAAAGATTTGGGAGCTATATGCACAATATTGAAGTTATGGGAGTGCATGTGTTCTCCAAAGAAGGGAAGGTAGAAAGAGACCCGGTTTTGGGGCCGTGCTATAGGGAATGCCTATATTCAAGAAGTGGGAGACTGGGGCGCCCGGGTGGCTCAGTCGGTTAAGTGGCTGACTTGGGCTCAGGTCACGATCTCACGGTTCACGAGTTCGAGCCCCACGTTGGGCTCTTGTTGACAGCTCGGAGCCTGGAGCCTGCTTCAGATTCCGTGTTTCCGTCTCTCTCTGCCCCTCCCCTGCTGATGCTCTGTCTCTCAAAAATAAATTAAAAAAAAAACTATAAAAAATTTTTAAAAAAAGAAGCAAGAGAAAGAACAGGTCACAAATATCAGTTAGGACCTGGTATAATGCTGGAGTTTTCCATTTATTTTCTAAATGTACCAGCTCAATGTGCTAAAAAAAAGCAAATAAGGCCATTTTCAGTGCCAAGGCTACTTGAAATGAATAATCATATTAACCTCAGACAAGTAACCTAGGATACTTCGTGCAGATGTGGTAATGAAACCCCAGGAGAGTTATTAGTAGCTCTAGAAATGGTCCAGAGAAGAGCAATTAAAATCACCAAAGGTGAGAAGCAACTGATGTTTCAGGAAAAACTAAAGGGATAAGGAACCCTTTTAGTCTAGAAAAATATCTAGGAGAGTCAACAGTAGCACAGCAGCAATAATGGCTAGCATTTATTTAGTACTCACCATGTGAGATTATTCCAAATGACTTACATGGATGGTCTCACTCAGAACAAACAACAATCTTTCAAGGTAAGTACTATTATTATCCCCACTTTACAGATGAGGAAATTGAGGCATAGTTAAGTAACTTGCCCAATCTCCCAGATAGTAAAGGAGAAGCCAGGATTCAAATCCAACCTGATTCTAGAGCATATGCTTTTAACCCCAGTGGTATAAACCTTTCAGTGAACAAATCTTAAAGATATGAATCAAGTAATCACAGTCTTGCTTACTAAGATTCAAAACGCTAGATACCAAAGCACCACTCAACACGTTAAGAGGGATACAGCATTTTGTTTGAATTTCTTACACTGAACATACACTATTTTTGTGAAGAAAAAAGAGATTATGCAATTATCAAGACAAATATTGAAAATAGTAGTTTAGGGGCACCTGGGTGGCTCAGTCAGCTGAGCGTCCAACTTCAGCTCAGGTCATGATCTCACGGTTCGTGGGTTTGAGCCCCACATCGGGCTCTGTGCTGACAGCTCAGAGCCTGGAGCCTGCTTCGGATTCTGTGTCTCCCTCTCTCTCTCTCTCTCTCTCTGCCCCTCTGCCGTTAGCGCTCTGTATCTGTCTTTCAAAAATGAATAAAACCATTAAAAAATTAAAAAAAAATAGTAGTTTACCCAGCAGGTGGTAAAATTCTAGAATTTGTTACCCAGTGAGGTTGGAAGAAGTATAGTTTGAAGAAAGGTTTAGTACCTGCAATAGATATATTCCTCTTCTAGATAACCTGTACAGTCAAAGGGAAAGTGGGTTTTTGAACTAGGTAGGAAAGGACAGAGCATGCTGGATAGAAAGAGAATCTGCATGGGAAATGGCACGTACGAATGGTGTATGAAGTTACTCGCCTCGCTGGGTGGCACATAACAAAATGAATTAACTTGAAGACAATTTTGGATTGTGGTGCCTTCACTATACAACGAACGATCCTGGGAAGACTTGATGAGTCTTCATAAATAACATCTGGGTAGGAAACACTTCAGAGGTCTTTGTCCCCACCTTTAACAAATCCCCATCATGTACCCACTGTGAATATGGAAAATGGCTGTTTCTGTAGGCAAACTAAAGGCACTTCTGGGTTCACCTAGGAACTTAAATGCTCTTTCACATGAAGTTTCTCTTTTGTTATAAGAGTTCATGAACACAGCGCTGCCCCTTGCTGTACCTTGCACCTTTGGGATTAACTCCAACCTGGAATACAATGGATGAATGGACCCAAGGTACTTATTTGAATGATACAGAACTTGGTAACCGTGACTATGAATACTTAGGCTTCCTTCATGTTAAAATCTACAGATAAGACCATTAAAATCCCACTCCATGAATAGGAGTTGACCATTTACTTCTAGAAAATGTGAAACTAGCCTCGTTTCTTTTGCATTCTTTACACGGGTAAGATATTTAAAAGAAGAGAATGGGGCATTCATATTAAGAATGTAATGGAGAAAATCAGGGGCACCTGGGTGGCTCAGTTGGTTAAGCGTCCGGCTTCAGCTCAGGTCGTGATATCGAAGTTCACGGGTTTGAGCTCCACATCGGGCTCTGTGCTGACAGCTCGGAGCCTGGGGCCTGCTTCAGATTCTGTGTCTCCTTCTCTCTCTGCCCCTCCCCCTCCTCATGCTCTGTCTCTCTCGCTCAAAAATAAATAAAAAATTCTTTAAAAAAGGAACGTGATGGCAAAAATCATATCCAGTGCCAGGTGGCTTATACAAATACCAGATTCCTTACTGGCTCTTTCTGTACCCTCATCTTTTTAAAGGAAAGGAACCGGGGCGCCTGGGTGGCTCAGTTGGTTAAGCATTCAACTTGGGCTCAGGTCATGATTTCACAGTTCAGGGGTTCAAGCCCCACATCGGACTCTGTGCTGACAGCTCGGAGCCTGGGGCCTGCTTCAGATTCTGTGTCTCTCTCTCTCAATGCCCCTCCTCCACTCACGCTTTGTCTCCCTCTCTCTAAAAAATAAATAAACATTGGGGCGCCTGGGTGGCGCAGTCGGTTAAGCGTCCGACTTCAGCCAGGTCACGATCTCGCGGTCCGTGAGTTCGAGCCCCGCGTCAGGCTCTGGGCTGACGGCTCGGAGCCTGGAGCCTGTTTCGGATTCTGTGTCTCCCTCTCTCTCTGCCCCTCCCCCGTTCATGCTCTGTCTCTCTCTGTCCCAAAAATAAATAAACATTGAAAAAAAAATTTAAAAAAAAAATAAATAAATAAATAAACATTAAGAAAAGAAAGGAACCAGATCTAAGCTCTCTTCAGAAACCTCCTAATAATTTTTCTACTTCAGATAAATTAATATTAGCAGAGACAATTTAGTAAGGTGCCTGAAAAGGCTAATTTCAATTTGACCATTGTCAAAGCTAAAACCAAGTTCTTTTTTTTTTTTTTTTTTTGGTCTTTACCTTTTCTATCTTGCTACCTCCTGGGGCGGAAGGAAGCACTTTCAAATCAGTACAGAAGGATTATTTCCTTGTTCTTCCTGATTGTGAGGTTTATAAATACACCTACATTTGTAAGGAATACATTATACTGTACTTGATATTGATCGAGTACTGTGTCAAATCTTGGCTTAGAGGTGAAAAAATTGGAGCAGGCCCAGAGAAAAATAATGACCATAATTAAGGGTTTGGAAAATGGAATCGAGGACAAAACACATAAAGTTTAGGAAATCTGAAGGCTCTTGGATGTCTTCTTTATTTTCTAATTTTGTTTTCAGCTTTGGGGAAGGTCAAGTATATAAGAAAATGTTCATCATCAATCAAAGAGTTATCAAAATTTAAGAGGGCATACAAGTCCACAGGGATTTTTGAACCCAATCCAAAATAATGGAAGGACTCTTTATAGAGATCCTTTCAAACAAGGATACGTCACTCCCCACTTCTTTCCCATAATCCATTCAGCAAACATTGGTTGAATGCCTACTGCATGTGACAGGCAATGTTTCAGGCATGGACAGAAATCTCTGTTCTCTCCAAACTTACGTTCCAGTGTGGGAAGAGAGACAATGAACAAAAACAACACAACAAACATCATAAACAGGTAAATTATAGAATATTTCAAAAGGTGATATAGAAATAGAGTAGGCTACGGGGAACAGGAATGGGAGATTGCAAATTTACAGGGGGTGGCCAGGATAGGGATCTTCGAGCACACGTCAGTTAGCAAAACGTGGAATCCCGACAGGGCAGAGGGCATTTACCTCCTAATGTGCAGCTTACAACGCTGTGCCAATCAGTCAGGGGGCACTGGAGGAGCTGAGAATGAATTCCGTTTCGGCCACATTAAGTTTGAAGTGCCGCGGCACAGAAATAAATGATTAGCGGGTCTGGAAATGCAGATCTGGAGCGAAGGAGAGACGTTTGAGATCGAGACGTCGCTTTGGAATCCCTGTGGTCGAAGCGGTGGGAATGAATAGGTGAGCTCGCCAAAGGAGAGCAGGGTGGAAAGAATTCCAGGGAAGAACCTCACTAATGAATGTCTACATTTTAGGGGATGGACACAAAGACAAATCAAGAAAGGAGAGTATACTTTTTTTTTTTTTTTCTGATCAGAGAGAGAGAGAGAGAGAAAATGGGCCGGCGTCGTTCGCGCCCTTTCATTGCAACCTAACGTAAACTGGCTCCCTCCAGAACAAAATTCTCCCATGGCACCATACCCCCTGGGGCGTGAATCTTCCTTCAAGCCCTTCTGAAGGTAAGGGGAAAGGAACTAACTTATACGGAGCATCCCACGCATGCCAAGTGTTTGGGGCTCCAAATCCCGGGATTTTCCTTCTCTATACCCCCCCCCCCAACCCCGCCGCCGCTTCCCTTTCTGCCTCCTTCAGCAGTGTCGGCTCCCAGAAGGCTGAAGCACTGGACCGGCCGTCAGAAAACACATGAGACTTCTGGAGCTAAAAGGCAAAGCAAACAAACAAACCCCCCTGCCAGGAGTAGAGACCCGGGGCCGCCTTGAACCTCCCCCTCCGGCCCTCTCGCCGCCCCGCCCCTCAAGCCCCACCCCGGCCTCTCCGCAGGCCCCGCCCCTTGCCCCGCGGCCCACGCTCATTTGCTGGCGCCCTTCCGTTCCGCTTCTCCATTGATCCGCTTTCGCTTCTTTCTGCAAGGCTCTCAGCTCAGCGCTGCCCCTCGCGGAGAGGCCGCGCGGCGCAGGCTCGGCTCGTGGTCACTCGCGGACCTTATTCCGTGTCGCTTTCCCCTCCTTCCCGTCATTCCTGCTTCCGCTTTCTCACGGCTCTTTGGTTTTTCCACCTCTAAGGCATTTCGCGCCCAGGGGTTCGGTGACGTCATCTGTCTGCGCTGCGCGGACACCCGCCCGTGGAAGAAGGAACAGTTCCGCCGCCCTTCGCCTCTTTTGTTGGGCTGCCGCTCCTCCGGAATCATGGCGCCGTCGCTATGGAAGGGGCTGGTGGGCGTCGGCCTCTTTGCCCTAGCCCACGCGGCCTTTTCCGCTGCTCAGCGTAAGTGCCGGGGTGGGATGGGGGCGAGACCGCGGCCGCTCCTGTGCGGGACTCCGGGGGCGGTGTGTGGGCGCACGCTGAGGGAGTGTCGGACCGAATTTCCCGGGGATGGTCATTTGAGCCCTTAGAGTTGGGGGTGACTCCGAGAAGCGGCGCGGGGCTTGAGTTTGAGGAGACGGACACCTGAAATTGCAGCAGGGATGGAAGGGGAAGGGGGTGCCTGGGAGAGGGCTCTGAGCTGGCTGCAGGGTGGGCAAAGAGGGAGGCCGTGGGGCTGCAGGGTGGCCAGAGAGGGAGTTGGCCCGGAATCCGGGACGAGTGATGTCAGATCCAGCGTGGGGCTGAGCAGGCTAAGTGTCGGCTTGAGGACCTCTGGTGCTCATGGTCCCATGACAGCTAGGTGGACAGCATCTTGGGCGCTCCTGGGCTGTCCAGGCGGAGACTGAGAAGTTAAATGACCGTTTGCCTTGTGGGGGCACTGTGTTGCAGGAGAAAGGGCACTGGACCGGGAGTCTGGAGGGCTGGTTCCGAAAAACTTGCTTTACCACTAAATCTGTATGACCTTGGGCAAGTCATGTCCCTTCTGTGAGCTTTCACTGAGGTGGATTTTAGTTCTTGCCTTTCCTGTGTCACAGAGTGGTTGGGAAATTTAAAAGCAAACAAGTAAAAGTACTTTAACATACCAATACGGTTGTATCGTGGAGAAGAAACTTGGAAGGCCAACAGACGAGGTAGTGCAGTCTTTAGACAGCGGATCCGTTTTTAGGTCTTTCTCCTAGACCAGGGGGGGTCAGCAAACTCTGGCAGGTGGGCCAAATGCAGCCTCTCTCCTGTTTTTGTAGTCAGCTACACGTAGTTTCACATTTTTTAATTTGTTGGGGGAAAAAGCAAAAGAATATCATTTTATGATCCGTGACAGTTATAAAAAATAAAAAAAATCTAAGTTTCAGTCTCCATCGATAAAGTTTTACTGGCAGACAGCCACACCCATTCATTTAGGTGTTGCCTGGCTGCTTTCTAAGTGGGGAGTTGAGATGTTGACACAGACAGTGTGGCCTGCAAAGCCTAAAATATTTATTATTTGACTCTTCACGGGAAAAGTTTGCTAACCTCTGTCCTAGCGCACGTGGGCAGCTCATTTAATCCATTGCTATGATCTGTCTGCCTAGCATAATCCTCCCCACGGTAGGTACTCAATACATTTGTTAAATGAAGGAAGTGAATTTAAAGTTGAACTTTATTCGTTTGCTAGATTACTTCCCATCTTCAGGAGCAAAGTAGAAAATGAAATGTGAATTCCTTCAAAGCTTTAATTTTTTTTTCAAGATAAAATCTTTTGTTCTGTTTATTATACACAGTTAAAATGACCGAGCTATTTTCACTACTTTTTTCATGCATGGATTATGACATGACATTTGTCTGACGGAAATTCAGTTTTATTTTTTACGTACATTTTTATTTTGAAATTTTAGATTTGCAGAAAGGTTTCAAAGGTAGTACAGAGTTACCGTATACCCCTCGCCCAGTTTCCCACATTGGTAACATCTTCTGTTACCGTGGCATATTGTCACAACTGAGAGACTGACGCTGGCATATTACTGTCAACTGAAGTCTAGCTTTTATTTGGATTTTACAAGTTTTTCCAATAAGGTCTTCTATTCCAGGAATCAATCCAGGGTATCACATTACATTTGGTTGTCTTGTTTCCCCAGTCTTCTCTATTCTGTGACAGCTTCTCCAAAGCTCCAATCTTTAATGATAACAATAATAACAGCTAACATTCATTACGTGCTTACCATGTGCCAGGCACTGAACTAAGCACTTTATGTGTATTATATAATTCAGTCCTACCAAAAGCGCTGTGGGGGAGGTAGCTGTTGTTATGATTTCTTTTGAAAGATGAAGAAGTTGAGACGAACGTAGCTAGGAAACTTGCACAAACTGACAGAGATGATACATGGCGGGGTCAGGATTCAAAGACAAGCAGTTTGGCTCTAGAGCCTATGTGCTGCACCACTTTATGAAATTCAGTTTCATGTAATTGGTTGAAATTGCTCTGTGCTTAGGTGCTAGAGGTACAGTGATGCCCTGGGGAAGTTCAAAGTCAAGTGGGGAAACAAATGGATCAATAAATAATCACAATAAAGTAATATAGATGCTATGCTAAAAGTACATAAGGATGCTTGGAGATGGTCCGGGGGTGGGAGGTGAGGGACAAGGAGGTTAAGGAACGTATCTCAGAGCCTTGCTGCCCAAGTGTGTTTAACAGACCAGCCTCGAGGGAATCACCTGGGAGCTTGCTAGAAAGGCAGAAACTCAGGCCCTGCCCCAGAGTTTATTGAATCCTAATCTGCATTTTAATAAGATCCTCAGATGATTTGGTTGTGCAGTCCTTTGAGAAGCGCTACTGTAGACGAGATTAGGGTACTGTTGAGTTCTGCGTCATTCTGTACAGTTGGCTTCGGCGTTGGAATTTTAAGAGTTCTAGAGCGAGGAGATCATGGAAGTAAGTCTGACTCCTTCATTTTACAAATGAGGAAATGCCTGGTTAAAGGTAGTGTTAGAGTCAGATTAGCCTTCATGCAAAGAAGAAGGCTGGCTGGGAATCGAACTGACAGTAGGAAGCTAGCCAAACCTATTTTTGGTATTGGCTGGATGTTTCTTTTACACCGGTCCTTATGTTAAACCCATAAGATGAAACTTGAGAAATGTCTCTAAGTGCACTCTTTTAAGAGTCACTACATGTTCCCTGACAGCAGTTTGGGTTTTTTAGTCCACAGCACATTATTAAATAGGGCTTGTGCAAGATTCTTCTAGAGTTAGAGACTCGTGTTTCCGGTGAGATGAGAATGCCTTGTGGCATTTGTCACTGCAGTGGGGCCTCTTTATAATGCTTATGTTGCAAAAAGACTAATATTTACCTTGGAAGCTAATTGTGTCCTGTCAGACCGTAGCAGTGGATAGCAAACTATTGTACTGTAGCAATGCCCATCTTTGCTGCAATGAGCTTTGTTACGGCAGAATGGCTATCATGTATCTTACTTAATCTTCACATTATCTCCATTTTACTGTTGCAGAAACATGGGCAGTTGAAAAATAGATACTGTATTTCTTTGACACTCAGACACACATCCCCTTCCAAGTCCTTCATTCTAACATTCTGAAATTGAGATACATGTTACAACTCATGGTGATGGATGTCTTCGGGTTGAATGAGATAAACTCAATGACAGTAAGTTGAGGAGCTGGTTTTATGATCCAGGCTTATCAGCTTCCAAATCCTGATGCTTTTCTTTCCTACCTTGCTGCTTCCCGAGGCTAAGGCAGCAGCGGAATTGTAATTTAATCGGAGAGGCAGAAATTGACATCCTGGAATTTCACCTGTTCTCCCACTGCTCCAACATATTCTGGCAGGAGAAAAACATATCCGTACCGGTATTACTTGGTCCATACTATGTGATGGTGGTGCTACTTCAGAGTTGAGATTTTCTGTAGGCTTATTCGTTTTTAAATAATTGTGATTTCTTTGACCCGTTAGCGAAAGAAACAGTTTCAGAGGATTCTAGTTTTCCTATAGTACTGAAAGAAAGAAAAAAATGTGGTTTTAGGTATTTCTTCCTTGTACTTGCTCACCTTTCACTCTTTCTGTGTTTTATAAGGTGACAAAGCAGGTCGTGATGAAAATAAAATAGTTCAAGATCAGGCTGACCGCCTTAGAAGATAGAGGTTTTTGAGGAATCCGGGATTAGCGTTGCTTTATGTAGCATATAAGTCAGCCGCTTCTTTGGTGTATTGATTTGCTTGCATTTTAAGAAAGAAAAATGGGCTACAATTTCCTTAATGGTATGCTTCTGGTTTATAGATCGTTCTTATATGCGATTAACAGAAAAGGAAGATGAATCACTGCCAATAGATGTAAGTTGGTCATTTATATTCCGTTAAAATATATTTTAAAAATTAGCCACATCGCTTATAATAATTTTTTACTGGTTTTTATTCTCATAAAATTTTCCAGACATGAAATAACATCTGTTCTCTACTTTACTTTTTGTCACTCATTGTAAAACCCGAAGATTTGGAAACAAAAGATTTCTGTGTTTGGTTTCTAGAACTGTAGTTTAAATAGTCATTCTTGAAGTTTCTTCGTTCGTAGTCTGAGACGAACTTAAAAAGTTGATTATTTGGCTTCATTTTTTAGCAAAGTTGCTTTTTATGTAAAGTTTAAGAACAAGAAAAAGTAACATTGTTTAGGGACATATATGTAGGCGGTAAAAGTAAAGAAAAACAAACACACGTGTTGTTGGTTTTTTTTAAGCTAAAATGTTACATTAGTTGCACTCACCCTTTTTATCTTTAAAGGACTGTAAATGACACACTAGTAACTTCTTTGTAACAGAATCAAACAGTATGTGTAAAAAGTAAAACCAACCCTGTACAATAAAAGAGAAGTGACCCCACTGGTCAGCAATTCTGCTTCTACTCCCAACAGTTCGGAGTATGTCAGTGGTTCAGCCCTCTTCCTGTGCACAAACAGTATTATCTTTACTTACATATGTACAGTTTTACCTAATGAAAACAGTTTTTCTTTTAAAAAGTTATTATCTCTGTGTATATATGTATGGTTTTATAATTAGCTTTTTATTACTTAACAGTTTATTGTGACATAATTTCATGATAAGTCATTGATTTACCACATTCTTGTTAATGGTGCCTGGGATTACATTGTATGAAATAGGTCTCGGTACACTGGTGGGGGAATGTAAATTGGTATAACATGTGATATGAGTTTTAATTTAGAAAGTTAAGAGTAATAGCTTGTGGCTAATTTTGACTTTAGTTGTCTGTTATGAAAGTTTTGATAGATGAGACTATTAACTCACTCTCCTATCACCTTTGCTTTGTGGTGGATTAACCCCCCCCCCACCACCACACATGTATTCATTTATATCTTTTTAAAATACCTTGCTGCTGTTTACAAATTGGGAAATTTGGAAAATACAGAAAAATCACAATCAAGAAAATCAAATGTGCCTGTAATCCCATGTTGGTTAATATCAAACATTGCAAGTTTCTGCTTGCACAACCACTTTGGAAAACATTTTGGTATTACCTAATAAAGTTGAACGTGTGTATACTCTCCCCCAGTGGTTCTACTCCCATGTACCAGGAGACATACACCAGGATATCCATACTGACCTTTTAAAAGTAACACACAGGAAACAGCCCCCGTAGCCATCAGCAGTGGAATGAATAACTTTTGGAATATTCATATAATATAAAACATGATGAGAATGAATGGACTACAAGGATACATATATTACAATAGGGGTGAATCTCACAAGAAAGTCCAAAAATGGGAAAAAAGGAAGCAATATACATTTTAGAGGTACATACATAGCTGGTAAAATTATAAAGAAAAGCCTCAACAACTGGTTAATCTACAGTTCAGTACAATAGTTCACCTTGAGGGAAGGGTGAAGGATATAACTGGAGAGGGACATGTGGGACTTGAAAGGTACTGGTAGGTTTATTTCTTAAGCTGGGTGGTGGGTCAGGGGTGTTCTTTTTATACTCAATGATATTTAACCATAATACATTTAAAAATTCTTAGTTGCTCTTGGAAGCAGGTAACCGTTGATAACTGAGTTCTGAATGGCTCAGTACCTGTTTGCTATTTGAGAAGACCCAGAAGTATCTTTGCAGCCAATCCACAGAATGTATAGAAGATTTTGGTGTGTCTGAGTTCAAATTATTTAAAGGGAGAATTGACTCCTTGGTAGGACCTGGGAGAAATACTTGTCAGAGGCTAAAAAGAGATGGAGAGAAAATGGCAAAGTTTTATGATGATATTTGTATGTTATTTGATAATCTCAATCTTTATACTCACAGATAGTTCTTCAGACACTTCTGGCCTTTGCAGTTACCTGTTATGGTATAGTTCATATTGCAGGGGAGTTTAAAGACATGGATGCCACTTCAGAACTAAAAAATAAGTAAGTCCTTCCCTTTTCATAGGCATTTAGTTTCATAGGGGTTTTGCTTCATTTACATAATTTAAAATGTATGTTTTCTGGTACATAAAAGTTGGTTTTGTTTTTACATTTTGATTATGCAGCTCGTTTGAGTAGTGAGGTGAAAATACCGAGGCAGTGTTTGATGAGATGGAAAAATGGAAGTCGTATGACAGATTGACAGTAGACTAAGATGTGTTATATTTGCTTAAAATTATTTATTGGTTCGACGGATGGAAAGAAATAGACGTATAGGAAGATATCCCCTCAGAAATTGTTTCCTTTCATCCTTCCTCTTTTTCCTTCCCTTTCTTTCCTTCCCTTTCTTTCCTTCCCTTTCTTTCCTTCCCTTCTTTCCTTCCTTCCTTCCTTCCTCCTTTCCTTTCCTTCCTTCCTTCCTTCCTTCCTTCCTTCCTTCCTCCCCCCACTCTCTTTATCCACTTGTTCCAGCTCAGTCTTTGGAAGAATAGGGGTTTTCTGTTTCCTCTACCACTTGAACCTAGTCTGTGACATAGACTCTGCTCTCTGGCCCTTTCCTCTTCCTGGACTACAGTATATTTGTTATTTTGCTTTCTTTTTTCTCCTGTACTTCTAAGCTATTTCCTTGAGCTTTGCTTGCTTTTTCTTTTCCATATTTCTTACTGTCATGAAATTATCCTTGTACCTTTGTTCAGTTCCATCTCTGGACTTCACCCACCTTCTTGAACCTGGAAATTTTAACCCTTTACAATGTGTCCTCAGAAGGATTCACAGTGAGCATTTATTTGTTAGAGGAAACCCACCCCCTTGTTACTTTTACTTTTCAATTTACATTTTAAATAGTCACATCTCAGGCTTCCTGTTTTACGTGGGAGTATGCTTGGATTTTTAGGTGGGCTGACTTTGAGATGTGAATTTTTATCGAGGCAGAGTCCTTCTTTCTCCAGGAAAATAATGTTTAAACAAACCAATACTAAAAGCCATACACTTAGGTGTTTGTGAACTTTTTTAGACTATATATATATATATATATATATATATATATATATATATATATCTTTGCTGAGAAAATAGAAAGGGTACTCTACTATCACCACCCACTGTAGTTCTTACAAAGAGTCTACCAAGAATTGCAGGCAGAGGGCCAGGAAAGAAGTAAAACAGAATGGCATTAAGTAGGTGGTAGCAAAATATATAAATTTAGTAGGTGGTAGCAAAATGTATGAGTTTGGACAACAGAAGGTACAGAAGGGCCAAAAGGAGCTTTCTGTTGTACTTGAAAGATTCTTGGAAACAGATCTGTGAAACGATCGTATTGCTTGAGTAGTGAGGGCCAAATGAAAATAATCAAAGGTAAAATCTGTGTACTGGTTTTTAAAAAATTTTTTTGGCATGGCTAGCTAGTGTAAGATTTATAGATGTGATTACAGTTGAGCGATGATTCGTGCTATTATTCATAGAAAGGAACGGCTGAAAGACAAATTTGAGGGCTTTATGTTGCTTTCCCAGGCTTCTTATTTTCCTTGCGCAGGAAAAAGAAATGAAACACAGTATGATTATAGCCTGTTTATAGTCTGATTTCACGGATTTAAACTTAGTTAAGAGCAAATTCATAATTCATTAGAAGCCTGCTTGTTTTCAAATAGGCTTTTTGATAGGTTTGTCTAAAGTGGATGCTCTTTGTTTTTTCTTTTAAGGACATTTGACACATTAAGGAATCACCCATCATTTTATGTATTTAATCATCGTGGTCGAGTGCTGTTCCGGCCTTCGGATACAACAAACTCTTCAAATCAAGATGCATTGTCCTCTAATACATCATTGAAGTTACGAAAACTTGAATCACTGCGTCGTTAAGATTTTTACAGATTATAATAACAGGACAGGACACAGAGCTGGAATATTGGAGTTTGGGGTATAAAACACTCCCCCCCCCCATCATCAGTATTTATATTATATTGATTTTTCAGACCTAATTAAAAAGAGTCTATGGCCCTTGTTTGTACACTGTTAATCAAATCATTAATGGAGTATAAGTTATCTGTGAAATGAGTCTTTGAGCTTTCATAGAGAGAATTCCTTTTTCCACTTAAAAGAAATTCCTATCTTTTGTAAAAGTCACTGTTTTGAACACATTTCTTTGAAAAATGTTGATGATTTTGTAACTATTTATTTTCTTAGATTTCTCTTCTTTTGCACTTGAGTTTTTGGGATCCTTTTGGCAATAATGTGACTACTGCATTTTGCAGCACGAATGATAGTAGAAAGGTCTTTGGTTCTTAACAACAAATGGACTTCTCTAAAGAGACCAAAATGGTGACTTAGTTTTTCTGACGCCCCCTAAACAGTGGCTCTGCTCCAGCAGATACATGCCAGTTTTTAATTTCTCACGACCTCTCACCCCGCCCCACTCCCGTATACCTTCCCACGTCAGCTGTCTTGTGCCATCACTTCTCTGGGGTTCTGTGTGCAGTGAGCGATTCTTGTGTCCGAAATTCTTTGTCATAAGTAGGTTTAACAAATTCAACTTGCCGTAAAGCTACTTGTGTTCTCTTCATTTATCTGTCGGAAATTTCCCTAACCGATTATGTAGTTTAAGGATAGCTGCAGGTAGACCAAAAAGACCACTCATGGTTTCATTAATTATCCTGTCTGCAGAAGAATAGTAATCACGGAAGAAAGCCCATGACTGGTCATTAGCCTGTTTAACTTCTTCGAAGACTCTGTTATTTTACTGCATACTAAACTAGTGAATTAGTAAAACTAAAGGAAAGTTCTCATCAGAGGTCAACTTCCAAGGCCTCGGGACAAATGTGTTTTAAATATTTGGAACTAATACCTTTAATTAAAAACAAGGTCATTTAAGAAATTGTTTTATGGCTTCGGATTTATAGCAGGCTTAGAGTTTTCCATCTTCATTGTGTGCTGCTGAAGGTAAGGATGAGGGTACAGAGGAGACTGGTTTTTTTTGTTTAGAAACAGTAATTTTAGGTTCAGGGAAATTTGGCTAGCTCTTTGATCTGCAGGGAGCGTCACATTCTTTTGTAGAGAAGGTTGCTTTTGTTGAACTGTGCAGGTATGAAAACATTGCTTTTGTTGAATTGTGTAGGTGCAAAGGGAATAACTGTGCAGATTTGAAAAGGAAATATGCTTTAGGCAAGAGTCGTAAGGTGCCCTTATGCCTGGTGGCATTTTTCCCATTAGAAATGAACCTCAGCTCTTCTATTCTGCCTGGTAACACACAGCCCCAAAGCACGAGATTATTTCATCATTGAGTTTTTATTGTCGTTTAGTTTTGTTTTGCCAAGCCAGTCTGTCTGTGGAACACTGACTCTGCTCTCTAAGGAGAACAAAGTTAGAAATCTGCTGATAGCCTAGAATAATTTAGAAATGAATGAACAGTGGAATTCAGGGGTTAATGTGGTTATAATGTAAATCAAAACAGTGTGTGAGAAGGCAGCTCCTTATATCAGGCTTGTCTACCATTTCCTCAGGTATGACTTGACTTGCAAGAGCCTCTTTTCTGCTTTTTGGGGGCTGTCTTCCTTTTTTAATATTCACATACCTTCGAGGCTGCCATTTAAAGGGTATAGTTCAGTGGTTTTGTAATATAGTCACAAAGTTGTATGACCAGCACCACAGTGAGTTTTAGAACATTTCTGTCACCCCCAAAAGAAACCCTGTACCCTTTGGCAGGCACCTCTCATACCCCACCCCACCTCCCAGTGCCTCCCAGCCCCGGGCAGCCACTAATCTGCTTTCTGCCTCTATAGATTTGCCTATTCTGGTCATTTAATACGAGTGGATTCGTACAGTGTCTGGTCTTTTAGTGACTGGCTTCTCGAGTGTAGTTTTGTTGCACGTGGAGTGAGCGCGTCTCCTCCCGAGAACTGTGATTTCTGTGGAAGGAAGTGGTTGGTAAAATCAGTGGATGTGACTGGGGAGGGCCAGACACTTACTCGTTTTCTAGTCAGTTTTAGGCTGAATAGTTTTTCCTCGTAATCAGTCACTCATGATCTACTACTATTTACAAGATTTTGGCTAGGCTCTAGAATGGATATTGAAATCTTTGCCTGCCCAGTCAGGAAAGTCCAAGTAAAAATCATGTTAAATATTTTGGCAGATAATTGACATAGTTTTCAGGTGCGTCTAACTTTGTTAGCAGGTGTGTATACCTCAAGCCAGATGAGCTTCCCAAATTTCTTCTTTACTTTCCTCCCGTGAATTTCTGTTTCTGTTTTCAAGTATGTACCATAGGACTAAAGCTGATTTGGATGCATCGTAACAGTGCTAAATGAATTAAATTCAGAATTTTATTTATAATACTTTGAGACCGTCCATGACTACCTAGGGTAGTCCAAAAATGTAGTGATGTGAGCTAGTTAAGCCTGCAGGGGACTGCCAATTTTAGAGACATTCAGAAGCGTGTACTCAATATTGAAGGCTCGCTAGAATATAGCAAGACACTTCTTAATAACCAGGGAACCAGCCAAATGCTATCGGCTAATGTCCCAGCCACAGACAATGCAGATCGGCGGATTAGAGACCATGATGCTCTGCTAACTCCCTAATGATTGTTTCCTAAGCACTGTGGCTTATTTTTGAGTGACATGACAGCATCTTCCTGGTTGTATGTGGCCTGTTTCCATGATGTATTGAGTAGTGTTGTTTGTTGTGAACATCAATGCCTGTAACACCAAGCTAAACACCTTCTTTTGGATATGTTTCCTCTCTTTAAATGACCTTGCCCTGTCCAATAAATAAATGATTGTCTCACCCTGTTTTTGGTAGTGGTTTTTGTTTTTGTTTTGTTTTTTAAATATCATTCTCTTCTGCTTCTCTGTCCCCAGAAAAATGTAAGAGCTAATTTTATGACTGTATTTTTTTTTCCAGTGTGATGCTGTTTTACTAAATTCAATGGATACTTCACTTTTTCTTGTACATGTAAAGTCTAATGGCTATTTTGTGTTTTTTTTTTTAGAGTCAAAACAGAATGTGTAATCTCACTTATATTTATAAATTATCACATGCCCTTTGGAGTATAAGAATTTCAGTCCGTGAGTAGCAGTGTCCAATCATCCCATTGCAAATTTGTTATAACTTTATACTTGACATCATTATGATTAAAGCATCAGGTGGCCAATCGGGAGTCTGATGAAAATCCAGGGGGAAGTTCTGGTTTGTAAAACTTGGCACCTCTCTGGAGCATTTTGAAAACTAACGCCACCAGCATTCAATTCTATCTAGGGATATGTCAAAATAACCTACAAATCAAGTATGAAGTTAATATGCACATGGCAAAAACAACAAATCAGATTGTACAGAAAGGCATGACATTAAAACCTGCCCCTTCCCTCCCGTGCCTAATGCCCCTCTCCAAAGGTAACCAGCTTAAAGTGTCATGTGTATTTGTTCGGGGATGTCATTATTTGCCAGCAAATATATATTAAAAAATTTTTACACTAATGGAGTCAGAATGTATACACTCTTCTGTATATTGCTATTTTTGCCACCTGTGTCTTGCAAGATCTTTCTGTATCAGGCTATACAGAAATACCTCATTCTTTTTAATGACTGTGTGGCGTTCCAGTGTATGAATGTGTTACAAATGTCGAAACACTGATGGGATCTCAGGTTTTCAGTATTGTACTATGGTTAAACCATACTCCAGTGAACAGACTTGTACGTATAATGAGATTACACCCACAGGGTTACTTCCTAGCAGTAGGATTGCTGGGTCAAAGGCTATTTTTCACTTTCAGTTAAGTAGTTATTGCCAAATGGTTCTCCAGAAGTCTTTGCCTAGTTATTCTCCCACATATAATGTATAAGAACAATTATTCCCAAGGCCTATGCCGTTGCTGGGTACTAAACTTTTAAACATCTGATCATCTGAAACTGAATAAGTGATACCTTGCACCTTACTTCAGCTATATTGCATTTTAATAAAGGATATGGGACACATTTTCATGTTTATTGGTTACTTATATTTCATTTTCTGTGAACTGTGTGGTCATGTTCTGTTTTCTACTAGATGCTTTGTTTTTTATTGATTTGTATGAGCTCTTTGTAAGCTAAGAAAATTGGTCCATTGTCATATGTTTAGCAATATTTTCCTGAGATTGATTTATTTACTTATTTATGTAGTTAAACTTCTCAGTCTTTATGGCTTTTGGGATTCATGCCTTGCTTAGAAAGGCCTTCTTTACATTTAAGAATAAATTTAATGTATTTTTCCAGTACTTTTAAGTTTTTTTTTTAATCTTTACATCTTTGATTCATTTGGACTTTATTTAGGTAGAAGGAGTGAGGTAAGGATTCAACATTTTTCTCCCCAAATAGCTGTGTGGTTATCCCAACTCCATTTTTTGTCTTTTTTCCCCCACACTGATTTGAAAAGCCATCCTCATTCATACATTGAATTTATGTATATACTTAGACCTGTTTCTGAGTTCTGAAGTCTGTTGCAAAAATGACCAGGATTTTTCCTACTTATTCATGCATGTTTATATTTCCAGATGGACATTAGTATCATTTGGTCCATTTCTAGAATCCTGTTGGTTATTTTTCTAAAATTGTATTTTGAAAAATTTCAAACTTACGGGAAACGTGAAAGAGTAATAATAAGAATGCCAATATACGTTTCATTTAGAGTCACCATTCCTAATATTTTGCCACTTTTGTTCTTCTCTCCTGAATAGTTTATGGTAAATTGGGGACTTACATAATCACACTTCACGACATCACGACATCCTTAAATATGTCAGTGTGCCATTTCTATAAGAATGAGTACATTTCCCATTTAACCACAATACAACTCTCACACTGAAGAAAATGCTGAACCATCCAATATATTCAAATTTCCCCATGTGTCCCCAGAATGACTTTCATAGCTGTGCCCACCAAGGTTCACACATTATAGTATGTCTCTCTAGTCTCCTTTTTATTTTATTTTATTTTATTTTATTTTATTTTACGTTTATTTATTTTGAGAGAGAGTGAGCAAGCGAGCACGAGTGGGAGAGAGGCAGAGGGAAGGAGGGAGGGAGGGAGGGAGGGAGAGAGAGAGAGAGAGAGAGAGAGAGAGAGAGAGAGAATATCCCAAGCAGGCTCCACACTGCCAGTGCAGAGCCCAATACGGGGCTTGAACTCACGAACTGTGAGATCATGACCTGAGCCGAAATTGAGAGTCGGATGCTTAACCAACTGAGCCACCCAGACGCCCCTCTAGTCCCTTTTAAACAGTTCCTCTACCTCTTTTTAAAAAATGATATTTTCCAAATAAACTTTATTTCTCAGAACTGTTTTAAATGTACACAGAAATTGGGAAGATAGCACAGAGTTCCCACATACCCCATGCTCAGTTTCCCCTATTGCTAACATCTTACATTACCATGAGACATTTGATACAATCAAGGAACCAATATTGATACATTGTTATAAACTACAGTTAATATTCAAGTTTCCCCAGATTTTACTTACGTCCTTTGTGTGTTCCAGGATTCCAGCCAGGATACTGCATTGCATTTAACTGTGATGTCTTCTTAGGTTTTCCTTGGCTGTGGCAGTTTTTTATACTGTCCTTGTTTCTGATGATCTTGACAGCTTTGAGGGATACTGGCCAGGTATTTGGTAAAATTTCCCTTTATTGCAATTTGTCTGATGTTTTTACCATTACACTGGGATTACGCGTGCTATTGTTCTATCAAGGGTACATATTTATGAACGTGACTTATCACTGTTGATGTAATTCCTGATCACCTAAGTTAGTGTTTGTCAGGTTTCTCCACTGTAAAGTTCCTTTTTTTTCCCCCCATTTCCATACTGTCCTCTTTGGGAGGAAGTCACTATGCATAGCCCACACAGGGAATAGGGACTTCTGCTCTACTTCCTTGAGGATGGAGTATCTACATAAGTTATTTTTGGCATTCTTCCTTTTTTTAAATTTATTTTTATTTTTTTTATTTTTACATTTATTTATTTTTGAAAGACAGAGAAAGACAGAGCACAAGTGGGGGAGGGGCACAGAGAGAATGAGACACAGAATCCGAAGCAGGCTCCAGGCTCTGAGCTGTCAGCACAGAGCCCAACGCGGGGCTCGAACTCACAAACCTTGAGATCATGACCTGAGCCGAAGTTGGATGCCCAACCGACTGAGCCACCCAGGAGCCCCATTTGGCATTCTTCTGCACCGGAGGTATGTTTCTTCTTTCCCCCTTATTAACTTATTTGGTCATTTATATGAGTTTCGACTCTTGGGTATGTTTTTTTACACTTTGGATTATCATGCAACACTACTTTGAGGTGGAAATTGCCCCAGTGTTGGACATTGGTAGCTCTTTCACTGGGCTCCTGTGTGTCCCTTTGACATACTCCCATTGTTGTGGATTTTTTCGTTTTGTTTTAAGCACTTCCTTACCTTCTGCCACTACAAGATGTTCCAGGCTCATCGTGTATATTTCCTTCCCCAGTCCTAGAATCGGGCTTTTCTCCAGGGAACCTGAGTCCTTTTCTTGAAGAATGGTATTAGAAGCCAGGATCTGGGCCCCAGTGCTGCTGGGGTTTTGTTGCTTCAAGACCCTTTCAACTGATGGGGCAAGAAAATATATGTGCATACACTAACCTGTGCATATACACACATATATAAATATTTCCATACATAACTGCTGTATCTCTATTATGTGAAACACGAGTTCATACCGACATTCCATCCATCATCACATAAATCATTCTAACCACCTCCCCTTGCTGATCTGCAAACCGCTACTCCCATGCTAAGAAACCTGGCTCCCACGGTCTGCTACCTGTTTACTTGAATTGTTTAAACCCATTATACATGGTTTCAGAATCGTTACCCTGTACTCTCATGGAAAACAACATTCCCAACTACAGCAGTGATTATACATGTTTGTTTGCCATTGGTTTTATAGACCCCACTCATTTCCAAAGTTACTTAGGTCTACACCCCTCCCCTTCAGTATGTTTGCTTCACAAATTTGTAATACAGTTCGATTGCTTTGTCACATTCTGCATTCTATCTTGGGATTCCCCTGACCTAAATGATTTTTAAAAATTTGTATACATCAGTGGCACAAAAACAGACACTCAGCTCAGTGAAACAGACTAGAGAATCCAGAAATGGACCCACACACGTATGGCCAACTAATCTTTGACAAAGCAGGAAAGAATATCCAATGGAATAAAGACAGTCTTTTCAGCAAGTGGTGCTGGGAAAACTGGACAGCGACATGCAGAAGAATGAACCTGGACCACTTTCTTACACCATACCCAAGAATAAACTCAAAATGGATGAAAGACCTAAATGTAAGACAGGAAGCCATCAAAATCCTCGAGGAGAAAGCAGGCAAAAACTTCTTTGACCTTGGCCGCAGCAACTTCTTACTCAACACGTCTCCAGAGGCAAGGGAAACAAAAGCAAAAATGAACTACTGGGACCTCATCAAAAGAAAAAGCTTCTGCACGGTGAAGGAAACAATCAGCAAAACTAAAAGGCAACCGACAGAATGGGAGAAGGTATTTGCAAATGACATATCAGATAAAGGGCTAATATCCAAAATCTCTAAAGAACTTACCAAACTCAACACCCAAACAACAAATAATCCAGTGAAGAAATGGGCAAAAGACATGAATAGACACTTCTCCAAGGAAGACATCCAGATGGCCAACTGACACATGAAAAAATACTCAATATCACTCATCATCAGGGAAATGCAAATCAAAACCACAATGAGATACCACCTCACACCTGTCAGAATGGCTAACATGAACAACTCAGGCAACAACAGATGTTGACGAGGATGCGGGAAAGAGGATCTCTTTTGCATTATTGGTGGGAATTCAAGCTGGTGCAGCCACTCTGGAAAACAGGATGGAGGTTCCTCAAAAAACTAAAAATAGAACTATCCTATGACCCAGCAATTGCACTACTAGGTATTTATCCAAGGGATACAGGTGTGCTGTTTCAAAGGGACACATGCACCCCCATGTTTATAGCAGCACTATCCACAATAGCCAAAGTATGGAAAGAGCCCAAATGTCCATTGATGGATAAATGGATAAAGAAGATGTGTATATATACAATGGAGTATTACTCGGCAATCAAAAAGAAGGAAATCTTGCCATTTGCAAATACGTGGATGGAACTAGAGGGTATTATGCTAAGCAAAATTAGTCAGAGAAAGACAAAAATCATATGACTTCACTCAGATGAGGACTTTAAGATACAAAACAGATAAACAGAAGGGAAGGGAAGTAAAAGTAATATACAAACAGGGAGGGGGACAAAACATAAGAGACTCTTAAATATGGAGAACAAACAGAGGGTTACTGGAGGGGGTGTGGGAGGCGGATGGGCTAAATGGGTAAGGGGCATTAAAGAATCTACTGAAATCATTGTTGCACTATATGCTAACTAACTTGGATATAAATTAAAAAAAATAAATTGTATACATCAGGGTTCACTTTTTGTGCTTTGAAGTTCAATGGATTTTGAGAAATTGATAATGTTATGTATCCACAATTGCACTCTCATATAGAATAATTTCATAGCTCTAAAAATCCCTGTGCTTCAGCTACTCAACCCTCTCCCTTTCCCTTGAGCCCCAGTTTACCACTCATCTTTTTACCGTCTCTATGGTGTTGCCTCTTCCAGAATGTCATATAGTCAGAATCCTGCATTATGTAGCCTTTTTAGACTGGCTTCTTTCCCTTAACAATATGCATTCAAGGTTCCTCTATGTCTGTCTATTGTTTAATTCATTTTTTTAAATCTCTGAATAACAGTCCGTTGGATCGATGTTCCACTGTTTATTTGCACATCACCTTTTGAAGGACATCTCCAGTTTTTGACAATTGTGCATAATGCTGCTTAAACGCATGCACATTTTTGTATGGGCATAATTATTCATATTAGTTGGATAAATACCAAGGTGCATGCTTAGCTGGACCATATGGTGAGATAATGCTCTGCATCCTCGTCAGCAACTGGTATTGCCAGGTTTTAAGTTTTAGCTATTTTAATAAGTATGCAGTGATATCTCTCTCATTTTAATTTGCCGTTCCCTCATGACAAATGATGTTGAGCACCTTTTCACATACTTCTTTGCCAGCTGTATTTGTCTTCGGTGAAGTATCTAATTTGGATCTTTTCCCCAACTTCAAATTGTGCTGTTTCTTTTCTTACTGTTGAGGTTTAAGAGATTTTGGTATATTTCAAATACAAGTCTTTTACAGACATGTGTTTTTCAAAGATTTTCTCCCACTCTGTGGTTTGTCGTTTTTTTTTTTAATGTTTATTTTTGAGAGAGAGAGAGAGAGAGAGTGCAAGCGGGAAAGGGGCAGAGAGAGAGGGAGACAGAGGATGCAAAGCAGGTTCTGCGCTGAGAGCAGCAAGCCCAAGCTCAATGCAGGGCTCGAAGTCACCAACCATGAGATCATGACCTGAGCTGAAGTCGACGCTCAACCGACTGAGCCACCCAGGCTCCCCTGTGGTTTGTCTTTTCATTCTTGTAAAAGCGTGTATCACAATGAAGTTTTTATTTTTAGTAAAGTCCAACTTATCAGATTTCTTTTGTGAATTTTCCTTTTGGTTTTGAATTTAGAAACTCATTTCCAAACCCAAGGTCGTCTAGATTTTCTCCTATGTTTTCTTACAGAAATGTTATTGTTTTTCATTTTATATTTAGGCCCATTATACATTTTGAGTTAATTGTTGTGAAAGACAGAAGATCTGTGTCTAGGTTCATTTTTTTCCCACATGGATGGATAGCTGATTGTTCCAATCCCATTTGTTGAGAAAACTATGCTTTCTCCCTTGAATCACCTTTGCTCCTTTGTCAAAAGTCATTTAACTATATGTGCTGGTCTCTTTCTGGCTTGTCTACTCTGTTTCATTCATCCACGTGTCTACTCTTTTGTCAGTACCATACTGTCTTTATGACTATAGCTTTATTTTTTTAAATTTTTTAAATGTTTATTCATTTTTTTTTTTGATAGAGACAGAGTGTGAGCGGGGGAGGCCAGAGAATGAGGGAGACACAGAATCCGAAGCAGGCTCCAGGCTCCGAGCCATCACCAGAGAGCCCGACGCGGGGCTCGAACTCACAGACTGTGAGATCATGACCTGAGCCAAAGTCGGATGCTTAACCGACTGAACCACCCAGGAGCCCCAACGACTATGGCTTTATATTAAGTCTTGGAATTGGGTAGTGTGGGTCCTCCGTGTTTGTTCTTATTTTTCAGTATTGTGTTGGCTGTTCACGGTCTTCCATCTTTCCCTATAGTCTTTGTGGCCAGTTGGTCAATAAAATAACTTGCTGAGATTTTGATTTGGGATTGCTTTGAACAGATCATGCTGGACAGAATTGATATTTTAATAATATTGAATCGGGGCGCCTGGGTGGCGCAGTCGGTTAAGCGTCCGACTTCAGCCAGGTCACGATCTCGCGGTCCGTGAGTTCGAGCCCCGCGTCAGGCTCTGGGCTGATGGCTCAGAGCCTGGAGCCTGTTTCCGATTCTGTGTCTCCCTCTCTCTCTGCCCCTCCCCCGTTCATGCTCTGTCTCTCTCTGTCCCAAAAATAAAAAACGTTGAAAAAAAAATTAAAAAAAAAAAATAATATTGAATCTTCCAATTTGTGAACATGGAATATCTCTTTACTTATATAGCTCTTGTGGTTTTCCATACAGATATCCTGTACATATTTCATTTGATGTGTATGTGTTTCATTATTTTGGTGCTGTGGCAAATGGCATTTTTTTTTAATTTCATATTCCAATATTAATCACTGGTATTTAGGAAAGCAATTGACTTTTATATATTAACCTTATATCTTACTCCTTATTATTGTTATGTTTAAAATTGGGAATGGATCTTGAATTTTGTCATATGCATTTTTGGTATATATTGAGATAATCATAATTTTTTCTTTGTTTACCTATTGAAGTGGTAAATTATAAGAATAGATTCTTATTTTTTTATTTAAATTTTTTTTTAACGTTTATTTATTTTTGACACAGAGAGAGCGCGAGAGACAGAGCATGAGCAGGGAAGGAGCAGAGAGAGAGGGAGACACAGAATCCGAAGCAGACTCCAGGCTCCAAACTGTCAGCACAGAGCCCGATGCGGGGCTCGAACTCACAGACCGCGAGATCATGACCTGTGCCGAAGTCGGACGCTCAACCGACTGAGCCACGCAGGTGCCCCAAGAATAGATTTTTAAATGTTGACTCATCTTTGCATTCAAGGGATGTAGCAAATATCCATTAAAAATAACAGCCTGCTAGGATTTTTGTTTTTTCAATTTTCTTTAATGGTAACCCTGCTTCTATAATAATTTCTTCAAACCACAGGTTCACTAGTAAGACTAAACTTCTGCTGAAAGTTGAATTTATTTCTTCCGTGGTTATTAAGGGCACTGTCCTCCTTCTCTGCCGTAACTTATAAGCCTTTCTTTTTCCAGGCAAACGTTTTATAATGTAACTTCATTCATACAAAAATATATGGGACATTTTACATAAGATGAAACTTAGTAAAATGGATGTTTGTAAATTTATCATCAAACTTAAAAATGAGAGTATTACCAATGCAATTGTATCCACCTTTTCTGTTATGCTTAGCAATTTTTTTTTCCTTCTTAAGAAATCTTTTCCTATTTTGGAGGCGCCTGGGTGGCTCCCTTGGTTAGGTGGCCGACACTTGATATTGGCTCAGGTTGTGATCTCCAGGTCTTGAGATCAAGCCCCATGTGCTCCGTGCTTAGCATGGAGCCTGCTTGGGATTCTCTCTCTCTCTCTCTCTCTCTCTCTCTCTCTCTCTCCCCCCCCCCCCCGCTCATGCTTCCTCTTTCTCTCTCTCAAAATAAATTTAAGAAATAAACATGAATAAATAAATAAACATTAAAAAAAGAAACATGAAAAAAGACGTATTTTCCTAATTTGAAGTCTTTTTTCTTTTTTTTATTGAAGTATAGTTGACATCCTATTCTGAAGTCTTCCAAATTTCTTCTACAGTCTTTTTTATATATTTAAGTACTTAATCATCTAAATTGTTTCTTTTTTTGTATATGGTGTAAAGAAGAAACCCAATCTATTTTTCACATAGATTGCCAATTGTCCCAGTGCCATATACTGCAAAAAGAAGAAAAGTCTGTTCTTACCCCAGTGATCTGAAATGGCATCTCTGAAATGCATGAAATGTCCATCTATGCATGACGCGGGCTCTGCTTTGTTCAATGTATGTATCTCTGTATCTCCGGCACATTGTCTTTATTACTAAAGGTTAGTAAGTCTTGAGACAGCAAGTCAGATTCTCCTACTTTGTTCTTCTTTATGTTTGTCTGGGCTATTTGGGGGTATCTACTTTTCCATGTAAATTTCAGAATCAGCTTGTCAAGTTTCATGAACAACTCTATTGGGATTTAGATTGTAATTGTGCTAGATTTATACACTAAATGAGTGGTCAAGGAAATGGACACCACGTCTTCCTATCTATGGTGTTTATGGTATAGCCGTCTCTTTAAATATTCTCTGGTGTCTTTCAATAAAATTTTATAATTATCTGCATACTGGTTTTACACACATTTGGTTATATTCATTCCATTCTCTCTCTCTCTCTCTCTCTCTTTCTCTCTCTCTCTCTCTCTCTCTCTCGCATACACACACACACTCTCATATACATATATATTCCATATATATACTATGTATTTCTATCTTTATATATTTATTCCTTATATAGTTTAGCTAACTTTAGCAATAGCTTAAAAACTTACATTCCCAAAATTTCTTGTGGCTGTTATATAGAAATACAGTTAATTTTCATGTGTTGATTTTACATCTAGCCTCATTGTTCAACTCTTAGTCTATAGACTACTTTGAGTTTTCAGGTTAGCTAAACAACTTATTTATCTTTTATTGTCTCGTGGTGCAAGCTAGGGATTCTTGTAGTGCAGTGTTGAATAGACATGGTGATAGTGGACATTCTTGTCCTGGCAAAGAATATTTCTCATTTTCATCACAAGGAATGATGTGCATTGCAGATTTCTGGCAGATTCACTCTTCAACCAATGCTTTTGATTTTGTCCTCATGGATAGTTATTACGTCTTATCAATTGTGCTTTCTACATTGATTAGGATCATTGTATGACTTTGCTCCTTTGTGAATACAGCATACTGGTTACGGATTTCTTGCCTCTCAGCTCCCAATTCAGGCCCACCAGATTTGGCCTGATCTGGTTCGTTTTCTTGCGGCAGTCGTCACTGAAGTTTGTCTGTAGGGGGCGCCAGAGACATTGCAGGGGGAAAGTTTTGCTTCCTGATCGGGTGGCGCTGGCACCTGCTGGGCACCAGGCTTCTCCAGCACCAGACCCTGCACGCAGCTTCTCCTGTACCCAGCTGCTACAGGGCGGTGTGGCCGGCAGCACGCCAACAGCTTCCCTTTAAACCCTCCCAAGCAGTAATACATCCGAGCGCTTCCGGTGAGACATCTCTGCGTACAACATCCTCAGCGACCCCTGAGGCAGATTTCAGGCAACTGTCAGAAGGCTGATTTCTAGAAAGTTCCAACGGTGTGACACCACAACTTGACTGCCATTGTCTGAGTTACTTCTAGTCTCCTTCAGTAAGGTAAGGATTTCAACTCCTGGGGTGGGAATACTTTTCCTTGGGCACTTTATCTCTGCCCTGGAAGGGGGACTCTTCCTTGGGTGTTCTCAGGCCAGGGGGTGGTACTATTCCTTGGTTGACCTATCTCAACCCTGGGAGGGATTGAGGTGCTTCCTTGGGTGCTATAGATCAGCCATGGGGTGGGGAGACTATTTTGTAGGGGTTCTGCCTTCAGCTATATGGGGGACTCTTTCTTGGGTGATTGTTTCAGCCCCAGGGGGGAGCTTTTCCTTGGGCACTCTCTCTCTCAGCTGTGTTGATGAGGGGGCTTTTTTTGGGTGTTATTTCAGTCCAACGAGGAGGATCTCTTCTTTGGGTGATTAGCTCAGTACTGGGGGAAGACTTTCCCATGGGTGCTCCTTTTCTCAGCTATGTTGGGGGAAGGGACCTGCCTTTCTTGCTTATCAGCCATGCAGTGGGGAGTTACTTTCTTGATTGCTTCATTTCAGCCCTGGGTTGGGGGCTGTTTCTTAGATTCCATATCTAAGCCCTGTGAAAGCGCTCTCCTCTATGGGTGCTTTATATTGCCCTGGGGTGGGGGTTCTTCTTTGGATGCTCTGTCTTAGACACGGAGAGGGGGCTTTTACTTAGGTGCCCTGTCTGAGTGGAGGCAGGGTGGAGATCTTCCCAAGGCCCTCCATCTCAACCATGTTAAAAGGGGGGCTTTTTCCTGGAGTGTTTGCTCTCAGCCCTGGACAAAGGGATTCTCCCTTTGGTGCTACAGCTCTCATTCCAGAGGCTGGGTTTCCAGCACCACAAAAATCCTCTGCCATACATTGAGTCATAGCTCGGCGTCTCCAAGATCCGGACTTCAACCCTTTGGAGGTGGGGATTTTCCTCTTAAGTTCTCGCTAAGTCCTGGAGAGGACTTTTCACTGGTTGTTCTATTTCAGCCCAAGTGTGACACTCTTTCTGGGGTGTTTATGTCAACACTGGAGGAGGGGCTTTCCCTTCGGCACCATATCTCAGCTAAGCATTTGGGGGACTTTCCTTGGGTGCTATATTTCAGCCCTGGTGAGGATGCTTCCTTTGGTGCTGTAACTCAGTGCTGGGAGTTGTGCTTTTCCTTGGGTGCTCTTTCTAAGCCTTGAAGGCTGGCTCTTCCCTGGGGCTCTATCGCAGCCCTAGTGGGGATGGGAGGGACACGTTATATCCGCACTTGTGGAAGAGGCCATCGGTATTGAGGCACAGGACAGGTAATAATCCTTGTCTCACAAAAACTAGACTTGATGGTATTCCGTTTTACCCCAATCTTCAATTAGAGTTTTCCTTAATCTTTCTGTGCTTTGGTTTCCTTATTTATAACAATGAGAATGATAGTCATACCTAGTTCACAGGGCTCTGCAGGGGATTAAGTGAGTGAGTCAATACATGTAAGGCGTTTAGAACAGTACCTGGCAGGTACTCAATGAAATGTTTTCACCCTCTTTGTACTCTCCTGTTGTGGAAGATGCAAATGGTGTGGAAAATTGTTTCTTGTGATTTTATTCAAATAACACGGGGCATAGTTTTGGTTACCTTTGGATGTTGACAGCTTAAAGATAACCTAGGGGTGCCTGGGTGGCTCAGTTGGTTAAGTGTCCGACTTCGGTTCAGGTCATGATCTCGTGGTTTGTGAGTTCGAGCCCCGTGTCGGGCTCTGTGCTGACAGCTCAGTGCCTGGAGGCCCCTTCAGATTCTGTGTCTCCCTCTCTCTCTCTCTGCCCCTCCTCTGCTCTCTCTCTCTCTCTCAAAAATAAATGAACATTAAAAAAATAAAAAAAGATAACCTTCTATACTTCTGGTCCTTATTCCCCAACATCGAAAAGCACCCCTCTCTACCTGGCACCTTGATGGACATATTTGAATTTCCCTGTGTTTGGGGACTTAACATTTTCAGACTACCTAACCCTTCACCATCTATGTGTAGCATTAGGTAGGTAATTAATAGTTGTCAATGATGAATTTAAAGCATAAACACACACACACACACACACACACACACACGAATGATTTCCCCTAAAGAGGGTTGACACAGAATGGGTTATACCTCGTCCATGGGTAACCACGTGTTTGGCTCCTTTTGGTTGATGAGAGCCACTCATTCCCCAAACGTTTTGATTAATCATGGTTGTATCATGTTTGACTTTGGACAACCCCTTGTATTTTCACTTCCTCCTCATTTCACTTAGACTGCATTAAAATTAAGTTGCATTTCTGAGAACAGAGCATTTATTTTTTTAGGTTCATTTATTTATTTTGAAGAGAGAGAGCATGAGTGGGAGAGGGGCAGAAAGAGAGGGCGAGAGAGAATCCCAAGCAGGCTCCATGCTGGCAGCACAGAGCCCAACACAGGACTTGAACCCATGAACCATGAGATCGTGACCTGAGCCTGAATCAAGTCAGATGCTTAACTGACTAAACCACCCAGGCGCCCTGAGAACAGAGCATTTCTTGGTGGATGGTAAATTCTTGTTGCACGATTAACACTTATATTAATGATGCAAATGCATGATTTTAGACATATATGCAGACTTTCCGATTTTGCAGTGGTTACATTTTTTGTCATTAATGGACATGTTGGTTGATTCTTTTCAGTGAATGGTGACTGATGGGGCAGATGAGTTTGCTGCAGGGCTTGAAAACACAATGAAAAGTCCTGGAGAACTCGACGGTCCTTCGTCATCTAAGAGAAGGTAGAGTATGGCCTTGCTGTTAATGAAATAGGAAGGAAGATGGTAATTATGTCTTTGAAGAACAGATATGAGCATGCTTGCAAATAAACGAGAAAGAATCTAATAATGTGCAACCAGTTGGAGCTGCTGCAAGAGTCAGTAGGATGAAGCGGGTCTCTGGGGGCAGTAGAAGATGACGGGCTCAACCGGAAGATGGGCCTGTGTTCACTCTCTGCAGTCCTCACCTCCTGTTCACACTCTAACCCAGTGCAGCCTGGCTCCTACCTCCTCCGCTCTACCTGAAACTGTGTTGCCTTTAACTTCTCAGCAGCATTTGACACGGTCATTCGCTCAGTCCCCCACGAAAAACTTCTCGGGTTTCCAGAAACCCCATTTTCCTGATTTCTTCCCTCTTTTTCATTCTCTTTCTCTGGTTGTTGTTTTTCATTCCCGACACTAAGTACTGTAGGGGCACTAATTCGAATCCTGGGCCTTCTTCCCCTTGAATGTAGCCTCTCCCTAGATGGTCCCACATAGTCTTGGAACTTTAAATACGATGTGTATTTCAACAACTCCCAAGTTTATACCTCTAGATTACAACTTGCTCCTGAACTCCAGACTCAAATTCAAATGCATACATGGTACCTCCGCTTGCATGGCTAAGAGACATTTAAAACTCAACCCGTTCCACACATTTAAACTGAACTCCTTGGGGCGCCTGGGTGGCTCAGTCGGTTGAGCGTCCGACTTCGGCTCAGATCATGATCTCACAGTTCGTGGGTTCGAGCCCCGCATCGGGCTCTGTGCTGACAGCTCAGAGCCTGGAGCCTGTTTCGGATTCTCTGTCTCCCTCTCTCTCTGCCCATCCCCCACTCTCGCTCTGTCTCCCTCTGTCTCTAAAATAAACAAGCATTAAAATAAATAAACAAACAAACAAACAAACAAACAAACTGAATTCCTGAACTCCCTCACTTTCCAAAGCCTTCTCTATATACAGCACTATTTTGCCTTTTGGTGTTATATCTAAGAAATTATTGCCAAATCCAATGTCAAGGAGCTTCCCCTCTATGTTTTCTTTCAGGAGTTTTATCATTGTAGGTGTTACATTGAAGTCTTTAATCCATTTTGAGTTTTTTTGTTTATGGTGTGAGATAAGGGCCGCACTTTATTCTTTTTTATGTGGCTATCCAGTTTTTCCAGTACCATTAAAAAAATTTTTTTAAAGCAGGTTCCACGCCAAATGTGGAGCTTGAACTCGTGACTCTGATATCAAGAATCACATGCTCTACTGACTGAACCAGCCAAGCACCCCCGTCCCACCCCCCAGTACCATTTTTTGAAGAGACTCCTTTCCCCATGGAGTGGTCTTGGCACTCTTGTAGAAGAGAATTTGACCATATATGCAAGGATTTATTTCTAAGATCTCTATCCTATTATTGGTCTCTTTGTGGATCTTCCCGCCAGTACCACACTGTTTTAATTACTGAAGCTTTGTAATACATTTTGGAATTAGGAATGTGAGTCTTCCCATTTTTTGAGTTTATTTATTTATTTTGAGAGAGATGGAGAGAGCGAGAGCAGGAGAGGGGCAGAGAGAGAGAATCCCAAGCAGGCTCTATGCTGTCAGCCCAGAGCCCAACGTGGGGCTTGTGAGATCACGATCTGAGTGGAAATCAAGAGTCAGTCGCTTACCTGACTGAGACACCCAGGTGCCTGAGTCCTCCGGTGTTTTCCTCCTTTTCAAAATAGTTTTGGTTATTCAGTGTCTCTTGAGATTCCATATGAATTTTAGGATGAATTTTTCTATTTTTGCACAAAATGCCATTGTGATTTTGGTAGGGGCTGCACTGTAGATTGCTTTGGGTAGTATAAGCATCTTAACAATATTAAACCTTCCAATCTATGGACATGGGATGTCTTTCCATTTATTTGTATCATCTTAATTTCTGTCCGCAATTTAATTTTTTTTTTTTTTTTACTTTTAGAGAGAGAGCGAGAGCATAAGTGGGGGAGAGGGACAGAGGGAGAGAGAGAATCTTAAGCAGGCTCCATGTTCAGCATGGAGCCCAACACAGGGCTCGATCCCATGAACCCTGAGCTGAAATCAAGAGTTGGATGCTCAACTGAATGAGCCACCCCGGTGCCCCTTAAGTTTATTTATGTTGAGAGAGAGAGAGAGAGAGAGAAAGAGAGAGAGAGAGAATCCCAAGCAAGCTCCATGTTGTCAGTGTCGAGCCTGACTCGGGGACTGATCTCACAAATCTTGAGATCATGACCTGAGCTGAAATCAAGAGCCAGACGCTCAACCAACTGAGCCACCCAGGTGCCTGTTTCAGTGAGTTTTTAAAGTAAACTCTACACCCAATGTGGGGCTCACACTCATGACCCCAAGATCAAGAGTCACAAGTTCTACCAACCGAGCTAGCCAGGCACCCCATTTCGGCAATGTCTTGTAGTTTTCAACGTACAAACATGTCACTTTCTTTGTTGGGTTTATTGCTAAGTATTTTATTCCTTTTGATGGTATTATAGATGGAATTGTTTTCTTCATTTTCATTTCAGGTATTTCATTGTTAGTGTGCAGAAACGCAGCTGATTTTTGCGTGTTGATTTTGTATCCTGCAACCTTTCATGTAGATTCATTTTATAGTCCCATGTTTTATATCCCCCACAATGTCTTGCATAGCATAGATGTTTTAGGCATCTTTTGGTTAATGGCATTTCTGTTTATTTTCAGGTTTAAAAAAAGATTCAGGACCTTGAGAAGGTACTAGAAAAAGTTAATTTTCATTCACCATCTTCATAACAGAGCTAATTACATCAAAAACATAACCTGTTATCGCAACTCTCTGGGAAAAACAAGGATAGGTTTGCTGTGCTGTAGAATGATGCTGGATTTTTCTGGTTTCCTAGAATGTGACACTCAAGGGAATTGCCTTCCAGAGGTTAAGAAAAAGCAACGGAGCTTTTTAATGTTATGATTCTCCATCCGTAAAGTTTGGCTTTAGCCCTAAAGACATCCTTTGAAAATACAGTTGGCTTTCTTACTTGTTTGTTTTCCCATTTGAGGAGATGTGTGTTAGTAACTCTTCAGGCAGAAGCTATTATATTCCTGGTTTCTGCAGCGGATCACATTGCTGGCACTTATAACTACCTTCTTCTTTTAAGTTTATTTATTTAAAAAAATGTTTATTTATTTATTTTGAGAGAGAGAGAGAGAGAGAGAGAGAGCACAGGGGAGGAACAGAATGAGAGGGAGAAAGAGAATCCCAGGCAGGCTCCATGTTGTCAGCGTGGAGCCCCCAACTCGGGGCTCAATCTCACACACCGTGAGATCATGACCTGAGCTGAAATCAAGAGGCAGATGCTTAAGTGACTGAGCCACCCAGGTGCCCCTATAACTGCCTTCTTTCACAACCCTTGTCCTCTGCCAGCCCCTCAGCTCCTCTTGAGTCCTTGCCTGGGGAGATGACTCAAACCTTCATTCCTGAATGGTTTGGGCATTAGATGTTCTCTCTCAGTTAGGTTATTATTATTATCTATTGACTTTTTTCCAGCTTCATTGACAAGTAAAAGTGTAAGATATTTAAAATGCATACCGTGATGATGTGATATACGTATGTCATCCATTGACTAATCGCGGAACACGGGTGTATCAGGAAGCTCTCTAGATATGTCAGACATACTCCTCCGTAGCACTTTTGTAGTAGGAACTCAATTTGCCTTTGATAGTCAGGTTCAGTCACCACAGCCAATACAGTACAGCCCTTCTTTTCCTGTCGATCGAGAGGTCTGGGGAGTCCAAAGTGGCCAGCTGGAAGTCTCAACTTCCCATTCAATGGAGTCATTGTTTTATCCCCTGGTGAAAGCATTTCTTTCTTTGGAACTAAGACCTCTGGTCCAGAAGAGCTAGATCTATTATCACGGGGACAGGAAGCAAAAATTTTCTATTGTATTGCTAGGGGTAAAAGTGAGGAGAGGCATACCCGTTTCCATACCTTGATTGCAGGATCCATAAAGCCATGTGACAAGAGGAACGGCACCATGTATCTATGCATGCACGTGCTTAGATAAATGGTGACCATCTCCTAGAGGCTGTTGCCCCAGACCCTCAAATTATTGCCACTAAGCTAGAAACAATGGAGGTCTTCCAAAAGTCATTCCACTTCAGGATGAGGAGAAACCGAAAACCAGTGAATTCCACGAATATTGCTCAATTGCTGCGCTCATTTCCTATGAAATGGGTTTCTTGTTTAGAAGTGATGCTGTTTGAAATGCCATGATATGGTGAATAAGGCAGTTTTCTTTTCTTTAAAATTTTTTTAACGTTTATTTATTATTGAGAGAGAGAGAGAGAGAGAGAGAGAGAGAGAGAGAGAGAGAGACAGAGCATGAACATGGGAGGGACAGACAGAGGGGGAGACACAGAATCCGAAGCAAGCTCCAGGCTCTGAGCTGTCATCACAGAGCCAGACACAGGGCTCGAACTCACAAACCATGAGATCATGACCTGAGCCGAAGTCGGACGCTTAACCAACTGAGCCACCTAGGCACCCCTCCTTTTCTTTTCTTTCCTTTTCCTTTTCCTTTCCTTTTCTCTTTTCTTTTTTTTTTTTATTCTCAAGTTGGTTAACATACAGTGTATGTCTTGACTTCAGGAGTAGAACCCAGTGATTCATCACTTACATATGACACCCAGTGCTCATCCCGAAAAGTGCCCTCCTTAATGCCCATCACCCGTTTAACCCATCCCCCACCCCCCACTCCCATCAACCCTCAGTTTGTTCTCTATATTTAAGTGTATCTTATGGTTTGCCTCCCTTTCTGTTTTTATCTTATTTTTCCTTCCCTTCCCCTATGGGCATCTGTTAAGTTTCTCAAATTCCATTTATGAGTGAAATCAAATGATATCTGTCTGTCTCTGACTGACTTATTTTGCTTAGCATAATACCTTCTAGTTCCAACCTCTAGTTGTTGCAAATGGCAAGACTTCATTCTTTTTCATCGCCAAGTAGTAGTCCATTGTGTATATGTTCATCACCTCTTCTTAATCCATTCATCAGTTGATGGACGTTTGGGCTCTTTCCATACTTTCGCTACTGTTGATAGTGCTGCTATGAACAGTGGGGTACATGCGCCCCTTCGAATCTGCATTTCTGTATCCTTTGGATAAATTCCCAGTAATGCAATTGGTGGGTCGTAGGGTGTGAATAAGGCATTTTTCAAATCAACAAATACTGGTTTCTCCAAAGCACTGCAGGTGGGAAGGAAAATCCATATCCAGAGTAAGTATCTGTTTGGGTGAGCACAAAGCATTGCCCCTTCCTTAATAGAAGTGTTCTAGAGTGAACTCCCTGCCACCTGGTAGCATATCAGGGGCTCATGTTGGCCCTGCTTCTGGCCCTCAGAAGATGGGGCACTCAGCAGTGGCTGTGGTGAGGTCAGCCTTGGTGAGTGGAGGCCCATGGTGCTGAGCACAACCTCCATCCCTGCCACTTGGCCACTTAGTTCTTGACCCCCCTGGGTCCTGACATGGCTGCTGGGGAAGAGCCTGGTGGATATTTACCAGATGGGTATGCTAGCCATCAGAATATTGAATGTTGGTGCCGGGAAGGTTAGTTGCCCAGTTAGATTGGCAGATCACCCATGACACACACTTCCCTTCATATGTCTCTTCAGATGAGTGTATCCACATACGTCTTCCCCAGACCTCCTTGCCACCAATTTTCAGTCATGTATTTTCAAAGTCCCTGACCATTCAGCTAACGACTCGGACGTGGCATATGCGTGGCCATACACTCATACCGCTGGCCATCTCTCCTCCAGGCAGCATGGCCAAGCGAGCGCACTGCTCAAAATCTTCCCTCTGGGAGGCTTCCTCTTCACCACTGTCCTTCAGGGCTGTCGCAGGTGGGGCTGTAGCACAGCAGTTGTCCACTTTTGGCCTGCGTAGGAGGCAGGGTTCTAATTATGCCCCCACCATAGTCCAGTCGTCTGGTAATTCAGACACTAATATGCGTACTGCTGAGGTCGGATTTTTTAACGCCAAAGTGCGTATTTTATTGTGGTAGCATTAAACGAAAACCCCAAACAACGGTGTTTCTACCGGTGAGGTGAAAACACTGTTTAAACTTTGTTATCAATCAAATAGAATCCAGATGAGAGTATGTGTTATGAAGGTCCCAAAGCCCAGGCACATCTTAACACAGTGGTTCAGGAGTCTGTAATACTGAAAATCGCTCTCCTCTCACAGGGGGCTTAAAAACCTATTTTTTGAATTATAAAGCCAGTGAAGCAACCCCTTCCAAACAAATGTGTCAAGAGTGAACTAGCATGTTCCATTCAACACTCTAACGATTTCGTTGTAATGCTTTGTACTGCAGTGGCAATTTTATATAAATTTTGCTGTATTTAAACTAAGCTTTGAAAGTGGGAAAGTATATAAAGTTCCAGATAAAATGATTACGAGATGCAGTTTACTAAGGTTCCCCCCCCCCTCCTTTATCTTTGATTGATGACCTTTAGCAGCTATGAGTTGAACTTTAAAATACCACCCCTGGAGCACCTGAGTGGCCATGATCTCGGGGTTTTTGAGTTCGGTCCCTGTGTCCGGCTCTGCACAGAGAATGTGGGGCCTGCTTGGGGTTCTCTCCCTGTCTCCCTCTCTCTCTCTGCCTCTCCCCTTGTGTTCTCTCTCTCTCTCTCTCTCTCTCTCAAAATAAATAAATAAACTTTAAAAAGAAAATAAAAAATAAAATGCCACTCCCAAAATGAAAACCCAAGTTTTAAATCTTTTTTTTTTTTTAAAGTTTACTTATTTATTTTTGAGAGAGAGAGAGAGAGAGAGAGAGAGAGAACGAACATGGGCAGGGAAGGAGCAAAGAGAGAGGGAGAGAATCCCAAGCAGGCTCCACGCTGTCAGCGCACAGCAGCCTAAGGCGGGGGCTCAATCTCAGGAACTGTGAGATCATGACCTGAGCTAAAACCAAGAGTCAGATGCTTAACCAACTGAGCCACCCAGGCGCCCCCTAAGTTTTAAATCTTAATCAGCTATAACTGGAAACGTTTACTATATTTGGACACCTTTTATAAGGTTTCTTCTTTTTTGTATTAAAGCAGAATCTGGTTTCCAGGCCCTCTCATTCGATTATGTATCCTGATTGGGCCAATATCTGAACTAGAAGACTGTCACTTTTGCTTCTGTAATTGTGACTTTTCTCTGGGGTCTTCTATAGCTTTTACAGAGTTCATAGTCCCTAATACCCCCCCCCACCCCTGTTTCCCGGGTGGGGAAATGGCAGCCATAATAAACTTCTCACTGATAGAGTTTCTGGAAACATGTACTGTTTGTTATTATTTAAGAGGGGCTCGATGCGGGAATTCTGGGTGGATGGACTACAGGTTTTCTTGTGGTGAGTACCAGTTTCCAGCGTGAAAAATGCTGGGCACTTGAGGAACCGCACTTTCCAGAATGCTGGAAGCCAGGGTACTGTCACATATGGAAGAATCCAGTCCCCGCGACAACCACCATCAGAACAGAAAGTGTCTGCATTCTCTCCGCTTCTGATACGCATCCCGGGGGGAAGGCCCGCCCGCGGTGTAGTCTGCGGGGTGCCAAGTTTTCGTCCCCACCTTGTGGGCAGTGCCACAGAAACTGCGCCCGGCACAGTCTATCTAGGTCCCCTCTAACTTCCCCATCTTTTCGAAGACACGGTAAAAGCCTGGGGGCTAGGCAGTGATCCCCATCCAGCAGAAGTGTGAAGTCGGGCGGCGTCCTGAGGGTTTTTTTGACCTTTTCCCTGACAAAACGCAGCCCCTCCCCCCACCGATGTTTGGGCTGGGAGAACTTGGCTTCTCCCCAGTGGCCGAAGGAGTCGGGGTACTCGGCGTTAACGCATCCCACCCTCAAAGCTGCATTCTTCTCTTGGTCCCTGGGGCAGTCCCTGGGATCACTGTCAACACTGCCAACGGCTGGATGCCGCAAGGACGGACACCTGCGGAAACGGACGGAAATGCACACGCCCAGCCATCGCCAGAACCCCGCGGCTGCCCTCGCTGACTCATCCCGGCGGGGGGGGGAGGGTTCCCGCTCGAAGGCCTTCAGCTCGCCGGCGACCCTGGGGCTCTGCGCGTCCCCGCCCCCGCGCCACCGTCCCCGCGGCTGCAGGCGACCCCGCCCCCACGGCTGCAGGCGCCCCCGCCACTAGGAGGCGCGCTCGGAGTCCCCGGCTCCTCTGCAGGGAGCCGCACGCGACCGGGAAGACGCCCCGCCCGCCGCCGCCCTACCGCACCCCAGCTCCGCGACCGGGGCCTCCAGCGTCCCCGCGTCCTGGTCCTCGCTGCTCCCAACAGCCCCGCAGCCTCCTCCCACCCCGGCGGTGACCTTCTGTGATGGGCTTTTGCAGCTGGCCTAACCTCCCTGTTTCCACTGTCCGGGAGCTGTCGCGTCCCGTGGATGGGCCTGACGCACGCAGGTGGGTCCGTTGAAGGCAGGCCGATTTCCTGATTGGGGAGCAGAAGAGGAAGCCAGGAAGGATTGGCCACCCTTTGCCGCTTGGAAGATGTTGGGGTCCACGTGAGAAGGGGTGCGGAGGAAAGCAGGAGCTGACAGCGGCTCCTGGATGACACTCAGCAAGGCAATGGGGACCTCATCTTTACAGTCTTACACACGCCAATAGATCCCCAAACCTTCTCCGTCACCAGGGAGCTGGACATCAAAACCACAATGAGATACCACTTGACACCCACGGGGATAGCTGCTAACAGGTGTTTAACAAGGATGAAGACATTGGGACCTTCCCACGTTGCCGGTGGGAATGCAAAATGATGCGCATCTGCCCAGAACAGCCTGGCAACTCATCACAACACTAAACATAAAGGTATCAAGTGACCCAGCAATTTCACTGATGGCATGCAAGAGAAATAGAAGCTCGTGTCCACGCAAAAACTTGTACACGAGCGAGATCCAAGCATATATTGCTTCTGCCTCCTTACCCCTCCCTCTAGAACCATTCTCCTACATTTACCCCAGGCTACCCTATACCTATTGGAAAAATCACGCTGTTCTTTTTGGTGAATGTCACATCTCCCCGTGGGTCTCATTGTGTAACCCGCTCTTCTGGCCGGCGGGCACTCGTGTCTAGTCATAGGTTAAGAAGCAGTGAGAGGTGGTGGTAGGAGGGGAATCAGCAGGGCCCTGCCAGAGAACCATCTCAGGTGAGACCCTTACAGGTTCTTCAGGCAAAGGGGAAATAGCCCTTCTCAGGCAGGAGTGGAAGGCCTGCTTTTTCCTGGCAGAGATACTTCCGGAAATTCAGAGGCTCAGGGACCCGCACTCATTGGCATGCACCCGTATATCCCTATTCCAATTTCCGATATCCCATTTTCCCCTAACATTAGCAGAAGAGACCCCGTGAAGTTGTAAATTCAGTTTGTGTTGTAATTCAGCCCCTCAAAGATTAAACTTTGGATCTGGACTCCCCAAATCTTGCGCCTGTGGCTATACCAGGTACTGGTTTCTTTCAGGCCTGTCACAGGACTTTTCAGGTCCTTCATTTGGACGTTGGTCTGAGACTGTAAGGTTCTGAGCTCAGCATTTTCTTTCCTCGAGTTCTGAGGCCCCTTTAGAAATGACAAATCTACTCCATAATACTCTTTATCTTTTGTCTTCATAATACTCCTTATTTTGATGAAAATATTCTAACATATCATACACTTAGTCACCCGGAGACTCGTCTTTTATAGGCACTTGATTATAGGTATGAAAAGTTGAAAATTTGTGTAACGCTTTTGCCACTTCCTGCTGCGGACTAACAGTGCCCACTTTACCACTGGAAACAGGGTCATTAAAGCCTTCCAATCTAATTAAAGGCGTATTCCAGAAAACACAGTACAAATTCAGAGAACACACTGTCAAGATTAAGTTCCTTTGGAACCACTCTCGGGACCACAACCTGTATCAGTCAACCTTCGACCCGAAAAGCAGAACTAATGGGAGCTTTTAAAGGGTGTATGTATATTACATAGACAAGTATATATACAACGAATGTAGTTGTTATGTGGAGTTGGTTCCAGCAGTCCCTTAAGGCTACTGTCTCCAGGTATGATCTTGGAGCAGGTCGGGCAGGCAGGAAGGGAAGACCGCGTGCAGGTTGACTGGCACCTTCTACGCTTTTAAAGCACCAAAAGAGGGAGATGTTGGTCGAAGTGTACGGTTGTGGTTGTGTAGGACGAAGAAGCCTAGAGATCTAATGTGCAGCATGGTGACTCTAGTTAATTCTGTATTGAATCCTGGCAATTTGCTGAGAGAGTAGATTTCTGGTGCTCTCACCACGTGTGTGCACACACACACACACACACACACACGGTAACTGTGTGAGGAGATGTTAATTAGCTTGACTGTAATAATCATTTCACCGTGTATATGTGTATCACACACTGTGCTGTAAAACGTAAACATGTACAATTTTTTATTTAAAAAAGCAGAATAAAACATAATTTTAAGATACACTAAAAGACAAGCAAAATACGAATTTTTCTTTTCATGTTTATACCACAGGTTATATTTAGCAGTGTTACACTCTTATTGATTTGCAGATATTTTGTGTAGCAAAAGACTGACTTTGCATATATAAAAAGAATACATTTTATTGATTTTTTGCAAGTTCATTGATGCTGGAGAGATTTCTAGTTATGTCTCTCTCAGGATTTGTCATTCCTTCATAGAAAAATAAATTCTACTATTTTCTTTTAAAAATTTAAGATGAGCTCATAAGAATTTGGACTTCAAAACATCCCTCATTGTCATCAATGGTATTTGTTCATTTTTGGTTCCAAAATGGTGAACTCAGGGGCGCCTGGGTGGCTCAGTTGGTTAAGTGTCTGACTCTTGATTTTGGCTCAGGTCAGGATCTCACAGTCGTGAGATTGAGCCCCGCGTCTGGCTCTGCACTGACAGTGCGGACCCTGCTTTGGATTCTGTCTCTCCCTCTCTCTGCCCCTCCCCTGCTCACCTGTATGCGTGCTCTCTCTCTCTCTCTCTCTCAATAAATAAATAACCTTTAAAAAATGATGAACTTAACAGCTGGGTAATTTTAAAAGGTGGATTTCAAAATAGGCCAAAGTGGAAGATATCAGCACAGAAATTGCTGTCTTCACAAGTCTAGAAGACGGTGGTATAATGGGATTAGTAAGGGTTTGGTCATCTCCCTCGCTTAGCATTCAGCCAGCTGCAGAAGAAGTCGGGGGGATAGATGAATGGATAGATGGATAGATGGATGGATGGATAGATAGATAGATAGATAGATAGATAGATAGATAGATTTGTTAAAGAAAATGGCCTTACACAATGTGGAAGGCAGTTAAGCAGGCTCTATAAGGTTGTTGTCATCTCAACTAAGGGTAAGGAGGTAGCAAACAGGCTGGAACTCACAAACGTGATCTGGGGCGCTATGAGGACAGACTGAAGTGCATACTCATCCTTGTTGCCTCTGACCTTGGTGACAATGGTGACCCATAGAAGCCAAGAGGGCCCTTTGCATGGAGTTAAACACACACACCTGGCCCAGAAGATAGAGCCGCCGAAGGAGGATCCAGGGGAAAAGAGAGAAATTGCAGGGCCAGCTGCTACTTCACCCCAGTGAAGTGAATCGGCCAATCAGCAACAACGTGTGTGAGCTACAAAATGGCTGCTGCTTCCCCTCACACACCATCCCCTATCTCCACAGAAGCTGCCCGTGGCACATGCTAACCAGATGCATACCAGAAAGGGTATTGTGGGTGACGTGATTTGGCCTGGCCAAGTTGACACATTACAAGTGACACAAGTTGACACATTACAAGTGACTTTCTCCGTGACACTGAGAAAATCCTAAGCCTTCTCTAAAAGAGGGCACTAAGTCTTATATTTTCTCACCTTGCTTATTCTTCTGCTACCTGATTCACATCCCAACTTAACATCCTGTACCTTAAATGCTGAAAAAAAGTTAATAACACACCTTGTGTTGCAAGACAAAGGGAAGGGAGGGTGTCAAAACCAAAATTATTTGGTTAATATATATGTGGATAAATTCATATGAAAAGAAAGAAGTAAATACTCATTATTAAAGCCCTTTTTTCTGCATTTGATTACATCATTACTTCTTCCACTCTCCATTCCACATCCTCTTACCTGGTGACTGGTGATACTCCTTTTCCTGATGGGGGGTCGACCCTAACTTTGTCTCCTGAGGTTCATGGTCCTTGGTCCTGAATAAATGAGCTTGGTGTAGTTTGCATTGACCATAGTAAAGGGACATGGGAGTATGGAGAGGTGACCCCCACAGGATCACCTGCACTGCAGACCATACTTCTTACTCTACTAATGACTAAGGGTCCCTGAGTCAACCAAAGCCCAGACTTCACGAAAGGTCCAAAGACTCATGTATGAAGGGGAAGCTTCTTAGGGAAGGACCCTTCTACAGAAATTTCTATTGTTGGAAGGACCCTTGTAAAAAAAAGTTTCTATTGTTATCTTTCTCCCATTCATACCCAAAGGGGACTGCAACCCTTTACCAGTGTGACTGTGCACTGGGGACAAGAAATTATCAGATTTATCCAATATCACAGGACCCCAGCTCCAAAGTGGCACTACTTTTCTGGACACATTAAATGTCATCCTGGTCCTTTTGAACAACATTTGGCCTACCACTGGGACTTAGCAGGAACGAATGCTTGACCAAGGGACACCGAGTTCCCAGGTCACCTGAGCTGCCCGTCCTAACCTGGGTGACCCACCAGTCACAGCAGTGGGTGTGCAGAGAAGCACCCCTTTTCCAATGCAAGTGGCTGTACAAGATCAACTCAAGCAGGTCCTGAAGCCACAAGGGCTTTGCACGAGGAAGTGGGCCCAAAACCCATGGCTCTGACTCCTGCTACCTTAACTTCTTTCTCTTGGAAAGAAGAGAAGAATTTGAAGATGTTCCCCGTGACCTTTGCCCTCTGGTGTTCTCCCATCGTCATACTGGTGTCCTCCCATCTGACCTTTAGAGTGGGATTCATGGGAGTGCCAGAGCTCCCCTCCTGAGCCTTTTCTGCAGTTTCCTCCAGCTGGTAGCATTGCAGGCAGCCGAGGTAGTTAGCAAGCTCGAGAAGAATCTGATGTGTCATTGCTCACTTGGAGATGGACAGAGCCCCTGAAAAGGGCCTGACAGTGGCCTCTAGAGGTGACACTGAGCCCTAGCTAACAGCCCGTGAGAAATGCAGGACCGGTCTCACGGGACAAAGGACTTGACTTCGGCCAACAATCCCAGTGAATTTGGAAGCTCATTCCATCCCGGATCTTCCAGATGAGAACCCAGCGCAGCTAAAATATTGACTTCGGCCTTTCAAGCCCCAAAGGAGAGAACCAAGTCAAAACTATCCAGACTTCAAGCTACAGAACTGTGGGAGAAGAAATAACAAACACTGTTTCAATCCACCAAGTTTGGTATACCTTTTGAAGTCACTAAACTGGGGGCAAATTGTGACACAAAATAAAAAAACTAATACCCTCTCGGAAAGGGGATTCACATATGCCCATGTGGATTTCACGAAAACCAGCTGGCTAGAGAAGCAATGCATGAGGCCTGGATTGGGGAGTTCTTCCTAACAGGCAGGACTGCCGATTCTAGTTTCTTCCAAAACAAGAAGAGAAAGAGTGTAAGTAATTTACAACCGGATACACTGGGTTTAGACTTTGTTCAAAATGTAACATACACGAAGAGGCGCGGGGGTTAGTGGAATGAGATCCTGGGAAAATCCACTCCAGCATGAAAGCAATAGGAACACAGGCATCGTATCTAAATGAACTGGCTCACAACTGTGCAAAGTAACCCAAGGCTTGCCAGGCCCGAAGAGCGTTTACTCCCGAAACCTGGCTACATCCCAGTAGGAACAGCGAGCCTTGGGCTGTGGTAACAGCACTATTCCCACCGCCCCCTCCCCAGCTCCGCGGTGGTCTTGAAACCCATGACCTCACATCCAGGGTAGCTCTGAACGCCAGCAAGCTGTCAGCCACTAGAGGAGACGGAACTGATTGCAGTTCCCCAGCATCTCTATTCCTAGACAGTTGTCACTGTTTGACGTGCCTGGTAGTCACCCTGAAAAGCACCACTTCTGGGGCTTATCCGTAATTGAACAGTCGGAGACCCCCTGTGTGCACAGCGTATTTACTACCTGAAGGTGCAAGGTAGGAATTCCTGTAGGGAGCGTTGAATAGAAGGGATGATGGTGGGCAGTCTCATCTTGCTTTGATTTTAGTTGGAACACTTCTAATGTTTTTCTCCCAGGGAGAATGTGCAATGTCAATTTCTGCTAGACGCCTGTCTTAACAAATGCTTTTAATTTTTCCTCATGAATATTTGTTCATTTTTATCATAAGCATTCCTCCTTTCCTGTGAATATAGTATGCTGGTTTTTTATTTTTTCTGTCTCAGCTTCCTACTCACCCTTTTTTCCTGAAATGTGAAAAATATTCTGGTTCCTTTAAAAGTTTTCCTGTGGCGTCAGTGACCGAGGTCTGTCTGTAGGGGGCGCCTGACACATGGTGGGGGGGGTGGAAAGACGTGCTTCGTGGCGCTGGGGGACTGGCACAGCAGGCTCCTGGGGACCCCAGGCTTCTCCAGCACCAGGCTCTGCGCCCAGGAGCTGAAGGCCCGCTGTAGGGCAGCGGGCCTGCGGCATCCGGGGTCTGCAGCTTGGCTTATACCCCCCGGGAAAGTAATAATGTATCAGTCCTCCGGCCACACACGTGCCTGTGCACACCGCTCCCAGAACCCTTAGAGGGCGCATTTCCAGAAAGTTCCACGTGAGAGGCACCACAGCCTGACTGCCATTTTGCGGGTTACTGCCAGGCTCCGGGAACAAGGTCAGGATTTTAACACTCGGAGCGCGGATTCTTTTCCCTGGGAGCTCTCCCTGAACTCGGGAGGCGTGCCTCCCTTAGGTGCGGTATCCTGCTGGGCGATCTACCTCAGCTCCGTGGAAACAGTTCCTTGGCTTCTGGTCTCGGCCCGGGGGTGGGCGGCGTTTCCCTGGGCGGCGGGTGTCGGCCAGTTTGGCGGTCAGAGAGACAGAGTTCCGCGAGGGGCTTTCCTCGTGGAACCGTCTCAGTGCTGGGGAGGGGACTCTTGTCCGGGGCTGATGTCAGTCGTGAGTGGGGGTGGGGGTGTTTCCTGGCAGTGCACCCGAGCCGTGCGAGGGCAGCGTTTCCTCGGGCGCGTCGCCTCAGCCCCCAGATTCCTGCCCACGAGGGCCACTGGCTCAGCCCGAGGGGGCACTTTTCCCTGGGTGCTCTGTCTCAGCCACGGTGGCGGTGGGCTTGGCTCGCGTCGGGCTGGTCCCCGGGCGGCGGGGACGCTCAGCCCTGGGGAGGCTTTCACGGGTGCTGTGTCACAGCCAGTGGGGGTGCTGTTCCTCGGGTGTTTAAGACTGGAGTCGAAGTCGCCGTCGGGGAGACAACTTGACGTTGGGTCCTTTCTCGGCGCTGGCGGCTTGGGCTCTTTCTTGGTGCTCCCTCTGCTGCCATCTGGGGAGCCGAGACTGTTGTTGGAAAGGTCCATCTGTGCACAGAAGGGGGACTCCGCCTCGAGTGCTGCGCCTCGGCCCTGGCTGAGGAGGCGTCCCTTCTGCAGTGGGGGGACTAGGCCCCGGCTGCTGTCTCAGCCGTGGCTGCGGAGCAGTGTGGGGCTCTGTCTCAGCCTTTGGGGGGGGGCCTTCGTTGGGTGCGCAAAGGCACTTTGGGGGGGGTGCTGTTACTTGGATGCTGTGTCTCAGTTGTGGGGTGAGGTACTTTTCTTTGATTTATTATTTATCTTTTTTCTTTTAGCTACGACATTTTATTCTGATTTTAAAAATAAAACTTGTTCCTATTGGGGAAAAGATGAAATGTTATAAATACAAAGAGAAAACAGTAAAGCATGAACATATTTTTTATCTTCCCTTTCAGCAGTTTTTTTTTATGTGCAGATACGTTTTAACCCAAATCGAGATCGTGCTGCATATCTCAGAACCTGTTGTGTCCTATAAGTTTTTTATCATCAGCAGTTTCTCTAGTTGGTCAGTGTTAGTGTCAAATCTGTGCTTTAATGGTTGCAAAGTACTTGTAGCAATATAAAGATATTTCACCGCTTCTGTAGTGTTAAGCTTTCAATATATGTGTAATTTTCCACTTTTTAAATTTCATTTATAATATAATACTTATAGACAATATTTTATGAAATTCACATCTATAAATTAGCAGAAACAGTATTGCCGGGGACGAAGTCATGAAACATTAACCTTCAAAAAATGGCAGCAGTTAGGAAACTTTACAAGAAGGCACATTTTCTTGTCACTTGGCCATAATTACTCCCGTTAGTGCTTAATTTTTTTTTTTTAATTTTTTTTTTCAACGTTTATTTATTTTTGGGACAGAGAGAGACAGAGCATGAACGGGGGAGGGGCAGAGAGAGAGAGGGAGACACAGAATCGGAAACAGGCTCCAGGCTCCGAGCCATCAGCCCAGAGCCCGATGCGGGGCTCGAACTCACGGACCGCGAGATCGTGACCTGGCTGAAGTCGGACGCTTAACCGACTGCGCCACCCAGGCGCCCCCGTTAGTGCTTAATTTTAACATTTATATGGAATGTAGTGTTTTCTTGACTTACTTTTAACTTTTTTCCTTATTTTTTTGTATTTTTATTTCATTTCAAACATTTTGAACAGGCACTGGTTCATTCTAGCAAAAAAAAAAGAATTATTTTTTTATTTTTATTTAAAAAATGTTTATTTTTGAGAGAGAGAGATGGAGAGCGAGTGGGGGAGGGGCAGAGAGAGAGGGAGATAGAAAATCTCAAGCAGGCTCTGCACTGTCAGCACAGAACCCGACGTGGGGCTCGAACTCACAAACTGTGACATCATGACCTGAGCCGAAATCAAGAGTTGGACACTTAACCAACTGAGCCACGCAGGTGCCCCGAAAACAAAAACTTTTTATTTTATTTATTTATTTATTTATTTATTTATTTTTTAAACAAACACTTTTTAAAAAGAATACTGAGAGGGGGCGCCTGGATGGCTCGGTTGTTTAAGCGTCTGACTCTTGGTTTCAGCTCAGGTCACAATCTCACAGTTCATCAGTTCTAGCCCCACATCAGGCTCCACACTGATTGGGATTCTCTCTGTCTCTGTCTCTCTCTGACTCTACTGTGTCTCTCTGACTCTCCTGTGCACTCTCTCTCATAATAAATAAACAAACTTCAAAAGTAATTAAAAAAGAATACAGGGTAGCTTTCAACAAACTAGGGGGAAAGTATGTACAATGAATATGAAAGATATGGGGCATATGGTCTTAATATATAAAAACCTAACAGAGAAGAACAAATGTAATAGTTGGGGAAGTTAAGGGCATTTAAAGAAAAAGCAATTCACTAAAGAAGAAGCAACAATCACCAACGGGTGTATGGGGACATGTTTTTATTCACTAGCAAAGCTGATGTCCGTTGTTTTTGTCTATTGTGTCCTTTTGGGGAACCACGCGTCCTCTCCTTCGCGGGGTCGTACCAGAACTGTGCCCCTCCTAACACAAACTAGGGCAGCCCACACTCTTTGCAGACAAAAGTCAAGGCTGAGTTGTTCAAACAGCAACATCTTAAAAAAACTCTTCATCAGTTCATGCTTCCTGTATCTCCAGAATTACCCTGTTTGAACTGACACCAGGTTGCTCAGTTGTATTTTCCTTGATTTATCTCAGCCTTGAAAGTTCTGTCTAACCTTTCAGCTATGGCCTTGGGAATCTGGGTGGGAGTCTGGGTCCAGCAATGGATAAGAGTTCTAGATGCACCGCGTTATAAACACTCTACAGACATTTGGGAATCTAGGCCACTCTGGGGGCTGTACAGGGACCTCTCATGATGTTTAAACTGCATTTCTCTGCTGATTAATGAAGTTGAGCGCCTTTTAGATATGGATTGACCATTTGGGTATGTCTCTATTAAGTGCCTCTTTGGGTCATTTGCTTATATTTTACTGGGATGTTTGTAAACTTTTTAAGTTTATTTATTTATTTTGAGAGAGAGGGAGGGACATAATCCCAAGCAGGCTCCACGCTATCAGTGAGGATCCCAATGTGGGGCTTGAACTCACAAACCATGATATCATGACCTGAGCTGAGATCAAGAGTCGAATGCTTAACTGACTGAGCCACCAGGGGCACTTGGAATGTTTGTAAGTTTTAAACTGATATAGTTCTACGTAGATACATTCTGGATTCCAGCAATTTTTGGAGAGAGAAGTGTATATATATATATATATCTCCAGTTATACATACATGTTTATATATTTAAATACACAAAATTTACATATTATTTATACTTACTATCTATTTATACATTATAAATATATATGAATATATGAATATTTTATATATAAATGTTTGTCCAACTATGTATATATACAATTTTGAGTCTCTCCTACCGATCTGTTTTGCTTTTACTCTCTCTTAAAAGCATCTTTTTGATGAACAGAAGTTTTAAATTTAATTCTATCCAATTAAACAATCTATTACTTTTAGTCAGTGCTTCTTTTCTCTTTGTTAAAAAAATCTCTGCTTACCCTAAAGCCATGAAGATAATATCCTAAGTTTTCTACTAGATCCCCTATTCATCTCTAATAAAGTTTTATGGAATGAAATGGGGTAAGAATAAAGGTTCATTTTCTCCCCCTGTACCTATCATGTGGATTTATCAAAGACAGTATCCTTTCCACAATGATTTGAAGGGACTCTTGTGTGATGAATCTAGCTGTTTTGTATTTCCAGGTTTGTTTCTGGGTCCTCTGCCCTTCCACTGGTGTGTTTGCCCAAACTTACTTCATGACCACACTGTTTGTTTGTTTTTTTTAATATTTATCTTTGCGAGAGAGAGAAAAAGAACGAGCAGGGGAGGGGCGGAGAGAGGGGGACAGAGGATCCAAAACAGGCTCCCTGCTGACAGCAGAGAGCCCGATGCAGGGCTCAAACCCATGAACTGGGAGATCATGACCTGAGCCGAAGTTGGATGCTTAACTGACTGAGCCATCCAGGCACCCTGACCACACTGGTTTTTTTTGTTTTTTTTTTTGTTTTTTTAATTTTTTTTTTCAACGTTTATTTATTTTTGGGACAGAGAGAGACAGAGCATGAACGGGGGAGGGGCAGAGAGAGAGGGAGACACAGAATCGGAAACAGGCTCCAGGCTCTGAGCCATCCGCCCAGAGCCTGACGCGGGGCTTGAACTCCCGGACCGCGAGATCGTGACCTGGCTGAAGTCGGACGCTTAACCGACTGCGCCACCCAGGCGCCCCTGACCACACTGTTTTAATGACAGTATTTTTATAGTGAATCTTCATATCTGGTAGGGTGTGTCTTCCAACTTTGTTCTTTTTCCTCAAGACTGTCTTGTGTATTCTGAGTCCTTAGGTAGCCATAGACTTTTTACTATCTGCTTGTTAATTTTTCAAAAAAAAAAAAACAAACAAACAACCCACTAACATGGTGGGATTTTAAGCAGGATTGGTAGAGATCACCTGGGGGAGATTTGATCATAATGAGTCTTACCAACAAGAATTTCAATCTATGCAAAAAGTATTTCTCCTCATTTCCTGGAGTCTTTAATTTCTCAGTGATGTTTTGTTCTTTTCATGTCATGCTTTAGCACATCTCTCATTAGGTTCAGATATTTGATGTATTTGATACTATTTTCAATGGGATTTAAAATTTTCTTTTCTGATTATTTGTTGCAGAAATAGAAAAAGTGGTTTTTATTGTATCTTATAACTTGACTAAATTCACTTATTAACTCTAATGATTTGTATTCTTTTGCATATTCTATATAGAGAACAATTTCATCTGTGAATAATGACAGTTTTACTTCTTCCTTTCCAAACTTTATAACTATTATATTTTCCGGGTGCTACTGCACTTTTTAGGACCTCCCGGAAATTATTGAGTGGACAGTGGACATCCTTGCCTTTCTTCCAAACTCGGGAAAAACTGTTTTGATATTTCACTATTAAGTATGGCATTTATTATAGTTTTCTCTTGTACATGTGCTTTATGAGATTAAGGAAGTCACCCTGTATTCTAAGTTGCTAATTGTTTTTTTCATGAATAGGTGTTGAAATTTAATCCATTTATATAACTTATATGGTTTTTTCCTTTTTTTGTTTGCTTGTTAATGCGACACATCACATTGATTTTCAAATTTCAAAACAATATTGCCTTTCTGCAATAACCCCCCCTCCTAAGACAGGACGTGCATCCTTCAGGATACTATTATATTTTATTTGTTAAACTTTTGTTTAGGATTTTTGTGTCTAAGTTCAGGAGAGATCTTGGCCTTTAGGTTTTCTTTTTCCTTCCATTGTCTTGTCAGCTGTTGTGAACAGGTTTGTAGTGGCCTCCTAAAAAGAGAACAGAAAAGAGGAACTATTTCCCCTAACAGGTTGACGCAGATTGGTTTGTACTTCTTCAAAGAGGTAATCATATTTTCATCCACGTTTGGCTGATGAGAGTTGCTCATTCCCTAAGCACGGTGATTAATTATGATTATAACATGTTTGACTTTGTATAGTCTTCTATGTTAGCTTCCTCCGTTTGCCCTCTAGACTGGATGGAAATGAGGCAGGGTTTCTTGAGAACAGGGTGTTTGTGAGGGCCTGGTAAACCTTGGCCTCCGAGAAAACTCCCAATGATGCAGATGCATGTTGTATACACGTATGTACAAGGCGGTTTTACAATGGTTGCATTTTTGTCGTTGATGGACTGTGTTTCTTGATATTTCTCAGGAAATGATGACAGATAAAGCAGAGGAGTCTACTGTTGGGCCCGAGAAGCAAATGAAATGTCACAGAGAACTCATGACTTCTCCTCTGTGTAAGAGTAGGCTGACCAGGGGGCTGCTGTCAATGATGCCGGAAGAAGAGGGAGCATTCCAGGCCAGGGGCTCAGCCGTGTCTTTGGAAGATGGTGAGGATGCCTGTCCCCCACCCCCTTTCTGACCTGCCCCAGTGCAGCCTGGCCTCTGGCCCCTCCCTGCCAGGGAGCAGTTCGCTCAAGGTCACCGGCTTTGGGTGACGCTGCCCTTAATTTCTCGGCCACACTGGGCACAGGTGTTCCCACTCTCCTACTTGGAAACCTTCCCGGATTCCCAAGCTCCCCACTCTACTGGTTTCCTTCTCTTTTTTGGTGACCGCTTTCCTTCTTTTTCTTAAAAATTGTTAATGTTTATTTTTCAGAGAGAGAGACAGATTGTGAGCAGGGGAGGGCAGAGAGAGAGAGGGACACACAGAATCCAAACTAGGTTCCAGACTCTGACCTGTCTGCACAGACCCCAATGGGGGGCTTGAACCCACAAACCATGAGATCATGACCCGAGCCAAAGTCGGACGCTTAACCGACTGAGCCACCCAGGTGCCCTGGTAACCCCTTTTCATTCTTGTCTTCTGCTTTTCCTTTATTTTTCTCCCTATAAATATTGTAAAAATTCCTGAATCCAACCATTTCTGTCTGTGCTCCTAATTCTCTCTGACATGATCTTTCACCAAGATATTACAGTAGCTTCTTATATGGTCTATCATTCTTTTTAAAAAGTTTATGTATTTATTTTTAGGAGAGAGAGAGAGAAGGGAAGAGGCAGAGAGAGAGGGAGAGAAAGAATCCCAAGCAGGCTCCATGCTGTCAGCACAGAGCCCTACGCAGGGCTTGATCCCATGAACCATGAGACCATGACCTGAGCCGAAACCAAGAGTCGGACACTTAAACCAACTGAGCCACCCAGGCGCCCCTGATCTATCATTGTAGCTCTGATCTGACTCATACTGTCTGCCTCTGCAGCCCAACTGACCATGTGCACACAGAAATCCGACCCTGCCGCGTCCATCCTGAAACCCGCCACCAACTCCCCCAAGCACTCAGAACAGAATCGGAGCTCCTGACGCTGGTCTACACGCTCTGCAGGACCCGGGCCTGCCCTCCTCTCCTGCACGCGTCCTCTGGGTGTCCTGCTTGTTCTCTCTGCCTCAGTTCTTTGCTCCACGGCCCCGGCTCGTCCCCTCCTAGGGGCCCTGCACCGGCCCTCAGGGCAGCCAGAAGTCCTCCTCACGTGCACAGGCCGCCCTGTCTCCTGTTCCAGACTCTGCCCAGGGGTCACCTCCTCAGAGGACCCCGCCCGACCCCAGGGTCAAGGAGACTCCCCTTCCTGCTCTCTGTCACATCCGTGATGTCTTCCTTCCCAACGCACATTCACACTGTGTTGTTTCCTTTGTCCATTTTACGTGTATTACCTGACCTCCCCATGAGAATATGTCAGGTCTGAGATTTTCCTCTGGCCTATATTTCTGCTATGAAATACAAAATTTAAGAAACCGTGGAGTACATGAATGTCTCTGTGGGGTTGTTCAAACACCCCTGTACCTAACTGCAGCTCAATCTCTAAATTTAGCTTCTACACGCTCCTGTCAGTCACAATATCCACGGGGAGGTGAGGGAAAGTGGTCCATCCACACTGATGGCTTCTTGTCAAACTCCGTTCCCCCAGAGCCTATGAATATGTCAGGAGATGGTATTCCACGCCAACCAGTTGGATTCTCTGTCTCATGACTTAACCCGTCTCAGCAAAGGTGGGCTGAGTCACAAACCTGGTAGCAATTCACTGGCGGGACGAATCATTCCCCACTGTCTCTCTACAGATGACCCCAAGGTCGCCAGGAAGTCTGTGCTGTTCGGAATGATGCCGGATACGTTGTCATTCAATCCAGAGGCGATGAATAGTGATGTAAAACATCAAATCATGAAAGAAATTCGACAGTTTGGACGAAGTAAGTAGTGTCAAAACTTGTATCCAGACAAACAAACAAAAACCCATGGGAAGCCCCTCTCATTTCACGACTTGGAATAAATCTGGCTTGCCTCTTGAGGTTGATCTGTTTCCAGAATGGGGTTTTCCCGTAATTTAGGATAGCTCATTTTTATTCTGACTGAAATGTCCCAGTAGACTTCTTTTTTTGTTCTTTTTCAGTTCTTAGTTGGTTATCGTTTACCACAATTCCATAGGTAGGTATGTTCAGGTGTCCGGATGTAGGCATGTAAAGCTTGTTACACGTACTATGTAACATTCTAGCCCTTGAATGACTCTACTGGGGCAGCAGATACACCAAGATTGAGTTCTACCTTCTCTTTGTATTTTAGACATATTGACGGGATTTTTTTTTTTTTTCTAAATGTCTTCAGACTATGAAAAAATCTTCAAATTGCTTGAAGGAATTCAAGGACCTCCAAAAGTGAGGAGACAGTTTGTTGAATTTGCCATCAAGGAAGCAGCAAGGTGGGTATAGAGAGAAACTCCAGTACATCTCACATTGGGGCCCAGTGCGGTGTTGGGGGAGGGGTGGGGATGGGACTGCCTGGCGTTTCTCAGACCCTGGTCCTCACTCAGAATTCGTGCTGTCTCTACAGCTATTTAGATCGATATTATCTAAGTCTCACTCATTCTTCCAAGCTCCAGGAGACTTCTGTTCACACAGAGTTTCAGGTGGGCATTGACCCTGAATGACACTCTCTATATTTGCTGGATTTTCCCTACCACCAGGGTCCATTTTCTATTCCCATGTAGATTGAACCACATCATAGGGATTTTTTTGGGGGGTGTCTTTTGGTTAATGACGTGTCTCTTCATTTTCAGATTTAAAAGACGAGACTTAATTAAGCACCTTGAGAAGATACTCGACAAAATAGAATCTGACAAATTTCTCAGCAAAGATAAGCATAGCCCAAACCTATAATCCTGTTATCTCAACAATCAAAAAATAAGAACCAGATTGCTGTCTTCTAGAACGGAATGGGATATTGCTAAAGCCTCCTAGCATGTGTTAGTTAAGAGAATTGCCTTCCAGAGGCTAAGAAAAAGTTGTTGTAGTTTTAAAAATTTTATTAATTGTTGTTAATAAAAGCTGGGCTTTTGCCCTACGAGTTCATTTGAAAGGGTAACTTGTGTTTGTTTGTGTTCCCACCTGAGGTGGGAGTTACTATTAAGTCATCAGACTATGGGACAGTCCTAGTTTCTGCAGGTCACATGGTCATAACTGGTGTCTATTACAGTGTCTGCTCACTGTCCATTTCTTTGGAAATGTCCATTTCTTTGCCCTGAGACTGCACCTCACCTAGTCATGGTGCTTGGCCTGGGGGTCGGGTGACTTAATCCTTCTGTACTGAAGGATCTGGACCATTAGATGTCCTGCCTGATTTGGGTGGTTGTAACTTTCCACATACTCTAACCACAAAACATGGGCATATTAGGAAGTGTTCTAGACCTTCCCCACATCCTTAGCCTTAGCCACTGCTTAGCAGGGAACTCCATATCCTTGATAAGTTCTACCACCTCGGCCAGTTCAGAAACCCCCTTTGTATCTGTTGACTGAGACAGATGAGCAATCCCAAGTAGTTAACTGGCAGTCTCGGCTTCCATTTCAATGAGTCATTGCTGGGTCACCTGTTGATAAAATTTCCCCATTTGGAACAAAAACCTTTGGTCTGGCAGAGCTTCGAGATGTGGGGGTGGGAAGCCAAATTTTGCTACTGGATACATCGTAGGAGTAAGTGGGAGGAGGTCCCCACATTGCCAGTTCTTCACTGCCGAAGACACAAATGTGGTTATGGGAGAAACGCCATCACATACCAGACGCTAAGATAGAACATTGCCGCCTCCCAGAGTCGCCTCAGTTCCAAAAGGAATTGACATCAAGCTGGAACACTGAGACTCCAAGAGTCATTCCGTTATTTATCGAGCCAGCCAATTCAAGATGATAGTGAACGTACGACCAGTGAAATCCATTAGCACGACCCCATTGCTGTACTTTATTTCCTGTCAAGTGATTTTCATTCTTAGACATGATACAGTGTAGAATACCATGATGGTGGATATGACATTTTTAAGTGTTTATTTTTGAGAGAGAGAGAGTGAGAGAGAAATGGAGAGAGTGAACATGCGTGAGCAGGGGAGGGGCAGAGAGAGAGGGGGCAGAAGAGAGAGAGAGAGAGAGCACACGCGTGAGCAGGGGAGGGGCAGAGGGGAGGCAGAAGATCCAAAGCAGGCTCCATGCTGATAGCAGCAAGGCGGAAGCGGGGCTCAAACTCACGAACCATGAGATCATGACCTGAGCTGTAGTCGGCCAACCAACCGCCTGAGCCACCCAGGCGCCCGTCCTTAAGGAATAATTTATGACATAAGCTCATCTCTGATATAGAGATGTCAGGCTGATATAGCCTGAAGGAGGAAGTGAAGGTGCATTGCTGCCTTTTCCAGCTCAAGGCAAACTCCTTCTGGTGATATTCATTGAAGAAAGAAAAAAGCATTTACCCAACCAATACTGTATACCAAGTGCCTGGGGATGTGTTGATTGCTAAAACAACAAACCCACATGTAGAACAGCAGCTGTAATTGGAATAGCCATCGTTAGGCTGATGGTAATAATCTCTCTTTCTCTAAGATCCATCTTTTCTGCATAAGGCAAGTATGGAAGTTGGAAGGGATGTCCTAAGAATAACAACTCTGCATCTTTCTAATTCTAATGGTGGCGAAATCACTCCACTCCCTACAGGAATATGATATTGCTCTGGGTTGACTATTTTTATAGTTAGGGCAGTTCTAGCGGCTTCTGTGTAGCCTTTGTTACCAGAATAGCCCTCATTCCATAGGTCAGGGAGCCAATGTGGAAATTCTGCCACTTACTGAGTATGTTCTTTCTAATTCTGCACTATGGCTCTTGGAAATGACCAGAGCATGGATTCGTTGACTAATTGGATTCATTGTGAGAGGGAACCTAAGATAAAACCACACTGATTGCCTGACCTCCATAAGCCAATACTCTAACCAGAGAACAATACTGATGTATGTATTTGAGTGTCAGGTCAGAGCCAATATTGAATAGTCTCATGGAATTCTCATTATGTACCTTTCCACTGTGCATTGTCACCCTAGCAATTGGCCCGGGGTCAATTGGGGAAACTTGGGATAGCAATTCACAGCATAAATATTTGGCGATGTAGCATGGTCCTTCCTCAAGGACAAGCCCGCAGTAATTTATGACCAGCAGAGAAGAGGAGAGCCGCGACAGATGCCTGGGCTCCCCTTAGAAAGCATTTTACCATGGCCTTGGTGGAAATTGTATCTCTTAGAACTCCCAAGGTGAGTGAACACATCTTACAGGATAAATTCACTCTAACTTTCCAGTCTCCTTAAGGCTTTGGATTTTTCCTCTGCAGTACATCGTGAAAGTTCTCGCATTTCTCCTGAAAGAAGGATGGGCCACCTTTGGGACTTATCTCAGTCAGCCGACCAAGCAAACTGTTACAGCCATCCCCCTATCTGCTCAAGCAAAACCACTGACTCCGCCTTGGCTTAATGACTCCCTATCAATAAATTTGGCCTACCTTGACTTTATTTTTTCTTCATACTCTACCTTCAAGTATTTTCCTGCACAAATTTCCCAGATTTCTAACTCCTTGTTTTAGAAAAATCATGCCGTTGTTTGGGTAAACTCTACACCTGTGCATAGGTCTCACTAAAACTCACGGTTTTTGGCCTGTGGGAATTTGAGGCCCGTTGCAGGGCTTTGAAGGAACGAGAGGTGCTGGATGTCGCTTCGGTGCAGGGTTACTAGTGCCCTGCAAGGCGGCCACGTCAGGCAAGATTATGACAGATTCTTCAGACAGAGAGGAAATACCTCCTCAGAAAGTCTGCATCTGTTGGCAAAGACACCTCAGAGAATTCGGGGGTTCAGATTGCACAGCGTCATCAGGCTGTGCCTATGTGCTGCGCTACAATTTTCAGGGCCCCGACCATTCCCAAGTAGTGCCCTAACAATATGTGAAAAAACCATGAGAATCTGGGACTTCGTGCTGTGTTGTAATACAGAAGATGACAAGAGTAGACTTTGAATTTGGTTTTCCCACCTCTTGGCCGTGTGGCCAGGGGAGATAGTGATTTCTTTCGTGGCTAGTTCATAGAAGCTTGCACATCCTTTATGTAGACCTTGAGCTGGGACTTTAAGGACATGAGGGCATTATTTTCTTTCCCTATATTCTCTAGCTGACTTGGAGGCAACCACTCCTCTACCATATACTCCTTATTTTGACTAAAATGTTCCCAGGTAGCACCTACTGTTTACGCCGACCTTCGGATTCTGTAGGTTCTTGATTATAGGCATCCAGATGTCATAGTTTGAGAAACTCAGTGATCACTTCTGCCACAGAATACCAGTGCTCTTTCACCATTGGAAACAGAGTCACTAATGCCTTTAAATCGAATCAGATTAAAGAAGAAATCCCATAAACCCAGAGCAATTTCAAAGTACTCATCCTTAGCATTCCGTTTTTCTGGAACCACTCTCAGTATAAAATCTGTATCAGTCAGGCTTCAGCCAGGAAAGGAAAACCAGTAGGGGACAATACGCACACGTGTCTGTACACGTACATGCACAAATGTGTTGCCGTGTGTGTTAGTATAGACCTGTTGCCGGGAAATGGTTGCATGCAGTGGTACTTGCTCACGCAGCAGTCTCTGCAGGACCACGGTCTCCTCCTCTGATGCCGGAGCAGGGCAGGCGTTCAGGAGCAAGAGATGGGGACCAGGCCGAGAGCCACGGACATGAGCTTCACCCCCCACGCAGACCGCCAAGACCGCCGAAGCGCGGGCCCGTTCACCTGCACCCGGCCTTGGGGAAGAGGCTATTCTGCAGAGGCCAGGGCCCTTGGAAATGCACTGACTGCCAAGGCCTTTTACTCTGCTGCGGGTGAGACGTCTCCTCCTCGCAGAGGCTTCCCTGACCACCACAGGGAAACACGGTCCACCCTTTCCCATCTCTCCATCCCATCTCCACTTTGTGCAGCGTGCGTACCATTACCTGGCAGTTTCTCTGTCCGGCTGGTGTCTCCTGGAGGATCCCTTTGAATGAGGTCTAGTTCACGGTGATTTCACACCTAGATAAGTGGCTGGCACTTAGATGGGTTCTAACACATATTGAATGAATTATTTTTATTCCTCACCACAAGCAGGGGAGGTGGATGGTGGCAGGAGCCTCAGTTCAGCAAAGGGGATGTGGAAACAAAGATGTTCCGTACGGAGCCCCCGGTCAAGAGCAAAGGAGGGGGTCCCTGGAGAAACCACTGGGGGCCGGGTCTCCCTTGAAGCCAAGTTCTTTCCACGCCTCCGATGCTGCCCCTGGACTCCACAGCCTCTGGCTGCCCCTGGCCCACAGTCTCCCACTGGTCCCTATTTGTCATCTGACCCTGGATCTGGAACATTCTCTGCTCACTCTCCCTCCCTGATGGGAGCTCCCAGGGGAGGGAGGGCCTGGCTCTCACCTGCCTCAGCCTCGGCCTCAGCCCTTCAGCGCTGAGGACTCCCAGGGACACCTGTCCTGTCACACAGGCCTAAGCTTGTGTCCCTCAGCCAGTGCCGGGCCCGTAGGGGAGTCTGCTCTCCGTGTGTGCCCCAAAGGAGATCCCTGCCCATCAGCGAATGACCCACCGTGCACTGCTCTCTGCCCCGGAGCTGGTAGCCTCTCCTGGGTTCTGGGCCACGACTGTCTCCCATAGGCAGCACCAACCCCGAGCAGCACATTTGCAGAGCACCTACATCGTGCCAGGATGGGCTGGGGCTACCTCATGAGGCAGGGGCTGCGATTTCCCCTCAACACCCGAGGAACCGGAGCCCCCAGGGAGCACGTCCTTGCTCAAGGTCAGACAGCTAGCTGGTTGGGAGCTGAAGCCCGAGTTCAACCCGGGCGGCCCTCCCTCCACTGCGTGCGCTCTTGAGAGCCGTGCAGCTCTGGGCCCGGACCTCACAAAAGGGAAACTCCATTCCTTACTAAATTGAGATGTAAAGTCCAAAGAGCGTGCGGACTTTGCCTCGCGGGGTGAAGAAGTTGCTAACCTTCAAAAGAAACCCGTCAGTTATCTCGCCAGCAAAATGCACGTATTTGGGAATAGCCGAGAATTGCGATCTGGGCCAAGCAAGCTCCAGCAAAACCACAGGCGAATTCAGAGAGCAAAGCAGAGGCCGGCTCTCTTACAGAGGAGAGGGGACAGCAAAAACAGCGAGTCCAGTGGAAGCAGGGAATGGATTCAGGAGCTTTGATGGGGGGGGGTCATATTAACCTCAGGTGCTAATCTCCGTGTCCTTCTTCCATGACAACTTACCCCGATGGTTCAGGAAAGGGCGAATACGTGACAAGTAGATCATGTGGGATGAACAAAAATCAGGGTCGCGAGCAATTGTGCCCTTGGATGGGCGGCAGGTCTCTGCTTATTTTTTAAAATAAATGTTTATTCCATTTAAGACAGAGAGCAGGGGAGGGGCAGAGAGAGAGAGAGAGAGAGAGAGGGACAGAAGATCTGAAGCAGGCTCAGCGTGGGCTCCGTGCTCACGGCAGCAGGCCGGATGCAGGGCTTGAACTCACGAACTGTGAGATCATGACCTGAGCCGAAGTCAGACTCTCAACCTACGGAGCCTCCCCAGAGGCTCCCCAGATCTCTGCTTCTTATCCCTGATGTTCTGCTTCAAGCAGACTTTCCAGAAGCTCATTATCCAATTCATGGAATCACTAAAAATGATGGTCAGGGAGCCTAAGAAGAGGAATAGAGTTATCACCTTGTGGCAAAAGTCCCTTAGGATGGCAGCAGTGGGCGGCACAGACCTGTGTTTAAAGTGCTTGGGTTTTTTGGTTCTTTGCCCTTCTTTTCCAAAAATGTTTACTTATTTTGAGAGTGTGTGACCGGTGGAGGTGCAGAGAGAGAGGAAGACAAAGAGGGAGAGAGAGAATCTCAAGCAGGCTGCATGCTGTCAGCGCAGATCCCCACGTGGGGTCTCAAGATCGTGACCTAAGCTGAAGTCCACTGTCAGATGCTTAACAGACTGAGCCAGCCGGGAACGCCTGTGTGTATCTGCTTTGACCATAACTTTGGCCCTTTCAGCCCCGTGCGACTGACCACGCAACCACGGAAGGGCAGGTGGAAAGGACCGCGGGCGTGTGCAAACACACTTGGTAGCCCTCCCTTCCCCCATCCCTGTGCTGCCCCACGCCGGCCTCCTGGTTCCCTGCCTGTGGCAGCCTGCGCCCATTCGCGGGCCTTTGCGGCTCTTCTGCCCCTGCCTCAGCTCTGCTTCCCACGTCTTCCCACCCGCCCCGTCTCTCCTTAAAGGTCAACTCCTCAGAGAAGAGCTGGGTCACCCAACTACAGTAAGACCTCAGTAGTTCTCCTTCCGCCCCTTTACTGTCAGAGCACTGCCACTTGCAGACAGTTAACCGGTCTGCTTCCTGGTTCCGCGTGGCTTCCAAGCGGGCAGGGACTGCTACCTGTCCCTCCGTGCTCAGTCCCCTTCCTTCCTCACTGTTAGAAGCCTGCTTCCGCCTTGGCGGCCGTGTGTCCTTCAAAAAGTATTTCCCTTCTCAGATTCCTGTGCAGTGTGGGATGGCCCTTGTCCACAGTTCTGGACAAAGACATGTCAGCTGAGAATGTGTAAGGAAGTCCTTTCTTTCACAGCCGTAGCTGCCTCCTTCCACGGAGGAGTCTGGACGCATGGAAGAGGACAGCCCGAATCCCCTGCATTCGTGCTGGGCGGCGTCACTGAAGTCTGAGACGTGGGAAAAATATGTGTCCCTAAGTATCTGGCTTATGAAATTATATCGTAGTTATTTTTTCACCCAGAACATCAAAGATGTTGGAAAGACAGACTTATTTCACTTAGCTTCATGCCCTCTAGATCCATTCCTGTGGCAAATTGTATTTTTTATGGCCGAGCGATATTCCACTGTATAACATTCCACATCTTCTCTGTCCGTTTGTCAACGAAAGTCAAATGCCGTCTGGGGTACCTGTCATGTGAACACTCTCACTCATATGTACAAGTTAAGACACGAAACAAATGAACAAAGAACAGAGGGACAGACAAAAGAACGGACTCAACTATAGAGGATGGATGGTTAGCAGAGGGGAGGGAGGGGGAGGGAGGGGTGAAATAGGTGAAGGGCATTAACAGTCCACTAGTTGTGAGGAGCGCTGGCTAAGGTCCAGATTTGCGACTCACCATGTTGGACATGTGCAACTAATATAACACTGTGTGTTAATTATATTGGAATTTAAATCAGTGAAACGTTTGTAAGTCGTTGGAAAGATATCGAAAGATTGAAAATTGGGTGTACCTTAACTCACGATATTATTTTCAACTTGAATATTTTTGTCCCCAAATAGAATTTGTTATAATCTCACTCCCTGGCTTTCACGGTAGCAAAGTCATCAATCAGGTTTCAAAAGATACTTCTTGCCGATGTCATTTTGGACCAGCAACTTGCCATGTGCGCCAACTTCTCTTGCCAGATGATGATTTATAATGATTTTTATTTAACTTCGGCTTACTGACCGTTCTTTTGCAGGATGCCACCGTGACGGGTGTTGTTCACGAAAAATCTCAAGGCTACTTCTCCACTTGGACAAGAGTGGGCAAAGGAAAATCCATGAGTCTCTCATTCTTGTAAGCAAAGGAATAGACCTTCTTTTAAGCCAACGGCTTTACAGACAGTCACGGTTTATGGCCAGAGAGTTTTATTGCCTTCCTCTGTTTTGTTCATACTATCATCTCACATATATACGTTACCTAAGAGATTGTACCCGAGTTTACGAAACACTTTTGATTCACTGTACTGTGTGGATGTCATATGATACTCATAGCTTTTACAAAATTGTGAAAGTCTCTAATTTGTGGGCAAAAGTGTCTTGACTGCATTTGGTCTGATGCCTTATAATGTCTCCATTTCTACTTAAATATAGTCTTCCAGCAGAAATAAAGCACCTTCTTCGGGCAATTGATGCCATCAGAAAATGAGCGCATCACAACACAGGTTTGGTACGATCACTTCTGCAGGCATAATGGCCTCTAAGCACACTTGTATGAACGTGTCATAGTTGGCCCCTCATTGTATCCCTGGCCTGAGCATTCTAATGCCAAGGTTACCTTACAATGTATTAAAAACTTTATCGGCTGGGCTGTATGTAGTCAGCCTTTTCTCTTCCTTTCAACCAAGTCAATAAAAATCTTTATTGGTATGAAATCATCCTTAGTGTGCTCATACTTAATAATCAGAAATTGGGTCGCGATGAGTCATATCTGGTGTACGATCAAGAGGCAAGAACACACATTTTGCTTCATTTATTCTCAACGATAGGCCATACGTAACATATTTTCCGGAAGCATTACATATCTGTCTTTAGCTCTATAAGAGAAACATGACACAGAAGACTTTTTTAAAATCAGCCAAGTTAATAGCTGCATCAACAGTGTACAATAGCAAAATGATCTTCAACATGATAAAGGCCTGTGAGTTCAGTTAAAGTTTAAAACTTTCAAGCATTTGGGGTGCCTGGGTGGCTCAGTTGGTTGAGTATCTGACTTCGGCTCAGGTCATGATCTCAGGGCTCGTGAGTTCTAGCCCTACATCTGGCTCTGTGCTGACAGTTCAGAGCCTGGAGCTTGCTTTGGATTCTGTGTCTCCCTCTCTCTCTGCCCCTACCCTGCTCACGCTATGTCTCTCTCTCTCTCTCTCTCTCTCTCTCTCTGAAAATAAGTAAACATTAAAAAAATAAAACTGTAAATATCTGGACTTTCAGTGATTTCCTGGGATCTTTAAAGAGACAAATTATTTTGTGCACAAGCACACCAGTCACCAAATCCATTCCCAAAAACTCAACTGCTTTGTTCTCTACTTTGGTCACCTTCCTCTAACCACCATCATCTATGAAACTGTGCATTTGCGAGTAAGGATACTTTTGCCTGGGGACAATGTGGTGCTGTGCCCTCACTGTCTGCAGATGACAGGGCCACAGTGGGACCTGACGGCAGGTCCCAGGGGGTGAGGGTGGCCTGCAGCTCACAGCGGTCAGGAAAGCAAGGATGATACTCTTATGTGGCAGGGGACCGGACTGGCCGGCATTCTGAACGAGCGTGGAGGCAACAGTCACCCTGGGCCTTCCAAAGGACGACATGAATTGGCCACAGTCGTGATTTCAGCCATTTAAACCTGGAGCAGAGATCACTGTCAACACTACCCAGAATGAGGAGCTACAGAACTCCGAGATAAGGAACAATAAATGGGTGTGATTTCACCCACAAAATTTGGAGTAACGTTTGAAGCCGCCAAACGCGCGTGGTTTCATACACAAAATTAAAACGAACCCACTCCCTGAACCCGCGTCCATTTCCTCCTGTGCATTCCACTAAACCAGTTGGCCAGAAAAGCAATCCACGAGGACTGGTTCGCAGGTAGTTTTGCACAGAATGCAGGCACTGCCCATACTAGCGTCCATCCAAATCAAAAAGGAACTCGGTGTAAACTGTTTACAATCTGAGACACCGGATTTTGACCGTGTAGAAAAAGTAGCACGTAGGAAGAGGCACGTCTGCATTGGTGGCATCAGGGCCAGTGAAAGTCGACTCCAGCATGATAGCGATGAGAACATGGGCAAACCCTAAGTAAAGGGTTTCAGAACCGTGCAAGTTAACACAGGGTTTGCAACCACAGGAAGAGCGTTTACTCCCGAAACCTGGCTACATCCCAACACGAACAGCGAGCCTTGGGCTGTGGTAAGGGCACTATCCCCACGGCCGCCTCCTCAGCTCCGTGGTGGCCTCGAAAGCCACGACCTCACATCCGGGGTAGCTCTGAACTCCGGCAAGCTGTCCGCCACCGGAGGAGACAGAACTGATTGCAGCTCCCGAACATCATATTCACAAATAACTGTCACTATTTGACGTGCCTGGTGACTCCCTGAAGGGCACGATGCGCGGGGCTAGATCATAATTGAAGGGTCTGACAGCTCCCTGTGTGCACTGTCATGGTCATCATCTTAAGGTGCCAGGCAAGACCCCTGTGCGGACAGAACAACAGAAGGGACGATGGTGAGCAATCTTCTCTGGCTTCAACGTCACGTGTAATAAATGCTTCTGATGATTTCCCCCAGGAAAAACGGGGAAAGCAGATTTGGGCAGGGACCTTTTTATCAAATGGTTTTTATTTTTCTCATGAATTACATTGCACTGGGTCACGTCGGTTTCCTGCATCGATTATGACAATCAACTAATCCTCCTTTTTTTCTCTGAGGTCAATGTGCCAGCTTTTGGTTTTCCGTCTCAGCTTCCTACTCACCCTTTTTTCCTGAAATGTGAAAAATATTCTGGTTCCTTTAAAAGTTTTCCTGTGGCGTCAGTGACCGAGGTCTGTCTGTAGGGGGCGCCTGACACATGGTGGGGGGTGGTGGGAAAGACGTGCTTCCTGGCGCTGGGGGACTGGCACAGCAGGCTCCTGGGGACCCGAGGCTTCTCCAGCACCAGGCTCTGCGCCCGGGAGCTGCAGGCCCGCTGCAGGGCAGCGGGCCTGCGGCATCCGGGGCCTGCTGCTTGGCTTACGCCCCCCCGGGGAAAGTAACGATGTATCAGTCCTCCGGCCACACACGTGCCTGTGCACACCGCTCCCAGAACCCTTAGAGGGCGCATTTCCAGCGACTCCCAGAGGGCACATTTCCAGAAAGTTCCACGTGAGAGGCACCACAGCCTGACTGCCATTTTGCGGGTTACTGCCAGGCTCCGGGAACAAGGTCAGGATTTTAACACTCGGAGCGCGGATTCTTTTCCCTGGGAGCTCTCCCTGAACTCGGGAGGCGTGCCTCCCTTAGGTGCGGTATCCTGCTGGGCGATCTACCTCAGCTCCGTGGAAACAGTTCCTTGGCTTCTGGTCTCGGCCCGGGGGTGGGCGGCGTTTCCCTGGGCGGCGGGTGTCGGCCAGTTTGGCGGTCAGAGAGACAGAGTTCCGCGAGGGGCTTTCCTCGTGGAACCGTCTCAGTGCTGGGGAGGGGACTCTTGTCCGGGGCTGATGTCAGTCGTGAGTGGGGGTGGGGGTGTTTCCTGGCAGTGCACCCGAGCCGTGCGAGGGCAGCGTTTCCTCGGGCGCGTCGCCTCAGCCCCCAGATTCCTGCCCACGAGGGCCACTGGCTCAGCCCGAGGGGGCACTTTTCCCTGGGTGCTCTGTCTCAGCCACGGTGGCGGTGGGCTTGGCTCGCGTCGGGCTGGTCCCCGGGCGGCGGGGACGCTCAGCCCTGGGGAGGCTTTCACGGGTGCTGTGTCACAGCCAGTGGGGGTGCTGTTCCTCGGGTGTTTAAGACTGGAGTCGAAGTCGCCGTCGGGGAGACAACTTGACGTTGGGTCCTTTCTCGGCGCTGGCGGCTTGGGCTCTTTCTTGGTGCTCCCTCTGCTGCCATCTGGGGAGCCGAGACTGTTGTTGGAAAGGTCCATCTGTGCACAGAAGGGGGACTCCGCCTCGAGTGCTGCGCCTCGGCCCTGGCTGAGGAGGCGTCCCTTCTGCAGTGGGGGGACTAGGCCCCGGCTGCTGTCTCAGCCGTGGCTGCGGAGCAGTGTGGGGCTCTGTCTCAGCCTTTGGGGGGAGGCCTTCGTTGGGTGCGCAAAGGCACTCTGCGGGGAGTTGTTCTTCCGTGGATGCTGTGTTGCAGCCTTGGGCACGTAATTTGCCTTGAATTCTGGATCTAGCCTTGGGGGAGTTTCATCTCACTTTTCAACTATCACCTGGGGCATCAAGCTGGGGACCTGGGTCCACAGTGCATGAGAGTTGGTTACGTTCCATACTCACAAACGCTTGGTGTACAGGCAGTCTTGAATCTCAGCCACCCTGCTGGGTGTGCAGGGGCCTCTCCTCAAGTCTACGTGTGCATTTTGTGCTGATTAGAGGTTGATTGGCCATCCGTGTGTGTGTTTTACGAGGCGCCTTTCCAGGTCTTTTAGCCACATTTCATTGAAATATTTGTGTTCCGCTGAATTGATTTGTAGCCCTACATATATTTCTATTTCTGTGTATATTTAAATATATCATCCTGAGTATCTTCTGCAGATCTGTTTCGCTTTGTCACCATCTCAATAGTGTCATTTTGATGAACAGATATTCTCCGTTCAATTAAGTATAATTGAACGATCTCTTCTTTCTGGTCAGTGCTTTTATTTTTTCAAAACCTTTCCTACTCTAAAGCCGTGAAGGTGACGTCCTAGGTTTTAGGCCAGATGTCCTCTTCATCTGATATCAATGTGGTGTGGATGGGACTGAGGTCAGGGAGGAGTCCCATTTCCCCGCAGGGACCAGGTGGGGCTTACCGAAGGGACCACAGTGGTTCGCGGGCCCCAGTGTCAGCCGTCTAGCAGCTGTTATTTCCGGATTGATTTCTACACTCTCTAGGGTCTTGCACGGGTGTATCCGCCCACCCTTGCTCCAATCCCACGTGCTTGCCATGCTCCTCCTTTCCAGGAAGTCTGCTAGCTGGCGTCGGACCTCTTCCAACCTTGTTCTTTCTCTGAAAGGTTGTCTCAGCCCTTCCACTCTTTACTATCAGCTCACTAATTTCCCCAAAAGGAACAAGATGGAGTTTTGAAATTTGAAATAGAAAGTTATTTACATTTAAATATGGTTGCAATAGTTACTCCTGGCAGAAATGGCAATGATGACTTAATGAGTCTTGCAATCCGTAAAAAAAATGTATTTCTCTCCGTTGCCTTGAGGCCTGAAACATCTCTCAGTGGGGTTTTTGTGTTACGTATAGTTCTCTGGGACACCTGTCATTAGGTTTACTCCCTGGGTCTTGACGTTGTTGACCCTGTTTGCAATGGTATTTTAATTTTCTTTTTCTAAATATTTTGGTTATTACAGAGAAGTAGATGTGGTTTTTGATTCTTCCTCCTGAATACAATAAATTGGCTGTTGTTCACATATCAACTCTAATTGTTTGTATCCTTTTGGATATTCCATGTACAGAAAAATGTCATCCGCGAATGACAGTTTTGCTTTTACCTTTGCACAATTTATACTTGTAATATTTTCTTGGCACTGTTGCAGTTTTTATGACCTCCATATATTTTCGAATAGATCGTAGACGTCCTTGTCTGGTTTACAAACTCAGGTAGAAAATGTTTGGTGTATCGCCATTAAGTATTATGTTTGCTATAGGATTTTGGGGGGTGAATACTCTCTATTAGGTTAAGGAAACTACCTTCTATTCTCAGTTGCTGATAATTTTTAAGCATCAGTAGCTTTTGAACTTGGAACCATCTGTAAAATTAATAATGGAACCTTTCCTTGTTTTTTTTTTTTTCCTAAATACAATTGGACTGATCAAATTTTAAACCAATGTTGCCTTCATGAAATACACCACATCATAACATGATGCATATCTTTTATCTTTGTTTGCTGATCTTTTGTTTCGAATTTGTATATGTGTTTTCAGGAAAGGAATCTTGGCCAGTGGTTTTCCTTTCTTCTATGTCCTTGTTAGATGTTGGTGTCAGGTTTATACTTGCATCATAAAATGAGGTGGGAACTGGTCCAAGAGTTTATGTAACACTGATATTATTTCCCCCTAAATTCTTGGAGTACTCATCAGGGAAGCCTGCTGGATAGGAAGTTTTTGTTTATTTTTAATTTTTTAATTTTTTTTAATTGGATAGGAGGTTTTGAAATTTTGTGTTAATCCTTTTACCAGATACAGGAGTTCTAAGATTTTGTCTTTCTTCTTTAGTAACATTTTGGTAATCTTTATTTTTCCCTAAGTGTCTCTATTTTATCTCCGCGAATGCAATGGAAGGTGCCAGGCAGGAGCCTTGAGAAAGCAAAGGAGGGGTGGCCCCTGGGTTGGCCTGGAATCAGGTTTGAGAACAGATCAGCTCCCTGTGCTGCTCAACCCTCATATGGTCACTTTACTCCAGGCCCTGACTGTGAACATTTTGAGTTCAAATGCAGTCAAAGGTTTATATTCAAAGTTAAATGCAGTTAACATCTTGCAGTTCGAATGGCACTAAAGTAGTTTTCAGGGGATGACAGTTCTCAGGGAGAGGGATTCACACTCACCAGCATCACAAGAGATCTGCTGATAAACAAGCATGTCAATGGCAGGGTGACAGATGTAGTCGAGGTGATGGAAGTCGTGCTCAGCAGACTGACACGCTCTTCCCTAGTCACTCCTGGATTTCTTGGATTTCTTGACTGTGCTCCAGTGCCGCGCGTGAGGCCTCACAGCAGGGATTCCGGTGACCTTCAGTTCTTGTTCTGGCCACTCTTGATGTGGCCACCCCCGCCTCATCTCAACACTTTATTCTTTTTTAATTTTTTAATGTTTTTATTTATTTTTTAGACAGAGAGAGACAGAGCAGGAGCAGGGGAGGGGCAGAGAGAGAGAGAGAGAGAGGGAGACGCAGAATCCGAAGCAGGCTCCAGGCTCGGAGCTGTCGGCACGGAGCCTGATGCGGGGCTCGAACCCACCAACTGCGAGATCATGACCTGAGCCGAAGTCGGACGCTCAAGCGACTGAGCCACCCAGGCGCCCCTCAACACTTTTATAAGATGGTCTGTTCCGAGCAAAGGGCTTTTCATGACCAGACGAAACTGAAGGCTGCATGCTAGCAACCCCTGGAGAAGGCATCAGTACTACCAAACCCTCCCACTGCTCCTGGGACTCTCTGGGCCCCAGATCCCTTCTGACTCCACATCTTCTCTTCCTTACCTTGGCCCTGAGTTTTTGCCACAATTATCGCTCTGTGAAATACTGAATAAATTAGTACGAGTAGAGCATTTAGCAGAGTAGAGCATTTAGCTGGCTGGTATGAAATGCTCCATGAAAATAATTCTCCCCTTTTGTACTTCTCCTTAATGGGAACTGTCAAGGATTCAGGAAAGGAATTTGTCCCCAGTTCGTTCCAATATGATGGGGCAAATTTGGGGGTTACCCTTAAATGAGAAGACCTTTCAGCTAGTCTGTCATACCAATTCGTGCCAATTGATCTATGAACGATATTGAGAAGTGCCCGTCACAGGGCTCCTAGATGGACACATTGGACTCTGTGCCATTGGACACGCGTGGATGAAAGATTTCCGCCTCCTGTCCCGTCACCCTCGACGAGGGGCATTCTGTAAAGACTCGGCCAATATCGATAATGTTTATTTAAATCAAATATGGAAAGGAAACTGAGTTATTTCCCCTGAAAGGGTTGACACAGAATGTTGATTCCTTTGTCAGCGAGGTAATCATGGATTTATTTAATTCTGGCTGAGGGGTTCGCATCCTGCAAGTGAGCTGATTCATCGTGTGCGATGTCTGCCTTTGGACTTCGCTTGTAGGATAGCTTCCTCCCAAGCTTCCTCCATTTTTCTCCCTAGAGGGATGGAAAAGAGGCTGGGGCTCCTGAGAACGGAGTGTTTGTGGGGGCATGATAAACCTTGGCCCTTGAGAAAACTCACATCAACGATGGAGAGGCATGTTGTATGCACATATGTACAATGCAGCTTCAGCATGGTTGCATTTTTTTAAGTTTATTTGTTTATTTTGAGAGAGAGAGAGAGAGAGAGAGAGAGAGAGAGAGAACCAGCAGGGGAGGGGCAGAGAGAATGAGAGGGAGAAACCCGAGCAGCCCTGTCTCAGGGCTCTGTCCCACGAACCGTGAGATCATGACCTGAGCTGATATCAAGGGTCTGAGCCACCCACGCACCCTAGTTTGGTTGCATTTTTGTCACTAATGGGCTATGTTTCTTGATGCTTCTCAGGAAATGATGACCGATAAAGCAGAGGAGTCTGCTGTTGGGCCCGAGAAGCAAATGAAACGTCATGGAGAACCCATGACTTCTCCTCTGTGTAAGAGAAGACTGACCGTGGCAATGCTGTCAGTGATGCCGGAAGGAGAGGGAGCATCGGAGGCCGGGGGCTCAGCCGTGTGTTTGGAAGATGGTGAGGATGCCTGTGCCCCACCCCCTTCCTGACCTGCCCCAGTGCAGCCTGGCCTCTGGCCCCTCCCTGCCAGGGAGCAGTTCCCTCAAGGTCACAGGCTTTGGGTGACGCTGCCCTTAATTGCTCATCCACGTTAGGCACAGGTGTTCCCGCTCTCCTTCATGGAAACCTTCCTGGATTCCCAAGCTCCGCACTCAACTGGTTTCCTTCTCCTTATTGAATACTCCTTTTCTTTCATTCTTTTTCGAGTCTCCTGGCCCTCCTCTTAATATTGTACTCCTTCCTGGATCCCACCATCGGGATGTCCCTCTACCCACCGCCGCCTCACTCAGCAGGTCGCTGCACTAGCTTCTGACCTTACAGCCTGCTCTCCCACTTGACCCTCCTGACCCATCACCCCCCGCAGCCCGACTGACCCCGTGCGCACGGAAATCCGACCCTGCCGCGTCCATCCCGAAACCCGCCGCCAACTCCCCCGAGCACTCAGAACAGAATCGGAGCTGCCGACGCTGGTCTACACGCTCTGCAGGACCCGGGCCTGCCCTCCTCTCCTGCACGCGTCCTCTGGGTGTCCTCCTTGCTCTCTCTGCCTCTGTCCTTTGCTCCACGGCCCCGGCTCGTCCCCTCCTAGGGCCCTGCACCGGCCCTCACGGCAGCCACAAGTCCTCCTCACGTGCACAGGCCGCCCTGTCTCCTGCTCCACGGGTCACCTCCTCAGAGGGCCCTGCCCCACCGCGGATCCTGGAGGCACCCCCTCCTGCTCTCTGTCACATCCCTGATGTCTTCCTTCCTAACACGAGTTCAAACTGTGTAACTCCCTTTACCCATTTTACACATACCGTCTGACTTCCCCATGAGGATGTAAGTTCCACAAGGGTAGGGATTGTTCTCGTCTGTCTCGTTCACTGCCGATCTCCCAGCATTTGGCTCAGTGCCTGGCACAGAGGAGGCTGAGTAAATGAAGGAGAGGTGTCAACATGATGTAGAAAACAATTCGTCTTCCGAGGCAGAAAAGACAGATGAGGAAGATCATTAACTGACTGGGAGTGTTAGTGATGGAGTGCCAATATCAGGCATGCTGACATCAAGTGGCACATTCAGCTTTTTACCTTGTAAACGGCATCAAAGGGGCATTAAACCATGAGTGCCAGGGCCCTGTGAATGTTTGTTTACTGGTTGTCCTGTCCGACTACATTTCTGTATGCACGCAGAGTGCCAGGAACGCAAGAGGCTTCTTTGTTCTGTTCTTTTTCCTGAAGTCCAACCTTCAGGTCCGATACATAGATCCGGTGTATCCTCCTGCTATGACCTGAGAACTTGAGAGACTGTGGAGCACGTGGATGTCCGTGCGGGGTCGTTGAAATGCCTGCCATTGCAGCTCCGCATCACACTTGGTTTCCAGATGCACCTGTCGTTCACAATATCCACAGCAGGCGAGGGAAAAGTGGTCGATCCCTACTGATAGCTTCTTGTCAAAATCCGTTCGCCCAGAGCCTATGAATATGGCAGGAGATGGTATTCTACACCAACCAGTTGGACTCTCTGCCTCGTGACTTAACCCGTCTCAGCAAAGGTGGGCCGAGTCACAAACCTGGTAGTAATGCACTGGCGGGAGGAATCATTACCATCCGTCTCTCTACAGATGATCCCAAGGTCACCGCAGTATCTGTGCTGGAAGAAGGGCCAGGGAGACTGCCGAAAACGATGGAAATCACTGTGGAAATGAAACATCAATTGAAGAAGGAAATTCAAAGATTTGGACGACGTAAGTAGAACGGGAATTTTCATAAGTGAAACCACAGGAAGTCTTTCTCATTCTATGAGTTCAAAGTTTTTTTAAGTTTACTTATTTTGAGAAGGGGGGGCAGAGAGAGGGAGAGAGAGAGAATCCCGCAGCCTCTGCACTGACAGTGCCGGGTTGGATCTCATGAACTGTGGGGATATGACCTAAGCTGAAATCAAGAGTTGGATGCTTAACCGACTAAGCCACCTAGGCGCCCCTCTCATTCTGTGATTTAGACTGGATTCCACCGAGCTCTTACGGCTTCTCCTTTCCCAGAATTGGGTTTTCACATAATTTAAGACAGTTCCTCTTTATTGTGACTAAAATGTCTCAGTACTTTGTTCTTTTCTAATCTCTTAATCGTTTATTATTCCTAAGGGTTCCATGGGTAGCTATGTTTCGGTGTCCGGATGTAAGCATGTAAAGCACAAGTACTATGTAACATTCTAGCCCTTGAATGATTGCTGAGGCAGCAGATACACCAAGATTGAGTTCTGCCTCTTCTTTCTACTTTAGAAATACTGACAGTTTTCTTTCTAAATATATCCAGAATATGATAGAGTCGTCAAACTGCTTGAAGGAGTGCAAGAACCTCTGGAATTGCGGCAAAAATTTTGTTGCATTTTGCAGGAGGAAGGCGACAAGGTGGGTACAGAGAGAAACTCCAGTATGTTTCACAGCAGGGCCCAGGGAGGAGCTGGGCAAAGGGTGGGGACAGGACTGCCTGGCTGTCTTAAACCCTGGCCCTCATTCAGAGTTCATGCTGTCTCTGCAGTTATTTAGATTGATATTATCTGATCCGCCTCATTCTTCCAAGCTCAATAAGACTTGTATTCACGACAGAATTTCAGGTGGGTGCGGACCATCGACCGACACTCTTTGTATTTCCTAGATTGTCTCTTACCATGAGGGTCCATTTTCTATTCCCATGTAGATTGGAAGCTTCTCTTTCTAGTCTTCACAGAGTCTCCATAATTATGGGTTCTTCGATATCTTTTGGCTAGTGACTTGTTTCTTTGTTTTCAGATTGAAAAGACAAGACTTAATAAGCCACCTTGAGACAGTACTAGAAAAATTGGAATCAGACCAAATTCTCAACGAAGATAATCCCACCCCCAGTTTATAATCCTGCTAGTGAAATGATCAATAACAAACCAGAACAAGATGGCTGCCTTAGAATGGAACCCGATATTGTTGATGCCTCCTCACATGTGTTAGTTAAGACAATTGTCTTCTTGAGGCCAAGAAAAAGAGTTGGAACTTACATGTTATACATTTCTGTTATTAAAAGCTGGGCATTTTCCCTAAGTATTTGGTTTGAACAGACGATTTATTGTGTGCGTGTGTGTGTGTCTGTGTTTGCCTTCCCCCTGAAATGGGGGACCCCGTGAAGTCATCAGGTTGCACTGAATCCTACTCCTCAGCGGGTCCCAGGCCTGTAGCTGGCATTCATAACTGTCTTGTCCACTAGCCATTTCTTCTTCGTTTTGCCTGAGAGCTGTCTCAGCCTGAGGGGTCAGTGGGCTCCTCCTGAGGGGATGACTCACACCTTAATTACAGATGGACCTGACCAGTGGATGTCCTCACTGAAGTGAGTTGTCATAACTTCCTTTGACTGGAGTCAGCACCGTGAGAGCGCCGGGAGACACCCAAACCTCGCCGACATAGTCCTCCTCAGCGTCTCGTGTCGTGGCGAGCCAGTGTCCTTAACACTCGGGTTCCGTCTCCCCACCCTGTGCAGGCGCCCCGTGTTTGCCTGACGGTGGGGAGAGACGAGCATCCGGACTGACCGCCGGGCAGCGTCTGTTTCCATCTCGGTGGAGTCAGTGTAGGGGCTCTGGTGGAAAACAGTCCTCCTTTGGGAAAAGACCTCCGGTCCGGGGAAGCCTGAAGCCGTGGGGACAGGAAGCAAGATTTCGCTACTGGATGCGTGGGAGTGAGAGTGAGCGGAGCCCCTCACATTGCCATCCCTTCAGTGAGGAAGACGTGATCACGCCTACGGGAGGGACAGCTCTCTCTCTTGGCAAATGAGGGAGAGCGTGACAGCCTCTAAACTATATTGCCCCAGCCCCTCAAGGTACCGTCTCCAAGTTAGAACCAAAACTGAGGCTTTGAAAGATCCTTCTATGATTTTTGTTTTGAAACTTCTGCTTGGGGTGATGAGGCAGGTCATAACCCCAGTGAATTCCGCGAGCATGCGCCCCGAGAAGCAATATCCTTGTTTCTAAGTGATGCTGCCTGGAAATCCATGACAGGAGATCAGGCATTTTCTAAGTGCATGAATGTTGGGTTTCTCAAAAATCGATGGGTGGGAAGGAAGATCCATCGGCAGAACCGAGGTGCAGCTACCTTTCCCTGAGGAAAGAGACCAAAATGATCAACCTGCCACCTGGTAGCTGACTGACCATGTGGGGGAATGGCGCCATATTGGGTTCTCGGGGTGGGTCTGTGTGACTGGCGCACAAAGAAGTCAGCAGTGTCTACACAACAACATCAGTCCTGGTGCGTGATGCCCCATTACTACTTGGAGGAAGAGGGGTGCCTGTAAGGAGCTATGGGTGTGGTCCTGGGAGCTCAGAGTGGCCTCAACTGAGAGACGTAAAGGAATTGGGGACCTCACTCCTACAACCTGAAGAAACTAGACCTGACAATGACCTGACAGGGCTTGGAAGCAGGTTTTCTCTCTTGAGTTTCCAGTTAATGACTCAGCATGGTCAACAACTTGACTTTAACTCCATGAGCCCCTGAGCAGAGAAACTCATAGTACCTGCCTGGAATTCTGAGCTATGAAACTGCTTGAGAATACATTTGTGTCATTTCACACCGCTAAATATGGACAAATTTATTATGCAGAATTATAATATTAATATGGGTCTCTTATAGTTTGCCAAACCATAAGGGACTCTTAAAAACAGAGAACCATTTCAGGGTTTATGGGGAGTGGGGAAGAGGGGAAAATGGGTGATGGGCACTGAGGAGGGCACTTGTTGACATAATCACTGGGAGTTGTATGTAAGTGGTGAACCATGGGATTCTATCCCAAAAACCAAGAGCACACTGTGTACACTGTATGTTAGCCAATGACAATAAATTGTATTTAAAAAATAAAAGAAAAATAGTATGTACAAAATGCTTGTATATTGGGAAGTAACAACTGCAAATCAGACATGATGTGTTTTTTTTTTCCCATCAAGTGGTCACAGGGACCTCCCATGTATGTGGCCATGGTGGATCCTCAGAGAACATCTTTCTTCTGGGCCCTACTCCAAGCTAGCACGTTTTAAGGTAACATGTCAGTGGGTCATAGAACCACAAAACCACAAAACCATAAACCGTGTTATCACCAGCACCTGATAGGCTAACTCTGCTACATGTCTCTTTTTGAATGGGAAGAAAGCTGAGATTTCCCAATTATCTGTCCACCGTACAAGCATAATCGTGACATGCCCCAGACTACTACATCACTAAGCATTTCACTAAATTGCAAGGCCTCTGATTTTGTGAGAATTCTTTCCTACGTTCTGTCTTTCACGTGTGTTGCCAATGTGTCTATATTAGTTTCTCCTTCCTTCTCAATGACAATAACGTCATGGAGGTAAAGGAATAGTGCAGTGCCCGATGTAAGGGACAGGTGGTGAAGGCCTGTGAGGAGTAGTTTATGACATAAGCTTAGAGAGTTGATACAAGCCTGAGGTAGGAAGTGAGGGTGCCCTTTCCAACTGAAGGCAAACTCTTTCTGGCTAGGTTTTCTAAAAGAGAAGAAAGCATTTGCTCATTCAAATGTACTTACCAGATGCCCAGGAACGTGTTAATTGCTAAAGAATGGAGCTTCAAGGAAAACAGCAGCTATAATTGAATAAACAGCCAACTAAGTTTATGACGCTTTGCTGTCATTGTCCAAGATGTAAAAGTTCTGCACGGACCAAATAGGTAAGTGGAAAGGGACATGCTCAGAGTCATCACCATGAAGCTTTCAAATTCTTGATGGTGCCACTATCACCACTGGATGGATTTGGGGAAACCCTGACACCACTGAGAGACAGGACTGATGTAAAATTCCATCAATGAGGAGGAGCCAAGATGGCAGAATAGCATGGGAGTTTTTTGTGCGTCTCGTGTCCATGAAATACAGCCAGACCAACACTAAGCCATCCTACACACCTAGAAAACTAACTGGAGGATTAACACAACAATCTGCACAACCTGAACCCCAGAATTCAGCAGGTACACGGCGTGGAGAAGTGAACTTGGGGAGCGAGAAGGTGTAGGAAGGGAGGTGCTTTTGTGAGCGAAGAGAGGACAGAGACTGGTGGGGGGGGGGAGAATATGGGAAAAGCACCCTTCCCCAAAGCAGCTGGAGAGAAAGCAGAAAATTGGAAACTGCCACAGGGACTAAATTAAAAAGGGAGAAAGGAGAAAGGAGAGGGTTTAAATTCCATTAAGATTGTAAACAGGGGGAGCACAAGGCTGCAACTCCCCAGCTTGATACCTGGCGGTGCTCTGGTGGGAAGGGCAAATCCTCAGGAACAGAGTGGGTCCGGGAGGTTCTCGGGCCACACAGGGAGAAGCGGTCCACTGCTGGAAGGACATTTGGTAGAGACTGTTGAAGCCACCTGGTCCCAGCAGACCCCGCACAACGGCCACATTCGCTGGTGCTGGAACAACGTCATTAAGGGTGAAGCCTGGTGCCAGATGTGTGTTGTGATTTTCCTTAATCCCTGAAACACTGCTGCTACACTGTCTCGTGAACTTTTTCTGGGGCGGGCTGGCACCTGGCCGCAGTCTCGGGGTCCCGCCCGCGTTCCTGGGTGCAGCCGACATTCGGCCATTGCTCATTCGGCCTTTGCTCTGTGAGACCCTCCCGCAGAGGGGTGGAACGGGTCAAAGCCGAAGTCCTTCGGAAGTAAGGGGCCGGGAAACACAGCCGCGTCTGAGACAAAACTTCGGAGAGAGGTACTGCCTGGGGCCTGGTCACGGAGAGTGAAAAAGCGGGGAGTCGACGAGAGCTGAAGAGAGAGGACGGGTGCGTGATTGCTGACCCGGGAGAACAGACTGGGTAGCTGGGTGGCGCCATTTTCACCGATTCCTGAGCATGTGCATACGCACCTATGAGCGTGGCAACGCTCCACCCCAGTAGCCTAGCAGCGCCATCCAGTGGAGAGCGGAGCCGTTACACTGAGACCCGCCCACCTGGGCCAACCTCGCTCTTCAAGAACACAAGTCTCACTGCCCGCTTTGTTTATGGACTATAAAGTGCTACATAGACCAACTTCTAGGGGAAAACGAAGCAGTTTCATTCCTACTTCAATCTGTTAGCAGGTCCATCTAGGTCCATCTATTCAATTTTCTTTCTTTCTTTTGCTCTTTTACACTTCTTTTTCTTAAATACAGAAAGAGAAAAAACTCATTTTTATTTTCAATTTTTATTAAAAATGTTTTTCTTTAATTTTTATTACTATATTTTTTACTTTTGTGTAAATTTTTTCAAATTTATTTTACTTCCATCATTTTATTTTAGTCTACTTCAGTGTATTCACCTTTTAAAATTTTCAAACGATTTCCCCTTTTTTCCTTCTCTTTCTTTTTTTTTTTTTAATTTTTTTTTCAACGTTTATTTATTTTTGGGACAGAGAGAGACAGAGCATGAACGGGGGAGGGGCAGAGAGAGAGGGAGACACAGAATCGGAAACAGGCTCTGGGCTCTGAGCCATCAGCCCAGAGCCCGACGCGGGGCTCGAACTCACGGACCGCGAGATCGTGACCTGGCTGAAGTCGGACGCTTAACCAACTGCGCCACCCAGGCGCCCCTCCTTCTCTTTCTTTTTACTTTTTCACTTCTTTTCTTTTTCTTGAATGCAGAAAGAGAAAAACTTCATTTTTACTTTCAATTTCTATTAAAAATATTTTTCTTGAAATTTTTTACTATATTTTTTGCTTTTATGTATTTTTTTCCAAATTCTATTTACTTCCATCATTTTATTTTACTCTACTACAATGTATTCACTTTTTCCAATCTTCAAACATTTCTTTTTTTCCTTCTTTTTTAAATCTTTTTTCTCTTTTTCGTTTCTTTTCTTTTTCTTGAATACAGAATAAGAAAAGATTTGTATTTATTTTTAATTTTTATTAATTTTATTTAATATTTTTTCTCCCTTATTCTTTACTTTTGTGTATATTTTTTCAAATTCTATTTTACTCCCATCATCTCATTTTAGTCTACTTCTGTGAATTCATTTTTTCAAATCTTCAAACGATTTCCCTTTTTTTCTTCCCCCCCTCTTTTTCTCTAATCTGTCAAACCACGTTCAACACCCAGACCAAAACACACCAAGAATCTAGCATCATTTATTTGATTTTGTGTGTGTTTTTTAATTTTTTAATTTTAATATTTTTTTAATTTTAATTGTTTTAATTTTAATTTTTTCTACCTCATTAATTCCTTTTCTCCCGTCAAAATGGCAAAACGAAGGAATTCATCCCAAAAGAAAGAGCAGGAAGAAACAACAGCCAGGGACTTAACCGACACAGATACAAGCAAGGCGTCTGGACCAGAATTTAGAATCACGATAATAAGAATACTGGCTGGAGTTGAAAATAGATTAGAATTCCTTTCTGCGGAGATAAAAGAAGCAAAAACTAGTCAGGATGAAATAAAAAATTCCATAACTGAGCGGCAATCATGGATGGGTGCCGTGGCGGCAAGGATGGATGAGGCAGAACAGAGAATCAGTGATAGAGAGGACAAACTTATAGAGAATAATGAAGCAGAAAAAAAGAGGGAGATAAAGGCAAAAGAGCACGATTTAAGAATTAGAGAAATCAGTGACTCATTAAAAAGGAACATCAGAATCATAGGGGTCCCAGAAGAGGAATAGAGAGAAATAGGGGTAGAAGGGTTATGTGAGCAAATCATAGTGGAAAACTTTCCTAACCTGGGGAAAGACACAGACATAAAAATCCAGGAAGCACAGAGGACTCCCATTAGATTCAACAAAAACCGGCCATCAACAAGCCATATCATAATCAAATCACAAAATACTCAAGCAAGGAAAGAATCATGAAAGCAGCAAGGGAAAAAAAAGTCCTTAACCTACAAGGGAACACAGATCAGGAAGTTGATGTTGTTCCTTTAAGAGTCCCTTATGGTTTGGCAAACTATAAGAGACCCATATTAATATTATAATTCTGCATAATAAATTTGTCCATATTTAGCGGTGTGAAATGACACAAATGTATTCTCAAGCAGTTTCATAGCTCAGAATTCCAGGCAGGTACTATGAGTTTCTCTGCTCAGGGGCTCATGGAGTTAAAGTCAAGTTGTTGACCATGCTGAGTCATTAACTGGAAACTCAAGAGAGAAAACCTGCTTCCAAGCCCTGTCAGGTCATTGTCAGGTCTAGTTTCTTCAGGTTGTAGGAGTGAGGTCCCCAATTCCTTTACGTCTCTCAGTTGAGGCCACTCTGAGCTCCCAGGACCACACCCATAGCTCCTTACAGGCACCCCTCTTCCTCCAAGTAGTAATGGGGCATCACGCACCAGGACTGATGTTGTTGTGTAGACACTGCTGACTTCTTTGTGCGCCAGTCACACAGACCCACCCCGAGAACCCAATATGGCGCCATTCCCCCACATGGTCAGTCAGCTACCAGGTGGCAGGTTGATCATTTTGGTCTCTTTCCTCAGGGAAAGGTAGCTGCACCTCGGTTCTGCCGATGGATCTTCCTTCCCACCCATCGATTTTTGAGAAACCCAACATTCATGCACTTAGAAAATGCCTGATCTCCTGTCATGGATTTCCAGGCAGCATCACTTAGAAACAAGGATATTGCTTCTCGGGGCGCATGCTCGCGGAATTCACTGGGGTTATGACCTGCCTCATCACCCCAAGCAGAAGTTTCAAAACAAAAATCATAGAAGGATCTTTCAAAGCCTCAGTTTTGGTTCTAACTTGGAGACGGTACCTTGAGGGGCTGGGGCAATATAGTTTAGAGGCTGTCACGCTCTCCCTCATTTGCCAAGAGAGAGAGCTGTCCCTCCCGTAGGCGTGATCACGTCTTCCTCACTGAAGGGATGGCAATGTGAGGGGCTCCGCTCACTCTCACTCCCACGCATCCAGTAGCGAAATCTTGCTTCCTGTCCCCACGGCTTCAGGCTTCCCCGGACCGGAGGTCTTTTCCCAAAGGAGGACTGTTTTCCACCAGAGCCCCTACACTGACTCCACCGAGATGGAAACAGACGCTGCCCGGCGGTCAGTCCGGATGCTCGTCTCTCCCCACCGTCAGGCAAACACGGGGCGCCTGCACAGGGTGGGGAGACGGAACCCGAGTGTTAAGGACACTGGCTCGCCACGACACGAGACGCTGAGGAGGACTATGTCGGCGAGGTTTGGGTGTCTCCCGGCGCTCTCACGGTGCTGACTCCAGTCAAAGGAAGTTATGACAACTCACTTCAGTGAGGACATCCACTGGTCAGGTCCATCTGTAATTACGGTGTGAGTCATCCCCTCAGGAGGAGCCCACTGACCCCTCAGGCTGAGACAGCTCTCAGGCAAAACGAAGAAGAAATGGCTAGTGGACAAGACAGTTATGAATGCCAGCTACAGGCCTGGGACCCGCTGAGGAGTAGGATTCAGTGCAACCTGATGACTTCACGGGGTCCCCCATTTCAGGGGGAAGGCAAACACAGACACACACACACGCACACAATAAATCGTCTGTTCAAACCAAATACTTAGGGGAAATGCCCAGCTTTTAATAACAGAAATGTATAACATGTAAGTTCCAACTCTTTTTCTTGGCCTCAAGAAGACAATTGTCTTAACTAACACATGTGAGGAGGCATCAACAATATCGGGTTCCATTCTAAGGCAGCCATCTTGTTCTGGTTTGTTATTGATCATTTCACTAGCAGGATTATAAACTGGGGGTGGGATTATCTTCGTTGAGAATTTGGTCTGATTCCAATTTTTCTAGTACTGTCTCAAGGTGGCTTATTAAGTCTTGTCTTTTCAATCTGAAAACAAAGAAACAAGTCACTAGCCAAAAGATATCGAAGAACCCATAATTATGGAGACTCTGTGAAGACTAGAAAGAGAAGCTTCCAATCTACATGGGAATAGAAAATGGACCCTCATGGTAAGAGACAATCTAGGAAATACAAAGAGTGTCGGTCCATGGTCCGCACCCACCTGAAATTCTGTCGTGAATACAAGTCTTATTGAGCTTGGAAGAATGAGGCGGATCAGATAATATCAATCTAAATAACTGCAGAGACAGCATGAACTCTGAATGAGGGCCAGGGTTTAAGACAGCCAGGCAGTCCTGTCCCCACCCTTTGCCCAGCTCCTCCCTGGGCCCTGCTGTGAAACATACTGGAGTTTCTCTCTGTACCCACCTTGTCGCCTTCCTCCTGCAAAATGCAACAAAATTTTTGCCGCAATTCCAGAGGTTCTTGCACTCCTTCAAGCAGTTTGACGACTCTATCATATTCTGGATATATTTAGAAAGAAAACTGTCAGTATTTCTAAAGTAGAAAGAAGAGGCAGAACTCAATCTTGGTGTATCTGCTGCCTCAGCAATCATTCAAGGGCTAGAATGTTACATAGTACTTGTGCTTTACATGCTTACATCCGGACACCGAAACATAGCTACCCATGGAACCCTTATGAATAATAAACGATTAAGAGATTAGAAAACAACAAAGTACTGAGACATTTTAGTCACAATAAAGAGGAACTGTCTTAAATTATGTGAAAACCCAATTCTGGGAAAGGAGAAGCCGTAAGAGCTCGGTGGAATCCAGTCTAAATCACAGAATGAGAGGGGCGCCCAGGTGGCTTAGTCGGTTAAGCATCCAACTCTTGATTTCAGCTTAGGTCATATCCCCACAGTTCATGAGATCCAACCCGGCACTGTCAGTGCAGAGGCTGCGGGATTCTCTCTCTCTCCCTCTCTCTGCCCCCCCTTCTCAAAATAAGTAAACTTAAAAAAACTTTGAACTCATAGAATGAGAAAGACTTCCTGTGGTTTCACTTATGAAAATTCCCGTTCTACTTACGTCGTCCAAATCTTTGAATTTCCTTCTTCAATTGATGTTTCATTTCCACAGTGATTTCCATCGTTTTCGGCAGTCTCCCTGGCCCTTCTTCCAGCACAGATACTGCGGTGACCTTGGGATCATCTGTAGAGAGACGGATGGTAATGATTCCTCCCGCCAGTGCATTACTACCAGGTTTGTGACTCGGCCCACCTTTGCTGAGACGGGTTAAGTCACGAGGCAGAGAGTCCAACTGGTTGGTGTAGAATACCATCTCCTGCCATATTCATAGGCTCTGGGCGAACGGATTTTGACAAGAAGCTATCAGTAGGGATCGACCACTTTTCCCTCGCCTGCTGTGGATATTGTGAACGACAGGTGCATCTGGAAACCAAGTGTGATGCGGAGCTGCAATGGCAGGCATTTCAACGACCCCGCACGGACATCCACGTGCTCCACAGTCTCTCAAGTTCTCAGGTCATAGCAGGAGGATACACCGGATCTATGTATCGGACCTGAAGGTTGGACTTCAGGAAAAAGAACAGAACAAAGAAGCCTCTTGCGTTCCTGGCACTCTGCGTGCATACAGAAATGTAGTCGGACAGGACAACCAGTAAACAAACATTCACAGGGCCCTGGCACTCATGGTTTAATGCCCCTTTGATGCCGTTTACAAGGTAAAAAGCTGAACGTGCCACTTGATGTCAGCATGCCTGATATTGGCACTCCATCACTAACACTCCCAGTCAGTTAATGATCTTCCTCATCTGTCTTTTCTGCCTCGGAAGACGAATTGTTTTCTACATCATGTTGACACCTCTCCTTCATTTACTCAGCCTCCTCTGTGCCAGGCACTGAGCCAAATGCTGGGAGATCGGCAGTGAACGAGACACACAGAAACAATCCCTACCCTTGTGGAACTTACATCCTCATGGGGAAGTCAGACGGTATGTGTAAAATGGGTAAAGGGAGTTACACAGTTTGAACTCGTGTTAGGAAGGAAGACATCAGGGATGTGACAGAGAGCAGGAGGGGGTGCCTCCAGGATCCGCGGTGGGGCAGGGCCCTCTGAGGAGGTGACCCGTGGAACAGGAGACAGGGCGGCCTGTGCACGTGAGGAGGACTTGTGGCTGCCGTGAGTGCCGGTGCAGGGCCCTAGGAGGGGACGAGCCGGGGCCGTGGAGCAAAGGACAGAGGCAGAGAGAGCAAGGAGGACACCCAGAGGACGCGTGCAGGAGAGGAGGGCAGGCCCGGGTCCTGCAGAGCGTGTAGACCAGCGTCGGCAGCTCCGATTCTGTTCTGAGTGCTCGGGGGAGTTGGCGGCGGGTTTCGGGATGGACGCGGCAGGGTCGGATTTCCGTGCGCACGGGGTCAGTCGGGCTGCGGGGGGTGATGGGTCAGGAGGGTCAAGTGGGAGAGCAGGCTGTAAGGTCAGAAGCTAGTGCAGCGACCTGCTGAGTGAGGCGGCGGTGGGTAGAGGGACATCCCGATGGTGGGATCCAGGAAGGAGTACGATATTAAGAGGAGGGCCAGGAGACTCGAAAAAGAATGAAAGAAAAGGAGTATTCAATAAGGAGAAGGAAACCAGTTGAGTGCGGAGCTTGGGAATCCAGGAAGGTTTCCATGAAGGAGAGCGGGAACACCTGTGCCTAACGTGGATGAGCAATTAAGGGCAGCGTCACCCAAAGCCTGTGACCTTGAGCGAACTGCTCCCTGGCAGGGAGGGGCCAGAGGCCAGGCTGCACTGGGGCAGGTCAGGAAGGGGGTGGGGCACAGGCATCCTCACCATCTTCCAAACACACGGCTGAGCCCCCGGCCTCCGATGCTCCCTCTCCTTCCGGCATCACTGACAGCATTGCCACGGTCAGTCTTCTCTTACACAGAGGAGAAGTCATGGGTTCTCCATGACGTTTCATTTGCTTCTCGGGCCCAACAGCAGACTCCTCTGCTTTATCGGTCATCATTTCCTGAGAAGCATCAAGAAACATAGCCCATTAGTGACAAAAATGCAACCAAACTAGGGTGCGTGGGTGGCTCAGACCCTTGATATCAGCTCAGGTCATGATCTCACGGTTCGTGGGACAGAGCCCTGAGACAGGGCTGCTCGGGTTTCTCCCTCTCATTCTCTCTGCCCCTCCCCTGCTGGTTCTCTCTCTCTCTCTCTCTCTCTCTCTCTCAAAATAAACAAATAAACTTAAAAAAATGCAACCATGCTGAAGCTGCATTGTACATATGTGCATACAACATGCCTCTCCATCGTTGATGTGAGTTTTCTCAAGGGCCAAGGTTTATCATGCCCCCACAAACACTCCGTTCTCAGGAGCCCCAGCCTCTTTTCCATCCCTCTAGGGAGAAAAATGGAGGAAGCTTGGGAGGAAGCTATCCTACAAGCGAAGTCCAAAGGCAGACATCGCACACGATGAATCAGCTCACTTGCAGGATGCGAACCCCTCAGCCAGAATTAAATAAATCCATGATTACCTCGCTGACAAAGGAATCAACATTCTGTGTCAACCCTTTCAGGGGAAATAACTCAGTTTCCTTTCCATATTTGATTTAAATAAACATTATCGATATTGGCCGAGTCTTTACAGAATGCCCCTCGTCGAGGGTGACGGGACAGGAGGCGGAAATCTTTCATCCACGCGTGTCCAATGGCACAGAGTCCAATGTGTCCATGTAGGAGCCCTGTGACGGGCACTTCTCAATATCGTTCATAGATCAATTGGCACGAATTGGTATGACAGACTAGCTGAAAGGTCTTCTCATTTAAGGGTAACCCCCAAATTTGCCCCATCATATTGGAACGAACTGGGGACAAATTCCTTTCCTGAATCCTTGACAGTTCCCATTAAGGAGAAGTACAAAAGGGGAGAATTATTTTCATGGAGCATTTCATACCAGCCAGCTAAATGCTCTACTCTGCTAAATGCTCTACTCGTACTAATTTATTCAGTATTTCACAGAGCGATAATTGTGGCAAAAACTCAGGGCCAAGGTAAGGAAGAGAAGATGTGGAGTCAGAAGGGATCTGGGGCCCAGAGAGTCCCAGGAGCAGTGGGAGGGTTTGGTAGTACTGATGCCTTCTCCAGGGGTTGCTAGCATGCAGCCTTCAGTTTCGTCTGGTCATGAAAAGCCCTTTGCTCGGAACAGACCATCTTATAAAAGTGTTGAGGGGCGCCTGGGTGGCTCAGTCGCTTGAGCGTCCGACTTCGGCTCAGGTCATGATCTCGCAGTTGGTGGGTTCGAGCCCCGCATCAGGCTCCGTGCCGACAGCTCCGAGCCTGGAGCCTGCTTCGGATTCTGCGTCTCCCTCTCTCTCTCTCTCTCTCTGCCCCTCCCCTGCTCCTGCTCTGTCTCTCTCTGTCTAAAAAATAAATAAAAACATTAAAAAATTAAAAAAGAATAAAGTGTTGAGATGAGGCGGGGGTGGCCACATCAAGAGTGGCCAGAACAAGAACTGAAGGTCACCGGAATCCCTGCTGTGAGGCCTCACGCGCGGCACTGGAGCACAGTCAAGAAATCCAAGAAATCCAGGAGTGACTAGGGAAGAGCGTGTCAGTCTGCTGAGCACGACTTCCATCACCTCGACTACATCTGTCACCCTGCCATTGACATGCTTGTTTATCAGCAGATCTCTTGTGATGCTGGTGAGTGTGAATCCCTCTCCCTGAGAACTGTCATCCCCTGAAAACTACTTTAGTGCCATTCGAACTGCAAGATGTTAACTGCATTTAACTTTGAATATAAACCTTTGACTGCATTTGAACTCAAAATGTTCACAGTCAGGGCCTGGAGTAAAGTGACCATATGAGGGTTGAGCAGCACAGGGAGCTGATCTGTTCTCAAACCTGATTCCAGGCCAACCCAGGGGCCACCCCTCCTTTGCTTTCTCAAGGCTCCTGCCTGGCACCTTCCATTGCATTCGCTGAGATAAAATAGAGACACTTAGGGAAAAATAAAGATTACCAAAATGTTACTAAAGAAGAAAGACAAAATCTTAGAACTCCTGTATCTGGTAAAAGGATTAACACAAAATTTCAAAACCTCCTATCCAATTAAAAAAAATTAAAAAATTAAAAATAAACAAAAACTTCCTATCCAGCAGGCTTCCCTGATGAGTACTCCAAGAATTTAGGGGGAAATAATATCAGTGTTACATAAACTCTTGGACCAGTTCCCACCTCATTTTATGATGCAAGTATAAACCTGACACCAACATCTAACAAGGACATAGAAGAAAGGAAAACCACTGGCCAAGATTCCTTTCCTGAAAACACATATACAAATTCGAAACAAAAGATCAGCAAACAAAGATAAAAGATATGCATCATGTTATGATGTGGTGTATTTCATGAAGGCAACATTGGTTTAAAATTTGATCAGTCCAATTGTATTTAGGAAAAAAAAAAAACAAGGAAAGGTTCCATTATTAATTTTACAGATGGTTCCAAGTTCAAAAGCTACTGATGCTTAAAAATTATCAGCAACTGAGAATAGAAGGTAGTTTCCTTAACCTAATAGAGAGTATTCACCCCCCAAAATCCTATAGCAAACATAATACTTAATGGCGATACACCAAACATTTTCTACCTGAGTTTGTAAACCAGACAAGGACGTCTACGATCTATTCGAAAATATATGGAGGTCATAAAAACTGCAACAGTGCCAAGAAAATATTACAAGTATAAATTGTGCAAAGGTAAAAGCAAAACTGTCATTCGCGGATGACATTTTTCTGTACATGGAATACCCAAAAGGATACAAACAATTAGAGTTGATATGTGAACAACAGCCAATTTATTGTATTCAGGAGGAAGAATCAAAAACCACATCTACTTCTCTGTAATAACCAAAATATTTAGAAAAAGAAAATTAAAATACCATTGCAAACAGGGTCAACAACATCAAGACCCAGGGAGTAAACCTAATGACAGGTGTCCCAGAGAACTATACGTAACACAAAAACCCCACTGAGAGATGTTTCAGGCCTCAAGGCAACGGAGAGAAATACATTTTTTTTACGGATTGCAAGACTCATTAAGTCATCATTGCCATTTCTGCCAGGAGTAACTATTGCAACCATATTTAAATGTAAATAACTTTCTATTTCAAATTTCAAAACTCCATCTTGTTCCTTTTGGGGAAATTAGTGAGCTGATAGTAAAGAGTGGAAGGGCTGAGACAACCTTTCAGAGAAAGAACAAGGTTGGAAGAGGTCCGACGCCAGCTAGCAGACTTCCTGGAAAGGAGGAGCATGGCAAGCACGTGGGATTGGAGCAAGGGTGGGCGGATACACCCGTGCAAGACCCTAGAGAGTGTAGAAATCAATCCGGAAATAACAGCTGCTAGACGGCTGACACTGGGGCCCGCGAACCACTGTGGTCCCTTCGGTAAGCCCCACCTGGTCCCTGCGGGGAAATGGGACTCCTCCCTGACCTCAGTCCCATCCACACCACATTGATATCAGATGAAGAGGACATCTGGCCTAAAACCTAGGACGTCACCTTCACGGCTTTAGAGTAGGAAAGGTTTTGAAAAAATAAAAGCACTGACCAGAAAGAAGAGATCGTTCAATTATACTTAATTGAACGGAGAATATCTGTTCATCAAAATGACACTATTGAGATGGTGACAAAGCGAAACAGATCTGCAGAAGATACTCAGGATGATATATTTAAATATACACAGAAATAGAAATATATGTAGGGCTACAAATCAATTCAGCGGAACACAAATATTTCAATGAAATGTGGCTAAAAGACCTGGAAAGGCGCCTCGTAAAACACACACACGGATGGCCAATCAACCTCTAATCAGCACAAAATGCACACGTAGACTTGAGGAGAGGCCCCTGCACACCCAGCAGGGTGGCTGAGATTCAAGACTGCCTGTACACCAAGCGTTTGTGAGTATGGAACGTAACCAACTCTCATGCACTGTGGACCCAGGTCCCCAGCTTGATGCCCCAGGTGATAGTTGAAAAGTGAGATGAAACTCCCCCAAGGCTAGATCCAGAATTCAAGGCAAATTACGTGCCCAAGGCTGCAACACAGCATCCACGGAAGAACAACTCCCCGCAGAGTGCCTTTGCGCACCCAACGAAGGCCTCCCCCCAAAGGCTGAGACAGAGCCCCACACTGCTCCGCAGCCACGGCTGAGACAGCAGCCGGGGCCTAGTCCCCCCACTGCAGAAGGGACGCCTCCTCAGCCAGGGCCGAGGCGCAGCACTCGAGGCGGAGTCCCCCTTCTGTGCACAGATGGACCTTTCCAACAACAGTCTCGGCTCCCCAGATGGCAGCAGAGGGAGCACCAAGAAAGAGCCCAAGCCGCCAGCGCCGAGAAAGGACCCAACGTCAAGTTGACTCCCCGACGGCGACTTCGACTCCAGTCTTAAACACCCGAGGAACAGCACCCCCACTGGCTGTGACACAGCACCCGTGAAAGCCTCCCCAGGGCTGAGCGTCCCCGCCGCCCGGGGACCAGCCCGACGCGAGCCAAGCCCACCGCCACCGTGGCTGAGACAGAGCACCCAGGGAAAAGTGCCCCCTCGGGCTGAGCCAGTGGCCCTCGTGGGCAGGAATCTGGGGGCTGAGGCGACGCGCCCGAGGAAACGCTGCCCTCGCACGGCTCGGGTGCACTGCCAGGAAACACCCCCACCCCCACTCACGACTGACATCAGCCCCGGACAAGAGTCCCCTCCCCAGCACTGAGACGGTTCCACGAGGAAAGCCCCTCGCGGAACTCTGTCTCTCTGACCGCCAAACTGGCCGACACCCGCCGCCCAGGGAAACGCCGCCCACCCCCGGGCCGAGACCAGAAGCCAAGGAACTGTTTCCACGGAGCTGAGGTAGATCGCCCAGCAGGATACCGCACCTAAGGGAGGCACGCCTCCCGAGTTCAGGGAGAGCTCCCAGGGAAAAGAATCCGCGCTCCGAGTGTTAAAATCCTGACCTTGTTCCCGGAGCCTGGCAGTAACCCGCAAAATGGCAGTGAGGCTGTGGTGCCTCTCACGTGGAACTTTCTGGAAATGCGCCCTCTAAGGGTTCTGGGAGCGGTGTGCACAGGCACGTGTGTGGCCAGAGGACTGATACATCGTTACTTTCCCCGGGGGGGCGTAAGCCAAGCAGCGGGCCCCGGATGCTCCCGGGCGCAGAGCCTGGTGCTGGAGAAGCCTCGGGTCCCCAGGAGCCTGCTGTGCCAGTCCCCCAGCGCCACGAAGCACGTCTTTCCCACCCCCCCCCCACCATGTGTCAGGCGCCCCCTACAGACAGACCTCGGTCACTGACGCCACAGGAAAACTTTTAAAGGAACCAGAATATTTTTCACATTTCAGGAAAAAAGGGTGAGTAGGAAGCTGAGACGGAAAACCAAAAGCTGGCACATTGACCTCAGAGAAAAAGAGGAGGATTTGTTGATTGTCATAATCGATGCAGGAAACCGACGTGATCCAGTGCAATGTAATTCATGAGAAAAATAAAAACCATTTGATAAAAAGGTCCCTGCCCAAATCTGCTTTCCCCGTTTTTCCTGGGGGAAATCATCAGAAGCATTTATTACACGTGACGTTGAAGCCAGAGAAGATTGCTCACCATCGTCCCTTCTGTTGTTCTGTCCGCACAGGGGTCTTGCCTGGCACCTTAAGATGATGACCATGACAGTGCACACAGGGAGCTGTCAGACCCTTCAATTATGATCTAGCCCCGCGCATCGTGCCCTTCAGGGAGTCACCAGGCACGTCAAATAGTGACAGTTATTTGTGAATATGATGTTCGGGAGCTGCAATCAGTTCTGTCTCCTCCGGTGGCGGACAGCTTGCCGGAGTTCAGAGCTACCCCGGATGTGAGGTCGTGGCTTTCGAGGCCACCACGGAGCTGAGGAGGCGGCCGTGGGGATAGTGCCCTTACCACAGCCCAAGGCTCGCTGTTCGTGTTGGGATGTAGCCAGGTTTCGGGAGTAAACGCTCTTCCTGTGGTTGCAAACCCTGTGTTAACTTGCACGGTTCTGAAACCCTTTACTTAGGGTTTGCCCATGTTCTCATCGCTATCATGCTGGAGTCGACTTTCACTGGCCCTGATGCCACCAATGCAGACGTGCCTCTTCCTACGTGCTACTTTTTCTACACGGTCAAAATCCGGTGTCTCAGATTGTAAACAGTTTACACCGAGTTCCTTTTTGATTTGGATGGACGCTAGTATGGGCAGTGCCTGCATTCTGTGCAAAACTACCTGCGAACCAGTCCTCGTGGATTGCTTTTCTGGCCAACTGGTTTAGTGGAATGCACAGGAGGAAACGGACGCGGGTTCAGGGAGTGGGTTCGTTTTAATTTTGTGTATGAAACCACGCGCGTTTGGCGGCTTCAAACGTTACTCCAAATTTTGTGGGTGAAATCACACCCATTTATTGTTCCTTATCTCGGAGTTCTGTAGCTCCTCATTCTGGGTAGTGTTGACAGTGATCTCTGCTCCAGGTTTAAATGGCTGAAATCACGACTGTGGCCAATTCATGTCGTCCTTTGGAAGGCCCAGGGTGACTGTTGCCTCCACGCTCGTTCAGAATGCCGGCCAGTCCGGTCCCCTGCCACATAAGAGTATCATCCTTGCTTTCCTGACCGCTGTGAGCTGCAGGCCACCCTCACCCCCTGGGACCTGCCGTCAGGTCCCACTGTGGCCCTGTCATCTGCAGACAGTGAGGGCACAGCACCACGTTGTCCCCAGGCAAAAGTATCCTTACTCGCAAATGCACAGTTTCATAGATGATGGTGGTTAGAGGAAGGTGACCAAAGTAGAGAACAAAGCAGTTGAGTTTTTGGGAATGGATTTGGTGACTGGTGTGCTTGTGCACAAAATAATTTGTCTCTTTAAAGATCCCAGGAAATCACTGAAAGTCCAGATATTTACAGTTTTATTTTTTTAATGTTTACTTATTTTCAGAGAGAAAGAGAGAGAGAGAGAGACATAGCGTGAGCAGGGTAGGGGCAGAGAGAGAGGGAGACACAGAATCCAAAGCAAGCTCCAGGCTCTGAACTGTCAGCACAGAGCCAGATGTAGGGCTAGAACTCACGAGCCCTGAGATCATGACCTGAGCCAAAGTCAGATACTCAACCAACTGAGCCACCCAGGCACCCCAAATGCTTGAAAGTTTTAAACTTTAACTGAACTCACAGGCCTTTATCATGTTGAAGATCATTTTGCTATTGTACACTGTTGATGCAGCTATTAACTTGGCTGATTATAAAAAAGTCTTCTGTGTCATGTTTCTCTTATAGAGCTAAAAACAGATATGTAATGCTTCAGGAAAATATGTTACGTATGGCCTATCGTTGAGAATAAATGAAGCAAAATGTGTGTTCTTGCCTCTTGATGTACAATAGATATGACTCATCGCGACCCAATTTCTGATTATTAAGTATGAGCACACTAAGGATGATTTCATACCAATAAATATTTTTATTGACTTGGTTGAAAGGAAGAGAAAAGGCTGACTACATACAGCCCAGCCGATAAAGTTTTTTTTTTTTTTTAAATGTTTTTATTTATTTTTGAGACAGAGAGAGACAGAGTATGAGCAGGGAAGGGGCAAAGAGAGAGGAAGACACAGAATCTGAAGAAGGCTCCAGGCTCTGAGCTGTCAGCACAGAGCCCGATGCGGGGCTCGAACCCATGGACCGCGAGATCATGACCCGAGCTGAAGTTGGACACCCAACCGACTGAGCCACCCAGGCGCCCCCGGATAAAGTTTTTAATACATTGTAAGGTAACCTTGGCATTAGAATGCTCAGGCCAGGGATACAATGAGGGGCCAACTATGACACGTTCGTACAAGTGTGCTTAGAGGCCATTATGCCTGCAGAAGTGATCGTACCAAACCTGTGTTGTGATGCGCTCATTTTCTGATGGCATCAATTGCCCGAAGAAGGTGCTTTATTTCTGCTGGAAGACTATATTTAAGTAGAAATGGAGACATTATAAGGCATCAGACCAAATGCAGTCAAGACACTTTTGCCCACAAATTAGAGACTTTCACAATTTTGTAAAAGCTATGATATCATATGACATCCACACAGTACAGTGAATCAAAAGTGTTTCGTAAACTCGGGTACAATCTCTTAGGTAACGTATATATGTGAGATGATAGTATGAACAAAACAGAGGAAGGCAATAAAACTCTCTGGCCATAAACCGTGACTGTCTGTAAAGCCGTTGGCTTAAAAGAAGGTCTATTCCTTTGCTTACAAGAATGAGAGACTCATGGATTTTCCTTTGCCCACTCTTGTCCAAGTGGAGAAGTAGCCTTGAGATTTTTCGTGAACAACACCCGTCACGGTGGCATACCTGCAAAAGAACGGTCAGTAAGCCGAAGTTAAATAAAAATCATTATACGGGGCGCCTGGGTGGCGCAGTCGGTTAAGCGTCCGACTTCAGCCAGGTCACGATCTCGCGCTCCGTGAGTTCGAGCCCCGCGTCGGGCTCTGGGCTGATGGCTCAGAGCCTGGAGCCTGTTTCCGATTCTGTGTCTCCCTCTCTCTCTGCCCCTCCCCCGTTCATGCTCTGTCTCTCTCTGTCCCAAAAATAAATAAACGTTGAAAAAAAAATCATTATAAATCATCAGCTGGCAAGAGAAGTTGGCGCACATGGCAAGTTGCTGGTCAAAAATGACATCGGCAAGAAGTATCTTTTGAAACCTGATTGATGACTTTGCTACCGTGAAAGCCAGGGAGTGAGATTATAACAAATTCTATTTGGGGACAAAAATATTCAAGTTGAAAATAATATCGTGAGTTAAGGTACACCCAATTTTCAATCTTTCGATATCTTTCCAACGACTTACAAACGTTTCACTGATTTAAATTCCAATATAATTAACACACAGTGTTATATTAGTTGCACATGTCCAACATGGTGAGTCGCAAATCTGGACCTTAGCCAGCGCTCCTCACAACTAGTGGACTGTTAATGCCCTTCACCTATTTCACCCCTCCCTCCCCCTCCCTCCCCTCTGCTAACCATCCATCCTCTATAGTTGAGTCCGTTCTTTTGTCTGTCCCTCTGTTCTTTGTTCATTTGTTTCGTGTCTTAACTTGTACATATGAGTGAGAGTGTTCACATGACAGGTACCCCAGACGGCATTTGACTTTCGTTGACAAACGGACAGAGAAGATGTGGAATGTTATACAGTGGAATATCGCTCGGCCATAAAAAATACAATTTGCCACAGGAATGGATCTAGAGGGCATGAAGCTAAGTGAAATAAGTCTGTCTTTCCAACATCTTTGATGTTCTGGGTGAAAAAATAACTACGATATAATTTCATAAGCCAGATACTTCGGGACACATATTTTTCCCACGTCTCAGACTTCAGTGACGCCGCCCAGCACGAATGCAGGGGATTCGGGCTGTCCTCTTCCATGCGTCCAGACTCCTCCGTGGAAGGAGGCAGCTACGGCTGTGAAAGAAAGGACTTCCTTACACATTCTCAGCTGACATGTCTTTGTCCAGAACTGTGGACAAGGGCCATCCCACACTGCACAGGAATCTGAGAAGGGAAATACTTTTTGAAGGACACACGGCCGCCAAGGCGGAAGCAGGCTTCTAACAGTGAGGAAGGAAGGGGACTGAGCACGGAGGGACAGGTAGCAGTCCCTGCCCGCTTGGAAGCCACGCGGAACCAGGAAGCAGACCGGTTAACTGTCTGCAAGTGGCAGTGCTCTGACAGTAAAGGGGCGGAAGGAGAACTACTGAGGTCTTACTGTAGTTGGGTGACCCAGCTCTTCTCTGAGGAGTTGACCTTTAAGGAGAGACGGGGCGGGTGGGAAGACGTGGGAAGCAGAGCTGAGGCAGGGGCAGAAGAGCCGCAAAGGCCCGCGAATGGGCGCAGGCTGCCACAGGCAGGGAACCAGGAGGCCGGCGTGGGGCAGCACAGGGATGGGGGAAGGGAGGGCTACCAAGTGTGTTTGCACACGCCCGCGGTCCTTTCCACCTGCCCTTCCGTGGTTGCGTGGTCAGTCGCACGGGGCTGAAAGGGCCAAAGTTATGGTCAAAGCAGATACACACAGGCGTTCCCGGCTGGCTCAGTCTGTTAAGCATCTGACAGTGGACTTCAGCTTAGGTCACGATCTTGAGACCCCACGTGGGGATCTGCGCTGACAGCATGCAGCCTGCTTGAGATTCTCTCTCTCTCTCTTTGTCTTCCTCTCTCTCTGCACCTCCACCGGTCACACACTCTCAAAATAAGTAAACATTTTTGGAAAAGAAGGGCAAAGAACCAAAAAACCCAAGCACTTTAAACACAGGTCTGTGCCGCCCACTGCTGCCATCCTAAGGGACTTTTGCCACAAGGTGATAACTCTATTCCTCTTCTTAGGCTCCCTGACCATCATTTTTAGTGATTCCATGAATTGGATAATGAGCTTCTGGAAAGTCTGCTTGAAGCAGAACATCAGGGATAAGAAGCAGAGATCTGGGGAGCCTCTGGGGAGGCTCCGTAGGTTGAGAGTCTGACTTCGGCTCAGGTCATGATCTCACAGTTCGTGAGTTCAAGCCCTGCATCCGGCCTGCTGCCGTGAGCACGGAGCCCACGCTGAGCCTGCTTCAGATCTTCTGTCCCTCTCTCTCTCTCTCTCTCTCTCTCTGCCCCTCCCCTGCTCTCTGTCTTAAATGGAATAAACATTTATTTTAAAAAATAAGCAGAGACCTGCCGCCCATCCAAGGGCACAATTGCTCGCGACCCTGATTTTTGTTCATCCCACATGATCCACTTGTCACGTATTCGCCCTTTCCTGAACCATCGGGGTAAGTTGTCATGGAAGAAGGACACGGAGATTAGCACCTGAGGTTAATATGACCCCCCCCCCCCCCATCAAAGCTCCTGAATCCATTTCCTGCTTCCACTGGACTCGCTGTTTTTGCTGTCCCCTCTCCTCTATAAGAGAGCCGGCCTCTGCTTTGTTCTCTGAATTCGCCTGTGGTTTTGCTGGAGCTTGCTTGGCCCGGATCGCAATTCTCGGCTATTCCCAAATACGTGCATTTTGCTGGCGAGATAACTGACGGGTTTCTTTTGAAGGTTAGCAACTTCTTCACCCCGCGAGGCAAAGTCCGCACGCTCTTTGGACTTTACATCTCAATTTAGTAAGGAATGGAGTTTCCCTTTTGTGAGGTCCGGGCCCAGAGCTGCACGGCTCTCAAGAGCGCACGCAGTGGAGGGAGGGACGCCCGGGTTGAACTCGGGCTTCAGCTCCCAACCAGCTAGCTGTCTGACCTTGAGCAAGGACGTGCTCCCTGGGGGCTCCGGTTCCTCGGGTGTTGAGGGGAAATCGCAGCCCCTGCCTCATGAGGTAGCTGTGGGGTTGAGGTGAGCGGGATGGGCAGAAGCCCCAGCCCATCCTGGCACGATGTAGGTGCTCTGCAAATGTGCTGCTCGGGGTTGGTGCTGCCTATGGGAGACAGTCGTGGCCCAGAACCCAGGAGAGGCTACCAGCTCCGGGGCAGAGAGCAGTGCACGGTGGGTCATTCGCTGATGGGCAGGGATCTCCTTTGGGGCACACACGGAGAGCAGACTCCCCTACGGGCCCGGCACTGGCTGAGGGACACAAGCTTAGGCCTGTGTGACAGGACAGGTGTCCCTGGGAGTCCTCAGCGCTGAAGGGCTGAGGCCGAGGCTGAGGCAGGTGAGAGCCAGGCCCTCCCTCCCCTGGGAGCTCCCATCAGGGAGGGAGAGTGAGCAGAGAATGTTCCAGATCCAGGGTCAGATGACAAATAGGGACCAGTGGGAGACTGTGGGCCAGGGGCAGCCAGAGGCTGTGGAGTCCAGGGGCAGCATCGGAGGCGTGGAAAGAACTTGGCTTCAAGGGAGACCCGGCCCCCAGTGGTTTCTCCAGGGACCCCCTCCTTTGCTCTTGACCGGGGGCTCCGTACGGAACATCTTTGTTTCCACATCCCCTTTGCTGAACTGAGGCTCCTGCCACCATCCACCTCCCCTGCTTGTGGTGAGGAATAAAAATAATTCATTCAATATGTGTTAGAACCCATCTAAGTGCCAGCCACTTATCTAGGTGTGAAATCACCGTGAACTAGACCTCATTCAAAGGGATCCTCCAGGAGACACCAGCCGGACAGAGAAACTGCCAGGTAATGGTACGCACGCTGCACAAAGTGGAGATGGGATGGAGAGATGGGAAAGGGTGGACCGTGTTTCCCTGTGGTGGTCAGGGAAGCCTCTGCGAGGAGGAGACGTCTCACCCGCAGCAGAGTAAAAGGCCTTGGCAGTCAGTGCATTTCCAAGGGCCCTGGCCTCTGCAGAATAGCCTCTTCCCCAAGGCCGGGTGCAGGTGAACGGGCCCGCGCTTCGGCGGTCTTGGCGGTCTGCGTGGGGGGTGAAGCTCATGTCCGTGGCTCTCGGCCTGGTCCCCATCTCTTGCTCCTGAACGCCTGCCCTGCTCCGGCATCAGAGGAGGAGACCGTGGTCGTGCAGAGACTGCTGCGTGAGCAAGTACCACTGCATGCAACCATTTCCCGGCAACAGGTCTATACTAACACACACAGCAACACACTTGTGCATGTACGTGTACAGACACGTGTGCGTAGTTTCTCCTACTGGTCCTCCTCTTCTGCCTGATTTCTGACTGGTAGACGTTCCTAGATTCTTAACGTGTAGCTCCTAGAAGAACAGAATCTTTAACATGGCATCTGTGAGCTATTTCTGGGTTTCTGTAATTCCTTCTTAAAACGGATTCCTCGGAAGCTATTATTGACCCATTTTCCGGTTGTAAAATGACACTCATAGTTCATAGCCAGAAATGACAAAGGAGTTTCTCAAATTGTCGCACTTAGACACCTGTAGTCAAGTATCAAGTGCCCAGGGTCTGGGTGACCAAGTGTGGTAGCAGTGAGCATTGCAGTCAAAATGAGGAGTATAATGGAGATGGATGGTTACTCTAAATGTGGTGAGGAACTGGGGGAAAACATTTATGTCCTCACATCCTGGAAGTCCCAGGTTAAGGTGCACAGAATGGAACTGAAATAATCCATCATTGCCTGAACAACAAATCATTCTCTGGGGCGCCTGGGTGGCACTTTGGTTAAGCATCTGACTTTAGCTGAGTTCATGATCTCATGGTTCGTGAGCTTGAGCCCAGCACTGCATTCTGTGCTAAGAGCCTGTGCTAAGAGCCTGGAACCTGCTTCAGACTCTGGGTCTCTCTCTCTCTCTCTCTGTCCCTCTCCCACTTGGGCTCGCTCTCTCTGTCTCAGAAATAAATAAATATTTTTAAAACTTTAAAAATTAATCTTTCTCTCCTAAGGGCTGACATTTGGGGAAACCCAATAAAAATTCTATTCCTATGAATGGCCGAAACACAACATACATTCAATCCCAAATTCACATGGCCTTTCTGTTACTGTTACACCACCAATTGGGAATGAACGGGATCCTGAAACTCATAATGGGTCATATATGCACACTCTGATGAAACTGGGTCTCCGCAAGCCCCAATTCTGTGGAATGTCTTTGCAAAGAGAAACATACTTTCCACTCCTGGGAGGAGCTTATTTCCTGTTTGTCTGAAGAAACTGATGGTCTTGCCTGAAGTAGGTGCCTTGGAGGGCACGGCTGACCGTGCTCACGAGCGACACCCACCATCTGTCTCTCCTTCCTTCAAAACTCTGTAACTACACGCATTCCCACAGGCCCTGCAAGTGAGGTACAGAATGTGACCCATGAGGACCTGCAACATTCACCAGAAGGTCTACGTGTTTTTCCTAATATGTGTATGTAAAAGCCTGGAGAGTTTGAGTGGAATGTTTTTAAGAGGCATGTCTGAAGGTGGAAAGAAAATACTCAGGGAGGAGATCAAGTTCATGACACGGGATCCTTAAGGGAGGATATAGATTCAAAGCTTTCATTTTTAGAGCTAGGGATGCCTCTCATAGTTTGCTTGGTTAGTTCACTGAAACAAGCGCCAAAGGTGGCCTGCTATTAGGGAGAAATGCACGAAGCTCCCTGGTGCACTGCGGAGGAAGATACCCTCAAGCAGATGAGAGTGTTAACCTGAGTTCTCCAGACAGACGGGCTCACCTAGGGTGGGAGGTCCAGAGGACACGACATTCATGACGGCTGTGGTACGTTGTTTTCTAACAGGAGCCCAGGCATCTGTCAAGAGCTCTGTGTGGCTCTGCTCTTCTCTGCTGGTCAGAAATGACTGGGCTTCCCCTTGAGGGAGGACCGTGCCGCACTGCCAATTATTTATGCTGTTAATGGTCACCCCCTCCTTCCCTGTAGCCCGTGGACCTGTAGCCAGGAACTAGCAGGACAGTGCATGGGGGAAAGGGAAGTAATCGGACTCTCGAAGAGTGATCAATACTGGATCCCAATGACACTAATTCCAGGAGACCCAAAGCATCCCTGTGGCCCACCAGCCACTGCGAGGGACGATGGTCGTCAGGTCTTCGATGGAGTTCTACCTCAGTCCTGTCTCTCAGTGGTGTCAGGGTTTCCCCAAATCCATCCAGTGGTTTGTGATGTGTGATATGTGGCACCATCAAGAACTTGAAAGCTGCATGGTGGTGACTCTGAGCATGTCCCTTTCCACTTACCTATTTGGTCCGTGCAGAACTTTTACATCTTGGGCAATGACAGCAAAGCGTCATAAACTTAGTTGGCTGTTTATTCAATTATAGCTGCTGTTTTCCTTGAAGCTCCATTCTTTAGCAATTAACACATTCCTGGGCATCTGGTAAGTACATTTGAATGAGCAAATGCTTTCTTCTCTTTTAGAAAACCTAGCCAGAAAGAGTTTGCCTTCAGTTGGAAAGGGCACCCTCACTTCCTACCTCAGGCTTGTATCAACTCTCTAAGCTTATGTCATAAACTACTCCTCACAGGCCTTCACCACCTGTCCCTTACATCGGGCACTGCACTATTCCTTTACCTCCATGACGTTATTGTCATTGAGAAGGAAGGAGAAACTAATATAGACACATTGGCAACACACGTGAAAGACAGAACGTAGGAAAGAATTCTCACAAAATCAGAGGCCTTGCAATTTAGTGAAATGCTTAGTGATGTAGTAGTCTGGGGCATGTCACGATTATGCTTGTACGGTGGACAGATAATTGGGAAATCTCAGCTTTCTTCCCATTCAAAAAGAGACATGTAGCAGAGTTAGCCTATCAGGTGCTGGTGATAACACGGTTTATGGTTTTGTGGTTTTGTGGTTCTATGACCCACTGACATGTTACCTGAAAATCTGCTATCTTGGAGTGGTACCCAGAAGAAGAAAGTTCTCTGAGGTTCCACCATGGCCACATACATGGGAGGTCCCTGTGACCACTTGACTAGAAAGGAAACACATCATGCCTGATTTTCAGTTGTTATTTCCAATATGCAGGCATTTCTTAGATATTAGTTTTCTTTTTTTTTTAAATATATGTTATTGTCAAATTAGCTAACATACAGTGTTTAAAATGTGCTCTTGGTTTTTTGGGTAATTCCCATGGTTCATCGCTTACATACAACCGCTGGTACTCATCTCAACAAGACCCTCCTCAATGCCCATAACCCATTTTCCCCACTCCCCCAAACCTCCATCAACCCTGAGATTGTTCTCTGTATTTAAGAGTCTCTTATGGTTTGGCAAACTATAAGAGACCCATATTACCCTTATAATTTTGCATAATAAATTTACCCATATTTAGCAGTGTGAAATGACACAAATTGTATTCTCAAGCAGTTCCGTAGTTCAGAATTCCAGGCAGGTACTATGAGTTTCTCTGCTCAGGGGCTCATGGAATTGAAGTCAAGTTGTTGACCATGCTAAGTCATTAACTGGAAACACAAGAGAGAAAACCTGCTTCCAAGCCCTGTCAGGTCAATGTCAGGTCTAGTTTCTTCAGGTTATAAGGGTGAGGTCCCCATTTCCTTTCTGTTTCTCAGTTGAGTCCACTCTGAGCTCCTAGAACCACCCCCATAACTCCCCAGGTGTACCTCTCGTTCCTCCAAGTACTAATGGTGCATCATGGTCATGGAAGCAAGGATGAATGTTATGCATGGCCCATAAACATGAACATCCTCTCACCAGGACTGATGTTGTTGCAGACACTGCTGACTGCTCCTTGCGCCAGTCACACAGACCCACGCGGAGCACCCGATATGGCGCCATTCCCCCACATGGTCAGTCAGCTACCAGGTGGCAGGTTGATCATTTTGGTCTCTTTCCTCAGGGAAAGGTAGCTGCACCTCGGTTCTGCCGATGGATCTTCCTTCCCACCCATCGATTTTTGAGAAACCCAACATTCATGCACTTAGAAAATGCCTGATCTCCTGTCATGGATTTCCAGGCAGCATCACTTAGAAACAAGGATATTGCTTCTCGGGGCGCATGCTCGCGGAATTCACTGGGGTTATGACCTGCCTCATCATCCCCAAGCAGAAGTTTCAAAACAAAAATCATAGAAGGATCTTTCAAAGCCTCAGTTTTGGTTCTAACTTGGAGACGGTACCTTGAGGGGCTGGGGCAATATAGTTTAGAGGCTGTCACGCTCTCCCTCATTTGCCAAGAGAGAGAGCTGTCCCTCCCGTAGGCGTGATCACGTCTTCCTCACTGAAGGGATGGCAATGTGAGGGGCTCCGCTCACTCTCACTCCCACGCATCCAGTAGCGAAATCTTGCTTCCTGTCCCCACGGCTTCAGGCTTCCCCGGACCGGAGGTCTTTTCCCAAAGGAGGACTGTTTTCCACCAGAGCCCCTACACTGACTCCACCGAGATGGAAACAGACGCTGCCCGGCGGTCAGTCCGGATGCTCGTCTCTCCCCACCGTCAGGCAAACACGGGGCGCCTGCACAGGGTGGGGAGACGGAACCCGAGTGTTAAGGACACTGGCTCGCCACGACACGAGACGCTGAGGAGGACTATGTCGGCGAGGTTTGGGTGTCTCCCGGCGCTCTCACGGTGCTGACTCCAGTCAAAGGAAGTTATGACAACTCACTTCAGTGAGGACATCCACTGGTCAGGTCCATCTGTAATTAAGGTGTGAGTCATCCCCTCAGGAGGAGCCCACTGACCCCTCAGGCTGAGACAGCTCTCAGGCAAAACGAAGAAGAAATGGCTAGTGGACAAGACAGTTATGAATGCCAGCTACAGGCCTGGGACCCGCTGAGGAGTAGGATTCAGTGCAACCTGATGACTTCACGGGGTCCCCCATTTCAGGGGGAAGGCAAACACAGACACACACACACGCACACACACACACACACACACACACACAGACACACACAGAGTGCAAGTGGGGGAGGGGCATAGAGAGGGAGACACAGGAACCGAAACAGGCTCCTGGTTCTGAACTGTCAGTACAGAGCCCGATGCGGGGCTTGAACCCATGAACTGTGAGATCATGACCACAGCCATGAAGAAGGTCCTTTAACCAACTGAGCCACTTGGATGCCCCAAGGGGGTTCTCCCACTTTAGAGGGAAGACAAACATACACACACAACAAATTGTCCGTTCAAACAAAATACTTAGGGCAGATGCCCAGCTTTTACTAACAGAAACTTATTTCATTAAAGTTCTAATGATTTTTCTTAGCCTCAAGAAAACAATTTTCATAACTAACACATATGAAGAGGCATCAACAATACCGGGATCCACTCTGCGGCAGAGAACTGCTTCTGGTTTCTCATGGATCATTTATCAATAGGATTATAAATTTGGGTTGGGATTGTCTTCGTTGAGGTGGTCAGATTCTAGTTTTTCCAGTATGTTCTTAAGGTGGCTTATTAAGTCTTGTTTTTTGTAGCTGAAAATAAAGAGACAGGCCATTCACCAAAAGATATCCAAGAACCCATAATTTCGGGGGCTTTGGGGGAATAGAAAGAGAAGAAAGAGAAGCTTCCAATCTACATAGGAATAGAAAATGAACCAACATGGTAAGGAAAATCCAGCAAGTAAGACGAGTGTCAGTTCAGGGTCCACGCCCACCTGAAACTCTGTGTGATCAGAAGTCTCCCTGAGCTTGGAAGAATGAGTGAGACTCAGACGATATCAAAATAAATAACTGCAGACACAGCAGGACCTCTGAGTGAGGACCAGGGTTTGAGAAACGCCAGGCAGACCCATCCCCACCCCTCCCCCAACGCCTCACTGGGCCCCAGTGTGAAACGTACTGGAGAGTTCTCCACACTCACCTCGCTGCTTCCTTCATGGCATATAAGACAAACTTTTTCTGCACTTTTGGAGGCCCTTGCACCTCTTGAAGCAATTTGAAGATTCTACCATATTCTGGAGATATTAAAAAAAAAAAACCTGTCAGTATTGCTGAAGTATAAAGAGTACGTAGAAGTCAATCTTGGTGTATGTGCTGCCTCCGCAATCATTCAAGGCCTACAATGTGACAGGATACATTTGCTTTACATGCTTACATCCAGACACCGGAACATCTACCAATGGAACTCTGGCACACAACAACCAATGGAGAGATAGAAAAGAATCCCCCCAAAAAAGTTTTCCTGGGACATTTCAGTCCAGACAAAGAGGAACCATCCTAATTGGGAAAACCCAATTCTGGCAAAGGATGTACCTCAAGAGTTCTTTTGAATCGAGTTTAAATCATAGAATGAGTAAGACTTACTGTGGTTTCATGGTTAGAAATTCCTGTTCTACTTACTTCGTCCAAACTGCCGGATCTCTCTCTTCAACTGATCTCTTATTTCTATATTGATTTCCATTGGTATTGGTATTTTATCTGGCACTTCTCCCAGCACAGATATTGCTGTGACCTTGGGGTCATCTGTAGAGAGACAGCTGGGAATGATTCATCCCGCCAGTGAATTACTACCAGGTTTGTGACTCAGCCCACCTTTGCTGAGATGGGTTAAGTCATGAGACAGAGAATCCAACTGGTTGGCATGGAATACCATCTCCTGCCATATTCAAAGGTTCTGAGGGAACGGATTTTGACAAGGGGTCAAGAAGGGGAGGGAGACAGACATCCTCACCTTCTTCCAAGAACACGGCTGAGCCCCCAGCCTGGGATGCTCCCTCTGCTTCCGGTTTCAGTGACAGCAGCGCCATGGTCGGCCTTCTCTTAGATGGAGCAGAAGTCATGGGTTCTCCATGACGTTTCATTTGGTTCTCGGGTCCGAAAGCAGACTCCTCTGCTTTATTGGTCATCATTTCCTGACAAGTAGCAAGATACATGTTTCATTAATGACAAAAATGCAACCATTCCAAAACAGTATGGAGTTTCCTCAAAAAGTTAAAAATAGAACTTCCCTATGATCCAGCAACTGTAATACTAGGTATTTACCCAAAGGCTACAAAAACACTGATCCTAAGAGGTACATACAACTGAATGACTGTAGTAAGCACTATCAACGATAGCCATGTGGTAGGGTCCCTCCCTAAGGAAAGAATTAAAAAAACTCAAGGCAACCTGGCTATAAGTGTTTGTGACAACTTCCCTCATTACCTTGTAACATGAGGCCAGTTAATCAGACTGCCTGTTTGTGTGTTACCATATATGAGAGACAAAGAGGCAAAAAATTTATAAAAAGCTACACCATGTGGCATTCGGGGCTCAGTGCTTTGGGTATGAACCCAACTGAGCAGTGCCGGCACAAAAAAAGTTCTTCCTGGGAATGAAAAGTCTCGGGTCACGACTCTCTGTGCGAGAATCCTGCTACATTATTTGGGGGCTCATGTCCGGGATTCAGAGGTGGTGCGTTTCCACCTCCTTTGCCGCCGGGGGTATGAATTGAACCTTGAGGTGTCGGGAGACAGCTCACCTGGAGTCAGTGGACCACTTGATCTGCAGGAGACTAGCCCTCCAGGTGCACCGGGGCGAGGACCCTGTGTGGGCCAATGGGACCCTGTGTGGGCCAATGGAACCCGTGAGGCCCAGGAGCCAGCTAAGGGAGCGCTCGTCAGACTGGTAAGAACGCGGGTTCGCTTTGGCAGATCTGTCCCTACGAGGCAGAAGGGGAGCCTGATTACCTCCCGGAGTTGCCCTAGTGGTTCCACAAAGGGCAAGGAATGAAGCTGCCACTCTAAGGCCCTGAATGTAGGGCGGTGGGTTGGAGTCCTTGCGTGACTGTGTGGGGGGACCTGTCTCTCATTTACTTCCTGGGTCAATGACGGTGATAATTAGAGCCACGTGTCTCTGGTTAGCCCACCTCAGAACGGGGACTTTAAGGAATATTCCCAAGCAGCAGCTGAAACTCCCTTTGTTTTGGGAACATTCCCTGTATTCTCCAGACTGACATGGACTGCCTAATTCCACTAGTGGAAAACAAACCAAAAAAAAAACAAAAGAAACCTAGGGTCGGGTCCTCTGTGTGAGTGGACAAGATTTAAAGCTGGGAATTCTCTTTCTCTGACTTCTGCTGGCACCTCTCCTCTTCTGCCTTCTCTCGCCCTCCCCCACTCCTGTTTCTGCACCCCCTGGGGGGGCAACTTGTATAACGGGCTCCTTAATGCCTCATGCACTAGCAGCTCCTCCTCCCACTCTAGATGTTGAGGAGGGAAGACCACCTACATCAGGTTTCCCCACCAATGTTGCACGTAAAAATTAACCAGGGGGAGCAAGTTGCCTTACATGGACCCAAATAAAACCGATTCAGTGTTTAAGCTAATTTAAGTTTGTTGGCTTGATGTAGACAATGTTTATCAACATTGAAAACAAATCTTTTATTCTACCTAGATTTGTTGAAGGTCAAATAAGCTCATGTTATCTCTGTTCCAATTTGTTAACAAAAGGATGACTTAAAGCGATGGTTAACTTTGTCTGTCTCATAGTTTCCATGGGTAATTGTTAAGATGGTTTTCAAAGTCTTTGGTAACCTAAAATGTTAAAGTTTTGCTTGCATGATAAACTAAGATTGAATTCATTGGATATCTAATGAGATAAGCTAAAGCACTAATTACTAGAAGTAGGTGTGTGCTTTTGACTTGTTGCAAAAAAAACTAAGGATATTTGGAACTGTTGACAAACATGCTTTGTGCTTAATGGATTCATAAGCACATAAAAAAAATTCTGATATAACATAGAGTTCGCAATTGGTTACTACTTAGTTTTCACTGGAGACTAAGGTTTCTAAGAGTTAAAATTATGCTAAATATAGTTAAAACTGATAAAAATAAAAAAAACTCTGTATGTAGAAAAGTAGTAGATATGAAAGAAAGATATATATGTAAAAGATATATATAAAAGAAAATATATTTTTGTTAAAGGTCAAAGAAAGTAATGTTGTCCTAAATGAGACTGTTTAGTTGGAGAAAAATGGCTTGGGACAAAATCTAAATGCAAAGAAAAGTTGTAGAAGGTTCATGAAGGAAAATCTTTAAAAAGAAATTTTATGTGCGGTCAGGATGGACTAAGGTTAAAATAAATGGATTTTAAATGTGCGCTGGGTTAAGATTAAAATTCCTCCTCCTTTGATCCGAAAGCTGGGGAAATGATGGCAATACCCTTGGTGCCGGCCTCCAAATCCTACACATTTGTGTTGTTCCTGTTTAGCAGAGGACTGGATGCCTGTGCCATATGAGGGAGGGATGATATATGAAGCGCTTTTACTAAGATACATGGGAACCATTTTACTAAACTTAGTCCACTGTATGCCCAAAATGGATATCCACATGGCTGAAACATATTTATATGGGCATTGTTGACAAAGGCAGGGGAATAGACCTTGACTTTGGCCCTTTAACCCCTTCCCTCAATGGCCAATGATCAATATGTAAGTTACTGTTAGGCCACAATAAAATTAGTGCATCCTACGACAACCAGGAAAGTCTTCCTTGGTCACAGTCCATATCCCCAAGGTCCTATAGGTGGGAAATGGAGGGGTAAGTTAAGAAAAACAAAACAAAACAAAACAGGAAAGACCAGGCCAGTGCTCAGAGGTAGAGTCAAGCCTGGGTAAGAATGACTACTCCCAGCACCTCACGAGACTGACAGGGCTTTTGGCTGCTAGTCACATAGCCAGCCAAAACACAGGGACAGGAGATGAGGTTTCTCCTGGCCAGCTACCGGAAATTGAGATAAGGGACATCTTTCTTCCTTTTTCCTATAGATAGGTAACTCCCCAACCAGGGCCATTACTCCTTTGGAATGCATTATGATTCATTTTCTTTTGCCCAAAGGCTTGGTCCCAATGGAAATTGGAAGAGGAACCTGGCCTCGAGAGGGAAATATCAATGACAATATTATCCTACAATTGGACTCGTTTTGCAAATGCGAAGGGAAATGGCCTTGAAGGGGAGGAGCTCTTACAGCTGCCAATTGGGTATATTACAAACAAAACAGAAAAGGAGGCTTAAAAAAAAAAATCTGAGGCCTTAGCTGTGGCCTTAACGTACTATGTCAGACCAGACTACCCAAGGTCCTGGCACCAAGTGCCAGTTATATGGCCATTCAGAGCACTAAAAATGAGAATTTCCTCAGAGGGGACAACCAAAATGAAAACCCCATGAGCCCTGCCTCTAATGTGGAGACAGTCACTGGAGATCTGAATGCCCTCGGGGACCTGTATCTGTGAGGGTTCCGATAACCAGTGTTCCTAGAAGGGACTAACTGGGGCCTGGGGCTCTTCACGGTGAATCCCCTAAACCAACTGTCTATCAGAAACCCAGAACCTCGGGTAACTAAATTCAGAAGGAAAACCGGTTGATTTCATTCTTAACACCAGAGATATCTTTTCTGCCTTCCTTTCCACTCCAGCCCAACTATACAAACAAGGCATGACGATTAGAGGCATCTCCGGAAAACTTCTACCTGTTTCTCTCGGCCCCTGGGGTGTGTATGGGGAAACCTAATTTTTTCCCATTCTTCCCTGATAACTGCCAGAGAGCCTTACTCCCTTGCTAGAAAGGGACATTATAACTGTATTAGAGACTATGGTGCTACTCACTCCAGGACAGATAAACCATTACGTGTGATTTTGAAAATTACTGGATATTGTAGGCTATAGATACCAGGGTTCAGGAAAATAGTTTGCTGCTATATCAATTATTAAAGGAAACTCAACCCCACCTACTCTCCCCCCTCCAAAAAAAATGAATACATAAACTGGGGTCTGACTGATAGACACCTTCTCCAGCCCTTGGAATGGTTACAAACAAAGCAGGGCAATTACTATTACGAAGCTCACAGAACTAAAAGATCATTAAAACACAACATCAGCCCTTTCATTTAGAGAGGGACAAAACTTATCAAATGGCCCAAAGATGTTTACAGGAAAAAAAAATTGTCAAGGACAATTCTGCAAGTTGTATCAGCCTGTGAAGTATGTCTTAGAAACAATCCTTTTGGGGTGCCTGCATGGCTCAGTCGGTTGGGCGGCCGACTTCAGTTTGGGTCATGATTTCGAGGTCCGTGGGTTCGAGCCCCGCATCAGGCTCTGTGCTGACAACTCAGAGCCTGGAGCCCGCTTCGGATTCTGTGTCTCCCTCTCTCTCTGTTCCTTCCCTGCTCGCACTCTTGTCTCTCTCTCTCTCTCTCTCAAAAAGAAAGATTAAAAAAATTAAAAAAAAAAAGAAACAATCCTTTCAACCACAAACTTGCTGTCCCAGGCAATCAAGGAACTGAAGCTGTCCAGAAAAGACTAACAATTAGGTTTCACTCCTATGCCACGGTCAAAGAAATTCCAACGTCTGTTGGTATGGGTTAATACTTTTAGTAATTGGGTAAAGGCCTTCCCCTACAAGACAGAAAAGGCACAAAAAGTAATAAAAATTCTGCTTTATAAAATAATACCCAGGTTTGGCTTACCTATAAATTTAGAAAATAATGGTAAATGGCTGCCTTGATTCTTTCTCTCGTAGAACTCCTGGCTGTTGGGAAGGTTTTATCCATCAAAATAAAACAAACTGTCTGCTTATACTCAGCAAAACGGTAAATAACACCTCACAAGCATTAGGGGCTTTAAAATTTTTTTAAATTAAATTAGGGCCAAACTCTTGGAAATAGAGCCATCACTGATTATTTACTGCGCCTGCTTCTCCATCACTTGGGTCATGAGAGATCCCCTGACATGTTGTTTACAAAGTCAGGGTCTCTCCTAGATTATTTGGCAGGTTTGGAAAGTGTAGACATGATCTGAAGATGCCATCTTGTTGGTCAGTATAACCAACTTCACTTTGTGTTTTTTTCTCTTGGTGTCTGCCAATGTTTATGCCACCTCCTGCCTGCCAGCCTTCCTGTAGAAGCACAGTGTGGGCCACTCAACCAACCCGTGGGTGACTCTCACTGCTGTAGCCCGACACCATCCCTTCTTGTCAGCTTGAAGAAGCCAGAGCGGTCATCGTCCCTGTTCCCTAACAGCAGTTACAACCCTGTTCCAGGGGAGAAATAAATAGGGAAAGGGTTACATTAGGCAGGGAGAGATGAGGGACCTTCAGGGAGGCAGGCTGCAGCTCCAGGTGGGAGGCCGAAAAGGCAGATGGGGTTCTCCCCTTAGGAAATCCTTTATGGGCACCCTCCCCCCATGATCAAGGGCATGAGGGGGAGGATCTAAATGACATAGGCAATCTAACCCTAAAACAACAGATGCGGGCCCTTGGCTTTACCCTAACCACTTTACCCCACTGGGTCAGGGAGCGATTACCTGTGAATCCGACCACAGGCACTCACCCCTTTAAACTAGGAGATGCTGTATGGATAAAGGAGTGAAATGTCCAGCCCCTAAAACCCGTCTGGAGGGGCCCATTCACTGTCATCTTGTCCACCCCTACTGCAGTAAAGGTAGACGAAGCACGTCCCTGGATTCACTACGGCAGAGTGAAGGCAGCCTCTCGAAACTGGGAGTGCGTTCCTGATCCATCAGCGCCGCGCGAGCTGACCATACGGAAGAAGCAATCTGCAACTCCAGAGGCTCTGGGAGACTGCAGCCCTGCCCTGGTCACTCTGGAAGCTGACTGATCCACGCACGGCAGAAGCTTGAGAAATCGGCGGTCCGGTAGAACAAATAGACTGTCCTTATTTTCTATATGTTTCCTCACTGTGATGCACCATCACTCCTTGTTCCTCGCTAGTATTGTGATTCTTGCTCTACTCTTTGCCGTAGGATTCGTGGAGGCCGCCCTGGCCGGCTGGAAACGTGGTAAGAAGTTTCTGTTAACCCTCACCTTCCTCTTATGGCTAGGATACTTCGTTGGTACCAACGTGGGGAAACAATGGCCCTAAGAGCCCACAAAATTAGATCCCCACAAACCTTAGAGTAAAACAAAATACCCCAGTCCTAATACTGGGGTTTGGCTTCTCAAAAGCTCAATTATTGGGAAAGGCTGTCTTTCCTGGTGGGGAAAAAGTTCATTGTCGTCTCTGTTAAAAATGTAACATGCCTAGGCCGAAGGTTTTATAACTCAGTTGCCCAGAAAATCCAATGGTGGGGGTCCCCAGATCCCCTTGAGCCAGATCCCAACCCCTTGTCTAACTTCTCTCATCTCCGAGAGACCTGGGACAATGTCAACACAGTCATCAAATGGCAGGTCCTGGGTGGACTATGCTAGATATGTGGAAGGACAGCCTACATAAACCTCTAAGCCAAGATGATGCTCTTTGACCCTAGAGGGGTCCGAGCATTAAAGGGGGGACGTGGTAGGGTCCCCTCCCTAAGGAAAGAACAAAAACCTCAAGGCAACCTGGCTATACGTGTATGCCACAACGTCCCTCACGACCTTGTAACACGAGACCACTTAATCAGACTGCATGTTTGTGTGTTACCATATATGGGGGACCGAGCACTTCCCCTGGCTCACACGCGTGAAGTGTAACACACACATCCTGTGAGACGTCCCATTGTAAATTCCGGAAGATAATGGCTCTCCCAGGCCCGATGGCACTTGGAGTCCTCGGCGGCACAGCACACCGATCCTCCGTGAGAGCCGGGGCAATGGCTGCCTCCCGAGCTTTCCATGCCTTTATGACGCTAGGTGTCTCGTCAGGGTCTCCAGTCTGCTGTGTGGGGTAACACACAGGCCCTACTAGTTGCTCATTCAAATGTATTAAGGCCTGGGACAGTACCTGAGTCCACCAGACCAAGGTGGTTTTACCTGTCAGCAGTTTAATCTGCTGCTTTAATATCCCAGTCTTCGTCTTGACCAAACTGCTGCCCGCGGGCCACAGGGCAGCTAGAAACTCCATCCCAGGTCCCGGTCCTTTGCCTAGTCTTGCATGTCATGACCCTTAAAAAGTGACCCCGGTCACTGTTTGACAAGGGCATCCGTACTCTGTCCTCGGCCTCTGCGATCCCCTAATCACGGTGGCCTGGTTTGCCCTACTGGGCAAGGCTCGCATTAGGCCAGATGTTTGATCACGCAACGCACGGCCACTGTTGATCCTTCACTGGGAGGGAGGGGGCCCATGTAATCAACTTGCCAACCCCTCACCAGTTGGGAACTCGGGTGGAGGGCCCCAGATGCCTTTGGCAGTAGCCCTGGGTTTTGTTTAGAATACACAAGACATGCTGTTGCTGCCTTAACCTAGTCGCTGTATTTTCAAGCCCCCCCTTCCCATGCCCGAAATCTGCGAAGGGTCAGTTGCTAGGGCTCAGCTCGTGCTAGGGCATCAGCTTCCTGATTGCCAGCGGTGTCAGTGCCTTAAGAGCCAGAAAGTGGAAAACAGGAAAGACTGCCTCAGGCTCCTGCAGGCATCCCAGATGTCTGTCCACATACCCTGACCCCAGAAGGGCTTATTCATGATCGCCCACCCTAGCTTCCCAGTGGCCATGCCTGGGGTTCATCCCTGGGGATCGGGCCAACTGTCAGCACAAAGGGTTCTGGGCCCTCATGACCCTGTATCCCACGGCCACACTAACCACACGTGGATGCCTGCCTGGGCTGGGTGGGCAGCTTATGTCAGTGAGCTCAGCGGGCCTATGAGCTCTCCTCAAGCGTTTACCAACTGGGATTCCGCGACCCGGGCTGTGCTGCTGAGTTTGATTTCCTTGGTATCAGGGGTCCGAGAGCACAGGGCACACATCCGTGTCCTCATGCATCACCAGCGTCTCCTCCTCCTCGCTCCCTGCACTTTCCCAGGGGGCTTCCCTCTCAGCGGTCTGTCAGCTTTGTCCCAGTCTTCGGACCAGAATCCGCAGACGGCCCGTGCCTCCTAACTTTGCAAAACTGTGCCTAAACTCTCCAACAGGCCGTCCTGCTGTCCTGCCTTGTCTGCCGCCCCCAGGCCTCGGAGCAGTGCATCCGGGCAAGTCCTTCTCTACCCTGCGCTCTTCTGTCTCCCTCGTATCCAGGCTGTATGGAGCCTGTTGCCAGGCACGGGTGACCACCGGTATGCCCACAGCAGAGGCCAGCCTGCCACGCGGCTGTGGCGTATGTCCCTGTCATGGTGACCTGGTGCTGCTTCCCCCACAAGGACATCAGCCTGGCCGGTGCGGTCGGGGTGTCCCCATCCCCACGGGGGGGTCCCCAAGCACCTGATGGACGTTCACACCTCCCCACACAGAGGTCGATGGCCAACCCCGAGCTTCCCCAAGGATGCCTCCTTCTCCAGACCCATTTCTCTGGTCTCCTGGCCGGCTGGCCCCTTGTGAGCTCCTTCCAGAGCTTCTGGGTGAACTCAGACACTGGCCCCTTAAAGGGAGGACAAGGAGAGACCGGGAAGAGACAGGCCACTCCACGTGGGTCGTGGCAGGTTTAAGAAGCAAGGAATTACATACCAGGTGGCCCAAGACTGGATCTGTCCTGCCTTCCGAACCTTTACAGTTCCTATGGATGCCTTCAGGGATTTCACCCCGACAACAACGGCCAGAAGGGCGGACCCCTGCTTGCCCTCAGGCTGTGACCTCGCAAAAGCTCCCAAGGTACAGGAAACTTACATTTCAAGCACTAGGGAGGGGGTGAGGGGGTGAGGGGCCTCCAATGGCCCAGGGCCAGCTTCAGGTCAACAGGAGGTCACGTTCTCTTAGGAATGCCTTCAACAAAGGCATAATTCTGGCAAAGACTAGGGACAAGGTAAAGCAGGGAAATGTAGGGGTCAAGAGGAATCAGCGAGCACAAGATTGCCTGGATGGGGGTGGGGGGGTCGGGGGGTGGCCTGGCAGGACAGGGGCCTTACCCGGGTCCCTCCCATCAGCCTACAGTATCATCCATTCATCAAAATCCCTTTACTTGAGAGAGGACCGTCTTGTGAAAGCAACCAGGTGAGGAAGGGGCTGGTCAACGTTAAAAGTGGCCAGAACGAGAACTGAGAGTCACTGGAATCCGTGGCCGGAGGCCCCAACGTGCCTGTTCCACCAGGGTCACAAGGAACCTAGGAAACAGGAGTCCCGGGAAAGCATGGCCGTCAGCTTGTTACTATTTCCCGCACCCCGCAATTGATAGGCTTGTTTGTCTGAGCGAATCTTGTGAAGGTGCTGAGTGTGAACCGGTCTTTCTGAGATCTCTCATTCCCGGGACACTCCCTTAGCGACATTGTAACTGCAAAATTGTTACTCCATTTCACTTTAAATGCTAAGCTGTAATGGCAATTGAACCCGAAATGTTACAGGTCACTGAAGACCGGGGCCTAGATTAATGTGACCCTGTGAGGGGTGAGCAGCGCTGGGGCCCGCTGAGTCCTCACAGCTGAGTCCCCCACCCAGGGGCCGCCCCCTCCAGGTGCTCAGGGTTCCCGCCTGGCCTCCTCCATGGTGTCCACCCGCACAAGTGCAGAAAGGAGCCCTTCTTCCTCTCGGGGCTGCTCTGCAGTCTCTCACTTGTCACAGCAGAGTGGGGGCCCCCTGGGGGGACGCACTAAACAGAATCTTCACACGAAGCGCAAACTGTACTAAGAGCCCTGCCTTGTTCCGAGAGGACCCCAGGCTGTGGTAATGCTGAATGTGCAAACTGCTTGTGGCCAAGTGGCAATTTCGGGTGATTTCCACCTGCACCCTGTGTTTTCTCTTCGACTTGCCGCTGTGAACGCTGTTTTGCAAAGGTTGCTTTCAGGCGCAGGAGCACAGAACTCCCCTGTTTGGGCTAACGTGAGACAAGGAGCCAAGAGCTAAGTGGAGATTAGCATCAAGTGAGGCCAAGTCCTATATTAATAGTATGACCAAAGTCCTGGCCTCTTCCCCACGTTCTCTTCTGCTTTCTGGAAGCCATTTTCATCCCCGTTCCGGCTCCTCCTCGTGATCGCAAAGTGGCTGTCAGGGCTCCGCAGTTACGTGCTGCTTAAGTCCTGTGTCCTGGGAGAATACGGTGGCATCTTGCCTGGCGTTCCCAGGTGGGGTCCTAGGCTTTGCTTGATGGAATCCTTTCATGCACCTGTCCATCTGCACCAGTTAGTTCGCTCAATGGGGCCTCAATCAGAATGTGCCAATTTGCTCAGTTCAGGCTCCAAACAGCAAATGTATAGATTGAAAGATACCATGAGACTTGATCATGGCCTCACAACGAAACCTGTATTCAATAATCAGGATATTGTTTCTCTCAGGGCGTCTGGGTGGCTCAGTCAGTTAAGCAGCTGACAGTTGATTTCGGCTCAGGTCATGATCTCACGGTTTGTGAGATTGAGTCCCTGGATAGGGATCTGTGCTGACAGCCTGCAGCCTGCTTGAGATTCTTTCTCTCCCTCTCCCTCTTTCTCTTCTTCTCTCTCTGCACATCTACCTCTCGCACACTCTCAAAATAAATAAAAAAGATTTTTTAGATAGAGAGAAAAAGAGACCAAAAAAAAAACAGTTTAAACACAGGTCTGTGTCGCCCACTGTTGCCATCATAAGGAACTTTTGGTGGGAAGTGATAACTCTATTCCTCTTCTTATGCTCCCTGACCATCACTTTTAGTGATTCCATGAATTGGATAATGAGCTGGTGGAAAGTCTACTGGAAACAGAACATCAGGTATAATAAGCAGAGATCTGGGGCGCCTGGGAGGCTCCGTAGGTTGAGAGTCTGACTTCGGCTCAGGTCATGATCTCACAGTTTGTGAGTTCAAGCCCTGCATCGGGCTCGCTGCCATGAGCACGGGGCCCACACCGAACCCGCTTCAGATCTTCTGTCCCTCTCTCTCGCTGCACCTCCCCTGCTCATGCTCTCTCTCATAAAAGTGAATGAACATTTATTTAAAAAATATAAGCAGAAACCTGCTGCACATCCAAGGGCACAATTACATGGGACCCTGATTTTTGTTCATCCCACATGATCTACTTGTCATGTATTTGCTCTTTCCTGAATCATCAGGGTAGTTGTCATGGAAGGAGGGCAGGGAGATTAGCACCTGGGGTTAATTTCACACCCCCCCCCCCATCAAAGCTCCTAAAACCATTATCTGGCTCCAGCGTCCCTGCTGGTTGTCTGTCCCCAATCAGTAAGAGTTGGCTTTGCCACTTACTGAGAGAGCTGCCTCAGCTGTCCCCTCACCTGCCTTGGCCTGAATTTCCTCATAACAGCAGGGGTGAATAATCTCCACCACATGGGTCCACGTGGAAGAAGTCAGATGTTCTCAGGGCGTTGAGTGCCTGGACCCAGTGGCACCCAGAAATTTCTGGATTCATGATGAGGGTGATGACGAGGGGCAGCTGGGCTCCTTAGTGCTGGTGACCGCTACATGGAGACACACTCTGGGGAACCCAAAACACGAGGGAGACACTCTAAACGTGCAGAGAGCTAGGCCACGGGTCAGCATGCTCTTGGGGGGCAGGAACACCGTCCCAAGTGAGATGTCCGCTTTAGCTCAGCAGACTCTCCGCTGTCAATGTGAACTGGATTTCTGAGTCAGTCCCCTTGAAGGGACGTTGTTCTAGGCGCAGGCTCTCAGAAGTTGGGCCATCCGTATCCCTTGACCCGCTCCGTGTTGCAGAAACTCCAAGTGTCTGCCTAGGGGCAGTCAGCCTTCTGTGCTGGTCTCTTGAACCGGGGAGGCCTCAGGCTGTACTTGAAGATGAAAGGGGGGACTTGCCTTGGACTTCTTGAAGTTTTTTTTTTTTTATATGAAATTTATTGACAAATTGGTTTCCATACAACACCCAGTGCTCATCCCAAAAGGTGCCCTCCTCAATACCCATCACCCACCCTCCCCTCCCTCCCACCCCCCATCAACCCTCAGTTTGTTCTCAGTTTTTTAACAGTCTCTTATGCTTTGGCTCTCTCCCACTCTAACCTCTTTTTTTTTTTTCCTTCCCCTCCCCCATGGGTTTCTGTTAAGTTTCTCAAGATCCACATAAGAGTGAAACCATATGGTATCTGTCTTTCTCTGTATGGCTTATTTCACTTAGCATCACACTCTCCAGTTCCATCCACGTTGCTACAAAAGGCCATATTTTAATAAAGGGAAACTTCACTACGTTGGAGCCAAGAGACCAGAAGGGGGAGCTCTCGCTCCCTACCATCCGGGGCCGATAGTGAATCCAACAAGAAGACAGGTACCTGGCAAAGCAACAGTTTCAGCCACTGTGTTACCATCCCAGCAGGAGGCAGAAAGATCTTCCTCCGCCCCCAGCAACAGCCCAGCCAATGAGAGACCGTCACAGCTCAGCCAATGAGAGACCTTCACAGCTGGGAACTGTGACTTTCCTGCTGGGGACTCGCTGTTTACCGCTGTCCCCTCTCCTCTACAAGAGAGCCGGCCTCTGCTTTGTTCTCTGAATTCGCCTGTGGTTTTGCTGGAGCTTGCTTGGCCCGGATCGCAATTCTTGGCTATTCCCAAATACGTGCATTTTGCTGGCGAGATAACTGACGGGTTTCTTTTGAAGGTTAGCAACTTCTTCACCCCGCGAGGCAAAGTCCGCACGCTCTTTGGACTTTACATCTCAATTTAGTAAGGAATGGAGTTTCCCTTTTGTGAGGTCCGGGCCCAGAGCTGCACGGCTCTCAAGAGCGCACGCAGTGGAGGGAGGGACGCCCGGGTTGAACTCGGGCTTCAGCTCGCAACCAGCTAGCTGTCTGACCTTGAGCAAGGACGTGCTCCCTGGGGGCTCCGGTTCCTCGGGTGTTGAGGGGAAATCGCAGCCCCTGCCTCATGAGGTAGCTGTGGGGTTGAGGTGAGCGGGATGGGCAGAAGCCCCAGCCCATCCTGGCACGATGTAGGTGCTCTGCAAATGTGCTGCTCGGGGTTGGTGCTGCCTATGGGAGACAGTCGTGGCCCAGAACCCAGGAGAGGCTACCAGCTCCGGGGCAGAGAGCAGTGCACGGTGGGTCATTCGCTGATGGGCAGGGATCTCCTTTGGGGCACACACGGAGAGCAGACTCCCCTACGGGCCCGGCACTGGCTGAGGGACACAAGCTTAGGCCTGTGTGACAGGACAGGTGTCCCTGGGAGTCCTCAGCGCTGAAGGGCTGAGGCCGAGGCTGAGGCAGGTGAGAGCCAGGCCCTCCCTCCCCTGGGAGCTCCCATCAGGGAGGGAGAGTGAGCAGAGAATGTTCCAGATCCAGGGTCAGATGACAAATAGGGACCAGTGGGAGACTGTGGGCCAGGGGCAGCCAGAGGCTGTGGAGTCCAGGGGCAGCATCGGAGGCGTGGAAAGAACTTGGCTTCAAGGGAGACTTGGCTCCCAGTGGTTCCTCCAGGGACCCCCTCGTTTGCTCCTGAACCGGGGCTCCGTACCCAGAGTCTTTGATTGTGCATCCCCTTTGGTGAACTGAGGCTCCTGACACCATCCACCTCCCATACTTGTTGTGACGATTAAAAATAACTCATTCAGGGGCGCCTGGGTGGCGCAGTCGGTTAAGCATCCGACTTCAGCCAGGTCACGATCTCGCGGTCCGTGAGTTCGAGCCCCGCATCGGGCTCTGGGCTGACGGCTCAGAGCCTGGAGCCTGCTTGGGATTCTGTGTCTCCCTCTCTCTGCTTCTCTCTCTCTCTCTCTCTCAAAAATAAACATTAAAAAAAATTTAAAAAGCAACCCACCTCAGCCCTGGCTTACCGTCATTCCCTCACAGCAGGCATGCAACACAGTATTGATTTCATTTTGGCACATGACAAATCATCACAACTGGGGCAGCTGAAAACACCATGCATTGATCGCCTCACTATTCTGCACATCACAAAAACCCAGAAGGCTCATCTAGTATCTGCTGAATGACTCACAAGGCCAAGTGAAAGCATCAGCTAGGCTGGTGCTTACCTAGAAGCTGTGGGATCCTCCTCTTTGACTCATTCAGACCTGACCCTTGAAGGGTGGAGAACGAGGTCCCCATTTCCTTGCAGCTGCCAACGAGGGGCTGCCTTCCCAGCCACCCCCATGCCTTCTCAGGGGCGCCGCTTTCTCCTCATAGTGGTCACTGCGTGTTGTGTGCTTCTTGTGCTCTGAGGCTCTCTGACTTCCTCTTCCCTTCCTCGGTAGGGAAAAGCTTTGAAAGGACTCCCTGAGTGGGTCAGGCCCGCCTGCATTCTTTCTGTATCTCAGGATCAACTGACTTGGGATCTTAATTACATCAGCAAAATGCCACCAGAACGGCACTCGTGCATTGTACTCGTATGTTCGATACGAGAAACGGGAATACGGGAGGCCATGATGAGACTCTTGCTGTCTTTGTCTGCTCGGGCGACTATAATAAAGTACCATAGCCTGGGTGGCTTCAACCACAGAAATCTGTTTCTCACTGTCTGGGAGGCTGGGAAGTCCAAGATGAAGGTGCTGGCGGATTCAGTGTCAGGTGAGGGCTCTCTTTCTAGTTTGCAGGTTGCTGCTGCCATTGTCTGAATGTGTGTGTCCGTGCCCCCAATGCATACGTTGAAATCCCGATTCTCAGTGTGATGGTACTTTGAGGTGTGGGCCTTTGGCAGATCTTCATGAATAGGCTGTGTGCCCTTGTAAAAGGGGCCCCGGAGAGTTCCCCCATCCCCTCAGCCACGCGAGAACATGACAAGAAGACAGCTGTCTGTGAACCAGGAAGCAGGTTCTCCCCATACACTGAATCTGCCAGTGCCTTGATGAGGGCCTTCCCAGCCTCCAGAACTCCAAGAAATTCATTTCTGGTTTTTCAAGTCACCCAGTCTATGGTGTTTTGGTAGAGCTGCCCTAATAGACTAAGACAGCTGCCTTCTCGCTGTGTCCTCACAGGGTGGAGGGCGAGAGCAAGCTTTCTATTTTCTTCTTATAAGGGCACCAATCCCATCGTGGCTGTCCCACCTTCATGACCTCTCCCAAACCTAATTACCTCCCAAGGGGCCCACGTCCAAACACCATCACACTGGGGGTTAGGGCTTCAACACATGAATGTGGAGGGGGAGACACAGACATTTAGTGCATAGCACTTGCCTACCACACAAGCCAAAAGTGGACCGCTGCCGTACTACGGTCCCACCTGGGACAGCCCTGAAGGACAGTGAAGGGTAAGCCTCCCAAAGGGAAGATTTTGAGCAGAGGTACAAGTGTATGGCCATGCACAGGCTGTGTTCGAGTCATTGGCTGAATGGGCGGGGACTTTGAGGATCCGTGGTTGAAAGTGTGGGACAAGGAGGTCTGGAGAGGATGTATGTGGATATACACCCACCCAGACAGACATCCGATGTGAAGATACGTGTGTCTCATGAGGGTGATCAGCGAAGAATAACCTTACCGGTGCAGAAGTTTAGTGATCTAATGAATAAAGCATCCATTGTGTAGATCTCAATCAGCCTCTTCGACCACACTTGCATCCTCCCCAGTGGGCTCAAATGTAAAGTCACCAATGTGGCAGGGGTGGAGATTATGCTAAAAGTAAAAACTTCTTTTTTTAATTTTTAAAAATTTTAATTTCTTTAAATGTTTATTTTTGAGAGAGAGAGAGAGAGAGAGAGAGAGCATGAGCAGGGGAGGGGCAGAGAGAGAGGGAGACACAGAATCCGAAGCAGGCTCCAGGCTCTGAGCCGTCAGCACAGAGCCTGATGTGGGGCTTGAACTCACGAGTGGTGAGATCATGACCTGAGCCACAGTGGGATGCTTAACTGACTAAGCCACCCAGGCGCCCCTGGAAGTAATAACTTCCAATAAGCAGTATTTGCTGTATATAAGCATCTGACATCATTTGTTTTTCCCTCCTGTAGTCAGGATTCACAGGCGTTGAAATCAAAGGGTGGAATGGAAGTACCCTCCTGTCACTTTATCCCTAAAACCTTCCCATGCCTCTTGCTTTAGGCTTTTCTGAACCAGAGGTCTTCATCCCAAAGGGAGAAAAGCTTTCACTGAGGAACACAGTCGTGATTCCATGGAGAGGGAATTGAGACTGCTAGCTGGCCATTTTGGTTCCCTCAGCCCTCTCCATCAAAAGCCAAAGAAGGGGGTCCCATACTGGCTGGGGTGATGAAAGCAGACAATCAAAGGGAATGGGTTCCTGCTACTCAAGGAGCTAAGAAAGAGTATGTCCAGTACGTCCAAAGAGCTTACTACTCTCACTTCGTGTGATTCGATTGTGGAAAATTGCAACAACCCATTTAAGGCAGGACATCTTAGCGGCCCAGATGCTTCAGCAATTAAGTTTTGAGTCATGCTACGAGGCAAAGAACCCTGACCATGACCTGAGATGCTACCTCGGGGGGAAGGGAATGAGAAATGGGTAGTGAAAGAAAGCAGGTTTAAATACCAGCTACAACCATGGGACCTGCCACAGAAACCGGTACTGTAATAATATTCAGCTTGATGAGTTAATACCTCCCTCTCCCCAGGTAAGAAAACAAAGAAACAAACAACAAACTAGGCTTTCATAAGAAATTCTTAGGGCCATAGCTCAGCTTTTATTGATGGAGAACCATAAAATTAAAAGACTCCATTCCTTTTTATCTTAGCCTCTAGAAGGGAATTTTCTTGACTACAACATTTTGGGGAGCTTCAACACTACCCTATTCCATCTTACAACATAGGAAATTCGCCTTTGCTTCTCAGTGGTCTTTGCAAGAACACAATTCTCTGCTTTTCTTGTGATTAACGTTCTTGAGATGGCAGCAGGATTCCAGGTTTTCTAGTACCTTCTCAAGCTGCTGAATCAAGACTGCTCTTTTAAACCTGAAAATAAAGACAAATTTAAGGAACCAGAAGATACCTAAAGCATCTATAATGTGCTAGTCATAGTAGTGGATACAAAATAGAGCCCACAATCTCCATGGGAATAGAAAATGCATCCTCTTGGGAAAATGTAGTCTAGCAAAATACCAAGAGTGTCATCAATTGAGGGCCCATGCCCTCCCCTGCCCAGACTATGATGGCCAGGGCTTGGTTTTGCCCCTGTTCAGCATTGGGCACAACTGCTTTAAAAAAAATGAGGAGTTCTTAAAAAAAAAAAAAATGGAGAGTTCTTTTTTCCACCTACCTTGCAGCTTCCTTGATGGTAAATTCAACAAATTGTTTCTTGACTACAAGAGGCCCTTGAACTTCTTCAAACAAGGCGAAAATCCTTTCATACCCTGAAAATAATTTGTAAAATTCAGTATTTTTAAAAACACAAAGATGGCTTAGAACTCATTCTTAGTGCATCCGCTGCCTCAGCAATCGTCCCTCATGGGCTAGAGGGCTGCATAGTGTTTGTGTTTTGAATGCTCACTAAGGAAACTATTGTAAACACCAAGCAAGCCAAACAGACAATTTTAAGAGGTGTATCGGGAATTTCGAGACCAGTTAAAGAGAAACCATCCTAAATTCTGTAAAAACCCAATTCAGCCAAAGGATGAGTCCAAGAGGTGGGTTGGATCTATTCTAAATCATAGAATGAGACTTCCCATGGTTTTATTAAGAGCCATCCTGTCACTACTTACTTCGTCCAAACTTCCGAACTTCCTTCATTAATTGATGTTTTATATCATTATTAATTTTCTGTGCCAGAGCAGCACTCATTGGCACTTCCTTTGGCACAACTCCTGTCGAAGGCACCGCTGGGACTTTTGGGTCACCTACGGAGACACTGCTGTTTTTGGCTCCTCCTCCCGGTGAATTACTACCAGGTTTGTGAGACAGGCCGTCTTTAGCGGAGTCATCAGAGAGCGAATCCTGTTGGTTGAGTGGAATACCATTTCCTGCCACATTCGTAACTGCTGGTGCAGCAGCATTTGGCAAGAAGCCATCAGGTGGGGTTGGATTATTTTTCATCTTCTTGTCACGGACTTTGTGAGTGACGGTGGCTCCTGAAAACCAAATTAAGAGATTGAGCTGTGAGGCAGGTGCATTTCATCACCCCCAGGGGTACGTCCCCGGGCTCTGCACTTTTGAGAAAATTGTTTGTTTCTTAAAGCGGAAGTAGATACCAAGTGGAAATATCAGATCCCACGAGTAGGTCTCCATAAAGATCATACCATAAGTCACTTTTTCTCTCTTGGCACTAGGAATACATACAGAAATGCAGTTTGACAGTACAACTAACAAACACTCACAGAGCTCTGACACTCGTGATTTAATGCCTCCTCGATGCCCTTTACAAGGTGGAAAGCAGAATATCTATCTTACTTGATGCCAAGATATCTGACATTGGCACTCCATCACCAAGAATCCCAGTCCGTATATGATCCTCCCCATTTGTCTTTTCTGTCTCAGAAAGGTGAATTTCCTTTTGTTCCCAGTCTGACACCCCTGCTTCATATACTCAGCCCCCTCTGTGCCAGACACTGCCGAGTGCTGGGCGATCGGCATCGAGACAATCCCTGCCCTTATGGAACTTAGATCCTCGTGGGGAGGTCAGGTGGTACAAGTAAAAAGGGGAAAGGAAATAATAAAGTGTGAATTCGCGTTGGGAAGGAAGACATTGGGGATGTGACAGAGAGTAGGAGAGGGAGCCTCCAGGACCCTGTGGTCAGGCAGGGCCCTCTGAGGAGGTGACCCCTGGGCAGAGTCTGGAACAGGAGACAGGGCGGCCTGTGCACGTGAGGAGGACTTCTGGCTGCCGTGAGGGCTGGTGCAGGGCCCTAGGAGGGGACGAGCCGGGGCCGTGGAGCAAAGAACTGAGGCAGAGAGAACAAGGAGGACACCCAGAGGACGCGTGCAGGAGAGGAGGGCAGGCCCGGGTCCTGCAGAGCGTGTAGACCAGCGTCGGGAGCTCCGATTCTGTTCTGAGTGCTCGAGGGAGTTGATGGTGGGTTTCGCGATGGACGTGGCAGGATCAGATTTCCGTGCGCACGGGGTCAGTCGGGCTGCAGGGCGGTGATGGGTCAGGAGGGTCAAGTGGGAGAGCAGGGAAATCAGATGAGAAGTTGTTGTAGCAGCTTGGGGACAGACGGTGGCAGCACAGACCAGAGGGATAGAGACCAAGGGTGATCCAGGCAAGGGTGATACAAAGGGTGATACTGGGAGTTAAGCTGCCTGTACTTGCTAAGGGGTGGAGGTGAGAGATGAAGAACAGAATAACAAGAGGAGTCATGAGTGAATCTAAGTGTTTTGTCCTGAACCCCTGGAGAAATAATAGTGCCAGGTGTGTGCAGGCTGTTAGGCAATCGCTCACAAGTGTCACAGATGGGGTCAATCTGTCCTGATTCTGGTTCAGTGACCCCAGGTTGGTAGCTTGAACTAGTCTATGGTGGGGCTATTTACACTATGGATATCTGCAAATCTAAGTATTGGAGCTTCTAGGCCTTCCATGGCTCCCATAACGCTGGACAGCAGGTTGTTACACCTTTATAAATATTACACGAATGGGGTGCCTGGGTGGCTCAGTCGGTTCACCTTCTGACTTCGGCTCAGGTCATGATCTCACGGTTTGTGAGTTCAAGCCCCACGTCTCGGGCAGAGCCTGGGTTCTGCTTCAGATTCTGTGTTTCCCTCTCCTTCTCTCTGTCTCTGCCCCTCCCCCCACTTACGCTCTGTGTGCCTGTGTCTCTCTCTCAAACATAAATAAACATTAAAAAAATTTTTTTAATTATTAAATAAATAAATAAATAAGTAAATGTTACACCAATGGATGGTATTATTTGCTGAGATCGAGAAGGCTGAAAGTAGAGCATTTTTGGAGAGGAGGAAGGTCAGAAGTTCAGGCAGAACCAATTGTATTTTAGGTATGTAGTAGACGCTGATTGGAGGGGTCATGTAAGCTGTTGTATTTGAGTCTGAAGTTCAGGAGCAAGTTGTAGTCTAGAGGTATAAAGGTGAGAGTTCTTGCAGTATGAATAATATTTAAAGTTCTAAGACTGTGTGGAATCGCCTAAGGGGAGAGCGGGTTGAAGAGACAAGGGCCCAAGATCCAGCTTTGGGCCCCTGCAGAATTACAGGTGGGAAAGAAGAGGAAAAAATCAGAAAAGGGAGAAGGAAAAGGGGTCACTAGCCAGGGGATAAGGAATCCAGGAGAACGCGGTGTCTGGGAACCAAGTAGGTTTCCACGGAGCCCAGAGTGAACAAATACATCACATGCTTCTGAGAAATGAATGCCAAAGTGTAGCAGCCACTGGTGAAATTGACGCTAACAGCTTCACTAGACTATGGTAAGAAGCAGCCAGACTGTACTGGGTTAGAGCAGGAACACAACGTGAAGACAAGGAGAATATGAGCAGATCCATCCTGGTGGTGAGCCCATCATCTTTTTGTGTGTCCGGAACCTGCTTATTCTACAGCTTTTTAAAAAATGTTTATTTATTTGAGAGAGAGAAAGAGAGGGAGAGGATCCAAAGTGGGCTCTGCTTTCGGTTGACAGCTGAAACCCCGGTGTGGGGCTCAAACTCGCAAACCGTGAGATCGTGACCCAAGCCAAAGTCAGACGCTTAACCAAATGAGCCACCCAGGTGCCCTGGGAACCTGCTTGTTCTAACTCTTACACTGCCCAAATGGTTGGACCCAACGTACAGACCTGCCCCTCCGCTTGCAAACATGTTCGTACCTGTCCATCCCTCAAGGACATAACTATATATTTCCTTTGACCTGGCTGAGCCCTAGAGATGGGGTTCCCCTCTCTTTCCTGTTCGCTTAACCTTGGTGACGTACTTGGCCTTCTCTTAGATGATGGGCAGCTGCTGGGCTTCCTAGGACATTTCATTTGTTTTTGTTGCCCTGCTTCAACCTGATATCCTTTGTCATTCTTTATTTGCTGAAAAACATCAGTGAACACATTCCATTAAGGACAAAATCCAGGGGCGCCTGGGTGGCGCAGTCGGTTAAGCGTCCGACTTCAGCCAGGTCACGATCTCGCGGTCCGTGAGTTCGAGCCCCGCGTCAGGCTCTGGGCTGATGGCTCGGAGCCTGGAGCCTGTTTCCGATTCTGTGTCTCCCTCTCTCTCTGCCCCTCCCCCGTTCATGCTCTGTCTCTCTCTGTCCCAAAAAAAATAAATAAACGTTGAAAAAAAAAATTAAAAAAAAAATAATAAAAAAAAAGACAAAATCCAATCATTGCAAAATTGCACTCTTCATATGCACAGACAGCCATGCGTTTATATTATTAATATAAGTTTTAATCATGGTCCAAAGATTTATATTCACTTAGCCCGCACCATGTTTTCAGAAAATGCGATCCAATTTTAGTATAACCTAAGTGAAATAAGGAGAAGGTAAAATACAAGGTTTTTGTACAAAACCAAACATGGGACAACCACGTTTGCTAAGATTGCTGGAGAATGAGTGGCTTTCATCAATCAAGCTTATAAACCCACGGTTATCTCTTTGGAGAAGTACACACCATTTTGCTTCAGCTTTTGTTGGGGAAAAAAGAAAATACCTTTTTTGTCCTTTTGTGCTTTAACTCTATTAACAAATACTGATTAACACTTTATTAAATGATACATGGAGACGCTAAAAGGTAGAATACATTGAACGTGTAAATCTCCCCACCTCTAACCTTATCGAGATTTAAATATGTCATCCTTGGAGCTGGGTGGGTACAGGGAGTTCTTTTCAGTGTTGGTGGATAAAACAGGAAGTCAAGGGTGTAATAGGTTAGCTAAAAGCTGTTTTCATCAAAGGATAACTGCCTTATCTGAATACAGTTGTGATAAAAAAAATATTTTCCCAGCACGTTTGCGCTTCCCATAAAAGAGGAATCCAGAATCGTGAAAACATTTTCATTGAGCATTTAGTCTCCAACAGGTACTGTTCTAAATGCTCTACACTAACTCAATCCTCCACCAAGCCCTCTGACTTAGGTGTGATTATTATCTCTCTTGTGAAAAATGAGGAAACCAAAGCACAGGAAATTAAGAAAAACTCCAGTTAACTGAGGAGTTTGGGGTGAGGTGGCTAACTTTAAGTCTTGTGTTGTTACCGAAGAATTTCTTGCATGTTCTGTGCCTTTATGTCAATGATCTCTCCAATGAGAGCAGCTATGATCCTCTTTGCCCGCGTGCTTCAATAGTCAAGTCAGTATGTCTCTCTCATGCACACTATACACATCTCCCATTAAGATGTCCATAGGACAATCCAACTATGGCAACATCAGCTAGTACTTCAATTTCAAGAGGAACACTTATTTTCTAGATAGAGCACTAATGACTTGAAAAATGGAAACAGAGAAAGTAAACTGTGATCTCAATATGAAGGGAGTTACTGGGGGGTGGGGTGGGAACAAATATAGACTCTGGAGCCAGAAAGATGTGGATTCAAATCCTGGCTCTATCTTTTGTCAATTGTGTCATTCAGAGCAACACGTTTGACCGCTGTTAGCCTTGATTTCTTATTATGAAAGGGGGGATAGTAATACTCATCTACAAAATGGTGGTAAGTATTAAATGGGATCATTTAAAACACCAGCTTCTACTCCAATAAATGGCAACCACTCTTTCTGTTCACATGAGATTCCTTGTATCATACTTTGTCCCTTAAATAAATAGAAGTAGAGCACATGACTTACATTCATCGTTTGAAGAAGAAAATAATTATACAAAGAATACCACAATTTAGGCAGAAATAGTCATAGTTATCTTACCTTATTATCATCTTGAAGCAGATAGCTGAGAGTATGAAGCCTTTTAGGTTGTTCTGGATTAGTCTTTTGAGATGGAGAAGCTGTTGTCTTCAGATTCTTCTCATAGTTAGCTATTTGTTTGAGTAGAGCACTCCAATGGGAAAGTGGATAATCAGTGGAAAAGACTTTGATGCTATACAGCTTAAATGTACTATCCATTAGGGAGGACATGGCCACTGTTGGCGATGTGCACCATGGCAACAGAGTTTAGAATCTCATCTACGATCTCTATTATATTTTAGAATCTAGAATCATCACCCCTCAGCTAAGTCATTATTCAGTCCACCATCACTACTGCCTATAGGCTCACCACTAGGTCCAGAACAATTCCCTTTTGCTTCAAGCTAGGTTTAAGAGTGGGCTGACCTCCCTTATACCAGCATCCCAACTAAAGGACCATACTTGTTCTCCTTTTGGAAGAACCTAAGCTCCATGGAATTCTTTTACACTTAGTCCATAGAACCTTGAGTACTGGGCCTTAACCTCTTTGGATGATTTGATTAAACCTACATTCTTCTCAGAAAGACCCCTTACAAACAAAACTCGATGTATAATTTCAAGGGTGTGCCCAGCCTAAGATCCGTTAAACTTAATGGACGGATGATCCCACTGAAAATCAACAAATGGGGCAAAGAAGCTTTATAGACTGACACAAATTATCCTGCATACTATCAGTTAAATTATTTTCATGTAAATAAGGAATTCTCTGCTGAACTCATAACTATAGGCAGTGTGATATAGTATTAGAGTGTGCAGTCTCTGGAATCTTATAGATCCACATTCCGCCACTTTTCAATTGGCTAAACCTGGCAGAACCAGTTAAATTCTTATTCAAAATTTCTATTACCATAAAATAAGCGTAAAACAGTATCTACCTCATTGGGCTGCTTTAAGGATTACAAGAGATAAAGCATGAAGAGGATAGCGTATGTGACGCTTAACACACATCTCCCCTTATGCTTGAGAAAAATAAACGTGGACTGGGTAGATGTAGGGATTCAGTGAAAAAGGGTATTCTAAATATGAAAGTATTGGGGAGCCTGGGTGGCGCAGTCGGTTAAGCGTCCGACTTCAGCCAGGTCACGATCTCGCAGTCTGTGAGTTCGAGCCCCGCGTCAGGCTGATGGCTCAGAGCCTGGAGCCTGTTTCCGATTCTGTGTCTCCCTCTCTCTCTGCCCCTCCCCCGTTCATGCTCTGTCTCTCTCTGTCCCAAAAATAAATAAACGTTGAAAAAAAAATTTAAAAAAAAAATATGAAAGTATTACAAAGTAACCTACTCATGCAATAAACATGCAAGCTAAACTTGATATTTTGATAATCCACAAATGTCCTAAACAAAATCTTGTCTGTCTTCAGCGGATCAATCACCTTCTAGTTAAGTAGTCTGACTACCACATGCAACATCATAAACATTTCCAGATTTCAAAACTTGCTACAAAGCTACAATAATTAAGACCATGTGGTACCGACATAAGAATTGACATAGAGGCCAAAGGAACAAACCTGAGAGTCCAGAAATAAATCCTTAATCTATGATCCGTTGAAATTCGACAAGGGTGCCAAGACTATTCAATGGGAAATGAAGTCTTTTCAACAAATGTTGCCAGGAGAACTGGACATCCATAAATAAAGGATGAAGTCAGACCCCTTCCTCACACCATAAACAAAAATGACCCAAAGTGGACCATAGACCTAAATGTAAGCAAATAGTAAGTGCCAACCACAAAAGAGCTTTGTTAGCAGGAAAAAAAACAACAAGAGCATTCACTCATGTTTTAATTCATTGTCAAAAATCTAAATTAAAAAATTAAAAATAAAGAGAAAATAAGCCTAAAGAAATACAAAGGGGGCTCCTGGGTGGCTCAGTCGGTTAAGTGCTGATTCTCGATCTCGGCTCAGGTCATGATCTCACAGTTTGTGAGTTCGAGCCCTGCGTTGGGTTCTGTGCTGACAGCGTGGAGCCTACTTGGGTTTCTCCTTCTGGTTCTCTACCCTCCTCCACTCTCTCTCACTCTCAAAATAAATAAACTTAAAAAAAGAAATACAAAGTAAAAGCACAAATTAACTTGCTAAATACAGTCCAAATATTATCTGTAATTATAATAAATATAAATAGACTACACTTGCCAGTAAAGGTTGCCAGTAAGGATTTTTTAAATATAATTTATTGTCAAGTTGGCTAACATACAGTGTATATAGTGTGCTTTTGGTTTGGTGGGTAGATTCCCGTGATTCATCACTTACATACAACACCCAGTGTTCATCCCAACAAGTCCCCTCTTCAATGCCCATCACCCATTTTCCCTTCTCCCTCACCCCCATCAACCCTCAGTTTGTTCTCAGTGTTTAAGAGTTTCTTACGGTTCACCTCCCTCTCTCTCTGTTTGTAACTATTTTTTCCCCTTCCCTTCCCCCATGGTCTTCTGTTAAGTTTCTCAAGGTCCATGTATGAGTGAAAACATATGATATCTGTTTTTCTCTGACTGACTTATTTCACTTAGCATAACACCCTCCAGTTCCATCCACATTGCTGCAAATGGCAGGATTTCATTCTTTCTCATTGCCAAGCAGTATTCCATTGTATATACAAACCATGTCTTCTTTATCCATTCATCAGTTGATGCACATTTGGGCTCTTTCCATAATATGGTTATTGTTGAAAGTGCTGCTATCAACATTGGGGTACAAGTGCCCCTATGCACCAGCACTCCTGTATCCCTTGGGTAAATTCCTAGCAGTGCTATTGCTGGGTTGTAGGGTAGATCTATTTTTAATTTTTTGAGGAACCTCCACACTGTTTTCCAGAGCAGCTGCACCAGTTTGCATTCCCACCAGCAGTGCAAGAGGGTTCCCATTTCTCCACATCCTCTCCAGCATCTTTTGTTGCCTGAGTTGTTAATTTTAGCCACTCTGATTGGCGTGAGGTGGTATCTCAATGTGCTTTTGATTTGTATTTCCCTGATGATAAGTGATGTTGAACATCTTTTCATGTGTCTGTTGGCCATCTGGAGGTCTTCTTTGGAAAAGACATGTCTATTCATGTCTTCTGCCCATTTCTTCACAGGATTATTTGTTTTTTGGGTGTTGAGATTGGTAAATTCTTTATAGATTTTGGATACTAGCCCTTTATCCCATGTGTAATTTGCAAACATCTTTTCCTATTCCAGTGGTTGCCTTGTAATTTTGATGATTGTTTCCTTTGCAGTGCAGAGACTTTTATCTTGATGAGGTCCCAATAGTTCATTTTTGCTTTTATTTCCCTTGCCTTTGGTGACATGTCGAGCAAGAAACTGCTTTGGCTGAAGTCAAAGAGGTTGTTGCCTGTATTCTCCCCTAGGGTTTTGATGGTTTCCTGTCTCACATTTAGGTCTTTCATCCATTTTGAGTTTATCTTTGTGTATGGTGTAAGCAAGTGATCCACTTTCATTCTTCTGCATGTTGCTGTCCAGTTCTCCCAGCACCATTTGTTGAAGAGACTGTCTTCTTTCCATTGGATACTCTTTCCTGCTTTGTCAAAGATTAGTTGGCCATATATTTGTGGGTCCATTTCTGGGTTCTCTGTTCTGTTCCATTGGTCTATGTGTGTGTTTTTGTGCCAACACCATACTGTCTTAATGATTACAGCTTTGTAGTCGAGGCTAAAGTCTGGGATTGTGATGCCTCCTACTTTTCTTTTCTTTTTCAGGATTGCTTTGGCTATTCAGGGTCTTTTGTGGTTCCATACAAATTTTAGGATTGTTTGCTCTACCTTCAAGAAGAATGCAGTGCAATTTTGACTGGGATTGCATTGAACATGTAAATTGCTTTGAGTAGTCATGACATTTTAACAATATTTGTTTTTTGAATCCATGAGCATGGAACGTTTTTCCGTTTCTTTGTGTCTTCTTAAGTTTCCTTCATAAGTTTTCTATAGGTTTCATCATACAGATCTTTTACATCTTTGGTTAGGTTTATTCCTAGGTATTTTATGGTTCTTGGTGCAATTGTAAATGGGATTGATTTATTGATTTCTCTTTCTGTTGCTTCATTATTTGTGTATAGAAATGCAAATGATTTCTGTACATTGATTTTGTATCCCATGACTTCCTGAATTCATGTATCCTGCAACTTTGCTGAATTCATATATCAGTTCTAGCAGCCTTTTGGTGGAGTCTTTCTTGAGGGTTTTTATTAAGAAATGATGCTGTATTTTGTCAAATGCTTTTTCTGCATCTATTGACAGGATCATATGGTTCTTATCCTTTCTTCTATTAATGTGATGTATCACATAGATTGATTTGTGAATATTGAACCAGCCCTACAGCCCATGAATTAATCCCACTTGATCATGGTGAATAATTCTTTTAATATGCTGTTGAATTCAATTTTCTAGTAACTTGTTGAGAACTTTTGCATCCATGTTCATCAGGGATATTGGCCTGTAATTCTCCTTTTTTGTGGGGTCTCTGTCTGGTTCAAGAATCAAGGTAATGCTGCTTCATAGAATGAGTCTGGAAGCTTTCCTTCAGTTTCTATTTTTTGGAACAGCTTGAGAAGGATAGGTATTAACTCTGCTTTAAATGTCTGGTAGAATTCCCCTGGAAGCCATCTGGCTCAGGACTCTTATTTGGTAGGAGATTTTTATAACTGATTCAATTTCTTCACTAGGTATGGTTCTGTTCAATTTTCTACTTCTTCGCGTTTGAGTTTTGGTAGTGTGTTGGTGTCTAGGATTTGTCCATTTCTTCCAGGTTGTCCAGTTTGTTGGCATATAATTTTTCAGAGTATTCCCTGATAATTGCTTGTATTTCTGAGAAATTGGTTGTAATAAATCTATTTTCACTCATGATTTTATCTATTTGGGTCCTCTCTCTTTTCTTTTTGAGAAATCTGGCTAGGGGTTTATCAATTTTGTTTATTTTTTTCAAAAAACCAGCTCTTAGTTTCATTGATCTGTTCTACTGTTTTTATTTTGGATCCTATATTGTTTATTTCTGCTGTAATTATTTCTCTTCTTCTGCTGGCCTTGGGGTTTCTTTGCTGTTCTACTTCTAGTTCCTTTAGGTGTGCTATTAGATTTTTGTATTTGGGATTTTTCTTGTTTCTTGAGATAGACCTGGATTGCAATGTATTTTCCTCTTAGTACCGCCTTTGCTGCATCCCAAAGTGTTTGGACTGTCGTGTTTTCATTTTCATTTGCTTCTATATGTATTTTTTATTTCTTCTTTAATTGCATGGTTGACCCATTCATTCTTTAGCAGGATGTTCTTTAGCCTCCATCATTTTGAGGTTTTCCAAACTTTTTCTTGTGGTTTATTTGAAGTTTCATAGCATTGTGATCTGAAAATATGCATGGTATGATCTCAATTCTTTTATATTTATAGAGGGCTGTTTTGTGACCCTGTTTTGTGATCTTTCTTGGAGAGAATGTTCCATGTGCACTTGAGAAGAATGTGTATTCTGCTGCTTTTGGATGAAAAGTTATGAATATATCTGTCAAATCCATCTGGTCCAGTGTATCATTCAGGGTCATTGTTTCTTTATTGGTTTTCTGCCTAGATGATCTGTCCATTGCTGTTAAGTGGAGTATTAAAGTCCCCTGCAATTACAGTATTCTTATCAATAAGATTGCTTATGTTTGTGAATAATTTATTTATATATTTGGGTGTTCTAAATTGGGGGCATAAACGTTTATAATTGTTAGCTCTTCTTGATGGATAGACCCCATAATTATGATGTAATGCCCTTCTTCATCTCTTGTTCCAGTCTTTAGTTTAAAATCTAGTTTGTCTGATATAAGTATGGCAACTCCAGCTTTCTTTTGACTTCCAGTAGCACGATAGTTCTCCAGCCTCTCACTGTCAATCTGAAGGTGTCCTCAGGTCTAAAACAGGTCTTTTTTAGATAGCGTATAGATGGATCTTGTTTTTCATCCATTCCAATACCCTATGTCTTTTGACTGGAGCATTTAGTCCATTTGCATTAAGCATTATTATTGAAAGATATGGATTTAGAGTCATTGTGTTATCTGTAGGTTTCATGCTTGTAGTGATGTCTCTGGTTCTTTGTAGTCTTTTCAGCATTCCACTCACAGAGTCTCCCTTAAGATCTCCTACAGGCTGGTTTAGTGGTCATGAACTCCTTCAGCTTTTGTTTGTCTGGGAAAGCCTTCATCTCTCCTATTCTTAATGACAGCCTTGCTGGATAAAGGATTCTTGGTTGCCTCTTTTTCCTATTCAGCACATTGAATATTTCCTGCCACTCCCTTCTGGCCTGCCAAGTTTCAGTGGCTAGGTCTGCTACTACCCTTATGTGTCTACCCTTGTAGGTTAAGGCCCGTTTGTCCCTAGCTGCTTTCGGAATTCTCTCTTTATCTTTGAATTTTGCCAGTTTCACTATAATATATCACTGAGAAGACCTATTCCCGTTACGTCTGAAGGAAGTTCTCTGTGCCTCCTGGATTTGGATGCCTGCTTGCTTCCCCAGATTGGGGAAGTTCTCAGCTGTAATTTGTGCAAGTACACTTCTTCCCCTTTCTCTCTCTCTCTTCTTCTGGAACTCCTATGATATGGATATTATTACATTTCATTGAGTAACTTAGTTCTCTAATTGTCCCCTCGTGGTCTAGTATTTTTTCTCTCTCTCTTTTTCTCAGCTTCATCATTTTCCATAATTTTATCTTCTATTTCACTTATTCTCCCCTCTGCCTCTTCCAGCCTCGCTGTCCCTGCATCTAGTTTATTTTGCACCTCATTTATAGCATGTCTTAATTCATCATGACTATTATTTAGTTCCTTGATCTCTGCAGCAATAGATTCTCTTTCTTCTATGCATTTTTCAAGTGGAGTGATTCATCTTCTGACTATTATTCTAAATTCTTGATCAGATATGTTGTTTATATCTGTTTTGAGAAATTCTTTAGCTGTCATTTCTTCCTGGAATTTATTTTGAGGATAATTCTTCTGTTTCATCATTTTGGCTAGTTTTCTGTCCCTTATGTGTTTTAAAAGCTTGTTAAGTGTCCTGCACTTGCAAGCACTACTATATTAAAGAGGAATCATACACTGTCCAGGCCCTGGCCCTTCAGGGAGTGTTTTGGGAGTGTGTTACATGCTCTCTGCTGTTGTGACTCTGGTTGCTTTATCTTCCTACTCATAGTGGTGGTTTGGACCCTCCACCACGTGTGGTTTGATTTGTTAGTTGAAGTAACCCTGGGAAAAAAATTTTAAATGGGGGTGGTGGTGGAATAAGCCTTATCCCATACAAAGAGACAAATGACAGGGACAAGGAAAAATAAAAGAAAAGAAAACTGACCAGGTAGAGAAACTATATGGCTTAATCCAGAGAGAAAGAGGAAAATAAAGAAGAAGATGCAGAACAGATGTAAAGAGAATAGATTAAGTATGTCTGATTAAACAAACTAATAACCAGAATAACCAGACTAGAGAAGGAGAGAAATAAGAGGAAGAAAAGGGAGAAAAAAAAATATATATATATATGTAATAAGAATTGCCCCCAGATTAAATCAGAAAATGCAAAACTGCTGGGTGCCTTGGAACCAGTGGCAGCACTGGTCTGGAGGAGGGGTTGTCTGGTTGGTTAGCATCAATCTTAAATTTAAAAAAAGTTCATGTTTATTTATTTTTAAGAGGGAGAGAAAGAGAGCAAGAGCAGGGAGACACAGAATCCAAAGCTGGTTCCAGGCTTTGAGCTGTCAGCACAGAGCCCGACAGGGGGCTCGAACCCAGGAGCCATGAAATCTTGCCCTGAGCTGAGGTCAGATGCTCAACCAACTGAGCCACCCAGGCGCCCCAGGTCAGCAATGATCTTGCTTGGGTAGACACGTAGTTACCAGGCATGGAAGGGCGTGGTTTGGTGTAAGCGGGCCTCCTCCACCCTGGCCCCTGGCCCGTTCCCTGAAGCCCCCCACCTTGCTGGTGATTGGGAGAAAACTGGCGACACTCCATTCTCTCCTCCCTGGACTGGGTGTCCCAAACCACCCTGTTCAGGGTGTCCTCACAGTGCTGTGTGGGCGTGAGCGGCCATTTTTTTTTCACTCCACAGTCCCCCGCGCCTCCCAGGTGCTCGGCTGGGACCTAAACCCCGATGTCTTAAAGGGTCCCACTCTGTGCTCCCTGGTACCAGGAAAGTGCCGCTCTGCCCAGCCAATAAATGGCCTCTGGCTGGCGGGCGCAGTCAGTCTTTGTCCTTTGAGTGGTTATATACCTGCTTCCCCCAGCACTCGAGGGAGGGGACTGCTTTCGCCGACTGCCGACTGCGCCTCTGAACTAGTTACCAGTTCCGGGGCTGCCTCCCTCCTCCCCAGGGGCGCCAACTGGGCAGCCGGCCCCAGTCGGGAACGAGCCCTGCAGTTAGAGATTGGATCTTTCTCCGTTTTTTTCCAGTCCCCGGTCCCTGGTCTTTGTCTTGTGCAAATACAATCCTACACCCCCACAGCCTCTCTTTCTCTTCCCTCTGTCTGTCTGCAGAAGGGGATCCCTCCCCTGCGTGCCTACGCCACCCATTTATCTCTCCCAGTTCGCAATCACACACCTGTGGCCCACCAAGTTGTCCCCGTGGGCCCCTGGAGACGTCTCTCACTCTTCAGTCCAGACTCTTGGAATTCCAAGTCCTCTGGCGTCAACACTGCTGTGTTTGAGGGACAAGGGCACTTCGGGTCCCCCTACTTCCCCGCCATGTTGATCACCTTCTCTAGTAAGGATTTTTTTTTTAATTCTAGTTATATGTTTTTTAAAAGAGAAACATTTAAAATATGAGAACACAGAGTGATTATTAAAAAAATAACATTTTTTACCAGGCAAATATTTTTTATACCAGGCAAATATTAAGCAAAATAAAGCTGAGGTAATTATATTAATATCAGATAAAAGAGACTTTAACAATGCATTATTACAGGAGCGCCTGGGTGGCTCAGTGGGCTGAACATAGGACTTCGGCTCAGGTCATGATCTCACAGTTTGTGGGCCCAACCCCCTTGTCGGGCTCTGTGCTGACAGCTCAGAGCCTGGAGTCCGCTTTGGATTCTGTGTCTCCCTCTCTCTCTGCCCCTTCCCTGCTCACTCTTTCTCTCTCTCAAAAATAAATAAACAATTGCAAACAAACACTGCATTATCACAGTGCAAAAGTCACTATAAAAGAACTACATTTTATTTCACCAGAAATGTTTGACGACTGTCCACTCACATAAACCTAAAATAGCCTCAAAGATACATAAAGCAAGAACAATCAGAACTACTGAAGGAAGTTGAAAAATTCACCTTTATTGTGGAAGATTTTTTAACACAATTCTCTACATTATTGTGAGTTCAAATAGACAAAAGATAAGTAAATGCATAAATGTTAACAATGCAAGTAACAAGTTTGATCTGTGGCCATTTATGGAAACCTATATACAACAGTAATAGTGTAAATTCTTCTCAAGCATATATATATAAAAATGGGCCATGGTCTCAATGATGTTCAAATACATAGTTTCATGCACCCCATACTCTCTCAACAAAATGAAATTAAATTAGAAGTCAAGAACAGCAAAAGAATGTATTTTGAGATTTTAAAACACTCTTCTAAACACATAAAAATGATTAAGGAAAATATTACATAACAAAACTTTTTGGATGCAGTGAAAGTAGACCTCAAAGGAATAGCCTTCCTTATGCTCTTTTGTGGTAAAAAAGAAAAAAAAGCCTGACAACCGGTTATCTGTATCCAATGTTAGAAGTTGGAAGAAAAGTAGAATAAACCCAAAGAAAACAGAAAGAAGGGGCTAGTGAAGATAAAGCAGAAATTCATGAAATAGAAACTGCAATAAAGTCAACAAAATCAAAAGTTTGTCCTTTGAAAACAACAAAAACACAGATAAACCTTTAATGAGATTGACCAAGAGAAAGATAATCCACCAATAAATAATATTAGCAGTGAGAAAGGAAACATAACGATGGATCCAGCACGTATTTTTAAGAGGGGATGGTAGGGGCCCCTGGGTGGCTCAGTCGGTTAAGTATCTGACTCTTGATTTTGGCTTAAGTCATGATCTCATGGTTCGTGGGTTCAAGCCTTGCATCAGGCTCTGTGCTGACAGCTCAGAGCCTAGAGCCTGCTTCAGATTCTACATCTCCCTTTCTCTCTGCCCCTCCCCTGCTCATGCTCTGTCTCTCAAAAGTAAACATTTAAAAAAAGAAGAGATGGTAAATACTGTGAGCTTTATATTAAATTTGAAAACTTAGGTGAAATAGACAAATTCACAGAAAAATATAACTGCATATCTGTGTGGAAATGATAATCTTTTTAGTGAGTCCACTAGATGACCATATGGTAAAAATGAACCTTGATCTTTAGATCATTCCATACATGAAAATTTATTTCAGATGCATCAGAAATCTAGAAGAAAGCTTGGGACTCCATGACTTTGGGATAGACATAGATTTTTAAACATGATACACAAAATAAATCTAAGATTGATTAATTGGACCTAATTAAGAACTTCTTTTTCATTAAAAGACACTATTAAGAGAGTGAAAAAGTAAACCAGAGACTCATAGAAGGTCTTCATAATATATACATCTGACAAAGGAGTTGATTTTAGAACTCCTACAAACTGATAAGAAAAAGACAACCCCAAAAAAATATGGACAAAAGGCCTGAAAAATACTTCATAAGAACATTCCCCAAATGGCCACTAAATATATTAATAAGTATAGCTCATTAATCATCAGAGGCACATAAATCGAGGCCACAATGCAATGCCATTAAACACCCACCAGAATGGCTAAAATGTAAGACAGACAATGACCATATGTTTGTAAGAATTTGACATAACCAGAACTCTAATGCATTTTTGGAACCAGACTGATACACTGGTTCCCCAGTTCTCCAGTTGGCACTTTATCACAATCATCCATTGTGACAGTGTGACAAATTGTGAAGTTACGGCATGCCATGGATTACATTTATCCCATTTACCACTGGCAGGAAGCAGAGCACTGCCCCCAAGCCCAAAGGCACAATCAAATAAACTCCAAAGTCTTATCTTAAGGGTCTACCTCAAGGACCATCCTACCCACAACACCAGCTCTGTTTCAGAATGCATCACATCAGTAGAGAGAAACCACAGAGTAATTTGAACAGTGAATGATTAATATAAAGAATTATGAACTATAATGGGGGGAGAGGGGGAGTAAAGTAACAAGAGACTGGCTAGTAAGAAGTAAGGAGAACTCTAGGAACACCTGGGTGGCTCAATCAGTTAAATGTTCGAGTCCCACGTTGGGATCTGGGCTGACTGCCCAGAGCCTGCTTGGGATTCTGTCTCCCTCTCTCTCTCTCTCTGCCCCTCCCTTTCTCTCTCTCTCTCTCTCTCTCTCAAAATAAATAACAATAAACTTAAAAAAAAAGTAAGGAGAACTCTAAATATAGAAAGAGCAAATATAAGGAGCAGCTACTGTCCCCAAAACTGAAATAGAGCATCTATCTGCAATGGACTGAATGTTTGTGTCTCGCTCCCATAAATTCATATATTGAAATCCTCATCCCAATACCCAATGGTATTTGCAGGTGGGATCTTTGAGAGGTAACTACATTATAAGGGCTCCACTTTCATGATAATTACATTATGAGGTCTCCTCCTTTACGGGAGTGGGATCAGTACCGGTGTAAGAACATTCTCTCTGCTACGTGAGGATGCAAGAAATCAGCTGTCTGCAAGCCAGAAGAAAGCCCGCACCAGAACCTGCCCCTGTTGGCACCCTGATCTTGAACTTCCAGCCTTCAGAACTGTAAGAAATAAATTTCTGTTGTTTCTTAAGCCACCCAGTCTATGGTCATTTGTTATAGCACCCAAGATCGTCTATTCCCCTCCAACTTCCCCCTGCCATTGTGAAAATAGATCATTCAAGGAACTGCCCCTCCGCCCCCCTTATTCTTTGGCCAAGTTAAAGCACTCAGAGAGGAACCTCCCAAGAATTGAGTTTGATCCCACAAGGAAGACTCTCCTGCTCAGAGCTGAGGAGCACCCAGGAAGTATCCTGTCTAGGCTAAGATAGAGAATACAAGGCAAAGCCCTTCTCACCAGAAGGCTCTGATATATTATTATGGCCCCATGGAGGTGTAAGCGAAACTGCAGACTCCCAGAGTGTTGCGGGCACACTGCCCTGCAGCACCCCGCCCCGGAGAAGCTGCACGATGCAGAGCCTGGTGCTGGGGACACCCAGGGCCCCCAGGAGCCGGCTCTGCCGGCCATCCAGCTCCAGGATGCAAAGTGTCCCTTTCATTGTCTCTGGCGCCCTCTATAGACAAGCTTCTGTAACAACTGCTGCAAGAAAACATTTCAACGACGCAGAACATTTCCATAGAGCAAGACAAGAGTGAATTTGGAGCTTATACACAATATAACCAGGCACTTTATTAACACATCGGAAGAGGCATGTCACACAGTCATCCAAAAGAATGCAAAAAAACACCACATGGAATAAAAAGCAATGACTATTCATGAAAAAAATTGTAAAGCATTTGTTTAGAAGGGTATACAAATCTACAGAAATCTACAGCAGACACTATTCCTAGGTGAAGAATTAGAAGTAGTCCTTGTAAGATCAGAAATGAAGATGCCCACTGTTGTCCCTTCTATTGAACACTCCCTACAGGGGTCCTGCCTGGCACCTTAAGATGGAGAACAGGGCTGTACACAAAAAGCAAGCTGTCAGACTGTTCAATTATGGGACAAGCCCCTGGAGTGGTGCTTTTCAAGGAGTCACCAGGCACGTCAAACAGTGACAATTGTCTAGGAATAGAGATTGCTGGGGAGCTGCAATCACTTCTGTCCCCTCCAGTGGCGGACAGCTTGCTGGCGTTCAGAGCTACCCTGGATGTGAGGTCATGGGTTTCAAGGCCACCGCGGAGCTGGGGAGGGGGCGGTGGGAATAGTGCTGTTACCACAGCCCAAGGCTCGCTGTTCCTACTGGGATGTAGCCAGGTTTCGGGAGTAAACGCTCTCCGGGCCTGGCAAGCCTTGGGTTACTTTGCACAGTTGTGAGCCAGTTCATTTAGATACGATGCCTGTGTTCCTATTGCTTTCATGCTGGAGTGGATTTTCCCAGGATCTCATTCCACTAACCCCCGCGCCTCTTCGTGTATGTTACATTTTGAACAAAGTCTAAACCCAGTGTATCCGGTTGTAAATTACTTACACTCTTTCTCTTCTTGTTTTGGAAGAAACTAGAATCGCCAGTGCCTGCCTGTTAGGAAGAACTCCCCAATCCAGGCCTCATGCATTGCTTCTCTAGCCAGCTGGTTTTCGTGAAATCCACATGGGCATATGTGAATCCCCTTTCGGAGAGGGTATTAGTTTTTTTTATTTTGTGTCACAATTTGCCCCCAGTTTAGTGACTTCAAAAGGTATACCAAACTTGGTGGATTGAAACAGTGTTTGTTATTTCTTCTCCCACAGTTCTGTAGCTTGAAGTCTGGATAGTTTTGACTTGGTTCTCTCCTTTGGGGCTTGAAAGGCCGAAGTCAATATTTTAGCTGCGCTGGGTTCTCATCTGGAAGATCCGGGATGGAATGAGCTTCCAAATTCACTGGGATTGTTGGCCGAAGTCAAGTCCTTTGTCCCGTGAGACCGGTCCTGCATTTCTCACGGGCTGTTAGCTAGGGCTCAGTGTCACCTCTAGAGGCCACTGTCAGGCCCTTTTCAGGGGCTCTGTCCATCTCCAAGTGAGCAATGACACATCAGATTCTTCTCGAGCTTGCTAACTACCTCGGCTGCCTGCAGTGCTACCAGCTGGAGGAAACTGCAGAAAAGGCTCAGGAGGGGAGCTCTGGCACTCCCATGAATCCCACTCTAAAGGTCAGATGGGAGGACACCAGTATGACGATGGGAGAACACCAGAGGGCAAAGGTCACGGGGAACATCTTCAAATTCTTCTCTTCTTTCCAAGAGAAAGAAGTTAAGGTAGCAGGAGTCAGAGCCATGGGTTTTGGGCCCACTTCCTCGTGCAAAGCCCTTGTGGCTTCAGGACCCGCTTGAGTTGATCTTGTACAGCCACTTGCATTGGAAAAGGGGTGCTTCTCTGCACACCCACTGCTGTGACTGGTGGGTCACCCAGGTTAGGACGGGCAGCTCAGGTGGCCTGGGAACTCGGTGTCCCTTGGTCAAGCATTCGTTCCTGCTAAGTCCCAGTGGTAGGCCAAATGTTGTTCAAAAGGACCAGGATGACATTTAATGTGTCCAGAAAAGTAGTGCCACTTTGGAGCTGGGGTCCTGTGATCTTGGATAAATCTGATTATTTCTTGTCCCCAATGCACAGTCACACTGGTAAAGGGTTGCAGTCCCCTTTGGGTATGAATGGGAGAAAGATTAACAGTAGAAACTTTTTATTGTAGAAGGGTCTTTCTTCAAGAGGCCTCCCCTTTATACATGAGTTTTTGGATCTTTAACCAATCAAGGTTGGGCTTTGATTGACTGAGGGACCCTTCGTTGTAAGGGGAGTAAGCAGGTGCACGTCTGTAATGCCAGAGATCCTGCAGGGCATCTCCTAATACTCCCATGTCCACTCACTACGGTCAATGCAAACTACACCAAGCTAATTCACTTAGGACTGCTAATGGCCATGAACCTCGGGAATGAAGGTTTAGGTCACCCCAGTACAAACAGGACCTCTCCGGGAAAGATGCTTGCCAAGGGCTAAGGGAGTGTGGAATGGGTAATTAGAAAAGTAACCACACAACCATTTGCAGAATCAAGGACTGTAATGATTCTGAGTGTTACTTCTTTATTTTAATATGAATACGTTTACATACATATTAACCAAATATTTTGGGGTTTTATCCCCTCTCATCCCCTTAGCTGCTAACATGAAATGTGGTAATGAGAGCTAACTTTATTCTCAATAAATAAGATGCAGGATATTAAAGGCAGGGGTGGTTTAGGTAGCAAAAGAATGACAAAGATCTAAAGGCAAAAGTTGAACATTGTATCCTCTTTAGGAAAAGCGTTAACATGATATCAGTTATAAGCAGGGAGTCTTGTTGGCCCAGGAATATGGTTGTGTTGCTGCCTTTATTTAAAGATTAAGTGTGGTTTAAAGAGTTGGTCACTTGGGGCGCCTGGGTGGCTCAGTCGGGTAAGCGTCTGACTTGGCTCAGGTCATGATCTCACGGTTTGTGAGTTCGAGCCCTGTGTAGGGCTCTCTCCTGACAGCTCAGAGCCTGGAGCCTGCTTAGGTTCTGTGTCTCCCTCTCTCTCTGCCCCTCCCCTGTTCACTCTCTGTCTCTCTGTCTCTCTTTCTCAAAAACAAACATTAAAAAAAATACCATTATTATTGTATTTTTTTTGCTGGTGTCTCTGCCTCTTTCTGTTTTTTAAATTTTAATTTTTTAATTTACATCCAAATTAGCGTATCGTGCAACAATGATTTCAGGAGTAGATTCCTTAATGCCCCTTACCCAGTTAGCCCATCCCCCCTCCCACAACCCCTCCAGTAACCCTCTGTTTGTTCTCCATATTTATGAGTCTCTTCTGTTTTGTCCCCCTCCCTGTTTGTATATTATTTTTGTTTCCCTTCCCTTGTGTTCATCTGTTTTGTCTCTTCAAGTCCTCATAGGAGTGAAGTCATATGATTTGTGTCTTTCTCTGACTAATTTCACTTAGCATAATACCCTCCAGTTCCATCCACATAGTTACAAATGGCAAGATTTCATTCTTTTTGATTGCCCAGTAATACTCCATTGTGTATATATATATATATATATATATACCACATCTTCTTTATCCATTCATCCATTGATGAACATCTGGGCTCTTTCCATACTTTGGCTACAGTTGATAGTGCTACTATAAACATGGGTGTGTGGGTGTCCCTTCGAAACAGCACCCCTGTATCCCGTGGATAAATGCGTAGTAGTGCAATTGCTGGGTCGGAGGGTAGTTCTATTTTTAGTTTTCTGAGGAACCTCCATATTGTTTTCCAGAGTGGCTGCACCAGCTTGCACTCCCACCAACAGTGCAAAAGAGATCCTCTCTCTTCACATCCTTGCCAACATCTGTTGTTGCCTGAGTTGTTAATATTAGCCATTCTGACAGGCGTAAGGTGGTATCTCATTGTGGTTTTGATTTGTATTTCCCTGATGATGAGTGATGTGGAGCATTTTTTCATGCGTCGGTTCTCCAAAGAAGACATCCAGTTGGCCAACAGACACATGAAAAAAAATACCATTATTGATTGGAAGTGTCTTAGTTCAGGCTGCTGCAACAGAATACCATAGACACAGTGGCTTAAAAACAACAGAAACTTCTTTCTCGCAGTTCTGGAGGGTGGAAGTCTGAGATCTGGGTGCCCACATGACTGGATTCTCATGAGGGCCCTATTCCAGGCTGCAGACGGCTCACTTCTCATCGTGTCTTCATATGGCAGAAAAAGCACAAGAGAGGTCTCTGAGGTCTCTTTTATAAGGGCACTAATCCCATTCATGAGGGCCCCACCACCATGACTTCGTCACCTTCCAAAGGCCCCACTTCCTAATACAATCACATTGGGGGCTACGATTTCAATTTGAATTTGGGGGTCACACAAATATTCAGTCCATTTTAGTAAGTACATTTTTTAAACTTTGTATTTTTAGAGAAGTTCTAGGTTCACAGCAAAACTGAGCAGATACAGAGAGTTCTCAAGTATCCCCTGCCCCACAGATGCATAGCCTCTCGCCATCAGCATCCCTCCCAGAGGGATACATGTGTTACAACTGATGAACTTACTTTGATGCATCATAATCACCCAAAGTCTGTAGTTTACATTAGGGTTCAATCTTGGTGTGGCACATTCTACAGATTTGGGTAAATGTATAATGGCATGTATCCACCATTATAGTATCAAGAAAAGTATTTTCACTACCTTAAAAATAGCTTCTGTGCTTGGCCCATTCATTTCTCCTCAATCGCTCCAACTTCCAGCAACCGCTGGCCTTTTGTTGTCTCCATAGTTTTGCCTTTTCTGGAATGACAGATAGTTGGAATCAGGCAGTAAATGGCCTTTTCATATTGGCTCCTGTCACTTATTAATATGCATGTAAGGTTTCTCTATGTCTTTCCATGGCTTCATATTTCATTTCTTTTTATCACTGAGTGACATCCTGTTGTCTGGAGGTACCAGTTTATCCATTCACCTACTGAAGGACAATGGTTGCTTCCAAGTTTTGGCAATTAAGAGTAAAGCTGCAATAAACACTCATGTGCAGGTTTTTGTGTGGCCATAAGCTTTAAACTCCTTTGGATAAATACCAATGAGAGTGACTGCAAGGTGGGATGGCTAAAGTGTGTTTAGTTTTGTAGGAAACTGCCAAACTGTCTTCCAAAGTGGCCGTACCATTTTGTGTTCCCACCAGCAATGAATGAGAGTTCCTGTGGCCCCACATCCTTGTAAGCATTTGGTGGTGTCAGTGTTCTGGATTTTGGCCAATCTATATGAGTGTAGTGGTATCTCATTGCTGCCTTATTTTGCAATTCCCCAATGACATATACTGCGGATCATCTTTTCATATACTTATTTCCTATCTGTATATCATCTTTGGTGAGATGTATGTTATCTCTGGCCCATTTTTTTTTGTTGGCTTGTTTGTTTTCTTATTGTAGGGTTTGAAGAGTTCTCTGAACATTTTGAAGACTAGCCCTTTATCACATATGTCTTTTGCAAATATTTTCTCCCAATCTGTGGCTTGACTTCCCATTGTCTTTCACAGGGCAGAGGCTCTTAATTTTAATGATGTCCAGCTTCTCAATTTTTCTTTTATTAGTTGTGCTTTTGGCGTTGTATCTAAAAAGTCATCATCATACCCAGAGTCCTCTAGGTTTTCTCCTGCGTGATCTTCCAGTAGTTTACTACTTTTGTATTTTACATTTAAGTCTATGCTCCATTTTGTGTTAATTTCTGTCAAGGATGTAAGGTCTGTGTCTAAATTTGTGGTGTGTGTGTGTGTGTGTGTGTTTGCACGTGGATGTCTAGTTGTTCCAGCACCATTTGTTGAAGAGACACCTTTGCTCCATTGTATTGCTTTTGCTCCTTTGTCAAAGATCACTTGACTAGGAGGGGGAGTTAAGATGGCGGAGGAGTAGGGGGACCCCAAGCTTGCCTCATCCCTTGAGCACAGCTAGATAAATATCAAATCATTCCTAACGCCCAAGAAATCAAGCTGAGGACTGACAGAACAAAACCGCAAGTCCACAGGTAGGATCATGGAAGATAGGAGTTGCGGAGAGTTGATTTGGGGGAGATAAGAACTGCAGGTGCCGTGGGTGTCGTGGACGGCAGGGAGCCCTGCTTACAGAGACTACCAGAAGGTATTATATGCAGCAGGACGCAAAATCTGAAGCGTTAGAAGTCCTCCACAGCCAGGGTCGTGCCTGGCGTAGTGGTGTTTCTGAGGGGAAGGGGGGAAGAGTCCCATGAGCAGACAGCATGGTCTGAAGATCCCCTGGGTCACTAGGGGAGAAACAGGTCCTCTGCTTGAAGTGCATTTGGGAGTGGCAGCAAGGCTTCTCCAGGGACAGAACAGGTGGTGCCAGGTGCCACACTCTTCCCAGGCATAGGAGCAGGGATGGCGGCTGAGGGCATTGAGACTTGGTGCCAGCTTTCCGCTCCACTTTACCATAAACTCTGAGCCACTGCGTGGTTGTGGGACCACTTGCCTGGGACCAGCCCGCAAATGGCGAAAGCGCGGGGACCTGCTGCGCAAGTCCCTAAAATTGGGGGTTTAGAAACCCAGCTGTGTGCTGAGATAAAACAGCTTGGACACCAGTAGGGGGTGAAGGCAGGGATCTGATGGAAGCTGGGGACACAGGAGGGGTGACTGCTCCTCTTTGAGGACTTCCTGAAGAGTGGCAGGTGCGAGCTTTCTGCTCTGGGGATCACAGAGCAGGGTGAGGCCAATTTGCCCCCTGGCCATCAGCCCTGACTGACCCCGGTGAGCTAAGCAGCACCACGGAGTGGAGACTGGAGCCTCTTACACCAAGCCCAGCCCTCCTGCACTCTGCGGGGGCATCTCCATAAGGGCAAGTAGGCGTGAGAATCAGGACAACGGGTGCATCCTCCAGAAGACCACCACAGACCCCTCACATGCACCAAGCCTACTGATCACAGAGTGCTGCAAAGCTTCAGCTCTAGGGGAAAAGAGGATCTGGCTTCCTTTTTGCTTTTATTTTGCAATTTATCTTATTTTTGATTAAAACATTTTTTTCTTACATGTGCTTTTACTTTTAATTTTTAGATCTAGCTTCTTTTAGCAAGCAGACCAAAACACACCTAGGATATCCCCCCCCCTTTTTTTCTGGACCAAATGACAAGCTGGAGGAATTCACCCCAAGAGAAAGAACAGGAAGTAGAAGTAATGGCCAGAGATTGAATGAACACAGTAATCAGTCAGATTTCTGGACTAGAATTTAAAACAACAATTATAAGGATACCAGCTGCTTGGAAAAAGTATAGAAGACCCCAGACAATCCCTTATTGCAGAGACAAAAGAGGTAAAATCTAGTCAGGCCAAAATTAAAAAGCTATAACCAAGATGCAAACCCGAATGGGTTGCCATAATGAGGATGAAAGAGGCAGAGGAATGAATCAGTGATGTATAAGACAAAATTATGGGAAATAATGAAGCCAAAAATAAGAGGGAAAGAAAGGTATTGGATCACAAAGGTATATGTAGGGAACTCAGCGACTTCTTAAAACATAATAATATTTATATCATAGGAGTCCCGGAAGATGAAGAGGGAGAAAGAGGGGAAGGAAGTTTATTTGAGCAAATTATAGCTGAAAAGTTCCAACTGGGGAAGCACACAGACATTGAAATTCAAGAAGCGCAGAGAACTCCATTAAATTCAAAAAAAGCCAGCCATCACCTAGACATATCATAGTCAACCTCACAAAATACACAGACAAGGAAAGAATCCTGAGAGCAGCAAGGAAAAAAAAAGCTCTTAACCTCCAAGGGAAGACAGATCAGGTTTGCAGCAGATTTGTCCACAGAAACTTGGCCAGCTGGAAGGGAATGGCAGGATATATTCAACGTGCTGAATGGGAAAAATATGCACCAAGAATCCTTTATCCAGCAAGGCCATCATTCAGAATGGAAGGAGAGATAAAGAGTTTCCCAGACAAACAAAAACTAAAGGAATTTGTGACCACTACCCCAGTCCTGCGAGAAATATTAAAGGGGACTCTTTGGGGGGGGGGGGGAGACAAAAAGCAACAAAGACTAGAAAGGAAGAGAGAACATCACCAGAAATACCAGATGCCATTAAACTCCTATCTTTCAATAACCATTCTGAATGTAAATGAACTAAATGCTCCAATCAAAAGACATAGGGTATCAGAATGGATTAAAAAAAAACAATACCCATCTATATGCTGCCTACAAGAGACTCATTTTGACCTAAAAACACCTGCAGATTGAAAGTGAGGGGATGGAGAACCACCTATCATGCTACTGAATAACGTCTTTCAAAAGATAGACAGCATAGCCATACTTATACCAGAAAAAACTAGATTTTAAAACAAAGACTATATAACAAGGGATAAAGAAGGGCATTATATCATAATTAAGGGATTTACCCATCAAGAAGATCTAACAATTGTAAATATTTATGCCCCCAACTTGGACACATAGATCAATGGAACAGAACAGATAACCCAGAAATGGACTCACAACTATATGGTCAACTAATCTTCGACAAAGTGGGATAGAGTATCCAATGGCAAAAAGACAGTCTCTTCAACAAATGGTGCTGGGAAAACTGGACAGGAACATGCAGAAGAATGAAACTGGACCCCTTTCTTATACCATACACAAAAATAAATTCAAAATGGATTAAAGACCTAACTGTGAGACAGGAAACCATCAAAATCCTAGAGGAGAATACAGGCAGCAACCTCTTTGACCTCAGCGGGAGCAACTTCTTCCTAGACATGTCGCCAGAGGCAAGGGAAAAGCAAAAATGAACTATTGGGACTTCATTAACATAAAAAGCTTCTGCACAGCGAAGGAAACAATCAACAAAACTAAAAGGCAGTCTACGGAATGGGAGAAGATATTTGCAAATGACATACCTAATAAAGGGTTAGTATCCAAAATCTATAAGGAACCTATCAAACTCAATACCCCCCCCAAAATATGCAGTTAAGGAATGGGTAGAAGACATGAATAGACATTTTCCAAAGAAGATATCCAGATGGCTAACAGACACATGAAAAGATGCTCAACATCACTCATCATCAGGGAAATGAAAATCAAAACCACAATATGATACCACCTCACAACTGTCAGAATGGCTACAATTAATAACACAAGAAACGAGTGTTGGTGAGGATATGGAAAAAGGAGAACCCTCTTGCACTGTTGGTGGGAATGCAAACTGGTGCAGCCACTTTGGAAAATAGTATGGAGGTTCCTCAAAAGTTAAAAATAGAACTCCACTAAGGTCCAGCAATTGCACTATTAGGTATTTACCCAAAGGATACAAAAGTACAGATTCGAAGGGGCACATGCACCCTGATGTTTATAGCAGCATTATTACCCATAACCAAACCAAAGAGACAGCCCAAATGTCCATCGACGGATGAATGGATAAAGCAGATGTGGTATATATGTGCAGTGGAATATTACTCGGCCATCAAAAAGAATGAAATCTTGCTGTTTGCAATGACATGGATGGAGCTAGAGAGTATTCTGCTCAGTGAAATAAGTCAGTCAGAGAAAGACAAATACCATATGATTTCACTCATATGTGGAATTTAAGAAACAAAATGGATGAACATATGGAAGGGGGAAAAAAAAAGAAAAAGGCTAACAAACCATGAGAAACTCTTAAAGATAGAGAACAAACTGACGGTTGATGGAGGGAGATGGGTGGAGGATGGGCTAGATGGGTGGCAGGTATTAAGGAGGGCACCTGCTGTGATGAGCACTGGATGTTCTAAGTAAGGAATCACTGAATTCTACTCCTGATACCTCTATGGCACTGTATGTTAACTAACCATAATTTAAACAAAAATTTGAAAAGATAGAGATCATTTGACTGTTTTATGTGGGTCTATTTCCAAGTTGTCTATTATGTCCCACTGATTGGTCTATTCTCGCACCAATACCACCCTGTCTTGATTATCGCACCTTTATAGTGAGTCTTGAAGTTAGGTAGTGTTAGCCCTCCAACTTTTGTCTTTGTTTCTTATTGCGTGGCCTCTTCTGGATCTTTTGCTTCTCCATATAAATCTTAGAATCAGTTTATCAATATCCAGAACATAATTTGCTGGGATTTTGATTGGGATTGCACTGAGTCTGTAGATCAAGTTGGGAAGAACTGACATCTTGACGATCAAAGACTGGAGTTTTTAACTCTCAGACTTGTGCACACCAAGCATCCAGAAATTTGTCAATCATAGTTCAGGTTTTTCTACCCCATTCTCATGGTGGTTTTCTATCATTAATCTCTGCTCCAGCAAGCCATGCCTCGCTGTCATTGACCTATGTCTCGCTAGTCTTGGGGGTAGCGGTTTGCCCTGTGTCCTCCCCTCACTTATAGGTCCAAGAAGAGTTGTTGATTTTTCAGTCTGTTCAGCCTTGTACTTGTTGGGAGGGAGCAGCAACTTCCAAGCCACGCGGGACCAGAAACCAGAAGTCAATGATTTTTGTTTTTTAAAGTTATTACACTTCTCAAAAAATTTAAAATAAAATTATCATATGATCCAGTGATTCTATTACGATTCTATACTATTACTCAAAGAAAACAAAAACACTAATTTAAAAAGATATATACTCCTATGTTTACTGCAGCATTATTTACAATAGCCAAGATATGGAAGCAACCCAAATGTCCATCGGTAGATGAAGGGATAAAGAAGATGGCTGTGTGGGGGGCGTGTGCATGCGTGTGTGTAATGGAATCTTTTTCAGCCATAAAAAAGAATGAAGTCTTGCCATTTGTAACAACATGGATGGAGCTAGAGAGTATTATGCTAAGGGAAATAAGCCAGTCAGAAAAAGACAAATATCATATAATTTCACTCATATGTGTAATTTAAGAAATAAAACAAATGAACCAAGGCAAAAATACAAACAAATAGCCACTCTTTTTTTGGTTTATTTATTTACTTTGAGAGATTAAGAGAGAGAGAGAGAGAGAGAGCAAGGAAGGGGCAGAGAGAGAGAGAGAGAGAGAGAGAAAACAGACTCTTAAATGTAGATAACAACCTGGTGGTTGCCAGAGGTAAGGTCAGAGGGGGATGTATAAAATAGGTAAAGGGGGGGCGCCTGGGTGGCGCAGTCGGTTAAGCGTCCGACTTCAGCCAGGTCACGATCTCGCGGTCTGTGAGTTCGAGCCCCGCGTCAGGCTCTGGGCTGATGGCTCAGAGCCTGGAGCCTGTTTCCGATTCTGTGTCTCCCTCTCTCTCTGCCCCTCCCCCGTTCATGCTCTGTCTCTCTCTGTCCCAAAAATAGATAAACGTTGAAAAAAAAAAAAAGGAAAAAAAAAAAAAGAAAAAAGAAAATAGGTAAAGGGGATTAAGAGTACACTTACCATGATGAGCACTGAGTAATGTATAGAATTGTTGAATCACAATATTGTACATCTGAAATTAATGTAACACTGTGTGTTAATTACACTGGAATTAAAAAAAAAAACATGACACTTCATAATTTTGCATGTCAGGAATTTGAGCAGGGCTGAGATGGCAACCATTCTGCTCCATATGGCATCACGCGGCATCAGATGGCACCTGGACTGCTCCAGAGCATTTTGTTGTTGCTGTTGGTGTTGTTGCAAATGACACGTAAAATGTACCACTTTAAAATTTCCCACTCAATGGCATAAAGTTGTGCAACCCTTAAGGAACTCTCTGGTTCTAGAACTTTTTTACTCTCGCAAAAGGAAACTACGCTGACAGTCATTGCCCATTTCTTCCTTTCCCCACGCTCTCAAAACCAGTTATCTATTTTGTGTCTCTATGCGTATGCCAGTTCTTGATATTCTGCATAAGTGGAATCACACATATATGCCCTGTTTTGTCTGGCTTCTTTCACATTCTTTCTTCCACAAGGCTTTCGATGTCCATCCATGCTGTGGCACGTGTCAGTACTTTCTTCCCAGCGATGTATGAGGGCTCCAGTTACTCTGTATCTTCAACACCCTTATTTCCTTTTTGACGATGACCGTCTTGGTAGATGTGAAGTGTTCTCTTATTGTGGTTTGGATTTGCATGTCCCTGATTACATGTTGACCATCTTTTCATGGGCGCGTTGGCCATTTACACTTCACGTGCTCCTTTGTGTGTGTTCTTTGGAGATGGGTTTTTTCAAAAGTTTTTTGGCCTATTTTTCCTTAGATTGTATCTTTGTTGTTGAGTGGAAAGAATGCTTTTTATATTATGGATACTGGGCTCTTATTAGATGTATGTAAGGCCCTGCGCCGACAGCCTCACAAAGCGTGAGATCATGACCTGAGCCAAAATCGGGAGTCGGACCCTCAACCAACCGAGCCGTCCAGGCGCCCCGAAAAGCTTTTAATTTTGATGAAGACAAATTATCTACACTTTTCTTTTGTTGCTTGTGCTTTTGGTGCCATATTCAAGAAACCATTGTCCAATGAGAGGTCATGAAGGTTAACTCCAAAGTTTCCTTCTAAGAGTTTTAGGGATTTAGCTCCTATTGATTTATTGTTCGTTGATTTTTGTGTCTGGTATGAGATGAGTATCCAACTTCTGTTATTGATTTCTGGTTTGATTCCATTATGGCAAAGGAGCTACTTTGTATGATTTCCATCTTTTAAAATTCATTGAGACTTGTTTTATGGCTTAGTATACGGACAACCCTAGAGAGTACTTTGTGAGCACTTGAGAATATGTACCCTGCTGTTGTTGGGCGGGCGCTCTACAGGCGTCTGTTAGACCTAATTGATGTATAGCATTGCTCAAGTGCGCTCTTTCCTTACTGATCCTCTGACTAGTTTATCCACTATGGTGCTGAGCCTAACGCTTCACCAGAGGTGAAATCTTATGGTCTTCTCAGGTCTTTTCGACTCTGAGCCCTGCCCCGGGCATGCACATGGTTTTCTAGATATCCAGGTACACACACAGGAGCATTTCAAAGCCCTCATTCTCCAAGGTAACTCATTCCCCAGTTTTTCCTTCCAGGAGTTGGGTGAACCAGAAGCAATTGCCCCCCTTGCGTCAATCCTTCAGGGAGCTCCAGACAGGTTCAAACAGACAAACATAATTTCTTGGGACTGAGGTCCACTCTCCTCCCTCCAGAAGCGAGAACCCACACATAGAACGTAAGCTGTCATCCTCAAGACTGGGGGGGGGGGCAAGAATACGTTCAAATGCCACAAAACTCTCTTATCATGTTTCACTGGCTTTTCTCCTGATTCAGTGTTCGCTTGGTTGCTATAAACCTTTGCTATCTTCCGGAGTCCTTCATTCTGACAGGTGTCTTTTTCAGTGTTTTCAGTGTTTCTGGAGAGGGACTGACCCCCAGAATACCCTGCTCTGCCATTTCCCCCAACATCGCTGGGTTCTGTGAGTGATGTTTTGAAGTTTCAATCCTTCTGTTAACATCTTCACTTTATAATGTGCACTCTGTTTTCTGAAAGGAGTAACAAGTCACAGGAAAGATAAAACTAGAAATGTCTCCAGAATTAACAAACTTGTGAAAACCAATAAAATGATTTATTTTATATATGCAAACTCAAAATCTCTTTGTACACTTAAATTTCTGCAAATTAATCCACACAAACAATACTGCTCCATATAAACCTTTGTATAAACCTTAAAGGAAATATATACATTATTTTTTTTTTCTTTTAGTGCTCCCAAAGCACAGAACGTACAAGTCTGCCTGAAGACTTTCGGTCATCACACGCAAGAACAAATGTCAGGGTTGGGGTAGCCTCAGGTGCACTTTGTAATGTCTCTAGACAAAATAGAAGAGAGTTGGAGGTAGATCATTTGTGACTCACCCTGCCCCCTCCCACAGAGAAATAAGTTACCCGAATAGCAGCTTTCTTACTCTTTGTTTCAAACTGTCCTGAATATTGCATGGTTTAAAAGGCACAACTAGGAATTGTTGAAAACTCTGTTCGGCACACACAAGATGACCACCAAGCAGTGCTCCACGTTACCGGTGGCTCTTAGTCACTCTGGAAATGCCCAGAACAGCAAAGTTCATATGAGGAAACCCTTGTCACATCTAGAAGGGGCGACAGTGGGGCGCCTGGGTGGCTCAGTTGGTTGAGCGTCCGACTTCGGCTCAGGTCATGATCTCGCGGTTCGTGAGTTCGAGCCCCACGTCAGGCTCTGTGCTGACAGCTCGGAGCCCGGAGCCTGCTTCGGATTCTGTGTCTCCGTCTCTCTCTGCCCCTCCCCTGCTCACATTCTGTCTCTCTCTCTCTCTCTCTCTCTCTCTCTCTCTCAAAAACAAATAAAGATTAGAAGGGGTGACAGTGCTTACTGAAGTTGACCTGCTGAATTAATAATATCACCTTCCTCAACTGGGAAAAAAACAACAACAAATTAATACTTTCAGAAAAACCCTTAGCCAGCTTTTACTTCCAGAGAATCATAAAAAAAAAAAAAAAAGCTCCATGGCTTTTTCTTAGCTTCGGGAAGGCAATTCCCTTGCCTAAAACATTCTAGGAAGCTTTGACAATATCATCTTCCATCGTACAGCATAGAAAACTTGCCCTTTTTTCTCCTTGGTCTTTGCATTAACATGATGATCTTCTGTTGATGTGATTAACGTTGTTGAGGTGGTGGTGGGAGTCTATCTTGTCTAGTACCTTCTCAAGGTACTGGATTAAGACTCGTCTTTTAAACCTAGAAATAAAGAGAAATTTTATTAACCAGAAGATACTCGAAGCCTTTCCAATGTGCAAGGCACTGTGCGGGGCACAAGGTGGAACTGGTGGTCTACATGCGGCTTAGCAGGGGCGCCTGCGTGGCTCAGTCGGTAGAGCATCTGGACTTCGGCTCAGGTCATGATCTCGCGGCTCGTGAGCTTGAGCCCCGCATCGGCTCTGTGCTGACAGCCTGGAGCCTGCTTCGGATTCTGTGTCTCCCTCTTTCTCTACCCCTCCCCCGCTCATGCTCTGTCTCTCTCTGTCTCAATAGACATTCAAAAAAAATTTACCAAAAACAAACAAAAAAAGATGCGGCTTAGCAAATACTGACAGTGCCAGCTTGAGGGCCTGAGCCCACCTCAGGCTGTGGTGAGCTTAGAAGATTCCACAGACGTGGATGAATGAGTTGGACTCCGATAATACCAATCTCAATGCCTCTGGAGACAGCCTTAACTACGAGAGAGAGCCAGGGTTTGAGAAAACCGAGGGACAGCTCATTCCACCCCCCGCCCCCCATTCTGCATTGGGCCCTACCGCTTAACGACAAGCGGAGACGAAGGTCTCCACTTTACACCCACCTTGCAGCTTCCTTGATGGTAAACTCAACAAATTGTTTCTTGACTGCAAGAGACCCTTGCACTTCTTCAAGCAGAATGAAAATCCTTTCATACTCTGAAGATATTTAAAAAAAAAAACCCAAAACCTCAGTATTCTTAAAAAATACGAATAGGAAATAAAATTCAATCCTTACACATCCTCGGTAATCAATCCTCACAGGTGGAAAGTTATCATTTGTATTTTAAACACTCGAACCCAAACATCCGCGCATCAGCTACTAAGGAAACTCTTGTAAACACTGAACAAATGTGGCAGACTGAATAATGGCCCCCAACGTTGTCCACATCTTACCTCCTGGAACCTGTGAACATGTTGCCGTATACGGCAAAAGGGACTTGACTTTGCAGATAGAATTGAGCTGTGGATCTTGAGATGGGGAGATTATCCAGGCTTATGCATCAGTGTAATCACAAATATCCAAATAATAGGAGGTGGGGAGTAGAATTGGAGCCAGAGAGAAAAGATGTAAGGACGGGAGCGCGGCTAGACAGGAGAGAAGGCCCTGACGTTACTGGCTCGAAGCTGAAGGAAGGGGCCAAGAGGAAGGGGCCAAGAGCTAAGGAGCACAGACAGCCTGTAGGAGCTGGAAAGGGCAAGGAGACAGATTCCCCCTCGAGTCTCCAGAAGGAACACCTTTCTGTTAGCCCAGTGAAAATAATTTCAGAATTCCGACTTCCATGACTGTAAGGGGAGTACAGTTTTGAGCCACGTGGTTTGTGGCAACTTGTTACAGCAGCAAAAGGAAACTATTACAATCAGTAAGGTGCAAAAAGAGAAAAGGGTGTATTGGGTCCTTTTAGTTAAAGCAAGAGGAATCGCTTTAAATTATGTGAAAACCCAGGGTGCTTTGGCTCAGGCCATGATCTCATGGGTTCATGAGTTTGAGCCCCACGCACGTCAGGCTTTGCGCTGATAGTGCGGAGCCTGCTTCATTCAGATTCTCTGTCTCCCTCTCTCTCTCTCTCTCTCTGCCCCTCCCCTGCTCGTGCTCTCTCTCAATCTCTCTCAAAAATAAACATTAAAAAAATAATAATAAATTATGTGAACACCCAATACTTCCCCAATACCTCCAGAGATAGCATGAATCTATCCTGAATCACAGAATTATGAGAAGGACCTCCCATTATATTATTGATACTTGTGCTTTCATTACTTACTTCGTCCAAATTTTCGAACTTCCTTCATTAACTGGTGTTTTATATCAGCATTGATTCCTTGCGCCATAGCAGGAGTTATTTGCAAGGTGTTTGGTACAGTTCCCAAAGTGGGTGTCACCGAGGCTTTTCGATCATCTACAGAGACACTGCAGTGTTTGCTTCCTCCTAGAAGTGCATGCGTCCCAGGTTTGTGAATCAGGCCGTCTTTCCTTAGACTAGTGAAGTCGTCAGATAGAGAATCCAACTGGTGGTGGTGTGGAATACCATCTCCTGCCATATTCATAAGCTCTGGGGGAGCAGATTTTGACAAGAAGCCATCGGGTGGGATCTGACCATTTTCCCTCTTCTCCTCATGGACATCAGGAATGACAGTGACATCTGGAGGCCAAATCAAGAAGGTAAACTGTGAGGCTGAGACCCCTCAAACCGAGCCCAGGAAAATAATACAACAAAACCACCTTCTCTTCTTCACGGCACTCCCAATACATATGGAAACCGAGTCGGGCAAGACAACTACCGAGCGTTCTCAGGTCCCTGGCACCTGTGGTTTAGTGGCTGCTTGCGCTTTACGGGTCTCACTTGATGTCATGATTTCTGTAATTTACATATCAAATGCCGTGCTTAAGAAAATAAAGAAAATGCCAGGCTTCACCGAGCTTGGCACCAGACTACATGGGCCCCCTTCAATTTCTCTCCTATCTCAAAAGTTCTAAGAAAACAGAGGTGGCCGTTAGGCCTCGAGATTCTACATGTAGTCCGTCACCAAAAATCTTTGTGTGTGATTCTCATCATTCCCTTCTGTGACAAGGAAATGGGTTTCCTTTTGCTCCAGGCCTGACACCTCTACTTCATATGCTCTGCCTCCTTCCTGCCAGGCACTGAGCCAAATGCTGGGAGATCGGCAGTGAACGAGACAGACGAGAACAATCCCTACCCTTGTGGAACTTACATCCTCATGGGGAAGTCAGACGGTATGTGTAAAATGGGTAAAGGGAGTTACACAGTTTGAACTCGTGTTAGGAAGGAAGACATCAGGGATGTGACAGAGAGCAGGAGGGGGAGTCTCCGTGACCCCGGGGTCGGGCAGGGCCCTCTGAGGAGGTGACCCGTGGAGCAGGAGACAGGGCGGCCTGTGCACGTGAGGAGGACTTCTGGCTGCCGTGAGGGCCGGTGCAGGGCCCTAGGAGGGGACGAGCCGGGGCCGTGGAGCAAAGGACAGAGGCAGAGAGAGCAAGGAGGACACCCAGAGGACGCGTGCGGGAGAGGAGGGCAGGCCCGGGTCCTGCAGAGCGTGTAGACCAGCGTCGGCAGCTCCGATTCTGTTCTGAGTGCTCGGGGGAGTTGGCGGCGGGTTTCGGGATGGACGCGGCAGGGTCGGATTTCCGTGCGCACGGGGTCAGTCGGGCTGCAGGGCGGTGATGGGTCAGGAGGGTCAAGTGGGAGAGCAGGGAAATCAGATGAGAAGCTGTTGTAGCAGCTTGGGGACAGACGGTGGCAGCACAGACTAGAGGGATAGAGACACAGGGTGATCCAGGAATCGGACTGGGTGTCAAAGTGTCTGCACTTGCTAAGGGATGGAAGTGAGAGAAGAATAAAAGAGAAATCATGGTGACTCCGAGGATCTCCACTGAACCCCTGGGGAAACAATGGTGCCAGGAGTGTGCTCTTCCTGATCTGGCCCAGTGACCTCATGTTGATGGCCTGACAGCGATCACGTTGGCATCCTTTACGCTGTGGAAACCTGCAAACATTATAATCCAGGGCTTCACCCCCCCCCCGGCCCCCACACACTCGGACAGCTGGCTGTCGCACCTTTCCCAGCATACTGCCGGATGGTGTCACTTAACATTAAGAGTCATGCCCGCGGCAGGCGGCAAGCAGAGCTGTTTTGGAGAGCGCGAAGGTTAGGAGTTCTGATGAAACACGTGAGACCGAATTTTATTGGTCTATGGGGCACCTCAGTGGAAATACGATGTCCATGGTTAAATTTAGGTCTGGAGTTTGAAGCAAGGTGTAAACACCCGAGTTGTTGACATGTAAATGTCCTGGAAAGCCCAAGACTGCATGGGATCACCTGGGGTGGGGGGGGGTGGTGTCTGGAATCCAGATTTGGGTCCCTACGCTATTTACAGGTGGGAGAGAAGGGGAGAAACCAGAAAAAGAGGGTGAAGAGGAGTTGCCATCAAAGGGAAAAGAAAACTAGGACGTGTGGTGTCTGGGAACCTGAGAAAGTTTCCAGGGAGGAGGGAGTGAACAACTGTGACAAGTGACGCGAAGAAGCAATGGCAACACGCAACAGACCCTGGGGGCCGTGATGACGCCTGTCTCAGTGCGGTGGGGAGGCAGAGCCAGACCGCACTGGGCTAGAGCGGGAGCAGGAGTTGAGGACACAGAGAGCCGGTGCAGACCCAGCCTCGTATTAAGCTGGTTCGCTCTTGCTGCGTCGAGAACCTGCTTCCTCGTTCTGACTCACGCAGCAACATGCTCCCATCCCCATGTCTCCCCCTTGTGCTAGTTACTACATAAGTATGGATCTTCTCGCCTCAGACAGTGACTCTGCTCCCCACGGGGCCCTTTGTACCTACCACATTGATGATTTAATAATGGTTTACTTAACGAACAAAAAGCGGATACAAAGGAAATGAACACAAAGGAAAATAAGGCTGTTTAGTGTTAGTCTTCTAGGAGCCATAAGGAAATCACAACCACTACTCTATACCTGTATGTACAAGGGTGGGTTTTATGAGGTTTGGATAAGATGGGAACCACGAGGCTGAGGGTGGTCCCTTTCCGCCCACATGGTTAGTTACAGTGGGTGGTGTTTGCGGTTTCGCCAACAGCAGGGACATACTCCGCCTTCTCTTAGATGACAGAGGACTGTTGGGTTCTCCGGGGCGCTTCACTTTGTTCTGTGGCCCTGCCACGAATTCATCTGCTTCATCAATCATCATTCCCTAGAAAACACCAATGAACACTCTCCATTAAAGAGCACAGCGCCCGCACGCGGCACGCGCACACTCAACCATACATCCTGTTACCAACACACGTCTTCATCACGGGCCAGAGATTTACCGTGCCCCACCTAGACCCTGTTCTCAGAAAGTGCTACTCCAGTCCAATCTTGACCTAGTCTCGGTGGAACAAGGAGGAGATGAAAAGATAATGTGTTGCCAAGGTCAAACACAATACAATCATGATTAACCAGAAAGCTTGAGAAATGAGCAACTCGCATCAACCGAAGAGGTTACTTTTCGGAGGAAGTACAGACCATTCGGAAGCGACCCTTGGCAAGTGAACCAATTCCCTTTTGTGTGCTTTTGTGCTTTAAATGCATCATGAAGAAATATTGACTATCACTGTACAGAACGCTGCATGTGGACGGTAGAGAGCAGGTTGACAGAAAATGTCACAGCAACCTCACGGAGGTTCAAATATGTCCACCTTGGGGGCTTTTCATTCTTGGGGGTAGGTAAAGGATGACAGCCAGCAGTGCAGAGGGTTAGCTAAAAGCTGTTCCCATCCAAGGATAACCCGAGAATATGAAAATATTTTTCATAAAATCATGATAGAAGACTCTTCCAAGGCATTTTCCAAAGCAACACGGTACAGAAAGGGGAAACCATACACCCTGCGCATTTACTGCATGTAGGTCATGTTTGAAATGGGTACATGCACTAACTCAATACTGCACAGGACTCTGGTAAGTGTAATCATTATCCCCAGGGGTTCAAATGAGGAGCCCAAGGCACAGAAAGATTAAGAAAAAGTCCAATTAATTGAGGATTGGGGTGAAGTGGAATATCTCTCAGTCTAGTTTTGTTACCAGACAGATTATTACATGGTCTGCAGCTTAACACCAATAGTCTTCTCCATGTGTGCAAAGAGAATCCCCATTTGTCTTCATCCTTAGATGGTCAAATCGGCATCTCTCTCTGTCTCTCTCTCTGTCTCTCTCTCTCACACACACACACCCACACCTCACATTTAGATCTCTACTAGGACAATCCAAAGAAAGCAGCATCACGTAGTACTTCCTATTTCAAGATGAACACTTCATCACCGTCTGGCTAGAGCACTAGAGATCCGAGTAATGGAAACAGGAAATAACTGGTGATCTCAATATTAAAGGAATTAGTGTGCAGAGGTGGGAATGAATACAGACTCTGGAGCTGGAAAGATGTGGGTTCAAATCCTGGCTCTTCTCAGCTGTGCTACTCAGAGCACACCACTTGACCACTGTGAGCCTTGATTTCTTCTTATGAGAGGACAGATGGTAACACTCATCTGCAGAACCGTTGTGGCCATTAAATGTGATCGCGTAAAACAACAACTCCTACTAGGTACTCAGTAAATGTCACTTATTCTTTTCTTCAAGCAACACACCTTTGTATCAAGAGGCTCCCACTTTCCACTTATGGAGAGCCCTGGAGTCCTATTTTATCTTGTCAACCAACAGAGGGAGAACCTCTGATTTATATTCACCTTGCCCAGAAGAAAGGAATTATAGCAAGACTATCACAACTTGGGCAGACTTAGAAATAGGTATCTTACCTTCTTATCTTGTTTGAATGGATTGCCAAAAGTATGTAGTCTTTTTGGTTGATCTGGATCAATCTCTCGAAGCGGAGAAGCCAGTGTCTTTAGATATTCCTGATAGTTACCCATTTGTGCGACTGGAACACTATGAAGGGAATCTGTAAAACCACCGGCAAAGAAACAAATGGTACACAGCTGCAGTGTATGCATCATGAGGACAAGGGGACACGATCAGGGGCTCAGTAGGTTGAGCATCCTATTCTTAAATTTTTTTTTTCAACGTTTATTTACTTTTGGGACAGAGAGAGACAGAGCATGAACGGGCGAGGGGCAGAGAGAGAGGGAGACACAGAATCAGCCCAGAGCCCGACGCGGGGCTCGAACTCACGGACCGCGAGATCGTGACCTGGCTGAAGTCGGACGCTTAACCGACTGCGCCACCCAGGCGCCCCAATGAGCATCCTATTCTTGATTTCGGCTCAGGTCATGATCTCACGGTTTGTGGGATCGAGCCCCGTGTCAGGCTCTGCGCTGACAGCATGGGGCCTGCTTGGGATTCTCTCTCCCTCTCTCTCTGCCCCGCCCCTGCTCACATGTGTGCATGTGTGCTAAATAAATAAATAAATAAATAAATAAATAAATAAATAAAACTTTAAGAGGGCATGATCATAGTCTGGTTTGGCAACGTGTACCTTGGCATCCAATAGTCTAAAACCTCAACTTTTGGGGGCACCTGGGTGGCTCAGTGGGTTAAGCATCTGACTTCAGCTCAGATCATGATCTCACGGTTCATGGGTTGGAGCCCTGCGTCAGGCTCTGTGCTGACAGCTTGGAGCCTGGAGCCCGCTTCTGATTCTGTGTCTCCCTCTCTCTCTGCCCCTCCCCTGCTCGTGCACGCGCTCTCTCTCTCTCAAAAATAAATATAAACATTTAAAAGCATCTCAAGTTCTAAGATCTAAAATTATCTCTCTTCATCCCACTCACTACTCAGGGTACCATCACTACTCCCTACAAGCTCAAATCACTAGGCCAAGTACAACGTCCTTAGGCCTCAAACCAGGTTTGAAAATGGGCTGACATCCTGTATGCCACCACCCAGCCTGAAACACCATATTTGTGCTGCATTTCAAAGAGCCTGGCCTCCATGGTTCTCTCTTATCATCCAGAGACCTTGGTTAGTAGGCCTTCCATTCTTGGGGAATGTGACTAAATCTATAGGCTCCCTTCCTAGAGAAGCTTCCCTCCTCTCCACAGAACTCAGTATATAATTTTAGGAGGTCGACCAGGCTAAGATTTAACTCCTTTTAATGGACAAATGACCCTGTTTCAAATGAGCACAATGGAGTAAAGGGGAATTGTACACCATCACCAACTGTCCTACGCACTACCAGCTTCATAATTTTCATGTAAATGAGGAATTCCGGACTGAATTCATCACGACAGGCTGGGTTGTGCCATTTCCAAAATCTGACAGACCTAGGTCCCGCCACTTTCCAGTTCACTAAACCTGGAGTGGCTATCAAAATGCTCGCCCTTGAGAGAGATATACCAAGAAACAGACTCTTAATCATAGAGGACAAACCGATAGTTACCGGAGGGGAGGTGGGTGGGGGGAATGGGTGAAACAGGTGATGGGGATGAAGGAGGGCACTTGTCACGAGGAGCACCGGGTGAGGTAGGCAAGTGTTGAATCACTGTATTATACACCTGAAACTAATATGACACCGTATGTTAACTGTACTGGAATTCAAATAAAAACTTTAAAAAATGCTCACTCTCAGTGAGCCAATTAATGCACACCTGCCCTACAACCTGAGAACAGGTGAAAATGAGCATTCTAAGCCTGAAAGTATTACAAAATAACCTACCCGTTATGCAATAAGCACTTTCATGTAAGTCAGGCTTGATATTTTCCTAATCAACAAAAAATACTTCTTTGTTCATTTACCTTCATCTTGTCCAACAATAAACTTGTGTGTTTTCAGCAGATTGGATCTCATTCTGGTTAACTGGTCTAAAAGACCTCTACGTGGAATATCATAAGCATTTCTATATGTCTGAGGTTTCAAATCCTGTTTGAAATGGAACAAATAATTTCAGTTACTCCTGAGGCTTTTAATATAGAAATGTACTTCTTAACGCTGCAGTGTATGTAAAATCGTAGTGAAGAGAGGGATATTCAATACAATAACTACCATAGAATTTTGCCAGTGGAAACCTCGCCTTTGCTGGCCTTGTTCCAAATTCTAATATATCCACAACATGCTCAAACCACTGAGAATATCCTTTCCCAAGTATGTCAACTGGCCTGGCCACCTCTGCCCAACGTGGACCTCCTCTATGGGAAATCTTGGTGTTAGACGTCCCTGCTGGGCTGGCCAAGACTTTCTCGAAGCTGCACTCCTGCCTGAGACCCTTCACACCCAATTCTCTTCCTCGTCCCCTCCTCTCACAGGTGCTAGATCAGCCGTGTGGCCTGAAGGTTCCCCCGCCAACTCCTGTTCTCTCTCCCCTTTATCCTTCACAGACATTACCCCCAAACATATCTTGCACATTTAATTCCATATTGGCGTCTGCGGGCAGGGCAATTCCTAAACTAAACCGTTGATAAGTATGGAGTCCAAAACAGGATCGTAATTATTTCAAAACTAAAATACTATGGCATAAATGCATCAGACAAGCTCAAACAAATACAAAGTATTTATGTCCACAATTTACCTTGTTTAAGAGCCCTACTTGGAAGCCAGCAAATTCTTTGGTATTCAATTCTGTCAGTCTTGGTGCACTTTCCCCTATGATTTCTTTCAATAGTTTTCTAAAATTTTTACTGTGGGTAAAGGACACGCCACCTCCAGAATGATTTTTCACTTTGATTCCAATTTCCTGGGGAGGTTTCTTCCCCACGGATGCTAGTATCCGTTCTGACTCTAGTTTGGTCTAAAATGGAAGTACATAGTATGTTATGAAAAGATCTATATTATCACTGTTGTTTTTACTACTTAAGAAAGGGAACACTTTAAGAACCCCACAGAACACTTTTCAATTGTAAATCACGGAAAAATGGGTAATTAAACATTTCCCTGTGCTTCTCTGCACTATCACAGCAAACAGGGAGGTGGGGGTGAGAAAAATAACTTACTACATTTTTTCTCTTGTCTAATGGCAAAATTATGATTGGATCATGGAGAGAATGGAAACCATGGATAAGAATTACATTCATAGACATTTAAAATCACATCTTGTTGCCGTAAAATCTAGTCTAAGTCAGTATATTTATTTCAGACCCAGACATAAAGGTTTAAGACTCTGTATTTATAAATGTAAACTAGGGCTAAAATTCAGATTACACAGATTGGCATTACGTCTGGAAATAATTCAGCTGTTTGTTTCTAATATCGGACCACCCCCCAAAAAAGTAATGCTTAAATTTAACAAACGTTACCACGCAAATGATTTGTAATATCTGCTCAGCAAGTTTCTAGGTAACTTACAAAAAAATCCTAATGGACGCTATTAAACCGCATTGATAAATAGTGCCTGACGGTGACTCGTAGCAATATATTGGGCATATCTGGTGATTCACATACATGGTTCAAGGAACACTGGCGACATAGTTGTTATTAAATTAGTAATTAAATTAGTGATTAGAGTGATTACAAATTAGTAATAATTTTTTTCTTTGGAAGAAGGGATTCCACCAGTGCCCAGTAAGCCCAAAAGGATTTTTCATTTCTTACGGTTAGGTCGGAGAGATTCATTAATTCTCACTATGATTGGAATTAAGTATGTTTCTTATCTTTGGCACAAAATTAAGTCATGAAATAAGGGATAAGAGCAAATGAAGGGTCTGTTTCCAGAAATGGTCCCGAAATCTCATTTAGAAAACTACACAAGCAACGTGTTCCAGAAGGTCCCGGAACTTGCACGACTCAACTCTGCTCACTATTCTTCCTGGTGGCCATACCCTGCTGACACAGCCTTAAAGGCCTAAGGTAGACATCAAATAAAAAAATATATGTAAATCAACAGGTCAATCAATCAATAAATAACCAAAACAAAACATTCACAACAACAACAAAAATCTATTGGCGGAGAGGAAAGGGGGTCACGGGGACGCTCGGTGGACCAGAAATCTAGGTCTGCCTGTGCTTTCTTTTGCATTCATGAGCACACTGGACCGGCAGGAGCTGGTAAACTCCAGACCATACTTCTGTTTGTGCCGGATCCTAGCAAGGTGTGTCAGCGTCCCCAACTGCGGAGTCATTTTGGTTCTTCAGTGACATCTGACACTCTTTTGCTTACGGCTGTCTGTCTTCTAAAGGCCCAACTTCCAGACATATGTGACTTAAAGCCTGACTGCCACTGCAGACGCTACCACTGCCCCCTACCTGGGAGCACCCTTGTGCATAAGAAGAAAGTAAAAAGGCTGCATGAATTTGTCATAGAACGTAACACATTCGTATGGCAGTAACGCTCTACCTCAGTAGCTCTGAAACACTTCCATCCTGCAAGAATGGGCTAGGTAGAGGTGAGAAGTATGGTAAGTAAGGGTGAGTGGAGGATGAGGTACTAATAGAGGGGCAGGCAAGGGACAAGGTGAATAATGGTAAATGAGGCGGGGCTATAAAGGAACGGACGGAGGGCAAGAAGAGAGGAGGTTGAACTCCACTCTTCGGGTCCCCAAGGGGCCTATCACCCTCCAGCGTGAGGAACACTGGTCTCATCTCCCCCTCGCCAAGAAAGAGCGTGTGCATATGTTTATTGCCTAAGAACTAATTTCAGGCCAGACGTTGAGGCACACCAGGCCTCAGTGTGCCGACCTAAAGAAGGGGGATGCGCTAGCCCAGTGTGATTGGAGGAGAAACTAGGTTGAGGATAGACAACATGTGACCCATGAGATCATTTTCTTAAGCCTCTGCCCCTCTTAGGCCACAAGATGTCAACCAGCTCGTGGGTAGCACAAACTGGCAAGCAGGAGAAACGGCACAGCATCCAATGACACTGACAGACCCTTAGCTGCAGCTTAATGGTGAAGCTAGAAGCCAGAGAGAATCACATTATCACTAATCCATAAAGTGGAGAGATATATACACATTTAATTTGAAAAATGACAATTACACTAAAGAATAAGGAAATGCACTTCTGAGGGCAAAGGATTTTTGTTTGTTTGTTTTTACCAATACTACCTGTTGGCTGAGTTTTTTAAGGTAAGAGATAACACTGTAACTAAGTCCACAATCTAAATTATCTGATATCAGATTTGGAGCTCCCATCATCCTTAGTGCTTTCTTTAATGGCTATAAGGAAACAAAATACACAACAGTAAGAATAGAATAAATCTTAAAATACTCAAAGTTCAGTTATAAGGGGCAAAGGGACATGATTCATTTCTTAGAAGTCAAGGTGCTGCACATAAAACCAAACATGGAACATTAAAAAGTGGCAATGAAAATAGCAGAGGAGTAAGGAGCAGAAAGTAAAAAATAAAAAGTAAAAATAAATAAATAAATAAATAAATCAGAAGAGAGTGGGATAAGAAGATCAAGAAACAGCATATTCAAACAGGTAAATTGCTTTCAGTCTTAATTCCCAAGTCATAAAGTCATTTCATATCGCATTTTATCGTGCACCCCATTCCTGCCATGGTAAATACTAACGCACCCCAATTTCTCCTTCCAGTGACACCAACAGTACCATTTAAGATTCTGCCTTTTCACCTCTAGAAACTTGGCTTAAGGTTTGCTACATCCGCCTCTGAAACGATTTTGGTAATCTTGATTTCGATTACATGACCAGTTCAAAAGCATCACGAAGATTTTTCTCAAGTTGTAAACACCCAAATGAGGCCAAGTAACTTTTGATTCTTTTTGGATTCCCCTCCCCCAACCAGCGGCCCTGCTTCCTGCTGTGTCTAGAACACATTTGACAGGCAATTGGCACATATGCCGCCTTCCAGAATTTCTTCTTTCAGAGGGAAACCCCACATTGAAAATTTCTAGAGTTAAAAAGGGAAGTTGACATTCATACACGAATCCAGACATATTTTTCGCAAATTCCAAAATTCCAATTTCACAAGGTTGCTTTTGCTAAGAGAAACAGAGATGTGTTTTTATAAAAATAACCATGGCAGTTAAAGGAAATAAAATAAGCAATTCTCTTTTGTGCCACCATGACATCTCCAAGGTCTTACGCATAATTCGCGAAGACGGTGGCGATACAGATATTTAGAAATTAAAAAATCTGTCTCATTTCGGGGGTCAAGTTTTTGGCTCACTGACATTTCTTGCAACAAGAATCATCACTGATACAGTTAATGCACATATACGCAGAAATACATACTAATAAGTAGTATGGAGGCAGAGTTTTTAAGTAGCTGTCAAAAGCCTGTCGCCACTTCAGATTTGGCTTAAGCTTGTGAACTTTAAACAAGTCATCTGCAAGAGAAAACCAAACAAAATATTACGTTATTCCAATCCTAAATTCCAAGATCTAAATCAAGCACATCCGTTATAGCATTTCCTAGAAATCTCAGTGTAATTAAAACATTACATTAGACGAACCTTTCTTTGGAACTTATTTGATTGTCTTTTTTTTTGGGTGCTCTTTGCCAACATTATATATAGCATTTTTCTAGCAAATAAAACAAATTCTCAAGTTACCTACGCCTCTTCCATGTGTGAAGCTACATAAAATCTAGTATTAAAGCACCACCTCTGAGCCACAGGAAATATTTTTCTGACCTCCTACATGCTGGTAACACTACTGTAGTTATGTGCACTGAGGGGGAATCCACGGACATTGGTTGATAAATGGAGGCGGTTAAGGTGCGCCTGGGTGGCTCAGGTTGTTAAGGGTCTGACTCTTGGTTTCGGCTCAGGTCATAATCTCACATGAGTTCAAGTCCCGCCTGGGGCTCAGCATGGAGCCTGCCCAATTCTCTGTCTCCCTGTCTCTCGGCCACCTCCCCCCGGCTCTCTCAATAAATAAATAAATAAATAAATAAATAAAGGCTGTTAAAGCAACAACAACAAAAAAATTAAACTCACAGAGAACAGATTGGTGGTTGCCAGAGGCTGGGTGGGGGAGAAGGGGGCAGGCGAAATGGCTGAAAGTGGTCAAATGATACAAACTTCCACTTACAAAATAAAGTCCTGGCGACTATAGTTAATAATACTGTGCATATTTGAAAGTTGCTCAGTGAGTAGATCTTCAAAGTTCTCATCACAAGAAATTTGTGAGTCTGTGTGGTGATGGATGCTAACCAGTGTTCCCAGTGTGCTTTTCACAACAGGTATACAAATATTGAATCATTATGTTGTACGTGGGAAACTAATATAATGTTACATGTCAGTTATATCTCAATAATGAATAGAGAAGTAAACAGTGAGTGTTACACTTTTGGCTGAAAGGTCAAGGTAAGAAGCTTTACAAAGTATATGAGAACAAAAGCAAAGCCTCTAACTTTCAGGCAGAGACCGCAAACTCCAAATTATGCTTTGCATCCTCTTTAATAAGTCTATACTTTGTATAGTCCCTCCCCTCCCCCCCGCCTTCTTCATTTCTTTCATTTCCAAACTTTGGGTCTGTCAAATGCTAGTTACCAATTGGGTCATGGCACTAGCAAAAGCTAGTAGAGATGTTAGGTTGTAGTTCAAAACTCTGTACAACTAAATATATTCTCTTGAATACCGTGTGTGTTAATACCACTAAAGACACTGTCCTTAAGTAAGCAGATCTATCTTTTCACACTTAAATTTAATTGTTTTAATAATCTAAATGCATTCTATACACTACAGGAAAATTTTCAAAATATGTCATTATTCCCTTCTGAGGGAAAGAAAAAATATATTTTATATAATAATTCAAAATCAATAGCCCCACACATCGACAGGAGCCTGCCACGCTTACTATAAATACCAGAGATATTTCAAATCCATCTTCTATTTTGTTTTTTCAGGTTTCATTGGCTCTTATCCAACAAAAATCCAAATGCTTTACTTCCAGGGACAAAAGCATCCCAAGGCCACGTGCATAATTTCTCTACGATTAGGGCTATTCTTTGAAATTCTGAATTACTACAGTTAAGAAAAACAACTACACATTTTCTTCCTTTTACTGCTATAATAAATGATTCACCCCTGCTGAAACTAATTTAAATGAATTTACAAAGTCATAAAATGTAGGTCTTTTGTTCTTTTGGTGCAGGGTAGAAAGAACAAAGAAAACCAGATCTGAAGAGATTTCTGGCTCATTGTAACATGCAGGTCCTTTAAAGACCATTCATATCTTGACAGAAAGGAATGAGAGACTGTGGAAATATCCTGTTACACTTGGGTCTTTATGTGGAGTCTGTTGGGAATGAAGCAGAGTTTTGGAAACTGACACATTGAAAGACCACAAGACTGGGGAGACACCTAGATATAAACAGATTAGATAGTGAAACGAGAATCAAGAATACTCTTAACATTTCTAGCAATGCCGACTGCAATGATTCCACCAATTAGTCTAATTCAGTCTAATTATTTCTTGCCGGAGTTTTTGAAAGGGGGGAAAGAAGAGAGAGAATGTTCCACAATCTAGATTAAGGGTAGAGAGCCACTGGGGTAGCACCCCTTTAGTCACATTCTCCGCATGAGGTCGCCATTCACACGGAGTCTCCACAATGGGACCCCGAAGACGCCATAAACAACCAAGTCGTCAACATTTGAAAGACGAGGAGACCAGAGGATAGGAAAGTGAAGTGATAACTGCTGACACCTCAAAGACTACTGACATTTTCTCTTCCATTCCTTTCTCCCCATTTCCGGCAGCAAAAAAAAAAGGGGTGGGGGGGAAGATGTGGGTTTGAGCTCCAGGCTCAGCCACCCGCTTGGCAGAGTAAGCTTTGAGAAATCGCTTCCCTTTCTGGGCCTCCATTTCTTGTTCTCCTGATCATAACTGGTCTGAATCTGAATTTTATTTTTTGCACAAGTCCCAGTTCTTAAGTTAAAAGACAAAGCTACAACAAGTGTCTTCATTTCTGTAGTTGTCGGCCCTCGATAGAAAAAATAATTTCCTGGGGCACCTGGGTGGCTCAGTTGGTTAACACGACTGACTTCGGCTCAAGTCGGGATCTCACGGTTCGTGAGTTCGAGCCCCGTGTCAGGCCTTGTGCTGACAGCTCAGAGCCTGGAGCCTGCTTCGGATTCTGTGTCACCTTCTCTCTCTCTGCTCCTCTCCTGCTCGTTCCCTCTCTCAAAAATAAATAAAAAGATTTTTAAAAAAAGAAAAGAAAAAATGCTCATTGACGCAATTAAGCCTCACTTACCCATTCCAGGTTAAGTTTTAGTGCTTCGATGATTAAACCTCGATTAACTACTTCTGATGGAAATCTTGAATTAATACAGAAAAAAAACAAGGGTGACCTTAATGGACAGTTATGCAACTATGCAGTAATACAGTGATGTTCCTGGGCATTAGGAGGTATATGTGACTTAACTTGCCCTTTTCCTCAATGCCCTGTCCACCAAACTGCAAAAAAGCCCTATATCTTTATATAATGTCCTTAATATGGACTAGCAGTGCCTTTAAGAGCTATGAAGATAACATAGATATTAATTTATTTAATCCCAACTAAATGCCTTTGGGGTACCCCCACTATCATTACCCCCCATTTTACAGATGAAATGCCTAAGGCACAGAGAAGCTATGTATCTTATCCAAGATCACAAAGCGAGCAAACAGCAGAGCCAAGGTCCATACCAGGGCAGCTATGCTCCGTAGTCCATACTCTTAACACTATGGGGCTGCACAACCCAGAAAGCGAAGTCATGGTGGAAATGCTGAGAGTGTCCATTTCAGAATTCCACATGAAACTCAAGTTTGGTGTTCGGGGGCACAAGGACCTCCAGCCTCAAATGGTGTGAAAAACCCTGTGCTCCTGGGAAGACACAGGTTACAGAAAAACGTGGGAATGGATATTTATTTTTCAATGTTTATTTATTTATTTTGAGAGAGAGAGCAGAGAAGGGGCAGAGAGAGAGAGAGAGAAAGAGAGAGAGAGAGAATCTCAAGCAGGCTCCACGCTCAGCACAGAGCCCAACTCAGGGCTCAATGACCATGAGGTCATGACCTGAGCCGAAATCAAGAGTCAGATGCTTTACCAACAGAGCCACCCAGGCGTCCCTGAAAATGGATATTTAAAGCCAAAGGGCAGAATGGGAACTAAGTCAAGGATGGACTGACCTTCAGATGGATGTGTGGGGTTGGAGAAGGGGGAGGAATCAAAGGTGCCTCTGGGGATTCTGGTTTGAGATGTTTACCGAGAGATGGTGACGCTCTAGGCAGGGTGGGATGCTCCGTGTCACAGCGTAAGGAGGACCAGGGACAAATGAGGCACGTGTATCTCTTGGGACAGAAGCGTTTCATGGAGAAAGGGAACTTGACACTTGGGGAAGAGAGTAATACAGCCTAACGGGGGACCAAGAACAAAGTGCCAGGACCTCACGTAGTACTGGGGAGTGAGAGGGTGCCACATGCGGCAACTTAGGTGCGACAAAGGTTTTAGACAAAGGAAGAACAACTCAACCGTTATCCCACGTCCACATCTGACCTCTGCTACCTGCAAGACCACCAAAGGCCAGGCCTAGAGGGAGGGGCGTCTTGTGAAGTGCAGCACATCTCAGTTTCTAATGGGAGACCAGCTACTCTAGTTAGGGGCACTTTCATATGATACTTTGGAAGGCAGGCTGAGCTTAGGCCAAAGATGAGGTCCTAAAATTTGGCCCAGAATAGTTCTATAGAACTTTTCCACTGCCCTCCGGTGATAAGGCCACCCCCACCCCTGCGGTGTCCATGTAGACCACGTGGGGAGGAGTAACAAGGAATTCCTAATTCTTAAGGTATTGTTCTAGTGAGGATCCAGAACTCCCACCCCCCACAGCAATAACAAGGAGCCCCTCCCTTTGAATGTCAACAGAGGCCAAGTGGGGAACCTGGACTTCTACCCCCTCCTGGCACTGAGGAGAGTCAGTACCTACAATCTCTGCCAGGAGTGTGACAGGAAGCTAAACCAGAAGGCTTAAATAAGATAGAGACTCGTAACAGAATACTGAAAATGAACAGGATTCAACTGAAAATCACTCATCATACCAAGAACCAGAAAGATCTCAAATTCAAAAGACAATCAAGAGATGCCAACGCCAAAATGACAGACACATTAAAAATGTCCGATTAAGATTTAAAAGGAGCCATCATTAAAAATGTTTCAACGAGCAATTATAAGCAGGCTTGAAACAAATGAGAAAAACTGAAAGCCTCATCAAAGAAAGAGAAAGTAAAAAGCAGAAGATGTAAAGAAGAACCAAATGGAAATCTTAGAACTGAAAAATCCAATAACCAAAGTAAAAAGCTCAATGGAACAGCTCAAAAGCAGAATGGAGGGGGCAGAGGAAATGATCAGTAAACTGGGAAAGAGAACAGTAGAAAGTACCCAATCTGAATAACAGAAAACAGAAAACCTACCCCCCTCACATACACACACACCAAAAAATGACCGGATACATGATTTGAAGAATTTCCCCCATTCCATAGCTCGCCTTTTCACTCTGCTGATTATGTCCTTTGATGCACAGAAGTTTTTAAGTTTGATGTAGCCCCACGTGTTTATTTTTGCTTCTGTTGCTTGTGCTTTTGGTGTCATCTCTCTCTCAGTATTATTTTTTTATTGTAAGTTTTTATTTTAATTCCAGTTAGTTAGCATACAGTGTTATATTAGTTTCAGGTGTAGAATTCAGTGATTCAACACTTCCATATATCACCCGGTGCTCAGCACAAGTGCCCTCCTTAGTCCCCATCACCTACTTCACCCATCCCCCACCCACCTCCCCTCTGGTAACCCTCAGTTTGTTCTCTATGGCTAAGAGTCTGTTTGGGGGGGGGGAGGGGCGCCTGGGTGGCTCAGTTGGTTAAACATCCGACTTCGGCTCAGGTCATGATCTTGCGATTCGTGAGTTCGAGCCCCACATGGAGCTCTGTGACGACAGCTCAGGGCCTGGAGCCTGCTTCAGAGTCTACGTCTCCCTCTCTGTCTGCCCCTCCCCTGCTCACATTCTGTCTGTCTCTCTCCCAAAAATAAATAAACATTATAAAATTTTTAAAAAGAGTCTGTTTCTTGGTTGGTCTCTCTCTTCTTATTTCCTTTTGCTCATTTCTCTTGTTTCTCAAATTCCACATGTGAGTGAAATCATTTGTCTTTCTCTGACTTACTTCGCTTAGTATTATACTCTCTAGATCCATCCATGTTGCAACAAATGGCAAGATTTCATTTTTTTTATGGCTCAGTAATATTCCATTGTGTATATATACTACATCTTCTTTATCCATTCATTGATCGATGGATACTTGGGCTGTTTCCATATCTCGGGTATTAAAAATAATGCTGCTATAAACATCTAGTGGCATGTATCTCTTTGAATTAGTGTTCTTGTATTCTTTGGGTATGTATCCAGTAGTGTGATTATGGGTCATATGGTAGTTCTATTTTTAACTTTTTGAGGACCCTCCATACTGTTTTCCACAGTGACTGCACCGGTTTTCTCTTATTATTTCTTACAATTGCATGTGAATCTACAATTATCTCAAAATAAGATATAGTCTTAAAAGTAGAAAAATAGGGGCGTCTGGGTGGCTCAGTCAGTTGAGAATCCGACTTTGGCTCAGGTCATAATCTCGAGGTTCACGGGTTTGAGCCCCACCTGGGGCTCTGTGCTGACAGCTCAGATTCTGGAGCCTGCTTCCGATTCTGTGTCTCCCTCTCTCTCTGCCCCTCCCCCACTCTCGCTTTGTCTTTCTCTCTCAAAAATAATTAAAGTTTAAAAAATAGAAAAATAATACCATAAAACAGTCTACGTGAAGATTATCTAGTCTAATCCTTCCCTTTATAGTTGTGAAAACTGAAGTCATAAAGGATGAGATTGTGACATGGATAGTTTTCTGCTAAGTGAAATAAGTCAGACTGAGAAAGACAAATACCATGTGATTTTGCTCATATGTGGAATCTAAAAACACAAAACAAATGAACAAACAAAAAGGAGCATCAGACCTATAAATACAGAGAGCAAACCGATGGTTGCCAGAGGGGAGGGGGTGGGGGGGGGATGGGCAAAATGGGTGACGGGGAGAGGGAGGTGCGGGCTTCCAGTTATGGAATGAATAAGTCACGGGACTAAAAGGCACGGCATAAGGAATGTAATCAATGGTATTGTAATAGCGTTGTATGGAGACAGATGGTAGCTACCCTTGTGATGAGCACAGTGTAACATACGGACTTACCCAATCACTATGTTGTACGCCTGAAACTAACGTACCGTTGTGTGTCAACTACACTCGTTTTTAAAAAATATTTTTAAGGAAATAAGTCACTAATAAATAATAAACTTATTTATGAATTTATACATGTTTGAATTTATATCTGTTATATTTATACTTGTATGAATTTATATTTGTTTATAATTTAAACAAATCCACAAAATATAGGTACTTTTTATTGGTACCCTTATTAATATCAAAGACAGGGCGCCTGGGTGGCGCAGTCGGTTAAGCGTCCGACTTCAGCCAGGTCACGATCTCGCAGTCCGTGAGTTCGAGCCCCGCGTCGGGCTCTGGGCTGATGGCTCAGAGCCTGGAGCCTGTTTCCGATTCTGTGTCTCCCTCTCTCTCTGCCCCTCCCCCATTCATGCTCTGTCTCTCTCTGTCCCAAAAATAAATAAACGTTGAAAAAAAAATTAAAAAAAAAATAAAAAAAAATATCAAAGACATAACCTATATTTTATAGCAATGACAATCCCCTTTCAAACTTTTTTTAATGTTCATTTAATTTTGAGAGAGAGAGACAGAGACAGAGCAGGAGTGGGGGAGGGGCAGAGAGAGAGGGAGATACAGAATCTGGAGCCGGGTCCAGGCTCTGAGCTGTCAGCACAGAGCCCGATGCAGGGCTTGAACCCATAAACTGTGAGATCATGACCTGAGCCGAGGTCAGAAGCTTAACCGAGTCAGTCCCCCAGGCGCCCCAATGACAATCACCTTTTAGAGGATATTTTTAGATTAGACTAAGAAGCGAAGTAGACTATGTACAAAACAACCATGCTAATACATTTACGATGGCCTGTTCCTAACCTGCAACATTTAAAAGAATTGCTTTTTCAGTACATTTAGTACAAACAGAGTTCACCGCACTAAAAATCTTATGCTTTTAATGACTAGGTTAGACTTAAAGGTTGACACTTTTTGCAAAAACCCCACCAAATAAATATGTTCGCAATTCACAGCTAGGAGGACACCACGTGGTACTCTATTACTCTCAACAGATGCGGCTCTTTCAATGAGAAAAAAAAAAATCTCTACTCACATTTTCAGTGATATCTCAGTAACAGCTGCCGAAGCTGTTCCTTGTAGAATTGTACCACGGAAACTGCAGCTTCTACAACTACAGTCATTACAGAATTTACCCTTGTACCTGTTTCCTTAACTTGCCTGAAACAGATGCCTCCAGAGCATTTAAGACTCGTTTGTGGAGGAACGAGTGGGAGCCAAAACCCGCACAGAAGGCCTACTTCCTGGAGAGGTTCTTGGAGCATTAACCCCAATCAATGGAATTTTGTGTCCCAAATTAGTCTACGAAAAAGCCAAGCGCACTTTAAGCCGGGGGCGCAGAGGGGGGCATGGGGAACGGCAGTTGGAGCTAAGCGTCCCTTCTGTCCGATGTGAAAAAAAAAAAAAAAACAGCAAGAAAATGAACAGAACAGAAAACAGTGTGTAAATGCTATCCTTCCAAAGCAGTTTTCAAACTTTTCTGTATCCTGCTATCGCTCTTGGACCACATTTAAAATGCTTAGGCCATTATCCTATTTTTCATTTCTGTTGTATTTTAAATTTTTTTTTCAACATTTATTTATTTTTGGGACAGAGAGACAGAGCATGAACGGGGGAGGGGCAGAGAGAGAGGGAGACACAGAATCGGAAACAGGCTCCAGGCCCGAGCCATCAGCCCAGAGCCTGACGCGGGGCTCGAACTCACGGACCGCGAGACCGTGACCTGGCTGAAGTCAGACGCTTAACCGACTGCGCCACCCAGGCGCCCCTCTGTTGTATTTTAAAGATGATAACGTGGGAGCGCCTGGGTGGCTCAGTCAGCTGAGCATCCGACTTCGGCTCAGGTCATGATCTCACGGTTGGTGAGTTCGAGCCCCGCGTCGGGCTCTGTGCTGACAGCTCGGAGCCTGGAGCCTGCTTCGGAGTTCTGTGTCTCCTTCTCTCTGCCCCTCCCGCCTTCTCTCAAAAATAAAATAAAACACTAAAAAAGAGTTTAAAGATGATAAAGTGGCACATACTTTACTTACCTAAAAGAGGGAGTAAAACTGGGTAGTTGTACGGCATCACAAAGAGGTTTACACAAGTTAAAGTCGTACTGGCTTTTAAATAACCAAATGGATAACCAAGTTCATTGTATTTTCCACTGCTGGTAACAAATACCTAAAAACATGAAGTAATATATAGTTATGACAATAAGGATTTTATGCGAAACCAAACTCCCAGCAACATCTAAGGCACAGCTAATTTATGTAATTTAAAAATGGCAATAGTGCTTCTAGCCTATGGTTATGCCCAAATATGTCATACTAAATCACATGGCAATTCCTGTATACATTATATTAAGAAATGAGGGGCGCCTGGGTGGCTCAGTCGGTTGAGCATTCGACTCTTGGTTTCAGTTCAGGTCCTGATCCCAGGGTTGTGGGATTGAGCCCCATGTCGGGCTCCGCACTGAGCATGGAGCTTGCTTGGGATTCTCTCTCTCTCTCTCTCTCTCTCTCTCTCTCTCTCTACCCCTCCCTCCCTCTTCCCCTCTTCCTCGCTTGGGCACTCTTTCTCTCTCTCTCTCAAATAAATAAAATGAAAAAAAATTTTTTTAAGAAAAAGAAATGACACTGTACTGTGCAATAACCGCTCGGAGACCACAACGTCCAAATATTTACTTGGTTAGCACAATGGCAAACCAGGCTGAAATAGTGCTGATAACCGGCCATTAAAACAAACTGACTTCTCAAAAGAACAAGTGGTGACTGGAGTGGAGGCTTTAGAAAAATGGAATATGGCCCCATGCCTAAAGCATGCAATTACAAAAGCAAAGCCCGTTTAAAGTAGTATGCTAACACTCCTCACGTGTACGATTATCAGTCTTGCTCTACTTCCTTTTGGTACCCCCATTCCCCTATCCATTTATTCATTTTTCATCCAATAATTTGTTTAATGTTTATTTACTTTTGAGAGAGAGAGAGAGCGTGAGAGGGGCAGGGCAGAGAGGGAGGGAGACACAGAATCCGAAGCAGGCTCCGGGCTCCGAGCTGTCAGTGCAGAGCCCGATGCGGGGCTTGAACTCATGAACCGTGAGATTATGACCTGAGCCGACATCGGATGCTCAACCGACTGAGCCACCCAGGTGCCTCTCATCCAATAAACATTTATCAAGTAGCCTATTATAAGCCAGGCACTGGTGCTAATTCTTTTGAGGCAGCGGGGAGATGCTTTGGTTCAGTCTGGAAGGCATTTTTGTCTTATAAATTATGCTGGTAGAGCAAACATTCACTAAAGATCAAAACATTAATCTTTATTCCGCGTGACTCCATCTTCTCCTTTATTGATATTCCTGATTTGCTATATATTATATTGTCAGTTCCCATACACTCGCTGTGCTGTGCTAAAGTCCTCTGGCTACCATGCCTTCTCAGTGTTCCGTGTTTGCTCTTTGGCCCAAATCAGGGCACCAACATATACTTTTAGGGACCTAGACTTTTGTCTTTTCCAAAGTCCTTCAGCAGGATCATTTAAGACAAAAGTCAAACCCTGGTGGTAAAGAGAATCCATCTACCTTGCTAATTGCTGGTACCAGCAATATCATCTACCGGTTGAGTAAATTCTTGCTATGTTTAGTCATAGCTAAGAATAAATCTTTCCTATGCCATTTATGACCCCACATACAATGAGTTGAGCTGTAAAACAGGACTCATCTAGACTTTGTGTCATAATCTGAACCTCAATAGAAACAAATATCTGTAATAACACATGGTACGTTTTGCCCTATTTCCTAAGTGTGTATAACAGAAGAGGAAAAATCATCATAAAGGATCAAAAGCATTACACACACTGTCAAGGGTCAGACCTATGATTCCCATGAAGGGAGAAACACTGTTTTGTTTCTCTCTCTCTCTCTCCCTTTTTCCCCTCCTTCCTTTCCTTCCTCCCTTCCTTCCTTCTCATAAGCCCTTCGAGTTCTTCCAAATTCCTTATCACTTGCAGATTCAAAGAACTTGGGGGCTCAAAGGGATCATTAGAGACTGTCTAGAGAAAGTAAGTATCTGGCCCAAGACCACATCAACTGGTGGCAGAGTTAAGGGTTGGAATCCAGTCTCCATTAGGAATTAGCCAAATTTCCTGGCTCCTGGTTCATCTTATTCTTGTTCATCCCCACTAATTCACTGCATTAAAACTACTCTAAATCAAAGTAACGTAAGGTACAGGAGATAGGCATGTGGCATAGTTAAGGGGTGGTGCAGGAAGCCAGGGCAGGATTTAAGTTTCTTTGGATAAGATTTACAAGAAATGTGCCATTTGGAAAAGAGGGCTTATGTTAGGGGAAAGCTATAATTTGTATTTGCTTTTATTGCGAAATTTTTGTCAACCCATGAAGTCAAACCTCCTATCTTGATTTTAACATTCTACTATCCATAGCTCTACATTTCTAGCACATTTCCAGTGCACTTAACCGAAATATAAACATACGTTCAGAAAAGTGCATGAGTCATAAGCATACAGCTCAATGGGGGCTCCTGGGTGGCTCAGTCGGTTGAGCGTCCGACTTCGGCTCAGGTCACGATCTGGTGGTTCGTGAGTTCGAGCCCCGCGTCGGGCTCTGTGCTGGCAGCTCGGAGCCCAGAGCCTGCTTCGGAGTGTCTCCCTCTCTCTCTGCCCCTTCCCTACTCATGCTCTGTCTCTCTCTGTCTCTCAAAAATAAAAAGAAAACATTAAAAAAAAAAGTATACAGCTCAATGAATGTTCACGAGGTGACTGAACATGTGTAATTGGCACCCAGACCAAGAAATAGAACGATGACCGGAAACCCCCTCATGTCCTTTGCTGGTCACAACTCTGCACCCACAAGAAAAACCACTATTCTGGCTTCTGACAGAGTAAGCCAACTGTACCTTTTTTTGAATGTAGACAAAATAGAATCATAGGACATGGGATCTTTTATGTCTGGCTTCTTTTGCTCACTATTATATTTATGAGATTGTTCTGTTTCTTGCACTCTTACATGCTTGCTTTAAGCTTGCTCCTTTTTTTCTAACCAGTTTTAGCATCTTTGGAGAATTTAAGTGGCTTAAAGACAGCTAGTAGCAATAATCGCACATTTTAGGATGAAACAGACGGCAGTCTAAAAGTGTTTCTTGTGTAAATAGAACCTAACAATCACTGATTTGCTATATGGTGCTGTAGTCTAGAAATAGAACAAACATACTTCCAGCGTGGGGCCTCCTTATTATATCCAAATAAAAAGGCTGTGACTGCCGTGTCTGGATTTTTACAAACCAATATCCAAAGGTGAATCTATTAACGAATCAGCAAGCCCTTCTGGCTGGAGTATAACACCTGGAAGAGCCAGCATATGTGCATTTGCCTCGTCCAAGTAAAATCCACATTACACACGCCAATGTGCTTGGTACAGGAAGAGAAGTTTGGTTACATTACACTAATCCAAAAAGTAGTTTCAGGGCTTAAGGTTTGTGTGTGTGTCTGTGTCAAAAATATTTTGTACACATGAAACTAATATTACCCTGTATGTTAACTAACTGGAATTTAAAGAAAAGCTTAAAAAAATAGATCTTGTGGGGCGCCCTAGTGGCTCAGTTGGTTAAATGTCCGGCTTCGGCTCAGGTCAGGAGCTCGCGGTTCATGCGTTCGAGCACCGCTCGGGCTGTGTGCTGACGGCTCAGAGCCTGGAGCCCGCTTTGGGTTCTGTGTCTTCCTCTCTCTCTGCCCCTCCCCCACTCACGCTGTCTCTCTCAAAAATGAATAAACGTTAAAAGTTTTTTTTTTAAAAAATAGATCTTGTACTTCCAATCTGTCAAGTTCACGCTAAGGTTCAGCTGCAGAAGCCACAGCTGAATAGAAGGACATCCTTTAGGTTAGGGATGCTTAACCTGGGGTCCCTGAATAGGCTTCAAGGGGTCCGCCAAATCCTCAAACACACAGGTGTCATCAGATTCCACTCCCTTAAATGGCAATGTCAGGAGGCTAATGATTCCTATCACACTGAAATGATTTGCTTGGCCCTGTTGCTTATTTGATAGGATTTGTCAGAAAAGTTATTAACAGATTCAGTCTAATTATTCCTAGATTAACCTTTGCAACTTCTCAAAACAATTCCCCGATCCCAGAGTGATTACAGACATTGGGCCAACAGGTAAGGGGAAGTACCTGCCAGCAGGTATGGGGAGACTTTCGTTCCAGGATGTACTGAGTTAAGGGTGAAGGTTCAAGTTCATATTTGTCAAAAGGAAGTTTGTCTATTACCATTGGCTCACAATCTACACAGGAGAACCTCACAACAGGATGAGATGTTCGTGGAGGCTAAAAAACAAGAGGGGAAAATACGGTCCGTTAGCAAGTGAGCTTATATTTCTGACAAATCTGCAACCCCTTTCGTGTTTTGTTAAACCATCGCTGAGATAAAACCAGCGCTTTGAAAAAGAGGGCATCACCAACGGCTTCCATCCGGGAAGGGCCCACAGATTATTTCTTCCATGTACTTGGCATTGGGAGGAGGAAAGGTAAATTCAAACACTTGTAACTACCATTTCAGCGAAGTGAAAACTACAACTGCTTTGAATACGGTTAGGAAGTCACCGATGATCCATAGGATGAACCCTGATTTTCAAATCCACTGTTGCAACCTCCAAGCATGACCCGCCCTTCATTCCTTTGTACCCAGAAGGTTACGGATGGGCCAGACGTGGCTAGCAAAGAAGAAATCCATGAAGATTTCTGATGAGTTGATGACAGACCTAGAGCCACTAACAAGCAAAATGAAAAACCGTAAAGGCATGGAAAGGGCAAGGCAGGTGCCCCCAAATGAGCCAGTCACAACACCCAGGACTAGTGGAAATTTTTTTTTTCAACTGAAATTTTTATAGCACGCCTCACACCCACACGCTTGCCTTGAACAGCTAGGGCTGGGTATGCTTTGGACTGGGCTGCAAAGGCCTCTGTGCCTGGGGTAGCAGAGCAGATTGGTGGGGCAGCCGTTCCGTTAACAGGTTTAGCTTGTGGGGATAGAGAGCGCCCGGGAGAGACATGGCGGCAGCAAGAGAAATCCCAAGAGATGAGAAGACAGGACCGAGTCCCGGGGACAAGGGTGAGATGTGGCTGCACCTGTTCTTGCCGAGAGCTCTCTAAGCCGAGCATGAATGTGACAAACCATCTCTGTTTCCCCTTTAAAGGGGAAAAACATGCTCCTCTGCCTTTACGGTTTACACACCTACAAGATGTGTTGGGAGTTGAAACAAACAGCCATCAGATGTGCTTTCAGAGCTGGAGGGATGGTAGGTAACATGGGTGATGTGGGAGTGAGCCGGAATTTCTTTCATTCCAGTTTTTTCCTGATTTTCATTTCAATTAGACTTGAGAAATATTTCTGGCTTTTTACATTTAAACCGATTTAAAAAAAAAAAAAAGGGGCCATAAAGACCCAAGTGAAGCCCCGTCACTGGCGACAATTAAGTAAATTCGTGACCAAAACATTCACTCTCTCGGGTTTGGAGCTGAGAGCAACTGGGCACCGGGATCTGACCAGTGTGTCACCTTGGAGCCCTGAGGGAAGGTGGAGGAGATGTACCCTCATTCCCAGCCGGGGCAGAAGTGGCCCTTCAGTCCTATAGTCTCATGGCCTCTCCCGAAAACAGGAGCCTAAAAGGAGTAAGCCAGGAGAAAATGCAGTTCACGTCAGAAATTTCTAAAACGTACACAGAACAGAGACGGGCTGAAGCAGTAAGGGGCTAAACTGAAGGCTTGGTGATTGTTTTGTGCCCACAGAAGGAGGATTGCTCTGGCCTTTTTACAGAGGCTGCGGGGAGGAAGAAGGGGGAGTGGGTTTCGTGCGCTTTCCCGTGTTAGCAGATACCTGTCTCCCACAAAAGTCCACTTCATCTGGGACTAAAAAGGAGCAACTACAATATCAAACCCTCCTCTCCTGAATGCAGTGAAGAAAAAGGAAAGTCCTCATTGAGAGATAATTTTTAAATTTTTTTTTTCAACGTTTATTTTATTTTTGGGACAGAGGGAGACAGAGCATGAACGGGGGAGGGGCAGAGAGAGAGGGAGACACAGAATCGGAAACAGGCTCCAGGCTCCGAGCCATCAGCCCAGAGCCCGACGCGGGGCTCGAACTCACGGACCGTGAGATCGTGACCTGGCTGAAGTCGGACGCTTAACCGACTGCGCCACCCAGGCGCCCCGAGAGAGAATTTTTAAAAGATCGCTTAGTTACGGCGCTTGGGTGGCTCAGTTGCTGAAGCGTCTGACTCTAGATTTTGGCTCAGGTCATGATCTCAGGATGATGAGATCGAGCTCACCATGTGCCAGGCATGGAGCCTGCTTGAGATTCTTTCTCTCTCTCTCTCTCTCTCTCTGCCTCCTCTCGATATATATATATATATATATATATATATATATATATATATATATATATATATTGCTTAACTACCCATCATTGGGAGGTACATTGCCAAGGAACACAAGTCCATTGACTACAAAAAGATGAAAAGCAGGTCCACAAAGTTCCACTAGGTGTCTAGTGACTCCCTAGAAAGATGTAGAAGAGCTTCTGTTTTGAATACGTTTCTAGAACCTACACAAGGTGCAAGCTAAATTGTAATTCCCTGAGGATGTAACATGAAAATCAATGCTAGCACTCTTCAGACATGGCGTCTGCCATGTAAATCAAGTCAGCCACTCTGAAATAAGAGCCGAGCCACCATCAAAATGGTGATCGCAACGCCATCAAAAATAGCCATGCCCCAACATCCAAAGTGGGCAGCTCAAGTGGCAAAAGCCACTGAAAGGAAGAATGGCAGAATAGCACGAAGTCCTCTCTTGCTTTTTGGTACAAGCTTAGACTCCCAGCAAGAGATAGAAAGCACGGCTTAAAATCCTCAAAGTAATTTACAAGGGTCACTGTAATCAGGAAACGGAAAACCCAAATGATGTTTACCATTTGGTTTTCTGCTACTTACTAGTGAAGGTAAATTCTGATCTGGCCAAAAAGATTCTGGAATTGGCCAATGTCCAACAGGAACACCAGTTTTAGAGTTAGGCCGTACATAAATCAGCTTATGACAACTATGCCAGGGTTGAGCAGCAAATGAATTGCTTGGCCTGGATGAATCCGTAAGTCCATCTACAAGTTAAACAAAGACAGACACTAAGGCATACAGTTCTTTTTCCAGCTGCTGATCTTCCTGTACAAAATTTTCAGCTAAAAGCAAAGTACAAAACAAACCGAAACACCCCGATCCTTAACTATGCCCCAAATGCGTAGTTACATCGAAAAGCATTATAAAATTAATTTTCAATTTGCTGAGATTTGGACACATAAATTAAACACAGCACGCCAGCTAGAGTTATTCTTCCAAATCAGGCAAATGAAATCGCTCATCCCCCGGTATAGTTTTTACATTTGTGGGATCTGACAAAATAGGTCATAAATTCCATTTGCCTTTTCTTTCTAGTCCCCATTAAGTGGCAAAAATATGCTTGACTAAACCCACCCAATGACTACAAAAGCAAAATGAAAACGATCCACATTCACTCCAAGATAGAAGGAATGTAGGGGCGCCTGGGTGGCTCAGTCGGTTAAGCGTCCGACTTCGGCTCAGGTCACGATCTCACGGTTCATGGGTTCGAGCCCTGCGTCGGGCTCTGTGCTGACAGCTCGGAGCCCAGAGCCTGCTTCGGATTCTGTGTCTCCCTTTCTCTCTGTTCCTCCCCTACTTGCACTCTCTCTCTTTCTCTCTCTCAAAAATAAACAAAGATTTAAAAAATTTTAACATGGAAAAAATTAAAAAAAAAAAAAAGAACCGTAGACAAAGGAGAAATGGAGCTAGAAAGAAAAATCTGAGCTATTTACATGACACCAAATCCAATAGGCTTCCAGTATGACCATCCCCAGTTCACATTAAGGTAACTGAACACAAAAGTATGGATGAAGCAGTGAATCGTTAGCAATACATAACATGTCCTTCCTTTACAATTACGTTAATGAATTTAAAACAGACTGTGAGGCCTCAGTCTTCTGTGGTGGGTGTTCTTAAACTGGAGTCCAAGAAACTCTAGAATTAAATACAAAATTGTGTTTGTGTGGCCTATGTCCGTTCTTCTAGGGAGAGAGGTCTCTATTTTTCCAACAGCTTCTCAAAGGGTTCAAGGCACTAAACATCAGAAAGGTCAGGAGCCACAGGATTCACGGCTTCCGACAGACACGTGTGTCTTTCTGAGCAGCTATGACTGATTGTGGCCACACATTTAAAACTCATGGATCAGGAGAGCCTCGCTGAGTCAGTCGATAGAACATGCGACTCTACGTCTCAGGATTGTGAGTTCAAGCCCCACACTGGGCATGGAGCCTACTTTAAAAAAAAAAAATGTATGGATCAGGTCAGACAGGCACGGTGGTAATGATGTGTGCGAGAGCACAGGATCGAGGTGAAGCGCACAGTGCTCCAGGGCTTGCGGCGCAGGGATGATTTGAAGGAGAAGACCCTTCCCCTGTACAAAAGGACCTCTGCTATCATCCACTGCCATAATCCGTCTGTTTTGAGATGTGGAACGTTCTGTGAGATGTCATTTGAAGAGAAAAGGTTCTGCAGTTAAACAGTGGCCAGGAAAATACTGGTGTAGGGTCTTATAGGATATCAGCAGTTTCCGGATAAAGGTTCACAATCTCTTGCTGACATACGGTACCGAACACAGATTTCATAAAGATAGCGTGGCCCCTTTGGCACTCACAAGACCAAAACCAGATTACTGGTTAAGTGGCACTCCTCCATGATTCTCCAGGTACTTCGTTCATAGAGAGGTGAATAATGCAGGGTATCCCAAGACTGGGACCAGGGAAGATGAAGTGGGTAAGAAAAAGGAAGAATTTTCTTAAGAAGGTTTGCCACTGGATTAAAGTTGTTAGCATCAGACCAACTGACACGTGAACGCATGGCCATTGTTTGGATGGATGTTTGCAACCACATGAACGTGTGTGGATAGTACAGGCTGTGTCTATTATCAGTTTACTGTCTTCCCAACCTCGGATCATTCTCTGGGGCGCAAAAAAAACACAAAAAAGTCACGTACTGTACCTTCTCCAACAGGAAGTGGATCTGGTCCCGTTTTTTCAAAGTTAATAACTACACCACTCTGAATTTTCTGAACTAGAGATTCTAAACACTGATTCAACATTCTTTGCGTTCTAACACAGTAGGAGCGACCTATACCAGAAGGAAAAGCAAATAGTGTCAGTTTGAGCAAATAAAATACTACTTAACAACGTAAGCATCTGAAATCGTAGAGTATATCTTGAACCAATCATAACTATGTTGGCTGCAAACATCACACTCAGGATGAGCTTAAGCAGGAGAGCTGAAAGATTCTGAAGGAAAACAAGACAAGACAGGATACGGCATTTAAGCAAAACCATACTCTGCTGCTCTGAATTCTTCCTCTAGAAATACGAAATATTGCCAATACCTCCTGTGACTTCACACATCTGTGTGATGGCAGACTCATCAGTTGGTACACTCCCTAGATGCTCTGGTTCCGTAGAAGCCAGTCCAGGCAAACGCAACACCAGGGCAAATAACCTTTGATCCCAACGAAAAGGTTCTTTGGTTAGTTCACTTCCAGGCAGAGGAGAATTCAAAGGAAGATGAAGCTGATAAGGCAAAAGTTGAAAAGTTTCATCATAACAACCCATACAAAACTGAAGAGAGAGTCAAAAGGGTCATTTTTCTTTCATGTACTCGGTAATCTTTCAAGGATTGTGAAGACGGAAGGTCTGATCAAACTTATTCTTAACTGGAAACGTATGCCTCCCACAGAAATAGCTGCATGTTCTCCGCCATTTAAACGAAATTTACAAAAAAACATGAAATCTCACCTCTTCCTGAACACCAGCAGTACTTGTTAACTTGTTTCCATCTGTGATGGTAATTAAAATAGATGGTTCTAAAAAAAATGGATTTCTCCCCTAAAATACATTTAAAAAGTATTAGAGCCATGTAAAGTAATAAAATGGTATTTAAACTTTTACATCTGCCTGGCCAGTGATCTCTCAAGTGTGTGATAAAATTTGCCTGGATAAACAAGAAGGAAAAGATTAGGGATTGAAACGGGTGGGAAATCCAAGTAACAATCCCTGCAGAGGTAACTAACATTCAGAATGGACTGAAGGATTCTTATCAGTCGGGAACTCCCCCAACTCGCATATCCAAAAACTCCTCTCCCTCTGCGGTCTAAGTAATCATAAAAGAAAGAGACTGGCAAATTCCTGGCACAGGTAGGGGGACATTAGTGACTCATGCTCTGCAATCTGGACTCTACTCTGGTTACTGTGAGCAGAGTTTCTAGGGCAGGAAAGGACACCACTATTTCTTCATCCATTTATCCATCAATGGACACTTCTAGAACTTTTTCAATTGAATTGGGAGAGGCGAGAGGGAGCTAAGGACACTGAAAATTTCTCTTCAAATACCTTGTTCCAACACTTGTCAGCAATTTATTCATCCCACTCTCAGACACCTGATGACCTGAGGGGGAGGCAATTGGCACTACACATTTTATGATCAAGCCACATACAAGACCCCCCAAAAGGGGGACATTTTTTTAAAGTATGTGTTTAAAAGATACGGACTTCCTTTGGGCAGTTGTGAAAAGTAGCAGAAAACTTGGTAACCACGCCCAGTTTTAAATTCTTACCCCAAGTCACCAAAAGAAATTAGCTGTACTCACTCAAAAGTTTTTTTACCTGTCCATAATTGTCTATTCCAGATATTAATCTATTGAGATTTAACAAATCAAATGAGGATCTTAGAGCCTGACCAAGAGTAGTCAGTCCAGAAGCCTGAAGATTTTTTAGTTCACTCATGAATGTTGCGTGATTTTCCTTCCAACCAGCCTGAAAACCAAACATTTACAAAGAAATTCCCGATTACACAATGAACAATATATAAAGTGCAAACAACCACTAAACAGCAAGTATCCAACCTCTAACAGATTCACTAGTCCCTCGATCTAATTCTAGTCTAGATCTTGGCTGATCGGAAAGATCTGTCGGCGTTAACGACCAAGAGCAAAGAGGCAAACGGTGCATTCGTCCATTATGGCTGGAAGGCTCTGGCTCAAGAAGTCCAATCTTCTATTCAGGTCCAATCAAACCTACCCAAACACCTCAGTATTTACCTTAGTTTGACACTGATGATGAGCATGAAGAAAGGAGGAGAGGAGGGGCTATTTTTAAGTGCGCTGTCCTTGATAGAGACAATTCGCTACTGAGGGGCTGAACTGCATGAACTTTTCTAACCAAGATTCTTCCCCCCAAACAATATGTTCACTTTAAATAAGAGTCAAGGGGGAAGTCTAGGAATAGAGCCACCGCTATTCGGAGACAACCTTTCTGGCATCTTCAAACGTTCAGAAAGCCCCACGTCTAGAAAAAGGGGAGAAAGAAAAGAAATTTAAAGAGTTTTGGCAAAGAAGCAGCCCCCAGGCACTCCCAGCAGCTATGAGCAGCAGCAAAGAACCAAAGACCCCAGGCCAGCAGCCAACATGCTGTGATCGAATGGTTTGGAGACCAGGAGGAAAAGATCACGTTGACTGGGGGCCAGTAATGGCTATAAAGACAAAGCAGCACCAAATGCAAAGAAGAGAAGCCAAAAGAAGAACTGGCAGTTGACAGCAGGTCACAGAGGAGAAGGCCAGCAAAGGAGAGAGCAAACAGCACAGCTTGGCAACTGGGTGGGACAAACAGCCACCTTAGTGTTGGTGACACTGAGGGCAGCAGTGTGATAGGCTGAATGCTGAAGTCATGCCAACCAGGCCGGTACAGCTGCAGGTGGAAGGCGAGAGCAAATAATAAGAGATCAACCAAATCATTTCAATTTCATGTCTGGCCGAAGGCACGCTGGGCCATTATCCATACAACTACAGCAAACGTTCTCTCTTCTAGTTTCATAGTCTCCAGAAGCAGTTTGGGTCAGAATGACTGAGATATCTGCATGACCCTGAGCGAGCCTGTTGGCCCCAGGGACCGAGATGGTATTCTCTGGAACTGGAGAGGATTAGGCAAGCAGGGACACTGTGCGAGGCTGTGCGTAATATAAGCAGCGGAAGGAGTCATTCACATTGGAATCCGACAGAATGGCGCCCCCTTCGGCTGAACCGTCCAGAACCCGCATAACCATACAGGGTGAAGGTCCTGGTTAACACCCATTCCAGTCCAATAGTCTGAAATTCTGTGAAATTAAAGATGTGCTTAGCCGTTGGGGTTTTTTTTTTTTTTAATATTCCTGACATATCCTACAGATCGAAGGGTCTAAAGGTAAAACCTTTCCACGTGTCCCTTTGGCCAGATTGTATATATGACTTTTAGTACCTAGGGAAAGCAGAGCATGAGAATTCCTTGCGGCCTAAGGAAAATCTTAGGCCACAAGCAATTATGGCCTTTTCACTAAAAGCGTAGTTACAAAGAAAGCTTGTGTGGAAATTGTCCTCCTCAAATACCTAGAACTATCAGCACGTGGCAAATCACACTGAATTAAAAAATGAGCTTTCTTCTTTGTGGTGGAAGAGAAAGGTATGCATTTGGGAGGGATACTAGCAATTCTTTCCTTTCTTCAACAAATTTGCACGGGCCAGCTATGCCGTACTGGACAGAACACTAACCGCTGGAGATCTAGAAAGGTATCAGCCCTTGAGAAGTTCCTGTCACAGAGGCATGAGAAATGTATTTATGGGCACTAAAAGGACAAGTGACCAGAAGGTTCGGGAAGGCTCCTCACTGATGGCAGGCGTGGAGGGGCAGGCCAAGGAAGAGAACGAGAGTCCACAGAAGGATAGGGCAGGAGGCAAGGCTGATAAGTGGGGTTCTGGCTGCATAATGCTTCGTAGTTTGGATTTTATCTGTTGGCTCTGGGAATAACTTGAGGTTTTTAATCAGGGCAGCGGCTTGATCAGATCTGTGTTTTAGCAAGATCGTTCCGCTGGGGAGATGGAGAACAAACTGGGGGGTGGAGGGGAGGCTGAAGCTCGAGGCAGGGAAACTGGTTTGGAAACTGTTGCCATAGCTTGTGGGAAGAGCAGAGGGGAGGAGAAGGGGCTGCCGATGAAACAAGAATTTCAGAGGCGGCGTCAGAAGGATTTGGGAGCTGATCAGAAGGGATGGGCGAAGGACCCAGGTCATCCATTAGGTCGAGCTTTGTGGCCTGGGCAAACCTGAGAATGGTGGGCCCTTCCCTCACAATCCACGTTATAATGTTGACTGCTTTCTCGGAGTTACTTCACGTAGCAATCTTCCTTCCACATTGTAAATTCCGCATTATACCCACAGCGAGCACTGAACTCCTGGGAGCCGCAAAGCAGTCCGCGGCATGACTAAAGAAAAATGAGCAGACAGCTTGGTTTGGTAAAGGGCTGGGGTAAGATGTGGGTACCACTTAGGCAAGCACCCTGTAACTCCTCCATATTGAAAATAACGTGTCCCGATTGTTCAGGAATTTGTTGCCTCACAGTTCTGGAAACCTCTATACATGTCTGTCTCTTACTAGCTCCCAATGGGTTATAGATGCATCTCTAATACTCTGTCACATGCCATTCTTCCTGTCAAGGAAAACTATGGATTGGAAGGAAGCATTTTACAAATCATTCCTGCACTTGAATCGCTGGCATTCTGTTATCAGGTCAATCCCAATTGTTTGCAATGTACTGAACAACGCAAGAACTAAAAGCCCCTAAACGCATTCCTCACCATGCTGAAGGGGAAAGAGCCTATGGATTAATCTCACTATCTTGAGAACTTCATTAATGTGACAAATTTCTTCCCAAAAGATAATCAGGAAGAGCTAGTGGCAGAGAGTCTGTGTTTCTATTTCTCGCTCATTGTTTGGAGTTGATTTTTTTTTTTTTATAGAAATGAATTCAGGACAGCCCGTTTCCTAATACAGTCTTCTTAACACAGTCTTTTCTTCCAAATTACTCCACAGGTACGCTACTCTCAGGTCAGTAAAATCTTGACTCACGATAATGGGTTCCATACATTCTTACGGAAGCTTTACAGCTTACCAAGTACTTTCACATTTCACATTTGGTTAGGACAACCCTATAAAACAGGCATGGTATTACCGTCCCTATTTTGTTTGCCGAAACCAGGAAGAAGTAAGACTTAAGTCGGTCTTGTTTGTGGGGGTGATAGTGGCAGGATTGGGGATCGAGCCTCGCATCGGCTCCACACTGAGAGCACAGCCTGTTTGGGATTCTCTCTCTCTCCCTCTGCCCCTTCCCTGCCCTCTAAAAAAAAAACAAAAACAAAACCCCCAAAACACGGCTAGTCTGACTTGAGATGTGAGGTAAGTGTAAAATCCATGCGGCGTTTGGAGGACTTAGAAGAAAAATAAGAATGACAGTATCTCAGTATTTACTTTTATATTGGTTATGTGCCGAAGTGATAGTGTTTTAAATTTTCGCAGTTAAATAAAATGTACCACTAAAAGTTCCACCTGTTTCTTTTTACTTCTTAACGTGGCTACTAGACGAGGTTACAATTTGTGTATGGCTGGCATTATATGTCTGTTGGATAGAGATGTGCTAGAAGGACCTGGAGGTCAGGCAAGGGAGCTCGGCCTGGCTTCGGCAGACAATAGACTCATTACAGATTCCAGGGGAGGGGGAAACAGGATCAAAGCAGTGTCTCAGGAAGGTCAGTCTGGCAGTGACACATAGGGCAGATTGGGGAAGGAAGGCAGGCTACAGATTTCTGTCCATAGCCAGGAAAAAGAAGCTAGGAGCCTTGACTAGTAATCCCAGCCTGAGGGAATCAGGACCTGAGTTAGCCTGGGAATGAAGAGGAAGGCAGAAACATTTTAAACCAACAAGATAGGACTTGGTGACAGACCGACCATGAGCGTGAAGGAGAGAGCGCAAAGATGGTTACAAAACTTCTAGCCCGGGAGACCAGAGGGACAGAGGTTTGGGATGAAGGAGCAACCTGAGACGAGTGAACTCCTGAACTGAGGGTTTACTGTCTTAGGTCAAGTTGTAAAAGTCTCCCTGGAGTAAAGTCACAACGATGATGAAGACGGTGACGGTGGTCAGTAATAATCATAGGTAATGTGCATCTGTGCTTATGTGTCAGGACCTCACTTAGGCTCAGCATACCATTCTATCTGTAGCCTCACCTGGGCACCTTCACCACCCCACGAAGTAGGTGCTGTCATTACTTCCATTTTATAGATGAGCACACTGAGGCTCAGAGAGGATAAGCAACTCGTCCAGGGCGAACAACTAGGAAGTGACGCGGCTGGGATCTGAACGCAGGTAGCCTAATTCTAGAGCCCACCAATTTAAACCACTACAGTCGAGCATCTTCTAGGTAGTCCACATCCTCACCTTGTAGACAAGTCCTGTTATAGCTCCAAAGTCATACACTTAATGGAACTTCCAAATTTCCTTTCAGTGAAACTTCCTTTCCCTCATGTCTAAATGCAGACCAGTTGCGTGTGGGGAGCAGTGACCTAGGACTTGGAAGACCCTGGTCCATTCGTGGCTATAGCCAACTAGCAAAGCAACTGGTCCAGAGTAAGTCGTTTATCCCTTACTGGGGCTGTTGTCTCATCTAAGCAACGAAAAGGTTGAAAAACCAACTGGAAGGTCCCTTTGGGTTTTTGTATCTTGTAATTCCATACCTTTATATAAATCTGACTTACAGAAAGAAAACAACTCACATCCGAATCAGTACGTTAGTTCGGGCCTGGCTGAAATGTGTATTGGCAACTGAAAACGTCTTTGAATGCCAACAGAAGAAGTACGGGCTTTTCAGTCTACCAGTGCCTTGGGTTCTGTCCCAGCTCCAGACTAGCCACTAGCCATTTATCGTCCACTCATATCACCACAGAAAGGAGAGAATCTGCACTCCTTTCCTTGGAAGGGCAAAGCCTAAAAGAAATATGTCCTACTATCCTCTGCAACCTTATTAAGGCCCTGCTCCCATCTCTACAGGTCACTTGTAATCCAATTCCAAAATACAAATGACCTTGTTAGGCTTAGTGTCACGTGCAAATTTAAGGAACACGCTACGAATCTCCTCATCTAAGGTAACTGAGGAACATATTTAGGGCAGCTACATCTAACTTTGCACAAGAGAAGTGCCCCTTAAAAATGACATGAATGGAATAACTCGCAAATCGAGAAATAAATGAAGGGGCGCCTGGGTGGCTCAGTCAGTTAAGCATCCAACTCCTGATCTCGGCTCAGGTCTTGATCTCAGGGTCGCGAGTTCGAGCCCTGCGTTGGGCTCTGTGCTGGGTGTGAAAGGGAATTACGGTGAATCTTTTCAAAGAGCACAAATAGTCCTTCTATATTATAGGTTGTCACATGCCAGGCTCTCTCTCTGTCCCTCTGACTCGGTGCTGAGCCACTGCACTGACCCATTCTGGGCACACACACGCCCGAAAGCCCATTTAGATGCTGCCCTGAAAAGCTCCGCCCAAGTCTTCCTGGGATCCAGGGAGAGAAAATACAAGTTGCTTCCCTCTCCTTGACAGGACTTGTTTAGAAAAATCTTTTATTCAAGGAAATGAAATCAGGCTGGCAACATTTGCCCTTCAGAGTCCCATACAGAGGGGGCTATCCTGGACCTTGGGCTCTTCTTCGAGGTGATTACAAACTAGATGATTAACGGATTTGAGTATTTTCCCAGATGTCGCAAGTTAAAGCCAAAGAGTTTAAATTTAGCAGGGCCACCATTTCTCTTGTTGAAAGATAAACTATTTTCCTTTTTCCATCTGTTCTCCGCAAGTTGGGGGTGGGGGCGGGGAACTGGTTCTGCAACAACTCAGACAACCTGACTAAATCGACTTCAACAGCATTTTTCAACCAACTCACTTTCTTCTGCAACCTGACATTCTATCGACTTTGTCACGGCATATCGTCCTTGCACTGGTAACCGGACCAGCGGGACAGAATGACATGGAAAGAAAGGAAGAAGCCCTGCTTTTCCAATCAAGTCCGCCTCCCAAGAAGACACATGACTTTTCCCTCGAGCCTTATACGGAATATCCGTGTGAGTTAAAGCTTGAAAAGCTTCTGGAGTTTTCTCCTCACGACTGAAACAGACTCTAATTCGGACAGAGCTAGGAGACACGGTTTACTTGGCCTCCTACGTAAACAGAACACTGTGACAGCTGAATCATCTTAAAATGTTCAAGCATCTTTCTCAATTGCGTTTACCTGCAGCACACCTACAAAGGAGGGTGCTAACATGATGAACGCACACATTGGGAAGACGCTGCATCGGTGAAAGGACAGAACTGTCTTGCTTCTCGAATCTCTTTTAAAACTTCCTTCCGGCATTGCATTTTCTGACCCTGACACAACTGTTTTCCCCCTTAAAACTCCAGCAATTTGGACTGGTAGCACTTTTTTGTGGTTTTTCTCCCTTGGCTCAAGGTACTGGTACGCTTCCGGGTTCGACAGGGGCTATCTAGGATTCTGTGTTTGATGTGCACTGACACAGCTTCTTATAAAATTACTTAAGACCATCCAGTTCTCTTGGATTCCTTCTTGTCTGAGTTACTTCCCCAGGGGCGCTTGGTGTCCTGAACTTGCTAAAAGCCTCAAAGTCCGTTTGATTTGATTGCATCAGTTCTCTCCCTGAGACCACTGAAATAATACCAGTCAAGACCATGCAAAAGAATTCTAGCTTACTTGAATCTCCTAGTTTTTAAAAGACATTCTTAAGAAATTGACTCCCTAGCATTATGCTAAGCAAAATTAGTCAGAGAAAGACAAATGTCATATGACTTCACTCATATGAGGCCTTTAAGACACGGAACAGATGAACATAAGGAAAGGGAAGCAAAAATAATATACAAACAGGGAGGGGGACAAAACAGAAGAGACTCATAAATATGGAGAACAAACAGAGGGTCGCTGGAGGGGTTGTGGGAGGGGGGATGGGCTAAATGGGTCAGGGGCATTAAGGAATCTACTCCTGAAATCATTGTTGCACTATATGCCAACTAACTTGGATGACAATTTTAAAAATAAATTAAAAAAAAGAACATTAAAAAAAAAGAAATAGACCCCCATACTACACTGCAGAAATGTATTTGACAGTCTATGGCCTGCAGGATTGTTTTTCCAGCAGATGGCTAAAGGCCCACATCATGAGCACCTATTTTTAAGTAAACTGGGCAAAGAAATGATCCACAGTTTGAGTCTACTGACACAAAGCTCACGATTTTGCATCATGGGTCTCTAGAATACCTAGTATGAGGGATTTTTTAAGAGGATAAACAATCCTAGAGGTAAGTCTAAAATATCTGCAAAATGCATTTTTGAGTTTTCAAAATTTCTCTTGCCCCAGAGAATCAGGAAGAAATTATGAGATAGAAGCCACATTTTAGAAACTTTTCTCCTTTGTCCAAGAGTCAATTATACTGTTAGTGAAAGAAAATATCTTAGAGTAGCAAAGACTTTGCCAAACTCGGTCAGATACAGTGTTAAATGTTTCCTCTCTCACTCTCAGACCATTTCAACTGTGGCTATTGACCTATTATCAGGAAAAAAAAAAGCTATTGTGCAGATCACATGCTCAATTGTTGAGACTTTGGGTTCGGATAGGAGACATTTTATTTTTATTTATTAAAAAAAATTTTTTTTAAATGTTTATTTTTGAGAGAGAGAGAGTGCAAGTGGGGGAGGACAGAGAGAGAGAGGGGGACATAGAATCTGAAGCAGGCTCCAGGACCTGAGCTGTCAGCACAGAGCTTGAACTCACGGACCTCGTGATCATGACCTGAGCTGAAGTCGGACGCTTCACCGACTGAGCCACCTAGGTGCCCCCAGATAGGAGACATTTTTATGAACACATACACAAAATAAAAATGAGCAAAGATGGCCTTGGAAAAACGCAAGGACAGGAGTGAGAGCCACCCAAACACTGCAGAAAGAACTGAACAGAGGAGGCCGCAGAAGGGCCATTCATTACTTTCCAAAGTATTACATGGCATCTCTTTTTTTTTTTTTTTTAATTTTTTTTCAACGTTTTTTTATTTATTTTTGGGACAGAGAGAGACAGAGCATGAACAGGGGAGGGGCAGAGAGAGAGGGAGACACAGGATCGGAAACAGGCTCCAGGCTCCGAGCCGTCAGCCCAGAGCCTGATGCGGGGCTCGAACTCACGGACTGCGAGATCGTGACCTGGCTGAAGTCGGACGCTTAACCGACTGCGCCACCCAGGCGCCCCGTACATGGCATCTCTTTCTTCCAATTTTTTTTTTTTAATTTTTTTTTTCAGCGTTTATTTATTTTTGGGACAGAGAGAGACAGAGAATGAACGGGGGAGGGGCAGAGAGAGAGGGAGACACAGAATCGGAAACAGGCTCCAGGCTCTGAGCCATCAGCCCAGAGCCCGACGCGGGGCTCGAACTCACAGACCGCGAGATCGTGACCTGGCTGAAGTCGGACGCTTAACCGACTGCGCCACCCAGGCGCCCCTCTTTCTTCCAATTTTTAAAAATTATTTTCTCAAAAAAATTTATGACCATTTTAAAATTTTGTTTTATTTTTATTTTTTTAATGTTTATTTTTGAGAGAGAGAGAGAGAGACAGAGAGACAGAGCGTGAGCAGGGGAGGGGGGCAGAGAGAGAGGGAGACACAGAATCCGAAGCAGGCTCCAGGCTCTGAGCTGTCAGCATAGAGCCTAACGCAGGGCTTGAACCCATGGAGGTTGAGATCATGACCTAAGCTGAAGTCAGTCGCTCAACTGACTGAGCCACCCAGGCGCCCCATGAGCATTTTTTAAATGTTTATTTTTGAAAGAGAGCATGAGTGGGGGAGGAGCAGAGAGAGGGGGGAACCAAGGATCTGAAGCAGGCTCTGCGCTTACAGCAGAGAGCCTGATGTGGGACTCGAACTCACAAACCATGAGATCATGATCTGAGCTGAAGTCGGCTGCTCAACCAACCAAGTGTCCCTATGAGCAGTTTTTTACATTATGCAAGTAACATACATTCAATGTTAAAAATTCCAACAGAAATAGGAGGCCAGTCAATACCTTCCCCAAACTCCCAGGGCCACCCTCTTGAGAGGTAACCATTGCCAGGAATCTGTCTTGATCATTGAACTGTTATCGGCAAACAGAAATGACACCAATGAGATGGAGTCCCATTTACCAATGAAAATGGAGTGACATTCATCAACATAATGAGTAAGTGTCCAAGAAAGCACAGTAAGCATGGCCAGGAACCGTTTTCTAAAATTTAAAAAGCAAGTTTGAAATCACCCTGAAATCCATACCTCAATTATTCGCCTTCCTGCCTTTCAGTTATACCGTTCTCGCCTATACTTTTTTTGGAAAGAACACTGGAAATAACCTAATCTAATCCCTTCATTTTACAGATAAGAAAATGGACCACATAAAAGGTAAGTGACTTACTTGCCCAGGGTCATGTATCTATCTAGTCAGTGGCAGACTGTGGCTAAGAATTGAAGTGACACCCCTTGCCACACGTACACGACAGTGGGTGGGGTGATCTACCAGACAGGACGTACCATGACCATTTTTTAAAACCTGATTTTTGTAAAAGTACCTAGATTTAAACAGACTTCTAACACACAGCTTGAAAACGTCACTATGAAATGGAGGTTACAAGTAAGCTTTTAAGAAACATGGAGAGGGGCGCCTGGGTGGCGCAGTCGGTTAAGTGTCCGACTTCAGCCAGGTCACGATCTCACGGTCCGTGGGTTCGAGCCCCGCGTCGGGCTCTGGGCTGATGGCTCGGAGCCTGGAGCCTGTTTCCGATTCTGTGTCTCCCTCTCTCTCTGCCCCTCCCCCGTTCATGCTCTGTCTCGCTCTGTCCCAAAAATAAATAAAAAACGTTGAAAAAAAAAATTAAAAAAAAAAAAAAAAGAAACATGGAGAGCTTTGCCCCGCACATCTTCAGCATTCTTCCATAAGAAATAAAACAGGAGGGCCCCCCACTTCCCAATGCCATGGCTGTATGAAAGCCTAGATTTTTTCCCCTGGAACCTGCAGTCTACTGTCTAGTTATGCGGGCTCCCTTTGGCACAGACAAATGCAAAGAGATGGGGCTCCAGATTAAACCGTGCCTCCAGGCAACTTCAGGCCAATTTAAATCACAACCTATTGGTCTAGTTCAGACTAATCAACCTCTAAAGGTCATACTCCAGCCTCTTCCCTCTTCCTTTTGCAACTTTTCTTCGTTATAATAAAGCACCTTTGGTCACATCCTCCCCCTCAAGTCACACCCTCACTGGAATGCTGCCAGCTCACTCCTCCCTCCCTGCCTCCCCCCCTTCAGCTCTCTGTATCTCCCTCCTTCTTTTGGCTCACTGATGCTCTAAGGGAGACCAACTCAGGGGGTGGAAGAGACAGGTCTGGCCGATGCAGGGAACTCCCGTGGGCAGATGACGGGGAATAGGTTTCTATGCACTCATGGAGCAGATTGCAGAGGGCTCAGGATGGCATCCATAGGCCTAGGGAGTCTTTAGAGGCTTGGTTGCGGGGACAGGGGTCGAAACCAGCTTTTTTAGAAACTTGGCGGTTGGTGTGGGAAGAGTAGGAATGTGGGGGGTACTTTGGAGAACCAAGTCGAAGGTTGTTAACAGTGGTCAAAGAACCAAATTTCAGGATCTGGACTCGGGTGACGGCAGCAGAAATTGTGATGAAGGAACGTATGTAAGAAGCATTTCCCAGGGATGATGGACGGATCTCAGAAGACATGGAAGGACAGGGTCAAAGGTAAATAATGCCTTGCTTTCAACCCTGGGTGGCTAAAAGCTGGGAAATATGGAGAAGAGGATAGGTTTAGAACCACAGGGTCTTCTTGACATGGTCACTATGAGCTGATGGCAGGACAGACAGCCAAGTGGAGATGCCCTGTAGTCAGCTACAGGTGCCTGGGTAAGAAACTGAAGATGGGGAGCCATCGGTGTGGAAGGAATACTTGAAACCACGAACAAGGCAGTCAAGGGCAAAGAGAATAAACGTTAGTAACTCAGCCCTTTCTTACTCATACTGTTCCTTTCTTGCACGAACATAAATGCGTTCTGCCTTTGGTTCACTCGCATTCAAGCCCAAAATGTGGCTCTTGGTACTAAGTTTACTGAACTATTTGACCTATGGGGCAGGATATAAATGACAACAACAACAACAACAACAACACAAAAAAACAACTGCCATTAACGACTCATATAATCAGGAGCACATGGTTTAAGAAACAGAACCCCCACTTTTTCTCCCAACATCTGGCACATCAGTACAAAAGCCTTCATATACCTTTTCTCTGGTTAGGACCCCAGTGGCTGAGTGGGCGGCATCGCTGTTCCTTCTCGGAAATCCACCCTTCCCAGCTTAACTAAGCAGGAAGGAGAAATAGGTATCTGGCTCCGGAAGGGGTCGGGGACTTGGGGAGACTGGGAGATGTGGAGGGAATGAGAATGGTACCATCAGGTAAAGGCACAGGCTGATACATAAAACTCCGTAAAGGTGCTTATGGTGCCTTCCAGCCTTTTCCAAGCCGCTCTGCCTCCCCACAGGTTGTGGATTGGAAGAAAGCAACGGTTACTGTGAAGTATCCCGAATGTCTTTCTTTTCCTTACCAGAAACACATTTGTCAGGAGATTGATAAAGTCAAAGTGGCAAAATCAGATCCTGGCAGCCACTAGAAGGCCAAAGACTACCCTGCTGCTTTTTCAAGCCTACTGCTTCTCCTATAGGGTCTACTCAGCCCAGACGAACCGTCCTCAAACTCCACCCCCGACATGGACACACTAACCAGTCTCAATCCCCACCAACTCCACACGCTGCCAGGGTAGGGGCAGAACTGTGGCCCATCAAAAGCCAAACTGTTTCACAAACGAATGCACTGTGATACTCGCCTAGAGATCGTCAGAAAAAAATAAAACCAGTGACTCTGGCAGTAATAATGTTCAGTCAGTGAGGGCTTGCTATCGTGCCAAGCACTGCTATACCAAAAACAACCGTAAGTAAGAGCATGACAGTTCTGTCTAAATAACACGGCTCCAGGACATATATCATGATGAGAAAATACAAGTGAGAAGTTATTAAAAGGAATGTTCTCCCATGACTGATAGGAAAAGTAAAGCGGCTCATTACCGAAGCCTCTGGAATAGAGACAGACCCGGGTCACTATTTGGCTGTGTTACTTAACCTCTCTGGGCCCCGGTTTCCTTATCCGTTAAATGGGGATAATAACAGTACCTCTGACTTAGGCTGGTTGGGAAGATAAATAAAATAAGTACCTTATATTCACTGGCACATTGCCCGGTGCATAAGCATTACTCAATAAATGTCAGCTGCTGTTATTAGAAAGCTTTTGTATTATTGTTCATTATTACAAGAAAGTAGTTATATGTCCAATCCTATCTGTAAAAGTCGGATAACACCTTCGACTACAAGGGAGGGTTTTAGAAGGACCCCAAACTATATATGAAATGTTATATGTAAAATACGTGCCATTCAGTACTTTTGTCCAGACTCAGGATTAAACATTGCTTTTTCTTCCTTAAATGGAAGTCATTACAGTAACAAAAAATAACGTGGTCACTTCTGTAACCCCCATTGGAGGACTGAGGTTAGAGAAAGTAATAATCATGGGAGTTCTCCTACCGTGTGAACCTGGACCCACCCCCACCCCCCCTTTCAATGCTACTGATGACATCCCATGATATAAGACAAGGGCTTGCTAGGGAACATCCAGAAAGTCTTCAATAAGAGCAGTGATACAAACCTCCCTTTGTTTCTTAGGTTTTGTACTATGCCAAGCTAGAGAATTTATCCTTTATCCTACTTTTATTGATGAATACTGTTCCTAAGAATTCTTGGGCCAAGGAGCTCTCTAAGTCAAATGAGGGCTATGTCACATATTTCTAATAACACTAAAAGCATGGAACATTTCGAGCCACTGGCAAGCACACATTACCAACAGAATTCTGAATTCCCACATTTACATTAGGAGTTCACACATATATTCTATTGTACCTAGCCTAGGAAAACACTTCTAACCCAACCAGTTAGATCACCAAACTGGCTTTCAATACAAACAAGAATGGGATGCTTTCATATTTTGCCCCAGGGCCAAGGGTTATCAACCCATCAACTCTGAACTGTATGATAACCTTTCATACACAAATGAGTCCATTATGGTGTTAATTTTAAACAGAACTTGAAGAGAAAGGAACTTCCTTGGCAAATAATTTCTAGGATGCGAAAGTCAGAAATATCTTAAGAAAGAATAGAAACTAACACAGCGCTGTCCAACGGAAGTATAGCGCATGCCACATATGTCATTTTGTATTTTTAAGTAGCCACATTTTTAAAAACTGAGGTAGGTGAAATTGACAGTATATTTCATTTAACCCAATATATAAAAAGTATGGTTGCTTAAATTTGTAATTGATCTAAAAGTGGTTAATGAGATGTTTTATACATTTTTGTACCGAGTTTTCAAAATCAAGTGTTTAAATTACATTTAGAGCACATCTCTTTTTTTTTAATTTTTTTTTTCAACGTTTATTTATTTTTGGGACAGAGAGAGACAGAGCATGAACTGGGGAGGGGCAGAGAGAGAGGGAGACACAGAATCGGAAACAGGCTCCAGGCTCTGAGCCATCAGCCCAGAGCCCGACGCGGGGCTCGAACTCCCGGACCGCGAGATCGTGACCTGGCTGAAGTCGGACGCCCAACCGACTGCGCCACCCAGGCGCCCCATCTTTTTTTTTTTTAATTTTTAATGTTTATTTTTGAGAGAGAGAGAGAGAGAGACAGAGTGCGAGCGGGGGCAGGGTAGAGAGAGAGAGGGAGACACAGAATCCGAAGCAGGCTCCAGGCTCTGCGCTGCCAGCACAGAGCCCCACGCGGGGCTCCAATTCATGTACCGTGAGATCGTGACCTGAGCCGAAGTGGACGCTTAATTGACTGAGTCACCCAGGCGTCCCACAGTTACAGCACATCTCGATTCAGACAAGTCACCTTGCAAGTGCTCAAAAACCACATGTGGCCAGTGGGTACTGTTCTTAACAGGGTAAATACAGCCAATCTAAAACATGAGTGGTATATTTGAAGAGCTGTGCCTACTCTCACCAACACCTCAGCCCTTCACCCTCATCACTGGAGCCTTTATAATGTCGCCCCCCGCCCCCACCATCCCTGAGTTGTGAAAAAGAAGGGGGAAGGATGTGTTTTTAACAAATCACCTTGGAAACCCAAATCCATTTCCCCCGTGGAAACAATAACAAACACAATAGTTCTCCGGCTAACTGACATCAAGGGTTAAGAAGGCTTTCCTGGGGAGGAAGGTCTGGGAACCTAATCACCATTTAGAACATCGTATCCAGGAGATAGTGTGGTCCAGCTCACAGAAAGTACTCACACGAAGGGACTGCCTGGATCTCTCATTTACACTCTCGGTGAAAGGGAACCAGAGGCCATGTTTACAAAGAATTCTTCATTTAAGAACTTAAGCCGGTGGGGTCCCGTCTTCATACCTGTCGCTCCCCCCATACAGAGGGTCCTTCGACCCTGCCTTTCTCTGGGAAGCGCATCTCTCCCTGAGTCGTGGGAACTGTAGCCATGTTTGACCACTCTGTGCACCTAAGAACCCTGTCTCATGAGCCGTTCTGATTATCTTCTCGAAGCACAGGCAAACGGAGGACAATATCTGCCCTGGCCTGACATGCGCCCTGCCCTTCTGCCATCCCGTCCACCCTGATCCCAACCTCCAGGCCAAAAGCTCTCACGCGATCAGCACTGATGCAAAACGAGGCAATTGCAACTCCATTTTGGGGGTCGCCTCCCCCTTTCCTTCTGCCCACTCCCTAGCCCACCTCAATGCAGGCCGCTGCGAATAAGCAAACAAATGTACAGACAGCAAGCTTTTGCCTCACTTCTCTTCAAATCCACTTCACAGCTCTTCATCCCAGGAAAAACGTACAAACTCTAGCTCAGAGGTTTCAAAGCCCTTTTGTGGTCTCGTCTTGGCTAGTTACAATCCTGACTGGATGAACTGAATTCACACTGCTGTGTCCTGCCCACCCTCCTCCCTCACTTCCAATGTGTTGGTTAAGAGTCCACCGTTCTTCGGGCGCCTGGGTGGCACGGACAGTTAAGCGTCTGACTCCTGATCTCAGCTCAGGTCAGGATCTCACAGTTCAAGAGTTCAAGCCCCACGTCGGGCTCTGTGTTGACGGTGTGGAGCCTGCTTGGGATTCTCTCTCTCCTTCTCTCTGACCCTCCCCCGCTTGTGCTCTGTCTCTCTCTTTCAAAATAAATAAGCAAACTTAAAAAAAAAAAAAGAGTCCACTGTTCTTCACACACCCCATACCTGAATCCACTTTTTCCAGTCACCTTTTCCCAATGTCCATTCTCAAGAACTTTGATGACTAGGACTGCGTCTTTTACTCTGCTGGTCTCTCCCTGGGCCAGGACTTTCTGGCCTATGTCATAGGCCCCTGTAACAGACCTGGTCCAGAGAGGGTGCTCAGTGAACATATGGCAAGTGAACAGCTAGACTGCTACGGTAGCAATCCACTGGCAGACTTCTCTTCAGGAAACACCATTTTGATCATATCACCACAGTGGTGACAAAGGTCAGACCAACAGTTACCTGCAGGAAGGAAGGGATCACAGGAAGAAGCATTTTCTGAGTTGACGGAAATGTTCTGTATCTTGGTCTGGGGTGGAGGTTACATGAACGTATAAAGGTGTAAAAATGCATTGAGTTGTTAAGATTGCTGTGTTTTAGTATATCAGTTATACTTCAACAAAGAAAGGGGATGCATATACATCGGTCTTGTAAAAAATACAATTCTGCTACATTACTTTTTGTCTATTTACTGAGTACCTGCTGAAAATCTAGGCACTCCCTTAAGTGCTCAGGGTTCAGACAGAAGTTCAAGTATGTGCCCTTGAAAGAACTCACATTAGGGAGGCCAACATGAACACCGGGAATCACCACCTGACACGCTGATTGCTATAGTGAAGGTCTGGACAGTGTCAGGGGATCACAGTGGGAGTTGTCACACTGCTGGGAGTATGGGTGGGGCAGAGAGGCAGAATGACTTTTGAGAATGTAGGCTCAAGAGTTGAGCCACGTCAGGTCAACAAGTGTGTCCCCGGCACAGGGAACAACATATGCGATGGCACAGAACCGAGAGGCATAGTAGGTCTGGGGAAGACAGCCTTCTCGCTGTGGCCGGAGGCTGAGGTCTAGGAGAAGGGAAAGGAGTGGAAAGACACAGTTGAGAAGGTGAGCTAGGGTCATGGAAGCCTTGGAGGAGTCTGGCTTTTACTCTGAAATGTCCTGGGGAAGCCACTGAAGGCTTTTAGGAGGGGGGGGTGACTTTATTTTACTTTTAAGAATGACCGATTTAGGGGCACCTGGATGGCTCAGTTGGCTGAGCATCTGACTCTTGATTTCAGCTCAGGTCATGAGCTCAGGGTCCGTGAGTTTGAGCCCGGAGTTCGCCTCTGCACTGACATCGTGGAGCCTGCCTGGGGTTCTCTCTCTCTCTCTCTCTCTCTCTCTCTCTCTCTCTCCCTCTCTCTCTGCCCCTCTCGCGCTCTCTCTCTCTCAAAATGAAATAAACTTAAAGAAGAAAAAGAACAACCAATCCGGTGGCAATGAGGGGGAGGAATCAGTGAGGGGCAAGACCAGACCAGAAGCAGGGAAACCAGTGGAGTGGCTGTTGCAAAAGCAGTCCAGGTGAGGAAGGACCAAGAGTGAAGCGAGGGAGAAGCAGGTAAGAATGAATGGCTAGAGGAGAGATTTGGGGGTACAGAACACACAGGACTCTGCAATTCTACCAGCACTCCCCATCACCTGGCATCGGGTGCCCAGTCTGGAGACAGCACTTACTCCCCTGGCCAGAGATCTAGTCTTTTATCGAAAACTTTGCTTGTTTTTTTTTTTTTTTGGAGAAATATTTTATTCACTGCAAAACAGCCAGCAGAGGTTCAGATAGAGTGGCATATATGAGTGATGAAGGGTTATTTGTATAGGCTTTTCACTAAAGTTCTAATTCCTGGCATAAGGGAAAAAAGTGCTACCGCTCACGGTACCTCACTCTTAAAATTCTTTCTGGTACACTACATTTAAATCATAGGTTGGACAAAAGTCTGTAAGCATTTACTTCGTAGGTATGTGTGTATAACTGACATATTGTTATATTAGTTTCACGCATACAACATACGGATGTGATATTTGTATATATTGCGGAACGGTCACCACATTAAGCCTGGTTAACATCCACTGCCATGTGTGGCCACAAAATGGTTTTCTTTTTTTCCTATGATGAGAACTTTTAAGATTTACTCCCTTAGCAACTTTCAAATATGCAACACAGTATTTTAACTCTCATCACCATGCCATACATTACAAAAAAAAATCCCCATGACTTATTTATTTTATAACTGGAAGGTTGTACCTTTTGAGCCCTTCAGTCATTCTGCCCACCTCCCACTTCCCGCCTCTGGCAACCGCCGATCTGTTTTCTGTACCTGTGAGCTTGTGTGCTGTTTTCGTCTTTTGTTTAGATTCCACATATAAGTGAGATCAGATAGTATTTGTCTTCCTCTGTCTGACCTACGTCACTTAGCATGATCCATGGTTTGCAAATGGCATGATCTCCTTCTTTTGTGCAGCTGGATAATATAGGTATCACTATTTCTTCATCCATTTATCCATCAATGGACACTGATGTTGTTTCCATATCTTAGCTATTGTAAATAATGCTGCGATAAACACAGGGGCCTGGGGGTGCAGGTTTTTAATAAATCAGCGTTTTCATTTTGAGATAAATACCCAGAAGCAGAATTGCTGGAGCATAGGGTAGTTCTATTTTTAATTTTTTGAGGAACCTCCACACTTTTCCAGAGTGGCCGCACCAGTTTGCATTCCCACCCATAGCACACAAGGGTGCCCTTTTTTCCACATCCTCGCCAACACCTGCTATCTCTTATCTTTTTGAAGACAGTCATTCTAACTCGCATGAGGTGAGACCTCATTGTGGTCTTGATTTGCATTTCCTTGATGCTTAATGACCTTGAGCATCTTTTCATGCACCTGTTGGCCATCTCTAGGTCTTCTTTGGAAAAAACGTCTATTCAGATCCTCTGCCCATTTGTAAATCAGATTGGTATTTTGCTACTGTGTTGGAGGAGTTCTTTACAGATTTTGGATATTAACCTCTATCAGATACATACGTGATGGGCAAATATTTTCTCCCATTCAGTAGGTTGCCTTTTCATTTTGTTAATGGTTCTCCTCCCTTTTCTAATTTCAAAATAACTATCATCGCATGCTTTGAAGGGCCAGTGAGGAAGGTGAAAAGGAAGCTAGGTCAGGGGAGACACAATTCATCATAAAAGTCAATGCACCGCCTTTGTGGCATTTTGCGTGTAGAGTGCACCCTCTACTCTCATGCTGCTCTCACAGGCCGGGTGGCTACTGTTTCACCCAAAAGCACTTCCTTAGCTTCCAACCACAGTGAAAGGCTCCCCTAAAGGTCACTCTTCTGTCCAAATAAGGCCCATAAAATACACTTGTGGGCATATGAAAAAGTTATGCGTTCGTTAAAATACCAATAAATGCTGGGAACACAGGTCATTTAAAAAGCCCAAGTTTAGGGGCGCCTGGGTGGCTCAGTCGGTTAAGCGTCCGACTTCGGCTCAGGTCATGATCTCACGGTTCATGGGTTCGAGCCCCGTGTCGGGCTCTGTGATGACAGCTCAGAGCCTGGAGCCTGCTTCGGATTCTGTGTCTCCCTCTCTCTCTGCCCCTCCCCTGCTCGCACTCTGTCTCTCTCTGTCTCTCAAAAATAAATAAGTGTAAAAGAAAAATTGTTTAAAAAGCCCAAGTTTACTTCCTAAATCTGTAAGCCAAAATACTGCCTTTGCTGATACATGTTGATAAAGGCATACAGATACCAGTAAACACAACTAGCTACAGGATGTGAAAAAAAGCAACACTCAAGGGAAAGTTTCACTTTTTCAAATGCTCTATGTTTTCAAATTACAAACTTGGGCTAGTTCTTTGAAACATCTCTTCCTATTTATATATATAAAAAAAAACACTTCTGCCCACTATTTATACATGTGTTTCAGCTATTTCTAGAAAAGTGACTCCGTTTTATATTAAAAAAGCATTTCCTTCAATAAAAAAGATATCACTTTAAGAAAGTCACTTCAAACATCAAACTATTTTGAATATTTATTATGTTCCCCAGTCTCATGGTTCACTTTCTTCTTGGTGCCCTCAGTTTGCTGGGAGCTGGTAGTACCCACAGGCTTACCTCAGCTATCTTTCACTGAATAAAAGGAAATTGTGATTCATGGCAAAACAACACACACAAGGCAGCGGAACCTCAGCCAAAACTATTAGGAACTAGTATGCAAAACAAAGCCCACTTTAAAAAAATTTTTTTTACTGTTTATTTATTTTTTTTGAGAGAGAGAGACAGGGAGTGGGTGGAGGAGGGGCAGAGACAGAGGGGAAACACAGAATCCGAAGCGGGCTCCAGGCTCTGAGCTGTCAGCACAGAGCCCGACACGGGGCTCGAACCCACGAACCCAGAGATCACGCCCTGAGCTGAAGTCAGACCCTTAACCAACTAAGCCACCCAGATGCCCCTAAAGCCCACTTTTTAAAATCATGTATTAGTCTTATATGGATATACTCGAAATTTTAAACTATTAAACAGGGTTTCATCCCAGCTGTGTAGATACCGTTGTATGAAAGTAGTGTTAAGCCTTGTGACACTATGTATAAAACGTGTCTACAAAGCAAAGCTTGAAACAGATGTAGCACAAAATGCTTGCATTCCACATGCTTTCTATATGGTCCCCAAATCAAACCGAATTCCATCCACGCCAGACTGCAAGTAACAGGTATGACGAATTTTAAAAGAGCACATAGCCATCTCTAAGTGCAGTAAGAATCCACTAAGCCCTACGTGAAATACTATATTCATGTACACAACACTATACATCAGAGAAAAATTCCAGTCACTGTAACTTTTGACAAGATTTATTGTCAGAGCCTGTAAGTGGATATACTGGGAAGAGTTCCACGCCTATTAGAAAAAAAAAAAAAAAAAACCCTCCCAAATGCACAACTCATGCCTGTTTACACCACCAACAGCCCTGAATCTTCCAGTAGCACACACACACACACACACACACACACACACAAAAATTCGTTCGGCAGTGTTTGGAGCTGGATATAACCAAGACCTGAGAAACAAGTAGTTATTTTGAGAAGAGATAAACAGTGACCCTCCAACTGGAGAGCAATTGAGAAATACAGTTCACACTATTCTGCAGAAAAATAAGCTACCAGCAAAGCCCTATGTAACATCACTTGGCTGAAGGGACCCAGACTCTTAACGGAGAGTGAAGTTTTGAGTAGGGACCAAGATGCCTGCTGACAATCAAAGAAAGACCAATTTGATAATCGGTGTGACAGAAAACAGACCTTTCTGGCTTCCAGCTATTAGCTAATGAAAGACTCAACTAACTTTTAAGAAAAATTCACCAGATGTTCTAAAATTTCAGGCCTTCCCAAATGCCTAGATCCGAAAAGCCAAAGAACAAATAGTTACCACATGCTGAGGGGAGGGGTGGGGGAGGCAGAGGGCTGGCTGAGGAGACCCAGAAAAAGAAAATGCTACCAAAGATGTACATCGTTAGTGATTCAGGTACGGCCAGCAACATGACGAGAACATCATTAAGATAACTAACCGGTAACCATTTTCTAGCGCATGTAAGTATCATGTGAGATTAAAATGAAAAACCTGAGCAAACCTTTGAAAAGCATCAAGACTAAATCATAAGCTAACTAACGATCGTTAATTAAAAGTATTACACAGGGTGCCTTCTCCTATCCCATCTACAGAAGAAAACAAAGATCAAATTCAACTTGGAAGGATGCTTTTTTTCTAAAGGGGAAAAAATGTGATATATAACATGGCAGGATTAAGAGAGCTGAGAGATGAAATTTCCACTAAAAACAAAGTCCAACTTTCCCCCTCTGTTCATAGAACTATCTGGAGCCTCTAAAATACCATGGATAAGTTACACAGCCACTAAAAATTTTAAGTATGAAGACTATGCGGCAACCCAGAATAATTCATGGGACAAAACAGGCGGGAAAAGCAGGACATAAAGTAACATGTATATACCATGATAAAGATGCTAGGTAAAAAGATGTCACCATGGTTGTTGGGGGGGGGGGGCTGTGGGATGGGGTGGGAAGGTGAGACTTTCTTTTTCCTTTCCAAAGATTCTGTAAATATTGCCACGAAATGTTTCTAGATCAAAAACAACAACAACAACACTTTTAAATGGCAAGTCTTGGCATTTCAGGAAAATGTTAAGTAAGTTATCCTTTAAAGAAAAAAAAGCCACACGGCTTTGTGGCTTATCCTTTTTCCTACTTCAAATTAAGGACAATTTCAAATGGCCACCCTACAAATGGTGGGTTCTTATCTGTATTAGTACTCAAAGGGTGTAGACTTTCAGACTTAGGACGTACAAACATCTGCTTTTCTATGTGGAAAAAAAATGGTCACACCCTTTTGGGAAACTGACATTTTTTAAAAGCTTGTGGCATTTTGGAAGCGGTCTACTTGCTGCAGTTTTTAACACAGATAAATCACAAACTGAAAACAAAAGCCCCCAAACCAGAACAGTTTGAAGGGGAACCTAATAATCAAACTGTGAACCCAAGCTACGAGTTACAAAATTAAAGCCTCCCTTTGGCCTTATTTCTGAAGGCACGCTCTCTCTGGCCAACTCTTCAGTTTGGTAGGTTCCGTTCTTTTAAACACTTCCCTCGGCTGAAACGGATTACAACATGTCCCGACTGCAGCTCCCCAGCACAATTAAGATAATTCTGAGAAAAAGAAGGCGTCTAGCAAAAGACGTCAAGGATTATGGTAATATATTTTTGAAATTTCAACATGCAAGCAGGACTCTCATGCAGGTTGACTTAATAGTCTGAGTTCTAGTTTATCGGGCCACTGCAGGCAAGGCAGTTCTTTATCTCCTCACCATTAGGAACATGAATTAACTACCCCACGGAGGTTAAATCCTCCCTACTTTTCGCCTGTAGGTCAGAATCCCGTGGATCGAATCATCGAATTGGACTACCGCAGCCTCGCGCAGTCGAGTCCTCCCCCTTCCTTCCTTTCTTTCTTCTCCCGGGACAAATCCCTGCGTGGCTAACAGCAACCTAATTTAGGATGTAAATAGGTAGGCCAGGTCCTTAAAAAGCTCGGGCCCCCAGTGAGTTCCGATCCGCACGTCCCCGCCCCAGCCCGTCGCGGCTTCGGCGGAGTCTGCAAGGAAACACTAACAGTCGCTAAGGTGGCCGAGAGCGGGCTGGAGCGGACCGATCCAGGGGGAGAAATGAGAAGTTTCTCCGGGTCTAGGGTGGGGGAGGCTAGCTCCGCGGGCAGATCTGCCATCGGGTGGGGCGGGGTAGAGACCACAGACGTGCACGGGCTCCGGCTCCACTCCGAAGGCCGGCGGCTGGCTCTGCCACGCTCTCAGCAGGAAGGGGAGGGGAGCGGGAGGAAGAAGGGGGAGGCGCGGGCAGAGGAGGGGGGAGGGGGAGGAGGCTGGGCCGGGAGGAGGAGGAGCCGGCGCCGGGAGAGCCCGCGCGCCGGGCCCGCAGCACCTCGGGGCGGAGTCGCCCAGCCCGCCCGGCCCCGGGGCCGCCGCCGCCGCTCCCGGTGCGCCCCGAGGGGGCGGGCCCATCCCGCAACCTCCCTCCCGGTGTCGGGTCTTCCTTCCCCTCCCCTCCCTCCCCTCCCTCCTTTCCATCTCAGCAGCGCCCTCAGTCTCCCTCTCTGGCTCATACAAAAGCAAAATGTCCGCCATGTTCCGAGGCCGCTGCGGTCGGCGCCGCCGCCGGCTCGGCCTCCGCGCCGTTCGTCCCGCGGCCGCCCCTCCGGCGTCCCCCGGCCCCGGCCCCGGGCGCCGCCGCCGCTCCGCCCGCCTTCCGCGCGCACCCCCCCTCCCCGCCCGCCGGGCCCGCGCGCCCCGCCGGGCGCCGCAGCACCGCCTCGGGCGGGGGCAGGGGCGGCAGCCCCGGGGAGCCTGGCTCCCACTTCCCGCCCGCCCACTCCCTCGGTGGCCCCTTTACCTTGATGCAGTACGGGGGCTCGTCGTAGGTGACCAGCATGTACCTGTCTCCGCGGCTGGCCGGGTCCCGGGCGCGCAGCTGCGGGACGAGGGATGACGGAGGGGGCCGCGAAGGGAAGGAGGGAGGAGGGGGCGATACAGACGTTACAGAAGCACCTAGATCCACCACCACCCCCATCCCTCGGGAGCTCTCCCCAGCTCTCCCCTCCCCTCCCTTTACCTTCAAGAATAACTCCACAGCGCCTTTGGCAATGTCCAAATAGGAGGTGCCCAGGTCAGTGCGCTGGTTCATAGAGGCGGACGTGTCTATGAGGAACAGCAGGATGGGCATCTTCCCCCGCACCCCTGGCTCCGCTGCCCACTCTCCTGGCCCTCTTGCCCTCACTGCCGCGGACTGCCACCCGAACCCTCAACTCTCGCAGAGGCAGGGTGCAAGGAGCAAGAGGAAAAGGGGGAGACGGGACGGGACGGATGGAACTGCTCCTGGCCTCCTCTTTCTGCAGCCCCACCTCCTCTCCCTCCAAGGGAACTTGAAAGTGGGAGCGTGTGTAGCCCTCGGGGCCCTCCCCCTTTCCCCTCCCCTGCCACCACTACTGCCGCCGCCGCCGCCGCCGCCGCAGGGACTACTGCCCAAGCATCCGTCCACGCTCACTCAAGCGCTCGCCCCAGACTGAGAGCTGTCTCTGTTCACCGACACACAACTTCTGTCCGCTCACCTACCATGGGCACCATGTGACCAGAAACCACGCCATTGGCTGCCAATTATGTGGTATTTGCATATTCATTAGATGACAGGGCAAGGGGCGGGACTTGGGCGAACCCTGGGAGTTGAAGTTTGAACCCAAGCAGGGGGTAAGTGAGGGGAGATGTTAAGGACCCTCCTTTAAACGACTTGGAAGCCGTTAGGATACTTAGGGTGGTTTGGATGGTTATTCTCTTGCTCTTCAAACACGATGGCTCGAAAGGAAGAGTGAATTTGAGCAACAGTTGCGCAGCACTACAGAAGCAGATGCTTGGGCAGGCTGCACAGAAAACGCTCTGCTAACTGCAATCGATCAATCCTGCCAGTGGCTAAGACCAAAACATTTCAGAAGCAGCAAACTTCTTTCCTGGCAAGACCTACTCGCATTCCTTTCGATGCCTCCCCACTCTTGATCACTATTTGTAAGGCGGTTGCTGGCCTTGCATTCCACATATATCTACTTAGAAAGAAAACTAAAGCTTGGAACAAACACGGTTACCTAAACTGGCCTTTTGTATCTACAAGCTCCTTCAGTTTCATTGAGCTTTTCAAGTATTGGCCTGCCTGTGATAATTCCACCCATGGTTGTGCCTTGTACAGCCTTTACATATGGGAGGTTTCCCACCCTAGGTTCTGATTCAACTCTCATTTATTGAGCACCTATGATGTGCCGGGCACCCACGTTGGCTTTATTTAATCTTTGAAATAATTGGGCTAGATGGCATTATATTTGATTTCCAGTAAAGGAAAGTGCAGCTTGCTAGAATTAGGGTAACACTGAGGGATATTCTCAAGTCTGGTTCCATGGAGAGGCTCAGTAGAGGGCCAACCGTGCTCGGCTGACTACTTGGTGTAACACAACTTTTAAATATGGAGATGTGATCCCAGCAGTATGCTATGCATAACATGGAATCCTGAGCTTCAATGAGCTTACAATTCATATGTGCTTTGTAATGTAATACATATATATGCACACACGCACATGTATACATATATAGTACATGCATACACATTCAATAACATTTTCAGAAAAAAATAAGATTTCAGAAGAGGCGCCATGGCAGCAGAGACAAACAAGCAATGCAAATTAAGAGTGCAATGAAAGCAATGGTCTAGTGGTCTGGAAGTTCGGAAGGTTTCATGGAAGGGGCACAGAGGCAGAAGGGAGGGATTCTGGGTTGGAAGGAATAGGGTGAACAAAAATTCAAACCAGTAACAGTTATATGCATGGGGCGTTCCAGGCCAGTCTGGTGGGATACACCTGGTGGGAATTAATGAGGAAATCAGGATGAAAAAGGCACTAGAAGCTTCCATTTCCATTCTGATACAAATATGGTTAGAGAAGGGCAAGGTTCACATGGGCCAACGAGCTGAAAGTGCAGGCCTGGTTGGGGCACTGGTGTGTTAGTTTTCTACTGCTGTGTAACAAATTACCACAGAGTCAGCAGCTCAGAACGACATGCATATTTATTACCTCGCTGTTGCCATGAATCAGGGGTCTGGGCATGGAGCGGCTAGATTCTCTGCTCAGTCTCAAAGGCTGCAATCAGGACGTCGGCCAGGCTGTGTTTTCATCTGGAGACTCGACTGGGAAGGAATCAGCTTCCAAGGTCAGTCAGCGTGTTGGCAGAATTCATTTCCTTGTGGCTGTCTTTTTGCCGATGGCCACCTTCAGGTCTCCCTGCACTTGCAGTTCCCTGCCATGTGACCCTCTCCGGAGGCTGTCCACAGCATGGCTATCTGCTTGCTCAGGGCCATCAGGGAAACTGCTTGCTCCCATCTGCTGAGATGGAGCCTTATATGACGTAACTTAATCTTGAGTGACACCCATTACCTTTGCCGTATTCGATTGACTAGAAGGAAGTCACAGGTCTCATCCACACTTAAGGACAGAAGATTATACAGGAAGTAACATCGGGGGGTGGACATCATGGGAGTCATCTAAGAATTCTGCCTAACATTAGGTGGGGGTGGGATTATTACCTAGAAACAAACTTTCCCTGGCTCACAGCTTTTGCTAAAGTCAACTCCAAGTAATAATATGCCACTTTCATTCCATGAGATCAATGCATGGGGATGATTGGTTGATTTGGTTGAAGATGTACAAGATTTCCTATCAGGAGTTTATATCATATATATATATATATATATATATATATATGATCATAATATATATAGAAAAAATATATATGATATATATATTATATCAAGATTTCCTATTAGGAGTGTATATAATATTATATATATTATATAATAATATATAATATATATAATTTAATAATATGTAATAATTTAATATATGTCATATAATATACATAAAAATACCATTTGTGAATTGAGGCAGATCACACTCCCTATTTATGCATTTATATCTATATAAAATACTTATTTATAGTAATAAATATAATAAATATTTAATTATAAACATTTATATTATATTATATTATATTATATTATAGATGGTAGGTAGGTAGATAGAGGTATGCCCCAGTTCACAAATGGCATTTTGAGATGACATAAAAAAAATCTTTATACTTTCCTCCCAACTTTTCTACAATGAGTGCCCTACTTTTATAATCAGAAAAGAGATTATGTTACAAAATTGCATACAAAGTATTCAAAACAGTCCCTCCAAGGTGAATACTATTGAAACAGTTTTCAAAACGGCTTCAGCAGTATTCCAGAAGCACACATGGTTTCAGTCAGGCAGTGCTCCCTGTGTTGAGGGCAGGCAGGCCCCTCAGGACCATCCTTAGGATGTGCTCCCCATGCAGGTAAATGCCTTTTCATGGTTTTTTCCCCCCTAACAGGGCATGTTATTGATCTTTCTCGGCATAAGGACAAATGGAATTGAAATGATATAAATATAGAATCTGAAATATATCTGTGTCTCATTATAAAACTATACAAGTGATGATATATAAAAAAAATAGCCATCTAGTGGATTTATTGTCTGCTTCAGATCGCACCAAACCCCAAGCCACAGCATACAACCTCTCTTCTTCACTTCCTGGAGGAAAGTAAACCTTGTATTGTGCTTGAGTGTGCATATATACCTCTTTATTGCATTTCTCTGGCACACATCAACACTGAACCCCTCAGAGCACTTCCTTTTTACATCTTTTTCCACTCTGGACCACCAGTCCCCTCTGTTATAGGTTAAGTTGTGCTTTGGCTTTGCCTCCTACTGGAAGGTACTCTCCTGGAGAGCAGGTAGAGCCTATAACCAGTGCCTGGTGCAAAGAGCCTGCTCAGCAAATGGTTGCTGAAAGAAATTGCTCGCGGCACTATTTTCCATTGTCTTCCTGGGTGCTGCTTTCCCTGGGTTCCCAGCCTGCCTTGTTGGCCCCTGCCTGCCACCCCCCCACCCCCGCTTAAGCAGGATGGCTCCCTGTCTCTTTGGGGTCTGAGCACCACTGGGCTTCTTCAGGCCGAGCCCCTGAGCTGATGATCCCCACCACGCCCCACAAAAACAAAATAAAACAAAACAAAAACAAAACCCTGCTGCTTCCCTGTGGTTCTACTCATGCTTCCTTCCAAAATGACTCTTCTTTGGGCCACTGCTGTTTACCGCCCCCCCCCCCCCCCCCCCAGCCAAACCCTGTGCCTGACTGCTTTCCCATTTCAGGCCCATTTTCACTGCCAGGCCTCTGGCCAGGTAACAGGATTCTTTGTTCTTTGCAGCTCTATGCCCTGCACTGACCGTCCTGTCTTCTTTCTGGTTTCCTCATGCTTTTTGAACTCGTGAGCTCTTGAAAATAGTTTCCTCTTTCCTCTTCATGTCTCTGCCCTTTATCTGCTTTTCTTTCACCGGTAGCTTCTAAATCAATTTGCTTTAATACTTCACCATACTCCCCGATTCCAGATCTGTCTACCTTATGGCTGGGGTTAGCAGACATCTCTCAGGAAAAAGTTCCTACCAAGCACTGCCCTCCTGGCCTTCATTCCCTTCACAACAAATGTTAGCATGCTTTGTCCCACGTTTACACTCCCTGGCATTGGCCGTGGTGGGGTATTTTGGTGACAGCCGGTTTGACTTCTCACTTCCCAAAAATGTGTGACCCCCCCTGCCTTTAAGTGGACCCCGATCACTGCATGTTAACAAAAAGACCCGACTTAACCCGATTGTTCCCCCTTCCGGAGTCGCCTGTCGTGGCTCGGAGGGGAGTAAAATTTGTCTGGCTTCTGCAGCACTCTTTGGAAACTGCTCCGATGTCCCCCGGGGCCAGCTCCTGGCCAGATCCCATGGTCTGGTCTAGATTTCCTTTGTTGAAGGCAGAGCTATCTGTCACTGGCCATTCTGAGCTCTCCCTCCCCGGCCACCTTTTCTTTCATCACCTGCCACTTCTCTGGGCGTCTTCCTTACCGTTTGGACTATTTGCTTTCGACTCCTCTGACTCCTAAACTTACATTCTGTCTCAGTGTGTGGCTACCTCTTTTCCCTCTCCTACTGTTCCACAAGAGACTTTGCCATTCCCATGGTCAGTATCCATTTAGTCATTCTTTTTTTTTTTCTCCAAATATTTCTTGGGTGCACCTGCTATGTGACAGGCAATATCTTGGTGAGGGGCGCCTGGGTGCCTCAGTGGGTTAAGCATCCATCCGACTCTTGATTTTGGCTCAGGTCATGATCTCACCGTTTGTGAGTTCAAGCCCCGCGTTGGGCTCTGTGCTGTCGGGGCGGAGCCTGCTTTGGATTCTCTCTCTCCCTCTGTTTCTCTCTGCCCCTGCCCCACTCACAAGCGCATGTGCTGTCTCTCAAAATAAATAAATAAACTTAAAAAATAAAGGGAGAGAGAATACTTTAGTGAACAAGGGAACTGGTGTATTATAATGGTTGAGAGCTTGGATTTGGGGGTTCAAATCCCAGCTCTGCCCATTACTAGCTCTATGACCTTGGGCAAGTTCCTTGACCTCTCTCTGCCTCAGCTACCCTGTCTGTATAATGGTAATAACAGTATTGCCTCATAGGACTGTTATGAGGATCAAAGGAATTAATATTTGTAAAGAGTTTCTAGAGGTGCTTAGCACAGAGTCAGCTCTATGTCAGTGTTAAACCAAAGCAAGAACAGATATCGTCCGTGGCCATGGAGATTATATTCTATTGGGGAAAATAATTAAAAGAGTAGATGCAGGGAGAGAAGTGCTGTGAGAGAGGCAATGCATTGTGTTATGGGGACACTGGGAAGGAGCATATGCTCTGCAGGGTGTGGAGAGGTCAAGGGGACACACAGGGTCTCCTGAGGAGATGACTTTGAAGCTGTCACTCAAGAGGAACGAAGGGAGTAGCCTGGTGAAGGAGGGCTGGTGCAGGTGAGGCATGGCTCAAGGAGACGAGGGACAGTGTTCTAGACAGGGAATGGTGAGGTGGGCAAGATTCTGAGAGACATTAAAAGAGACCTAGTAGATGAGCACTGGGTGTTGTATGGAAACCAATTTGACAATAAATTATATTTAAAAAGAGAGAGAGAGAGAGAAAGAGAGAGAGAGAGAGAGAGAGACCTAGTAGAGGGGCACCTGGGTGGCTCAGTCAGTTAAGCGTCTGACTCTTGACTTCAGCTCAGCTCATGGTCTTGTGGTTCGTGGGTTCGAGCCCCATATCAGGTTCTGTGCTGAAAGCGTGGAGCCTGCTTGGGATTCTCTCTCTCTCTCTCTCTCTCTCTCTCTCTCTGGCCCTCCTCCACCAGATAAATAAATAAATAAACTTAAAAAGAAAAAGGAGACCCAGTAGAAAAAGGAAAGTTCTGTATTAAAGGGGAGGGAGGGCAGAGGAGCAGGATGGGCACAGAGGTGAGCAGGGGCCACACCAAGAGCGCCTAGTAGGCCCAGCTAGGGAGGGACTTTTATTCTGGGGGCAGTAAAGGACCACTGAAGAATTATTTGGGTAATATCAGTCCATCTTCAGCATAGACGGTGGGTTAGGTGTGGGCAAACATGGAATCCAGAAGACAAATTAGGAGTCTCTTTGTTTATTCTGAGTGAGCCAGGTTGTCATGTTAACAAGGGGATGAAGGGAAGTGCATGGGTGCCAGGGACCCTTAGGTGGTAGGACAGTCAGGTGTTAACCCTTGATCGAATGTGGGTGTGAGGCAAGGGAAGGAGCTGAGGAGGACCAGTACCCTGGCTTGGGCAACAGGGCAACTGCGGGGCCACACGCGTATTGGGGGGTGGCTCATGCAACAAATGTTTATTAAGCATCTACTACGCATCGGACATTGTTCCAGGAGCTGGAGAAACACCTGTGAACAAGACAGGCTGAGCTCTCTGCCCTCAGGAATGGAGGATAAGTAAACAAGCAAATATCTAGCGCGGGAGATGGTGACAAGTGCTACGGAGAAAATAAAGGAAGGAGACCCAAGTATAAAAGAAGTCGGAGGTAAGCTGGCCGGGTAAAGTATAAGAATAAGCCTCCAAGGGACGAGAAGCCACCCCGTTCTTGCAGAGTTGGGGGGAGCACATCAGACTTATGGGTGCGTCGTTACTTAAGCGCGAACTATGTGCAAAGCAAGGTGCTTGGCGCTTTGCACACCTAATTTCAGGGCGACAGTCCTGTGAGGTGAGGCCTGTTCATCCCATTGTGCCGGGGCCGGAAACTGCAGGCCCTCAGGTGCTCAGCTGCCTGAGCCCGGAGCCCCAGCTCTCCTTCCCCACTTGGCAGGAACATTAGCGGGATGAGAGGGTACGTGCCGGTGCCTGAGAGCCCACCCCCGGATTCGAGGCAGCCCAGCAGGAATCAGCTCTCCAGCAGGATGCGGAGGGGCCTGAGAGAGGAGGGCGTGAGTGGTCCACCAGCCCCAGGCGGCACCACGGGCCCGTGGACTGCCATCTCATCCCCCAGGGGTAGGCCTTGGATAACCCATCCTGCGAGGTGGTGTGGGACCTGGGTTTGCTGTGATCTGCCTGCTGGCGGCTGTTGATTTACCTGTGCCCAGGGAACCTTCCTGGTGAAACCTGACAGGAGGAGGACTGGTGAGGTAACCCGAGGGGTGTGAGATCCAGGCCGGTGCCGACCGTGGGCGGCAGATTGCCCAGCACAGGGGCCGAGCAGTATCCTTTTTAGCTGCTCCTTTCTGCCCTGAGCTCAGACACAGCGAGTTGTATGGACATTTGTAGACCTGGTTACCCTGAGAGGTGGTGCAGGCTAAAAATAAAAATAGCTGGTGATGAAATTTGGCCCAGAGCAGCCCCTGGACAAGGTCCCCAGAGGTTTTTGCCACTTGGGCAACTTCCTGTCACCAGTCGGGGTGCAGGAGGCTCTGGGCTGAGGTCCTGGGATCCCAGTGTTTCCCCTTCATATCTTCTGCTGTGCTCACCTCCTTCCTCCTCACTGCCCTGAGGCCACTGCCCCATTCCCCATCGTGTGGAGCCTCAGTCAGACACCCACAAGGCAGGAACACCGGCACTCTGTGGTGCTCCGGGGGTGTACGTCAAACGCAGAATGATTCCAAGCACAGCAGCAGGGAAACCGGCCTTGGCCTTGGCCTTGGCGTGTCTGGCCTCTGGCAACCCGGAGCCCTTTTCCTCTGCCTTCCCCCACATCCGCCAGGTCACTGAGTACCCAGGAGCCTTTATCTTGTAGGTATTACTCAAATTCATCTCCCTCCTTATCCCTGGATTCAGGCCCTTTGCGTCTGAGTTGCCAATGGCACGGACATGACTTCAGTTTCTCTTTGTACGTCCTAGCAGGATTAGTGCTGTGACAAACTCTCCCACAGCTTACACCGAGCCACAGCTGCTAAAAAAAAAAAATCACTTCTCTTCCTGTGAAAACACAGATTTCATCATCTTTCCCTCTTCACCTTAGCACTGTTGTTTTTTTGAGTTTTTTTAAATGTTTATTTATTTTTGAGAGAGAAAGGGACACAGAGCATGAGTGGAGGAGGGGCAGAGAGAGAGGGAGACACAGAAGCAGGCTCCAGGCCCCGAGCTGTCAGCACAGAGCCCGACGCGGGGCTCAAACTCACGGACAGCGAGATCATGACCTGAGCTGAATGCTTAACTGACTGAGCCGCCCAGGCGCCCCTTCAACTGAAAATGTAAAGCCAAACATTTATAGACAGAATCCCCATGAGGCCACCCAGGCACCTCAAGACTGTTGTTTTTTAAAGTGACAACATTTAAACCATGTTAGAACATATTCTTTAAAATGTGACAATAGGGGGGCCTGGGTGGCTCAGTTGGTTGAGTATCCAACTCAGGTCATGATCTCACGGGTTTATGGGATTGAGCCCCATGTCAGGCTCTGTGCTGACAGTGTGGAACCCACTTGGGATTCTCTCTCTCTCTCTCTCTCTCTCTCTGCCCCTCCTCTGGGCACGAGCGCACGCTTTCTCTCAAAATAAATAAACTTAAAGAATTTTTAATGAGTAAAAAAAAATTAAAAATTAAATGTGACAAGACTAGGACAGTATTTGTACTTAGGGGTGGGGAGAAACCCCTCAGCTAGTTTATTTGTCATAATCACTTAATTTGTCACAAATATATTAACTAGATTTCCCACTCTCCCTCCTACTACATGGGGACGGAAAAGCTCTTGACAGCAGGGCTGGCTGGCTGAGCACCATCACCTTAAGAAGCCACTTACCTGGTGTTCAGTTCACCAGCTATTTATTTAGGCCTGCTTCACCTGGCACTCTGCCAAGCGCCTGGGGCAAAAAGATGAATTGATGTGGTTCCTGCCTTGGTGTCTATCCGTAGGGGAAGTCTAGTTATGTAAGCAGATACTTTCAGTACCTGGTAAATGCTGAGCTCTGGGGAGAGTCTCACAGGGTTCTGTGTGAGCACAGAAGGGTAGGGTGTAGTCAGCTAGTTATCAGGGAAAGCCTCCTGGAGGAGGTGATACCAGTGAAGAAAACAAGAGGCAGTCGTATCCCAGGGTAGAGGACTAGTACGAGCCAGAGTCTGAGGGCTTGAAACAGATTAACGTGCACGATGGCCTTTGCTGGTGCCCTGCCCCAAGTCCCCGCAGCCGCTGTGAACGTGGGCTGCTAAAAGCTCACAAGTTCTCCCCCTTCTCTGGAAAATTGCCCTGAGGTGTGAGAGCTGCCTTGGTCCAGAGGTCAGGCACCAAGCCACGTGGGCAGCCTGCCTGCCTCCCCTCCTCCAACCTGCAGCCAATGACTGATGGACACAGTTCCCTTGCCTTAGAATGGGATCACTTTGTGGTATCAAACATCCTTCATAGGGATCTGGGATCTGGCCAAAGCTAGACTCCAAATGGGACCACATCCTTCCCCAGCTCCGTTCCCTGCTCCAGGGGACATCCCTTATTCCCTTCTTCCTGGGAGCTCTCCCTCAGTAGATTACAAGCACCCAGGTCCTTGTCTCAGGCTCTGCTTCTAGGGAACCCGACCTGAGATGGTATGTTTGATGAACTGCTAGAAATTTGGCCTATCTTGCATTTAAGGTATGAATCTAGGAATAATTGGAAGATTAAACCAGATTAAACCCAAGAATTAGGCAAGAGCCAGATCATAGAGAACCTTGTATGCTGTGTTCAAGACCTTTGAGTCTTTTTTATTCTTACATTAAGCCTTTTATATTAGACTACAGCACTCTTCCTCAAATTATGCCTCCCACTTTGATGACATAGCCTCCCCACATTCACTGACTTACTCATTTAGGCCAAGGCATAGGGGACTACCGGAGTCCTTAGCTAAATACAGATCTCTCTGAAAGTGATAATGCATTGAGACATTAATAGTGTAATTCACCTTAAGGTATGATGTAGGTGTGAGAGATTGTATTTTCCAAAGATAGTCACACCTATGGATCTTGCTCATGTGCTCTTACCATGTGGCTAACTTTCTTCCCAAAGTGAGGTCTGTTCTTCCTGCCCTTGAGTCTGGGGATAAGGGCTTGAGACTGCACTGGCCAATGGCATGCAGTGGAGGCAGTGCCGGGGGACGTCCAAAGCAAGGTCACAAAGGCAATATGGCTTCCACCTGGGCCCTTCTTTCTCTCTTGCTCTCTTTCTGTCAGGATGCCCATTCTTGGAACTCAGCCACCATGCTGTGGGGAAGCCAGGCCACCTGAACAGGCCATAAGTTGGCATTCTGGTTGATACCAGCATCAATCCTCAGACACTCGAGTGAGAGAAACATCAGATGATTCCAGCTCCCATATTCTGGATCTTCCAGCAGAGGGCACAGATGTCATGGGGCAGAAACGAGTTTTCCTCATTGTGCCTAGTCTGAATTCCTGACCCACAGAAACCATACAGATGCCACATGACTATTGTTATCTTAAGTCACTAAGTTTTGGAGGAACTTACTTTGCTGCAATAGAGAACTGGTACACTTGTCTAGACTCTGCAGTTACGATAGCACCTTTAAAATTCTTCCTTTAGCTTCCCTATCCAGGGAACTGGTATCCCCAGGTTCTTTCAGTGACTGAGCTCTCAGTTTGCATATAATTAGTCATTAAGTCCTGTAGATTTTCCTCTATAGAGTATGTCTGCCGTCGGTCCTTTCTCTTGGTGCTTGTCTCTCTCCAGATTAAAGCCCTGCCTGAATCATGTTCAAATGTCTCCAGAACTGCCAACTTTCACAAAAGCACAACTTCCAGATGGAATTGTACAGTTCCAGCTGCAATTTATATATGCCATATATATATATATATGTACATATATATATATACACATACACACACATAAATTACACTTTGCTTGTTCATTGTAATAAATTTAGATTTGTTACAATACAGATGTATTTTTTAAAAAATGAACATCTCACTCACCAAAGGGAATTACCGTTAACATTTGCTATGTTCTATTGCAGACATTTTTCTAGGGGGGTGTGTGTGTATAAAAATGTATATGTTATATACACATACACAATAGATATGTTTCAGAAACATTTTTTTTTTGCAAAACTAAGATCACAGCACACACGATGTTCTGCAATTTTGCTTTTTTTTTTTTGCAATTTTGCTTTTTTACCTAACATTACTTCCTGCTTCTCTTTTCATGACAGCACATGTGGATCTGCTTCATTCATTTTAAGAGTTACACAGTATATTGCACCATCATGTATTTAACCATTTCCTTGTTGAAAAACATTTGGTTGTTTCTACATTTTGCTACCAACTAGTGCTGCAATGGGTACCGTTGTGCAAATGTCCTGATGCCCTTGTGCCATTTCTGTAGAAGTGGTTGGAGTCCTGGAAATGTGACCACTGGATCGTAAGGTGTTGAAAATTTAAATATTTTTTACAGTTTTTTTAAGAGAGAGAGAGAGAGAGAGAGAGAGAGAGAGTGCAAGGGTGGGGGAGAGGGGCAGAGGGAGAAAGAGAGAGAATCCTGAGTGGGCTCCATGCTCACACATGCAGGACTCAATCCCACAACTCTGGGATCATGACCTGAGCTGAAATCAAGAGTCAGATGCTCAACCCACTGAGCTACCCAAGCGCCTCGACAATTTAAATATTGATAGGAAATGCAAGATTGTCCTAATGGGGTTGGACCAATTGTCATCCACATAATACTTTAGCCAAAACAGGGTACTATTAAGGTTTGCTAATCTTTGCCCTATACAGTCATTAATATGGACAAGGTAGCTCTTGAAAGCACTGTCAGGAGAAGGTGTTCACCAAAGTAAGGGGAAAAGACAGAAGGCACAGTGTAATTCCATTTTTGTGTGCATGCAGAAAGTGTCTGAAGTATATGTAACACAGCATTAACAGAAGTTCCTTCTGGGAAGTAGGCGAGTCTGTGGAGAGCTTTAATTTTTTTCCCCTTATAGTTAAAAACAATTCTGTTTAATACTGTCAGGAAAGATCTTTTCCATTTTGAGAAACACTGCATAAATAATGTAAATGTTAGAAACGTGCTACGCATGGCTAAAAGAAAAAAGGAACAAGACGGGGAAACAATGAGCAAGCAGTTAGAAATCTACAGTTGACATCAATTCCCTTCTGCGAACTGTGGGAACCGACTACAGAGACATAATTAGACTCAACATCAAATGGGCTTTATAAATACACAGCCCGTATCCCATTGTTTAACATAGCTCACGTGTAAGGGCGCTGAATGGCTCTTTGGCAAACGTGTGGTAAATCAAAATTCTCATTAAATTAACTCTATTCTAATAAGCTGCTGAAACAATGAAACATTTGGAAAATAACAATCCTCAATTAAAAGAGAATAAACCTTCAGTGGCTTCCCTTCACTTAAGATGCTGTTTTTTTTCATTGTGGTGAGCACAGCATAATGTATAGATTTGTCCAATCAGTACGTTGTGCACCTGAAACTAATGTAACATTCTGTGTTAACTGTACTTCAGTTTAAAAAAGAAAACAAAAACTTTTAATCAAAAAGAAATCTTTATTCGAAAAAAAAAAAACCCAAAAGATGGTGTTTCCCAACCTTACTTGCATGTCAAAATCATTCTCCAGGTATTTTAAAAGAACAGATATTTAGAGGCACCTGGGTGGCTCAGTCTGTTGAGCATCCGACTTTGACTCGGGTCATGATCTCACGGTTCGTGGGTTCGAGCCCCACATCAGGCTCTGTGCTGACAGCTCAGAGCCTGGAGCCTGCTTCGGATTCTGTGTCTCTCTCTCTCTCTGCCCCTCTGTCATTTCTCCATTTCTCTCTGCCCCTCCCCTGCTCTCTCTCTCAAAAATAAATAAACATTGAAAATTTTTTTTGGAAAAAAAAAAAAGAAAGTACAAATGTTGCACCTGGACGTTTACAAATTTCCATGACTTCTGGCAGCATTTGTAACTCAGTGTGAGGCATGATGCTGCGTTGTTCCAGTTGTTGGACCATTCAGGATATCACCTAGGAGGAATTTGTTTTAATCAAGGGAGAATTCACATACCATAAACTGCATCGTTTTGAAGAGTGCCATTCATGGGTGATGGGCATTGAGGAGGGCACTTGGGATGAACACTGGGTGTTGTCTGTAAGCCAATTGGATGATAAATTATACTTAAAAAATAAAAAAAATCAAGAGTGCCCTTCAGTGGCATTTAGCATTTTCACAAAATCATGCAACCATCATCACTGTCTTATTCCAGAACATTTTATCATGCCCAAAAGGAAACCCCATGGCCATTAGCAGGCACTTCCCATTTCCTCCCAATCCTACCAGCCCTGGCCACCACTAATCTAAGTTCTGCCTCTATGGATTTGCCTGTTTTGGACATGTCATATAAATGGAATCATAATATGTGGGTGGCCCTTTGCATCTGACTTCTTTCACTTTACATAATGTACTTCATTCGTTTCCATGGCTGAATACTGTTCCATTATGTGGGTATGACACATTTTGATTCTCCATTCTTCAGTTGATGCATGTAGGGGTTATTTGCACTTTTTGGCAATTATGAACAAGGTCTGGGGAGCTTTTAAAGCTACAAAATGTCCGGGGCTCACCTCAGACCAATGGAAAGAAAGTACCGGAGGGGTGGGGGATAGGTGGTGGCTGAACATTTTTGTTTTAAAAAGATCGAACTCACTGGACTAGCCTAAGGAGAAGCCAGAGTTGAGAATCACTACAGAGATATCCCTAAGGGAGTGATCTTAAAATGTAGTCCCTGAAGCTGCAGTATTGGCACGGGCTTGTCAGGCGCGTTTCCAACCCCCATCCCACATTTAGCCAATCTTAATATCTGGGGAATGTGCGCAGCAAATCGTGCTTTTAGCAAGCCCTCCAGGCAATTCTTTTTTTTTTTTATTTTTTTAATGTTTACTTATTTTTGATAGAGAGAGGGAGAGAATGAAAGCGAGCACAAACAGAAAAGGGGAAGAGAGTGACGGAGCCACAGAACCCGAAGCAGGCTCCAGGCTCTGAACTGTCAGCAGAGAGCCCGACGCGGGTCTCGAACTCACGAGCTGCGAGGTCATGACCTGAGCCGAAGTCCGCTGCTTAACCGACTGAGCCACCCAGGAGCACCCAGGCAATTCTGATGCAGGCTCAAGTCTGAGAATCACCGTGCCTCACACTGTCACCTTCAAATCCCCCCAAATTCAGAATTTCAAAACATATCTGTAGACTTCCATTTCCAGAAGGATGGAGTAGATGTGCTTCCCCCTCGTGCTCCCACTAAGTACAGCTAAAACCCCTGGACATTACTTATGAAACAAACCCAAGAAGACACTTAAAGGTGGGAAGAAAAAGGCAGGTGGAGGAGAAAACACGGGATGCAAAGAACTAAACAGTGAAGTCTCTCCAGACTGGGTTCTGGAGAGGCTGGCGACCCCGAATGCCAAAAGGCACAGACAAAAAAGCTCCAAGCTCTCTCTAGCCAAAGACCAAGCGGAGAGGCAGCCTAGCAAGACGGAAATCTTTTAGACAATAACCACTCTAGCCAAACCCCACGGAAAATCCTGAAGCCTCAACCCAGCCATTCTCATGGGGTCCTGGTGCAGAGCCTATACTCCGCCCCCAAGAGGCTGTCCCAGAGCTGTCTCCTCCCCCTGCCAGGGTGGAGTTGAAAAGGCCTAATGAGGGGTCAGGACCTCTAGCGGAATATAGGTCACCCCACACCACCCACAGTTCCCGGATATCAGCGAAGGCCCTGTGAGAAGTAAGCAACAAAGCCTTCCAACCTTTTCCACCCGAGCGGGTGTCAGTGGAGACCATACGAAGAGCGAGAATTACCATCCCCGCACAGCAGTAATGGGGAGACACCCCAGGCAGAGACTTTGCTTCCCTTTACCTTCCCCCATTTATAATGTAATTGTCTTCATAAATGACGACCGGGTCAAGGTCGTGTTTTCGTCTTTGCTTCAATTGTCAAACACCATTTAGAAAACGTGTCTCCTTTTCAGTTCTCTCAATTATGTTTTCTACACTCACCCAAACTGGGAAAATGATGGTACCAGTAGACTGTGATGAGTTCTATAGGCATCAGGCCCAGAGCAGCCACTAAAAGGCTGTAAAAGAAGATACACTAAAAAACACTATGTTTACCTCAAAATGGGATTCTAAAAAAAAAAACAAACAAACATTCAAATAACCTACAGGAAGATAAGAACTGTAAAACAGAGAAAAGTATCAGGGACAGAGGAGGAGCATTACATAATGATAAAAGAGCCAATCTGCTAAGAATCCCGAATGTGTATGCACCAAATGGCAGAGCTGAGGAGTTTGTGAGGCAAAACTTGATAGAACTGAAAGGAAAAATAGATCCACAATTTTAGTTGAAAATCAACACTTCGCTCTCAACAACTGATAGAACAACCAGGCAGAAAATCAGCAAAGATACAGAGGAACCAAACCATCTACCAAAAGGATCTAATCAACATTTATAGAATATCCCATCCAACAACAGAGGAATGCACATTCTTTCCAGGCCCCCGTGACACATAATACCAAGAGAGACCATACACCGGGCCATACAACAAACCTCAACAGATTTAAAAGAATTGAAAGCACACAGTTTGTTCTCTGACCACAATGGGATCAAATTAGAAATTAGGAAGGGAAAGCTAACAGAAACATTTCAAAACACTTGGGAACTATAGAACACACTTCTAAATAATCCAGAGATCAAAAGAAGAAGTTTCAAGGGAAATTAAAAAAATACATTGAACTGAATGAAAATTAAAACCTGACATATAATTTCTGAGACCCGGATAAAGCAGTGTTAGAGGGGAAATTTATGGCACCAAATGTTTACAATAGAAAAGAAAAGAATCAGGGACGCCTTGGTGACTCAGTCGATTAAGTGTCCGACTCTTGATTTCAGCTCAGGTCATGATCTCACAATTTCTGAGTTCCAGCCCCACGTTGGGTTCTGTGCTGACAGTGAGGAGCCTGCTTGGGATTCTCTCTCCCTCCTTCTCTCTCTCTCTCTCTCTCTCTGCCCCTTCCCCACTCTAAATAAACAAACAAGCAAGCAAGCAAGCAAGCAAAGAAACATTTTTTAAAAAAGAAAAGGATCAGGGGCGCCTGGATGGCGCAGTCGGTTAAGCGTCCGACTTCAGCCAGGTCACGATCTCGCGGTCCGTGAGTTCGAGCCCCGCATCAGGCTCTGGGCTGATGGCTCAGAGCCTGGAGCCTGTTTCCGATTCTGTGTCTCCCTCTCTCTCTGCCCCTCCCCCGTTCATGCTCTGTCTCTCTGTCCCAAAAATAATAAATAAACGTTGAAAAAAAAAAATTAAAAAAAAAAAAAAAGAAAAGGATCAAATCAGTAATTTAAGCCCCAACTTTAAGAACTCAGAAAAAGAAGAGCAAAATAGATCCAAAGCCAGGAAAAGGATGAAAATAATAAAAAAGCAGAAATCAATAAAATTGAAAGTAGAAAAAAATTGTATAAGATCAATGAAACGAGAAGCTAGTTCTGTGAAAAAGTATATAAAATTTACAAAGCTCTAGCAAGACTGAAAAAGGAAAGAAAGAGAGAAGACACAAACAACTAACATCAGGAGCAAAACAGGGGACGTCACTACAGACTCTGCAGCCCTTGAAAGAATAATAAGAAAATACTACAAATAACTCTACACATGGAAATCTGAGAACTTAGATAAAATGGGCCAATTCTTGAAAAGCGCAAACTACCAAAACTCACCCAATATGACATAAATAATTTGAATAGTACTACAACAATGAAAGAAATTGAATTCATAACTTTAAATCTCCGTAAAAAGACATCTCCTGGCCCAGTTGGTTTCATTAAAGGATCTTACCAAACATTTAACAGACAATTAACATCAATAATCCACCATATCTTCCAGAAGAGGGGAACACTTTTTCAACTCATTTCATGAGGTCAGTTTTACTTTAATATCAAAACCAAGCAGAACACACACACACAAAAAAAAACAAAAACAAAACAAAACAAAAAACCCAACCAAAAAGTATAGACTAATATTCCTCATGAACCGAGATGCAAAAATCCTCAAGAAACTATTAGCAAATAGAATCCATCAATATAACAATTCTACTACATAACCAATTGAGTTTTACTCCAGAGATGCAAGGCTGGTTCTGTAGTTTTAAAAACTGAATCAATATAATCCACGATAATAACTGGCTCAAGAAAATCACATGATTTTTTTAAGTTTTTATTTATTTACTTTGAGAGAGAGAGAACCAGAGGGGCAGGGGTAGAGAGAGGGGGAAAGAGGATCCAAAGCGGGTTCTGCACTGACAGCAGCGAGCCCGTTGCAGCACTCAACTCACGAACCCTGTGATCATGACCTGAGCCGAAGTTGGACACTTAACTGACTGAGCCACCCAAATACACCCAACCACATGATTTAAATTTTTTTTTATTTTAGAGGGAGAGAGAGAGAGAGCTCGAGCAAGGGAGAGAGGCAGAGGAGACAACAGAGAGAGAGAGAGAGAGAGAGAGAGAGAGAGAGAAAATCCTAAGCAGGCTCCACGCTCAGCGGGCCTTAATCCAATGACCCCAGGATCATGACCTGAGCCAAAATCAGGAGTCAGACACTCAACTGACTGAGCTACCCAGGTGCCCCGAAAATCACATGATTATGTCAATCCATGCAGAAAAAATATTTGACAAAATTCAACATCTAATTATAATTTTTAAAACACTATTAAAAATAAGAATAGAGGGTAACTTCCTTAACTTGATTAAAAAAAATCTGCAAAAATCCTTCATCTAACATCATGCTTCATGGGGAAAGAATGGATGTTTCACCCCTAAGACCGGGAACAAGGCAAGGATATCTGCGCTTACCACTGCCATTCAACATAGCGCTGGAAGTTCTGTACGGTGCAGTAAGACAGGTTCATGGGTCTCATCTCCAACTCTGGGTGTAGAATCTAGGAGTTCGCATTCAACAAACTCCCCAGCAGATTCAGGCAATGAGAGGACCACACATGAGAACCTCTAGTTAGGGTTAACGTGCTCGGCCAAGGGCCGAGAAGATCCCAGGTGTCCAACCTTGTTGCGTCTTGCGCTATTCTTTCTAGTTCAGCATCTCAACCTTGGCTACACATTAGAGTCATCTTGGGAACTTTAAAAAATCTGCCTGTCGGGACCACGTACCAGAACAATTAAAACCGAATATCTAGGGGAGGGGAGCCCAGAGTATCAGTATTTTTAAAGGCTCCCTAAACAATCCCACTGTGTAGCCATGGCTGGGAAACACAGTGAAAACAGGAAGGGCAATGACCTGGTCAGGATGTAGTCTAACATAGGGAGACAGCAGAGAGAAGCAAAGTGATCAGGCTAGGGTGGTACTTCTTGGTCCGTGGACTCCATGGGGGCAGGGACTATCTATCCTGTTCTCGGCGGTATCCCCAGCACCCAGTGCTAATGAAGTGTTTGTAGCATCAACTAAAGCATGAGTCTCATTTTAGGACCATCTGCCTCAGAATCACCTAGGGCAGTCATTGAAACAACAGATGTCCTTCATTGTTGCACGACTGCTCTATTTTGCGTGGAATACTTCTAATGCTCCCTTGTCGTTTTCATTAGGCCAGGCTTCCTAGAAGCTTCCAAAGTATTCCATTAGAAGACTTTCAAGGTCATTAGCAGAATGAGAGCATTCGTTCATTCACCCAATATTTATTGGCCAATGAGCACTGCACTCTGGAGGCAGCAGCCTTCTAGTAGGGAATATGACACAATCAACATATGAGTACACTAGGAAACATGTAACTATAAATCACCAGAGGCTCCATGAAAGAAAAGAAAAGAACATGATGTGCTCTGTGAATGAATAACAGGGGAATCGAACAGACTGGAGAATCCGAAAAGGCCTTTCTGAGGAAGCAACATTCTAGCAGACTTGTAGGATGTGTGAATTAGTCAGAAGAAGGACAGAGATGAGCTCTCTGGGCAGAAGACACGGCCTGGGTGATTGTCCAGAGTCAGGAAAGAACTTGGTGCTTTTGAAGTGAAAGAAAGCCAGGGTGGGCAGAGCACAGTAGCAAGTGGCAGAGTGGCTAGTGAGAAAGGCAGGAAGAGCTCATTCAGGGATTTGTTGGAGAGAGGGAAGAGCTTGGATTTCTTCCTGGATATGGCAGGAAGCCACTGGAAGGCTTGATCAGGGGAGTGGTACGTATGAGCCGGTTGACCCAGCTGCTGTGTAGACAAAGGACTGTAGCGGGGCACCACTGGAAGGAGGGAGTCCACATGGGAGGATCCCAGGGTACTCTGGGTGGAGTAGTGGAGGCAGGAAGGAGTAGATGCGTGGGATGTTTTTGCTGGACAAATGAGCCTTTTCCCCCATTCTGGTCCTTTCTGTATCTGCAAGCG